>NW_027271914.1:0-682845 GCF_040938485.1 Diadema antillarum
TCCATTCTATCTTTGATCTCTTTCATCTTGAAAGAAAAAAATAATAATCCTACCAACTACGCACAGATGAATAAGATAGATTACTGTAAACGAGGAATGTTCGCATGCATTTTCATTTCGTGAATTTCGCAAGAGTCAAGATTCACGAAATTAAAATGCACGTGAAAGTTCTTGTCTACGCTATATGCATTGAATGTTAGAAGCAACTTGCGAATATTTCATGCCGCAAAAAAGGCCGTCAGCTCCAACTTGCAAAAATTTCATGCCGCGAAAATATCGTGTTTTACAGTATGACCTCATAGACTACTTGTACAGGGTTTGTTGAATTGCGGATGAAATTATCACACATCTAGAACATTAAGGATGGACTATATTGTGTAATTTTCTTATTACAATGTTCTTTTTCCCTGACTGCCAGGGGGTAACTCTCTATATGGTGACATCCTACATAATAAATGTACAGATAAAATCAGGCAAACACAATGACAATGACACCTGTGTTGTTTAGAGCGAACATATTTTCTCTCTCACGTAAGTCTGCAGGAACCCATATTAACCCTTGAGGACGGGCTGATTTTGCTACCACACGCATTTCACACAGACACTAATGCCAGAGTATACTTGGGACTCGTCCTTAACATGTTAAAAAGGCGGCTGCTGCATTTATGCTGGACATGGTTTGAATCCTCCGTGTGTTGTCGCAGAGCAAAAAGGCAGTATGTACAAGGACCGATGATGCATCAGCTGGTGATATATGTCAGAAAGATGCTCTCTCTCTCTCTCTCTCTCTCTCTCTCTCTCTCTCCCTCTTCCTCCCCCCCCCCCCCCTCCATCTCCCACCTTAGAGAATCCTTTTGATGAAATACTTCCAATCTGCACAGGATTTATTCCAGTGTGGCAGCGGCGGCGGGCTCATTTCCATTTGGTCCCTCCGTTCCGTTCCATCTTCCCCATAGCGACCACCACCACCAACACCACCACCACCACCACCATCACCATCACCATCACTACCGCCCGCATCATTACCACCATCATCATCATCACCATCACTGGGAACCATCTCATTCGCTGACTCCTTACACATGCAAGCCTCATCGGCTGGAGGGATTTGGGAGCAAAGCACTGACTGGAATTTGTAATTTTGCCTTCACAAATGTCTCTTTTCCCCTTATTTCTTTTTCATTCCATCTCCTTTTTTTTCTCCTTCTTCATCTTTCTACATTTCTTTTATAGGTCTGGATGTGTGCTTTTTTTTCCCGCCTTTTCTTTACCATTTTTTTTTTCTTTCTGGAGAGGGGCTGGAAAAACATGACCGTGACTAATAAAGGAGGCAAGGACATACTGGAGATCTTTTGAGTCATACCCACTGGGTATTCTGGGCCACCTTTGCGGCATGCATCAATGCATGCGTGTGTGTGTGCATGTGTGTGTCCGTGTGTCTGTGTGTGTGTCAGACTCACTGAATAATTCAACAGCATGTTCCATTTTCATTCATTATTTCCTCCTTTTCCTCCCTTTTCGACAAGTGCAAGCTCTTGTCCTTATCCAAGCCCGCACTCAGTGATGATTACACCGACAGCAAAATGTGCAAGAAAAAAAAAACAGATGATAATGTTGAAAATTATGATTTCCTTTTTCCACTAAACCTTCTTGTATGCACAATGCCAAGACAATGTTATCTATATAATCTATATACACTCTATATGATATATGGACATGTATCTACTGTAATCATTTACCTCCTGTAAAACCAGAAATGTCTGTGTGCATTCTCATTTCACGAGAGTCAAGATTTGAAAACTTAAGATGCATGCAAAGGTTCTTGTCTGCACTATCTGCATTGAATGCCAGTTCTGTACCAATTCGTGAAAAATTTGATGCCGTGAAAATACCTGTTGCTACAAATTGTGGATAAATAAAAAAATGTTGGCTTGCCTCATACTCTAATCTCTCATAGTTATGAAGCAATCTCTACATATACATGAACGTGTATGAGGTATATAATACATATGTCTGTGGAGATAGATAGGTATTAAAATAGATGGTGAAAAGATATCCAATTTTCAGGGTAGTGATTAGCTGGAACAAATGCCTACCAAATCTAATGGCAAAAAAGACAGGATATTTTCCTTTTTCATTTTCATCAGATTTTACCAAATTAAAACATGCACATGCACATATATACACACACAAAATGGTATATGTAGGACCATAGCATGGGCTGAAGAAATTAAGGTACTTGTAGGTATCATTGCAACGGTTTTGACTCATTCATTCTCACAGCATGACATGCTATGTTGATACCACGTGTACTACCTTGTGTTCATACAGAAGTGATACCAGCTAGAGAAGTAGTAACATCAATAGTAGAAATACTACCAGTAACAGTAGTAGTTGTAGTAGTAGTAGTAGTAGTAGTAGTAGTAGTAGTAGTAGTAGTAGTAGTAGTAGTAGTAGTAGCAGTAGTAGTAGTAGTAGTAGTAGTAGTAGCGGTAGTGGTAGTAGTAGTAGTAGTAGTAGTAGTAGTAGTAGTAGTAGTAGTAGTAGTAGTAGTAATAGTAGTAGTAGTAACAGCAGCAGCAGCAGCAACAGTAGCAATAGCAGAAGTAGCGGTAGTACTTGCAACGATAGCAGTCATTGAGTTAGCAACAGTAGTAGTAGTCATAACAGTAGAAGTGATAGTAGTAGTAAAGTAGCAGTAGTAGTGGTAGAAGTAGAAGTAGCAGTGATATGATCAATAGAGGTAGTCATAGTCATAGTAGTTGTAGCAGTAGTAGTAGTCATAGTAGTCGTAGTCATCATATTAGTATGAGTAGTGCCAAAAGTAAGCAAATAATCAACGTCGGTGAAGGTGATGGGGACAAACTATCACTTCCGAGGCAATCTGGATGTACAAGTTTGTACAATGTAGCTATCTTTCCGAAGCGCAGCTGAGGAAGGATAGCGTACACATTCAGATCGCCGAGGAAGTGATAGTTTGTCGCATTGCCTGAAACCAAAAACTGATTATCTGCCACATCTATATTCCCATTTTTAGTTAGACTAAGTATAAAAACATTAAAACTGCAGATCTAATGTTAGGTCTAGCTAGAGACAGAGTCTAGACCTATCCTAGGTAGGCATAGGTATCTTTAGAGGGATTAGGCTATGTTCACTTTTACTGATCACGTTGTTTCTAAAAATGCTGAACATTCTGAAACACGAGCAAGGCAAATCCCCAACAAGGCAACTAGACTACTTAATATATGAGTCAACTTTAGACACAGTTAACGATTACAGCACATCTGACACTCGGACTATCACTTGACCTAGGTCAAAGGATAGTCCACAGTGTAATGCACTTTTATTTTGCTTGTACTCAAAACTATAAGTGATCACATGTTAGGACTGTGTGGAATGAAGAGATCAGCAAAACAAAAATGACTATCACCATAGAGTGTAACAAACTTTTTTTCTCAGGTGATTTGATGGGCAAAACTACGCTTTATCACGTGATCAGCTCTTGACCAATCTTATAGCAAGATTTTCAGTATGTGGAATATAATATTATTGTTGCAATAGTAGCAGAAGTAGATAGGAGAAGCATGATTCAAATTGTAGTAAATAGTTTTTGCAGCAGTTGTACTTGCAGAAGATATTACTGCAAAGTTGAAGCATCACTCTTTTGCCCTTGCCACTGGCAGCACTCACAACATACCATTCTTACTGGTTATCAATGCAATCAGAACCACTTTTGAGGGAAAGAAAGACGACATTCCCCCCCCCCCCCAACAGCTATTTGCTAGCTCCCAACTTAGTCATAGCATGCACACAAAAACTGGGCCGTTCCACTCTAATTTCGGGGTTGCAACACTTACCTGGTGGGTGTTGGTGTGTGACTCTCACCCAAACCACCTTCTGTGTCCGTTCTAGCTCGCTTCACCTAAAGAAAAACGAAAAATATACCAAAGGAGGGGGAAAAATCCATTACTTCATCTAATGATACATAAGATTCTACAAAGGAATATTTTCATAAATTTCAGCGACAACCCTGCTTCATTTTACAGTCATGAAAGTTGACATTCTCGACTGTCATATTCTGACACATGTGGTCATTCATTCTTTGTAATTGAGTAACTACCGAATAGAAATTTCAATGACAAAATTTGATGATGAGCAAAATTATCAATTTCTAATGATGAAGGCATGGCAGCAACCATCAGCACATGTTGTGGCAATATGGTGACAAGTAACTGTGCCACTTCCGTTGACTAGACATGATCGTAGCATTGAACCTTCTCAATATTGGGCACATAAAATGATATGACAACGAATCCAAAGTTTCCCTACCAAAAAACAAACATATAACATTATTGTTTGTCTGCATCAATATAATTAAGTAAAAGAAAGAAAACATCAGCATTCACACATCATTCATCCATTCATCCATTCATTCATTCATTCATTCATTCATTCATTCATTCATTTTTCATTTACAATAGAAACATATACATATATTTCCAACAGAAACATATGAATATATTACAGAAACATATAAATATATTACAGAAACATAAAAATACATCACCTTCCTCCCCTCTATTTAATCTCCATCTCTCACTCATTCTTTCTCTCCCTATCATTCTCTTGTCCATCTGTTTTTCAGCATCTCTAATTCCTTTCCTCCTGTGATAGCTCCTGGAATATCCCCCTTTATGGAACTTTTCCAAACTTCTTCCAAAATGAAGCTGTAGAATGAAACATCAGGCATAAGGTAACCAGTGTAACATCCTTCATGGGTAACACTGTTGCCGTGACAACCTCACTTTTCTTCCTCATCTCCCATCTTCCTTAATCCCCTCACTGACCCACATAGCCTCAATATTCCACCCTCATCCCCTTAAACCATTATCATTTAAATGTGCTTCACCCGCTCCCATCAATAGCCCCACAGAACACTGATGACTTCACCTCTTTTAGCGGAGGGGGCTTTTATGCCCCCTACATTACACAATTACCGCAACCATTCTTAGAGGGGAAAGGCTATATCCACTCAAAACATTTGGGCAATTTCATCAAGATTTCACCCCGTGCGCTACCACCATCTATCAGGACACCCGCCTGTCCCCCTAGTCGGATCGAGAAAAAAAAAAGGGGAGCCTGGTGACAAAATGACGAAAAAGGGGGTCGGTGTTGGAGGGAGGGAGAGAATAGTTCTGTGGCAGCACCAAAGCCATTGCTGCTGCTGCAGAGGAGGAGGAGAGAAAACCTTAAAGAAGATGAGGAAGCAGGGTGATGGATGGGCGGAGACCCGGAGGCAAGAATTCGGAGGGCTTGGGGGGTAACAAAAAAAAGAAAGCTTGAAATTGACAGAGAACCAGTAAGTGAAGAACACGAGGGATGAGAAGAAGACAATTTTAACCAGAGAGATTAAAACGAGGCCCGGCGGCCTAAAGGGGGACATACATTTTCAGGAGTTGTAAGCATCATGCCGATGGGAAGAGAGATGGGGGAGGGGAGAGGTGGGTTGGAAGGGGGCAAAGAAAAGAAAAGATACCCCAAGAAGAACATGGAAGAGATACATGACTAGACAGAGCAGCATACTGCCACAATATGTGTGTGATCGTGCGAATAGCAATGGGGGAGGTTAAGCTGCATAATGATCAAGACTTTTTAGGGGGAAGATGGATGGGAACATGGGTACACAGACAAATGTATAAACAATGCCATTGTGTTTGTCTATGAGGTACCATGGCAACAGGAGGAGGGGGTAAGAGCAGGTGGATGATGGTGGATGATGGTGGAAGGGCAGGGCAATAGCACATCACTTCTGATGTGTCTTGGATGGCATCAGTTTGAATGACTTCCCTTTCTGGAAAAAGAAGGAAAATTATATAAAGCAGGCCATTTCAGATCATGGCATCGTACACCAACAACTAAGTCTGCAATGAGAACTAGCCCTATTTCTTGAGTGTTGCACTTGCCAATCTTACTTGCGTTTGTTTGTTTGTTTGTTTGTTTGTTTGTTTGTTTGTTTGTTTGTTTGTTTGTTTGTTTGTTTGTTTGTTTGTTCGTTTGTTTGTTTGTTGTTGTTGTTTTTTATACATCTAGAAGATACAAAGGCTGTTTGAAAGAAGTCTTCTCATATGAACAATTCAGTGGATGATTCCTTTATACCACAACCATTTTAGAAGAATCATGCAGTCACATCAATATTATATGTTATATACAGAAAGAGGGCCAACAGGAACGAGAATATGTTGCTAAAGGAAAGGATAGATAATCCTGAAACACAATGATAATAGAGATTGTGGGCACAATTTTGCAGAATGGAACAAGAAACCATATTGAACAGGGACTACAGCCTTTATCTGAGAAAGTTAATTCATCTCTCATACCAAAAAGATAATACAGTCCATTCAAATCTTCAAAATGTCATTGAAAATTTAAACATATTTTCATTTGCATCAAAATCAGTCAGCAGAACTAGCATATATTCATGATGGTGTATAGAGTACTAGTATTTGGTTGGTATTCATCCTTGTTTGGGTCAATTTGATTGATTTTCACACATTCCATAAAGTATCATCACACACCTGGACAATTTTCATACCACATGAATCACTAGCAGACACAACACAAAATATTTCAATCCATAATAAATGCAAGGATACTTTCCCACAGTGCATTTCCTTTTGATACTATACATAATGCCATACCAAATCATCATTTGGCTTTCTATCTCATTATATGCATAGGGAGTTGGGTATTCAGTTCAGCACAAGTAAGAATGCAACAATCTCTGGTTCATTACAATTTTTGTTCTTCAATTGCAGTGTTAAATGGACAAGGAATGAAATTTCACATAATCAATGCTTATTCAGTCATTACAAAAAGCCAGCATTGCACAAATTTAATATAGGATATGATAGAATAGAGAAAGTTTAAATCTGTGATTTAAATTATTCCTTTAAGTCCAATCCTACAAGTGGATTTTTTTTTCTTCATCTCCTCAACTTATGGTCCCCTAAATCTCTGCCAACAATTACCCTGGTCTAATCAATCAAAGCCGAGATGGAGAGGAAGGCCCAAGATTGATACATAGGGGAACGGAGCAAGACGGATGAAGGGAAACATAGGGAGGAGGGAAGACAGGAGGGGGGTAGGGAATGAGGAGCAGGGGTGGAATAAGGAAGGGAGGAGGAAGGGGAGGTGAGGGCAAGGGGCGGTGATGAGGAGGAAGAGAGGATGGGGAAGAGGAGGGGTGTGGTAGAGGGGGGCAAAAGGGAATAGGAAGGTGGAAGAAGTGGGAAGGAGGTGGTGGGAGGAAAGGGAGCAGGAAAAAGAAAGATATAAGGGTTGGAAGGAAGGATGATGATAAATAGGAGGAGAGAAGAAGAAGGGTAAGAAGAAAATGAAGAGAAAGGGAGAAGGAAAACATAAGAAAGCAAAGGGAGGGGTATTTTGAAAGAGGTGGTGGTGAATGTTAGATAAGGAGGAGGGGTAGGAGAAGGGGTAGGAGAAGGAGAAGGGAAAGGAGGAGGGAGAGGAGGGTGAGAAAGGGTAGGAGGAGAAGGAGAGTAAAGATGTTCAAGAAGGTAAGGGAGAGGAAGGAGGAAGTGGAAGAGAAGAAAGGATGAAGACTAAAAGGAAGAGAGTATAGGAGGATAAAGATAGAGAAGAGAGGAGAGGTGAGGGAAAAGGAAGAAAAAAAAAGAGTGAGTGAATGAGTGAGTGAAGGAGGGGAGGAAGGAGAAGAAAAAGCTGCCCAAAGTGTGATTGGTTTAAAGGACGGTGAAGAACAAGGAATAAAAGAAATTAATAGAATTGATTGTCCAAGGTTCAGAAGCAAACTGAAGAGATTTCAACTCAAGCACAAAACGCTTCGGACAATGACAGCAGCCACGACAAATCACGGCCACCATAACTATTTGGTTTGAGTACACGATGGCAAATCATGGAAAAGCTTTAAGAAGTCGAAATGGAAGAAGAAAAATTAACACCGATCTGATAGCTGTTTTGTTACATGCTGGAAATGGGTCTGAAATGAAAGGTTTTCATAGAATGATTGGACAAGGAGGACGCAACAACGTCTTGGAGGAGGAAAGGAGATGATGAACGGAGTGGGGAACGCTCCGGCCTCGATGGTTACATGTTAAATGAGGGGTAGGATTCTCGTCATTACCCCTAATGATGTTGACAGCGAAATTGGCAGCAAAAATGGGGAAACAAGGTGCAGTGGGCCGACGTGAACGGAAGCGCAATGACAAACCATCAATCAATCAGGGCGCAGCGCTTGCCATCCGCGAAACGACTTTCGTCCCAGCTATAACAAAAAAAAATGGAGAGAGGGGCAAATGAACGCATCTACAGCGCTGGCTAAATGATTCGGACGATGGGAGTTAGGGGGCTAGAGGAGGAGGAGGAAGGGGGAAGATGGGGATGGAATGAATGAAGGAATATATGAAAGAGACACAAGAATGAGAAAGAGCAAAAAATCAGAAACTGTCACAGAGAAAGAAAGAAAGGAATAAAGGAATTATATGAATAGAAAAGGAATCGGAGGGGAAGGAGTATATAACATAAAAAATGCAAATAAGTGAAGGCAGGATATGAAGAAAACATGGGACAGAGACAGACAAGTAATACACACATACAGACATACATACATACAGACAGGCACAGAGAAAGACAGGAAATGAAAAGGAACATATGAATAGAAACCTACATTGAGAAGGATGTGGTAAACATAGAGGCAACAAGCATGATAAGAAAGAGATATAGATGGAACAGAAAAGGAAGAGGAGGAGGAGGAGAGATACAAATCAGCACAGTGAAATATATAAAATAACAAACATATGAACAGAAAGATATTCTGAAGAATACAGGGGAAGAGCATAAAGGATCAGAAACAAGAGAAGAAAAAGGTACAAAGAGACTAGCGGAAATCATGAAAAGAATGATTAGCATAGATGGATGGAAAGGCAAAGAAAAGGGAGGGGGACAACTGGGTGGCCGAGATAAATAAGAAGTTAAACAAAGAAAAAGAACAATGACGGGAAAGAACGAAGGAATGACATCGGAATGAAATCACCGTAATACTCCAGATTGCATTTTACTCTGGGAAGTAGGAAAACAGAATATCTCCCCCCTCCCATTCCCCCACCCTAACTGAATGCACACAGACTTGACTCTCTTTTTTTTCCCCCCCTCCCTTTTCCTACTTCGAATGCAAATTGCATTTGACTGATTGCTGCAATCTCGGGGAAATCTGGTGGCTCTAATACATCCATTTAATTTCCCTTATCCGAGTAAATGTGACAAATTGAAATGGATTTGCTCAAAGGAAAATCAACGCAGAGATATACAGTGTTCACAGCTGCAGGCCCGAACGGTACGTACAATGTCTAAACAACACACTTCCGAATGCTTAAAGTAAATGTTTGGGTGTGTTCACATTTGAAGGGAGTTTTCTCTCTTTCTTTTGAAAAATCACTCATTACATTTCAACATTCGTTTGTCGAAATAATAAAGAAAGAAATTGACTAACTTATCTTTTTACAGTACAAGAGACAGGGCCTTGTTGCAGAAATACACAATTAATGTACTTACTGACATATATGATGTGTCATCACAAAAGTCATATAATGTCAGGAAAATCATTCTTCAGTCTTTTGCAGATATGAGTTAATCAGATGCTAAGCTTTGAATTGATATATTATTTGCTCTATTCCATTAGAAGGAAATTATCTTCTTTTTTTTAATCAAAAGTTAGAAAATTGTAAAGGCCATATTGCCAAAGTCATCTATACATGTATGCATTTTCCTTCCTTTTGTGGTCTCTGACTTTATATGGGTAACATGAAGACGTACCACGTGTATAATGTATTTTACTCACATTCTCATGATCTCCTTGTCTAAAGTTTATAAGGAATGTGATCAACAGCAGAGCATTGACACGGCAACATGCAATTATTTGTGTATGTTTCAAATTATTGTATTTAGACAAGAAATTACACATACACAAACACACAACACACACACAAATTATAGGCATATTCATAATGTTGCACTACATTAAAGAACAAGCCCTCTTTTAAAACTTGGTTTGTTTTGTCTTGTTTTGTTTTGTTTCTAGAAGAAGGTGGAAGAATTTAAAGAAGAAATGAGCAGTATGTTTACATCTACCATAGATGGCTGGTGTGGGACTTTCTTTGAACTGTTCAGTTTCCATTATATCACACAATCACTGTTGTTTTGAGGCTCAGCAATGGAATGAATAAAAATGAATGTGCTCATATGTATAACAATAGCCGGGTTCACACGTACAAAATAGCGGGATGACGATCGCACTCCATATCTCAAGATATTTTGCGAGCGTCCACACGTACCAAATTAGCGGGATAGCGATCGCGCTCGGAATCTAAAGTTTTTTGCAAGCGTCCACACGTACAGAATTATCCCGCTAATTGCCGATAGAGATAACAGCAAAGCCTGCAAACTGGGTCACACAGCGCCCTTCTCTATCACTACCTGCGCGCACTTCCCTTTGTTCATTGTTTTTTGCGCGTCAGTGGTGTGGTTCGCAGGCGGTTGTTGTGGTGCGCGAAAGAGGTGAAAGAGGTAAAGTATGATGGGATATAAAAACTCGAGATTCTAATCCCGACCGCTCACACGTACCAGCGCGGGGCCAGTTATCCCACTAATTGATGAACTCACGCAAGATTTCTTGGGTTTAGCATCGCGATGCTTATCCCGCTAATTTTTGGGTTTTTTCTGTCCACACGTGCAAAAAACTCGAGATACCAATCGCGATGCAAATCTCGAGATTTGCATCCCGCTAATTGGTGTACGTGTGAACCCCCCTTATGTTGACAACTAATCGTGTGAGTCGCAGTGCATTCACAAACACCTGCTCTCAAACGCTAATAAACACATGTATATCTTTAGCAGTCTCTTGTGTGTAAGTGTGGGTGTGTTTGTGCATGTCTGTTGTGTGTGTTTGAGCATGCACGGTTTGTGTGTGATCCTGTTTGTGTGTTATGTGTGTTCAAATGTTTTCATGCATGTATGTTTACATATTTTGTATTACATTAATTTGTCATGATTGCTGTAACTGAAAAAAAATGTGATATTTCTAAGGAATAGAAATTGATTTGATTTGATTTAATTTGATTCTGTGTGTATGCGTGTGTGTGTGTGGGCATGCATGTACTAACATCCCTTCAATACTTGTATGAAGTTAATTTCATGACTTTCTTAAGACTTCCTTCATTATAACTCAGAGAGTAATTACTTCTGTGCCATTATGTGTGTCTATGACTTACATCACTTGCATGATAATGAAGAGTTAATAAACTACAATGAAGTGCGACAATGAATAGATAAAAATTCTCTATAAAGTTCAAATGAAATAATGGAAAAATCAGATACTATAGACATGGCTCGACACTAACTTTTTTGTTTGGTGGCCCGATGGGGCCACCAAAATCCTAAATTTCAAATTTTTGGTGGCCCGAGAGAAAAATTTGGTGTCCTGAAAAAAAACAATAAAAAACATTAAAAGCCCTTTTTTTTAATGAGTTAAATATTTGAGTTTTATGATAGTAAGAATTAGAAGTTGGACATATCTACTCATAAATAAACTTCAATAAACTTGCAACACTCACTCTCAGGCACTCATTCAATCCTTGTCATCCATCCTTTAAACAAATTTAACTGCTAATTTCCGGCGCAAAAAGTTACGAATTTATTGACATACTTCGGGCCACCAAATTTGCCCTTTTTTGAAATTTGGTGGCCCGACTTTCATTTTTGGTAGCCCTGGGCCACCGGGCCACCGTTAGTTTCGAGCCCTGCTATAGATATGATCCAACAAATAATGGCCATTACAGGAAAGACACTAAAATGAAATGGTAAGATAAACAGGGACACAAATGGTAGGTCTACAAATTTTCACTGCCACACAAAAAAGGAAAAAAATGTGAGATATATTTACTCATGCATCCTGTTAAAGTTCTTGAAGCGTTAATTACTTATCAGCTCTTTGGCTTTGGCCATTATCATGTTTTCATTGAGAGTTCTGTGTTACCGAAATGTCTTATCTTGCGCATGATGGCAAATGCCAAAAATTGTTTCCCAACATTGAAAAAGCGGTGATGGCACGAGTTGACGGTCGGGGTGTGACGAGGGCGACCCCGAAAAAAACTTGCGCGGCAACTCATTGCCCTGCCTGAAACAACACGACATGAAATCATAGCTCGGCAAACAGACAAGGAAATGTTTTCTGACAAAATGGTGGATCCTCCAGCAGGGCGTGTGGACCTACCTGGTGCTGGATGGGGGCCCGGGAGGGGATGGGAGGGGAGGGGAGGGGAGGGGAGGGGTCCAAGGAGATGGGAAGAGGGGAGGAGGAGAGAGGCGTGCTGGATGAGAAACGAAACAGAAGGTGGGACGGTCACATGGTGCCGCCTCGCTCGCTGGTATTCCACATGATATTTGGATTGGGGTGGTGTGCTGGCTGGTATTTAGGACAAGGGGGTCATGGAGTCTACCTCGTTGAAACCTTCCTCCCTCAGGGACGTGGAGAGAAGAAAGAAAAGACATGGAAACAACTGCAAAGATAGAGGGAATGAAAGAAAGAAAGAGACTAGGGAATGGAAAAAGAAAAGAGGCATACACAAAAGATGAAAAAGAGAGAGAAACGTTTGCAAGAAGCAGTGACAGATACAAGATGAAAGACACAGAAAGATGTGTAAGACAACAGCCTGGGAAACGGCTGGGGGCAGGGACTTGGTTAGGAAAGGTGATGAAGAGTGGAAGTATGTATACTTGGAGAGAAGACATACAACAAAGTTTTCATTTAATACAAAAAAAGAGAAAGGAGTAAAATGTTTCTGGTAATTCAATATGACACATGCAAACAGGGGAGTAAAAATACACCAATACATCTCTTCTAACTTATTAAAGTACTTTAAGAAGATTGAAGGAATAAGAAAAGGGTTTCAACATAGTGGTATGTCAAAAGTGAATGACTGCCTCAAAATTAGTCACTTTAAGATTACACTTCAATTCATCTGTTTAGGCTCTTACAAATAGTACAGACAAACTTAAACCATATTTGAGAATGAAAAAAGAAGTACATTAATAATGAGTCTCCCCCGTAAAATCATCATAGATCATGTTGGTGTGTCCCATTGAATCACCATTTAACTCTTTATGTGCCACGTTCGCACATCCGACTCAGTCGACGGCCTGCCATCTTCGCATATTCCGCTCAAATGCAGAAACCCACCCAAACCCAACCATAAATTGCCAAATGCCATAGTACAATGAAAGCGTTTCTCGCGATTCCGTTCCTCTCGTCTATAGCTTGCATTTTATGTGGTGATTGACTAACAAGCAGTGTTTCATACTGGATTTGCATGCAAATTCTAAGTTTCTGTCACTGCTTTGTGTGCAAAAAGTCATACATTTACAGTAATGTAGCTACTGGGCATTTGAAAGAAAAGCAATTATAGATTTGTCATAAAATTTACATCAATGCAAAGCTTGGCATTTTCTCTACAACTTTGCTCACTTTGTCTACAATATAACATAAATCTATAAAAGTTATATAGATTTGAAAAACAGAATGCTTTCTCAATGCATGACTACGTTGGTGTCTCATAATAATGTGGCACACGGGGGATTTCCACCATGGCACATAAAGAGTTAACAATTTGGGGTATATCATTGAATCACCATTGAACAATCTGGAGTCCCCCTTTGAATCACCATCAAACTATCCAGAGTATCCCATTGATTTACCATTGATCCAGATGGGGTATCCCATTGATTTACCATTGATCCAGATGGGATATCCCATTGAATAACCATCAAATCAGATGGGGTATCCCACTGAAGTGCCACTGAACAGTCTGGGATATCCCATTGAATCTTCATTGAATAGTCTGGGGTATCCCATTGAATCACCATTAAACAATATGAGGTATCCCATTGATTAACCATTGAACCAGATGGGGTATCCCATTGAATCACCATTGAACCACATCGGGTATCTCATTGAATTGCCACTGAACAGTCTGGGGTATCAAATTGAATCACCACTGAACAATCTGGGGTATCCCATTGAATTACGAATGAACAATCTGGGGTATCCCATTGAATAACCATTGATCCAGATGGGGTATCCCATTGATTTACCATTGATCCAGATGGGGTATCCCATTGAATTACCAATGAACAATCTGGGGTATCCCATTGATCTACCATTGATCCAGATGGGATATCCCATTGAATAACCATCAAATCAGATGGGGTATCCCACTGAAGTGCCACTGAACAGTCTGGGATATCCCATTGAATCTTCATTGAATAGTCTGGGGTATCCCATTGAATCACCATTAAACAATATGAGGTATCCCATTGATTAACCATTGAACCAGATGGGGTATCCCATTGAATCACCATTGAACCACATCGGGTATCTCATTGAATTGCCACTGAACAGTCTGGGGTATCAAATTGAATCACCACTGAACAATCTGGGGTATCCCATTGAATTACGAATGAACAATCTGGGGTATCCCATTGAATAACCATTGATCCAGATGGGGTATCCCATTGATTTACCATTGATCCAGATGGGGTATCCCATTGAATTACCAATGAACAATCTGGGGTATCCCATTGAATTACCAATGAACAATCTGGGGTATCCCATTGAATAACCATCAAACCAGATGGGGTATCCCATTGAAGTGCCACTGAACAGTCTGGGGTATCAAATTGAATCACCACTGAACAATCTGGGGTATCCCATTGAATTACCAATGAACAATCTGGGGTATCCCATTGATTAACCATCGAACCAGATGGGGTATCCCATTGAATCACCACTGAACAGTCATAGGTATCCCATTGAATCTTCATCGGACAATCTTGGGTATCCCATCTAATTTTCAATGAACGATCTGGAATATCTCTTTGAATTACCATTGAACAATCAGAAGTTACCTTTAACCCGTTGAGGACGGACTGATTTTGCTGCAACACACATTTCCCACAGACACCCGCCCGAGTATACTCGGGACTCGTCCTCAATGGGTTAAGAAAAGGAGCTTTTTGGCCAAATTCTTGTCATTTTATCCTTTTTTTCCTGGCTTTTCATTGGGAGTTCATCGTAGTGTCATACCTTAGACTAAAGAAATTCAACTGGGGTGTCTGCATGAAAGTGGTGAAAATCTTCTGAAAAGGGTATAAGCCAATGATCAGCTGATGCTACAGCATTCTCCCATGGGGTAGGAGGGGTGGGGAAAGGGGTGAAGGAGGGGGTAGGGGAATACCTCACTTGTATCAGGTGGATACTCAGAGAATCAGGGGCGGGTACCACAAAGCTTTGAGAAGTGAGCAGAGGTGATGTGGCAGTGACTGGGTCAGAGAGAACATCAATATCAATATTATTGCACCAGGCACTGCATGTTGGACGGGCTCCAATTTCTGCTTTTCAGCGACACGGTTCAAGAAGCGACATATGTGCGAAAAAAATTGTCATTTTTTGTTTTGTCCGCTGGGAGTCCGCTGGGATAAACACTGCACAGCACAGTTCAGAATTTAGCAAGATGGTATTTATTTGTCCGGGGAAAATATAGAAATAATAGGAGTCACACATGTGATTCCTGATTCATAACACAACGTAGACGGTAACATTGAGGTCATGCATGTAGGAAGTTGACATGACTGCATTTTAAACCTGATAGATGCCTCAAAGTGATCTATATGATTGAATACCAATCACTGAAGAAGAAGAAAAAAACAGAAAGAAGATGGAGAAAAGGAGGAGATGATGGAAAAGAGAGATGCTTTGAGTAAAAAAAAAACCAAGAAAAATAAATACAGTCTCTATACATCCCTTATTGTCTGATAAAATTTTTGATAAAGAGGATGAGGGAAAAAAAGAATCAAAAATTTTCACCGTCCCTTTGCCCTTCCAAACACCCTTAATGTCCACAGATAGAAAGCGATCCCTGGAGGGGGGACATATTTTTGCCCGGGAGGGGCGGGTCAGGGGGCACTGTGTGTCAACATGGTGAGGAAGAAAGCATAATATCTTGGAAAGTCATTATCACCCTCTCCTTCCTTGGGGGAGAGATAGAGACTGAGCTCATTTCTTAACCCACTCAATACCACTTTATTTCCAAGACTAGGCACCGAGTACAACTGGACACCCAGTAAATGTTCTCATCAAAGCAAGATAGTAAAAAAGAGACATTTGCCATGAATATCGAATAGATAGAGTTACTTTTCATTTTGATCTATATTCTTTTTTCCTTTTCTCTCTGCGAGTAAGCTTACGACAAGAATCATGAAAGTTCTCATATGTCTATCACACTTGGGGATTGGCATTATTCATCTTAAAGTAATACTTGTCTTGAGGCAACTGACAACAATTCTTGATGAACTTTTCGTTGTTGTCACGTCAGGGGCGGATCTAACTTTTTGCTAAGGGGGGGGGGGGGGGAGTTGATTCAATGACAATGACGATGTGGAGTATACTCCATGAGCCACAAAGCAGCAAAGTCTGAGGGGGTGGAGTCCAGAGGAGGGTGTCCCCCCCCCCCTCTTTTTTTTTAACCCTCCTGTAAGTGATGTTATCCTAGCATCTACTACACATTGGAGACCATTACAGAGTGCTATACAGACATACTGTGTGGGTCTAGACACATAATGACATTTGTGATGGTGCGTCTGTGCATGTGTTTTAAGCCGTTGAGGACGGGCTGATTTTGCTAGAACACGCATTTCCCATAGACACATGCCTAAGTATACTCAGGACTCGTCCTCAATGGGTTATTGGACTATCATACATGTGATGCCAATGTGACAAGATATTATCCCTTTACGTAGCATCTCAAACTCTGTCTGTGAGCTTTGACGACATCAAACATCCCGCCATCTTTAATAGAGCTGAGGAGAGATTTTTGTTACTACTGAGTATTGGACAGAGAATATATCACAAAATATATATTTTTTTTTTAAACCTGAGGATGGAAATGAGACAGGGATTGTAAGAAGGTAAAAGATGAGTGTGGGAAACAATATGGGATGAACCTAGAGAGAAAAAGAAAGATAGCAGATAGACAGACAGACAGACAGACAGACAGACAGACAAACAGACAAACAGACAGAGAAATGTGTACAAGCAAAGGAAACGATGGCATGTCATAAGAAGAGAAAGACAAAGAGAAGCATACAGAGAGGTAGGGGGAGGTGATAATTCAAGTCATTCAGAAAGTTACAATAACAGCAAGAACAGTAACAACAACAACAACAAGACAGACAAAATAGATCTTTTCATATTGGAAAGTTTCCCTGCGCCCCACAATGGATCAGAAAAATTTGCACGGCACGGAAGAAGCACAAAATTGGAGAGAAGACGCTGTTTTCAATGATGATGATGATGATGAAGGGAGCGCAATGACAGAGAGAAGAAGAGAGATGGTTTGGGAGGGAAGGGAAGAGGAGGAGAAAGAGGAGGAGGAGGAGGAGGATGGGAGAGGGGCGAGATAAGAGGAGGAGGAGAGACAGGCAAAGATCAAAAGCTTAGCATGGAAATCTGGGTTGATGGTGGAGTCAAAATTAGGCTGGGGGGAGGGGGAGGGGAGGAAATCGGAAGAGGAAAGAAGGCATTTCTGGTTTGCTCAGCGGCGGCAATCTCGCTTGGAAAAAATTAATTTCCTTCTTTCTGGAGCCAAAGACTTGCTCTGGGAGCTGTATAGCAGGTTCGCATGGCCGCAACGGGGGATGGAAACGCGGGTACAAAGCTGAGCATCGGTATATTCATTTGGCAGCCATCTTCATTTCTTCCAAGACAATTATCTGCATTGTATATTAAGTCTCGCTTTCTGATCAATATAAAAGAAGACGAGATGTAAAAGGCTATTTTAGCTAACATTATTCATGAAAAATGAATGGAAAATGTTCATCATTGTGGTAGTAACTGAAAGAATAAAGCATTTTTTAGTTAACCTCACTTTGTGAGACAACAGATTAGTTTTACTTTTTCATGATTGAATTGGTCACATGAGTTATGTATTGTAAGTGTTAATATGGAACATGAACACTTACAAGAACTGCATACATACATACATACATACATACGATAATTATGTCATGTATCCATATCTCATTACCAATCTCAATGGTTATCTGAACAAGGATTACTGTACACGCTGTTATTTTTGCATACAGATATTTTTGTGAATGAGGTCATAGACATTTTTGCGAGATGTTGTTTTTGCGAATTGATGCTGACGTTTTAATGCAAATGCGCTATTACCCTCACGCATAGAGACATTTTCGCGTGTTGTTAAAGTCATGATCCAACTGCGATTCGCGAAAATCACAAAAATAATAGCTTATATAGTAACATTTTCACATTTTGATGTCGACAACTGCATCTCCACAATTACTACCTTAAAGTATGTTTGCATATGCGTGCATATGTGTGTGTCTGTAAAGTGTGCGTGTCTGTATTATGGGTTGTGGGTGTGCGATGATGTGTGTTGATTTGGTTCTCTTTGCCTTGGTTTATGTCATCACTGTTATCGCCCCGCTCTTCTCTTGCACTGTAATTTCCCCTTGCGTAGTGTAATCTCCTGCGCCTTTGAATGTTTCTAAAACAGATATACAGTGCTAAAAAAAATGCAGTGGATCATTATCATCACTATCATCATAATCATCATCATCATCATCATCATCGTCATCCTCATCCTCATCCTCATCCTCATCATCATCATCATCACCCTCAACATCATCATCATCATCATTATCATCATCTTATTTCAGAGAATGCAGGTTTATACTGCAGTGCAAGGAACCTCAAGGTACTAGAGGATTAAAGGGGAAGGAAACCCAAATACAATGTATGCATTGCACATGCACATAGAGCTCATGCAGTAATGATAGTAGAACGCAACGGTGAAAGTTTGATGAAAATTGCACAATTCATTCAAAAGTTATACATTTTTAAAGTTTTGGTACAGCCATCGTTGGATAGAAGGACTACTATAGTTAGTGACATCACATATGGAAAATGTATCAAAAGAAAATAGAAAGAGAATTCCACAAAATGTAACTTTTTATTAAAATTCAACATTCCCTTGACTTGTTACATACATATGTTAAGGGTAACATTATTCCCCCTGCTCTCTGAAAGAGGTAAGTCAAGAGCTCTTTCATTACCTATGTTCAATGCCCTTTCATTCAGAATGACATTTATGGCATATGGGGCATTAATTGGTAGCCAATCTTTAGTATAAATACAAAAATTACATTCAAATCTGCTCAAAATACCCACTAAAAACTGAATGTCATGTGTCTTATCATTGACATGAAATACATAATTAGATAATAATTTCAATACCAACCATCACATGTTGGGGAAAAAAGGTAATAAACATTTTTTATGCTGTCTTCAATTTTGATTTTGAAAAGGTTTATTTGAATAAAAGCTGTTGTGCTACAAAGCAGCCGAATTGCAGCATCTTTTATAATATACACATCAAAACCACATGAAAAATATAAACCTCACCCAAAATCCTATACGATATGCACACAAATCTATACAGACGGGTAAACATATTTCAGAATGAAGTATAAACTACTCCATATCTTCTGCAGATAGATATAGTAAATCATCAAATATACTACTGTACAACAGCACTGACATTATTCTACCAAAAATCAAATCAAAACTGATGCCATCTAAAATATGTCATTTCAATTTATATCATAGCACCATGTACCAATGAATATATACCAATAGCTTACACAATCTACAAATTCTGAAAAGAAAGGCAAAAAGAGTGTCACCAAAAACTGAATAAAAAAAAAAAAGAGGGACATGGAAAATATTTGTGGGAGTCTTTGAAAAAGCAGAAATGTGTCCAAAGCTGGGAACAATGCACTTTCCTCTGCGTCCTCGTCCGGTGACGTGGTAGGACCCCTCAAACGCCCCCCCCCCCCTTTTCCATGTTGACACTCGCTCAATGCAAAACGTGCCAGCACATTTGATTTGCTGGGCGATTCGCTACAAAATTAGGCTTACCCAAAGAGAGATAGAGAGAGAGACAGAGAGACAGAGAGACAGAAACACAGACAAACAGACAGAGAGAGAGACGTATAGAGGAGGAAAAGAGAGAGAGGTAGAAATGGAGATAAAAAAAAGAGACAGGGAAAGAATGGGATTAAAAAATATAAAACGTAGGGGAGCAATGCCATTTTCATTCCGTCCTAAGAACCGAGGTCGGTGCATAACGACCCCGTCAAATTGATTAGCCCAGACCAAATATTTGGACGGCGATTGAAGAGCGCTGGTCCATTCGTGGTGCTCCGGCAGGATTTAGCCTCAGACACACGTACCATCGTGGCTCTGCCACATTTTTTGCTCTCTCGGCCCACGAGCTCGAAAAAATTTGTAACTTTTGTGTCTTTTCTTGTGACTTTTTTTTCCTCCTTTTTTTTTTTCTTAAACCCCCGTCGCTGCTGTTTGCTCACTGGACGACTCATTTTGAGGCTTTGTTTTATTCTCTTGTCCCTGTGTTTGTAGCTGTTAATCTGAGATTGTGGGCTGACCGGTGCTCGTCAGACACGTGGCCGTGATTAGTATTGACAGAACATACATCTGATTCACAAATAACAATCTTATAGAGCCTCTGATTTTCTGCCTAAAATAAATGTCATGTCCCAATGCCATTACTACTGTTCTGTACACAGCTACTAAAATAGATCTCTCTTTTTAATGATTTGTTTCCAAATTTACTAGATTTCCCCAATGCCGTTTTGATGGTGACGACGAGGTTCTTTTACCTGGATGACAAGTGAGTCTCTAGTGTCATTTACAGAGACTTTTAAAATCACTAGACGTTGATCGCAATCCATTTTTTTTTTCCATCTGTTCAGATGGACCAAAACATATTGCTAATTAGCAATTGGGATGGTTCATTGACCAAACTGCGCATGCCCAAAATCTGCCGAAATCGTGACCCTTGCCCATGTGTTTGTGCCTCCTTGTGATGTGTGTTTCAACTCATGGGATAAAAATCTCTTTCTCATATCATTGTGATTATTTTGAAATAATCACAAGATTTCTTGGGATTTCAATCACGATGGTGATCGTGCTACCAAGTGAGATCTTCGTGTCTACACTAGCGAAAAATCTATAAGATTTTGATCATAATGCAAATCTCGAGATTCGGATCCCGCTAATTTGCATCAATTTAATCTCACTACAGAGAAGATACACTCCCTTTCATCACTTTATAAGTCAAGAATCAACACATTCAATTCCTGATATGAAAACAATAACAACAAACAAAACTAACAATTAACAGGCATGTAAAACTTTGAATGCTCTCCTACGCTCTCTTGTAAATGTCAAGTGTAAACAATGCAATTAATAGTGATAACTCACTAGTGTAACAAGTTCTAAATTAAGCTAGAGAACATGAATGACAAAACATACACTGTATTAAACCTCTTGGTAGATTTCTGTATCACTTGCATAGAACTTGATTAAAAACCATGTGTACATAGTGAACATAGAAAAGCAAACGAATAGATGAATAGATTTATTGTCAATAGATTTATCGTAAAAACTATACGATTTAGGAAAAGTATACTTTGTGATATGTTTTACAATTTTGCTGGATGGAAATAAACCGTAACTTTTATTGACATGAAATTTGTATTCACAATTACAGAACCAAGTATATTACTACACAGACAGATAAAAAAGCATATATTTGGATAAATGCACATGTATTTTGTGTGTGTGCATGTGTGTGTGTGTGTGTGTGTGTATGCATGGACGCACAGCACTGCAGTGTTCAGCCCCATCAACCCTTTTTTGTCCAGTAACGGCTCATATAAAACAATACATGGAATGCAGTGTGCTGTCGAGTATTACTCATGCAGACATCACACCTTCCCCGTCTCTCCAAGGCCACGACAGCATTTCTCAGCAGAAATGTCCATTGCTCTGATTCTATTCCTATACATATAGGACCATCTCTCCCTCCCCTATCCCCCCTCCCCCTCCTGCTTCCCCCCTCCCCCCTTCTCCGTCACTCTTACTTACACAGCTGAGTCCAAAACGACCCTAATCTATGTGCACATATTCATACCGCAGTGCAGCATCAGGAGCAGTAGCCCCTCACCACCACACATCCTTCGTCACAAAGGAAGAAAATTAAGTTTTCGAACGTGGCGGCCACGAAAAAAAAAAAAAAAAAAAACGAAAAGAAAAAAAAACGAAGAAGAAAAAAATTTACACACGGACACGGCGAGAGACAAAAGCCGGTTGCTTGCATGGTCACGTCTCATTGCTATGCTGATCGGCAGGATTGCGTTGTGGTGAGGTGGGGGGGGGGGGAGGGAGGGGGGAAGGGAGGGGGGAGATGGGAAGGCTTCCACACCAACATCTCTCATCCCAGGACGTGCCTTTTGGGTTCCCGACTGTGGGATGCTCTCTCTCTCTCTCTCTCTCTCTCATACACCTCTTCGGACAGCTATATCTATCCGCTGATCTTACGGATCTTGGCCAATTCGGCGAGGGGGGGCCGGCAAATTATGCGGCATAAATGCGAGCAGAATGCATGAGGATGAGTCGATGTCGATCCGTAATTTGCCGGGGATAAGGTCACTCTGATGGTGTATTTTCCTTTTCTAGCGATGAAAAGGAATGATGTCTTATTCCCGTAAGCACTGATTTCTTCCCCTTCCCCATCCCCCCTCCCCCCCCCAAAAAAAAAAAAAATTGTAAGTGTTGACATTCGACCTCTGTAGGAATGGCATAACACTGCACCTCTGGATTTCTCCAAGGTGATTGTATTTCCTATCAGCCATCAAATTCCAGCTAAGTTCTAGTTCTGCATTTGTATTTTCTCATTATAAAAAGCCCATTTTTAACAAATAAAAGATGAAAATTAACTCTGGATGCTGATTCATAGCACTTACATTCAACACTTCATCAAGACTAGAACTGGGGTCTAAATCACATAATAGCCCTCAGACCGATTATGACATCTTGGACGATTCTTGAAAAGGGCTTAAAATTCACCTCAAAATCTTAATTTCACGGTTGCATTGCTGCCATATACCACATCCAGACATGAAGAACAGACAAAACCCTCAATCCCATGAAATCGAGGAAACTTGGGAAGTAATATAAGCAGCAATAATGTGATCTTCTCTATCCGGGGTGGCCTCTTCAGTGTTGCCACTGCTCTACCAGAGGGCCATGCCATTGTCATTACCCGAGCACTGTCATGTACCAATCTGATACACCTGGGTCGGAAGGGACATGGCGGGTTAAACTATTTTGTCCAAGAATTTGACTGGATTTGAACTCGGAACCTCCGACTACATATTTCAACGTGATTCGCCGAACTGTCCTCATGTAGACAGGTACCAGGTGAAGGTGGGGTAATGATGATAGGAAAGGACTTTTGGAAGAACAACAGATGTCAGTGTCCAGTCGCATCAAGTCATGTGACCTGTCCTGGTCACATGACACTAATGTCACTTCACATGTAGTGCTCTGCATTTGCCTTTTAAGTACAAAGTGCAGGGCTGCCAACTCTCACGCATTGAGTGTGAGACTCACACATTTTGGTCCTTTCTCACTCTAAAACTTTATTTCATTTGCATGCATTTCTATTGATCTCACTCATTTTGACTCCTAAATTATAGCATTGGCCTATGGGAGTCTCACTCTCAACTAGTTTCCAGTGTTGGCAGCCCTGAAAGTGATAAAACATGTGACTCTTTTTTTTTATTTGCACGGAGACATTGATTTTCTCCATCTTGAAGGATGCCTACAAATATCCGAAATGCTGAAAGTGTTGATAAGTTTAAATCATTGCTGAAAACTTATTTATTTACTCAATCCTAATTTTTGTTGTTGCTGCTGTTGTTATATCATAGGTACCTCGTGCAGTACTTTAACTTAATATTTTTTCTGTATTAATGCGCTAAGAAATGTCAGTATTAAGCGCTATAGAAGTGTTATGTATAATTATTATCATTATCTTGGTTGTTTTTGGAATATCACGAGCATAGCTACAAAAACGCAAACCTCTTGTGCAGAAAGCAGTCAAATTGCCCAAATTGGCTGTGCACAAAGTAATAATGATCAACCTCCTTCTATGGAGCTCTGTGTTAGCTAGGTGAAAGATAAAGAAAGAGCAAGAGAGAAAAAACAAACACACACACCCACGTAAACCATCATCACACATGTCCACACACATGAAAAGTAAAAAAGAGCAGGATATCAACCGAAGCAAAGAAATACAAATTCCACTCACCTAAAAACAGGCCAGACAGCTGGTAAATTCACAAACATAGACTATATATTTCCCTACCAAATATGTCTGATACAACAAAAGAAAAAAGACCAGTACACCTGTTAGGTAGAGCAATTTTCTAGATGCAGTGCAAGCAAATATTTGATATGCAATTTTCACGCAGCCAGCACTATTGTGTTTGCAAGAGTAATATTTGACAATGACCAAAAAAAAGCATCTCAATGAAGTTTGTGTAAACACAGCCGGCATTAAGCATGGATTAGAAGATAACTTGTGAAATAGTATAATACCACAATCTCGAAAACATCGTCTTTCGTCTTTTCATTTGGCCCGATGTAAGTCTTAGGTGTTATTACAATCGTAATTATCATTATTTACAAGTGTCAGCCCAACCTGTATGAAATTGAAAGAGCTTCTGACAATGATTATTTGCCCTTCACATAAAGTGGGTCAGTCATTGTCAAGCAGGGAGTTAAAGTCTAGAGGAATGCATTTATGAATGAATCTTAAAAGATTTGGAAAGTGAAAGGAAAGTCTGGAAAATATTAGCACACACTACAAAAAAAAAAAGATGATCTTGGAAAAATACATTAAAGGGATGGTATAGTATTGGTTGAGGTGAAAATTCAGCTATTAACTTTTTGCGAGATAATGGGGAACCACTTTATGAGATGATAAAGAGCATTCAATTCGAAGAGGAATTCAACATTTATGTGATGAAAATCGGTTCTGAAATGGCTGAGACATCCAAAAACAAAGTGAAAGAAAGTGGTCCTAATAAAAGGTGGGTCCCACCTTTTATTAGGATCGCTTTGTTTGGGTATCTCAGCCATTTCAAAACCAATTTTCATCAAATAAACTTTGAATTCCTCTTAGAATTATATGGAGAGTTTGTTTGTAAAAACCGATAAGTCCATTTTTGAAGATTTTGAAGTACGGTCTCTGTCATAAAGTACAAAATAATACCTTTTAAATGATATATTGGTCACAACATATAAAGGTACATTTTTGAAGTTATGATCAAAAGAAGCAAAAATTTTCTTATTATTCTCTTTATTTTTCTTGACCTTCAATTGCAAATATCTCCATTTGACAAATATGGACTTATTGTTTTTTGCAAACAAACTCTTCATATGCTCTTTCATATTTCATAAGAGGATTTTCAACATTAAAGAAATATATATCATCATAAAAGAAGTTGGAAAACTGAAGTCCCATCTCAACGGAAACTGCACCATCCCTTTCAAACATATTCTGATCAATATCATAAAATGAAGGAGATTCAGAGATTGGGCCTGTAATTTCTTGGTTGATTTAACAGAATTGCAGGCTTTTATTCCCCCCAATAGTGTAGTGGTAGTATGGGGCTAGAGACAGAGTCACTAACACTTGTCGTATGAAGCAAAATTTTGTTATCATAACGCCACTCTCTGTCACTTCCCTCTCACTCGCACAATTCTTTTTTTCTTCCCCCCCAAACGATGTACTGCGATGTCATTGATTAAAACTTGGTGAGAGCCAAGCACGGATGAAGAGAAAAGTCAATGTTGAAAGTTGAAATAAAAAGTTCAGTGTGACAGTTTACATAAACACCTGCACCTCATTTTTTTTTTCGTTTTGTCCAATCTCCTTTTCAAAACACTTCGCCAGCGATTCCGCTCGAGACTTGGAAATTATCGCGGACTGTGTGCATGCCTGGCATTCCGCGAGATGATAGCGCGAGCGCTAATTTCTTCTGGACATTTTCCGCTTAAAAGAGGGAGAGAAAAAAAAATGACTGACCTTTTCTAGCACTGGTTCTCAGAAGAGAAAAAAAGTCACATGAAGAATTTGACATCCTTTTTTTAACGCTAATTTGCAATGGGAAAAATGTTGCAATTCCAAATTTTAGTGAACTTGACAGAGAAACTTGCATTGCATGTTGGAAACCCATTATATCATTGCAATCAATAATCAATGATTGCTTCACTGAATTATTTTTATTCTTTTTGAATTTTAAAAAAAAGGGAGACATTGTTATTGTTGAAAATTAAATGGCAAAAAATATTTTATGCATGTCTGTGTGTGGATGAATTCTCATTTTCTCTCAGAAAAGAATATGGAAAATATATATCTTCTTTCTCTATTCAATTCTTGTAAAATAGTGTGAGATTGTGATTACAGTCTGTAGATGGAATATTATCCCCCTTCTCCCACTTTATATATTTTCTCACTTTACTTCAGACTTCAGAAATAGCTTTCTTTCTTTTTCTGGTGAAACTCTGGCACATACCAAAAAAAAAAATGGAAGGATTAGCACAAGTCCCAATGTTTGCCATTCGGGTTAGGCGAGCGCGCTCGAGTCCAGGATACGCGAGCCTGTAATCATAAACACTCAAGGGTGGCGACAAGCGAGAAGGGTCATAAAAGTACTTTTCCGCGAGGTTCACGCCAAAAACCCCAAAGTTATTTCATGCCGATATCTTGCGTGCAGCTCCACTGGATCCTTTTCTCGATACTGCACTCCAGCGCACCAAAAGTGGACATCTCAGAGCCAAGTGCAACTATTGTGAATTCTAAAAATATCATTACGGCTTTGATTGTCAATGGTTTAGAGTCCCTCTCTTTCCTTTGTGTATTTGTTTCTATTTGTGCATCGCAGAAATAGCTTGTCCCTAAAATAGAATAAATATTTGGCTGAGTCTCTCAAGTACAACTTAAATCTGTCATTCTGAAAACTTTTAATTCACATTTTGTCCTCTCCTAATATATTTCCTTTGATCTTCTCTTTCTTACTCATATTCTTTTTTTTTATATATAAAAAAGGAAATACCCTACATATTCTGAATACTAGATCTGCAGGAATTTGTACCATGAATATAATGACAAATGAAGTAGTGCTGCGAACAGATGATACAAGTAACAAATGACATACATAGTTGTAATTGAAGCTTCTTTGACCAACTGCATGTCCGGGCACTCAGCTATAACTAATTACCATGCTATTTTATCAGCATGCGGATCATTCTTAAAATCTTGACCTACACGTATAACTGCAAACAAGCCAGCCCACTCGGGCGTATCAATGTACTTTAGTCCAATAGGAACTCCATGATGACACAACAAAGGGTTTGATTGTTGTTGTTTTTTCGAAGGGGAATGGGTTTTCTCTATTCACTTGCAATTCGTTTCCAGACATTTGTGCCAATTGGCGCAAAAAAAAAAAACCACTCCTGAAGGCATGCTGATCGGCGAAAAAAGCACACTTAAGGTTAATCACATAGAACCAACCAGATAAGGAACTACTTGAGCAAAAGAGCCAATCACTGCTTTTGGTTTGCTACAATGGATTTTGTGCACCATCTCCACATTTGGGGGCCCCACCCAGTCTAGCATCCTCTTGTGTCTCTAACACTTTCTTACCTCACTACATAGCTAACTAAAGTTGAAAGGCAACCTTACTGAGGTATTCAAATTTACATTTTTCCTCCCTCTCTCCTATTAACCTGTTGAGGATCAGTCCCATGTATACTCGGGCAAGTGTCTATTAATAGGAAATGCATATTGTAGCAAAGTCAGCCCATCCTCAACAGGTTAAGGTAGAGTAATGATCTCTTACTAATTTCACGTAATATATTTCAGTACCTATCATTCTGTTGGCATATTCTAAATGCTGCTATGTTGGGTAAGTCCCTGGCACACTATCTGGCTGTCAGAAACAAATTTTAACAGTTTGTGCCAAAAAGGTTTGCATGTAATCTAAATATCTTTAATAACTAAACACTATTATATTAGCCATCATATGATTTGTCCCCTTTTGCATGGTAACAACTTTGAATTGTAAAAATGAGACTGACACAAATATAGAATCCGGTTGTTCTACTTCAGTTGTTTTGAAGTTAGGAGTCGCCTCTACCACAAAACCTCATCACCTGCGATTACCAAACACCACCGCGAAACACTTTGTTTTCGCGTTCTAATGTACCCCTTGGTAGTCAAGATGATTACGTTGGGGATTGGTGTTTACTTGTGGGATAACTATTTACACGTGGGATTTCTGTTTACCTGTGGGATTAATATTTGCCTTTAGTCAACTCCAGATGATTGAATCAAGGGGATATTTCACATAGCGAAAAAAAAAAAAAACGTCAATTGGCATAAATATGGGTTGAATGACTTCCCAATATCAATGCCTAATAATGAGCATGCAGTGACATTTATGGAGTATTCCCCCAAATAAATATAATTTTTCTACCATCACTTGATTCCAATATGCATTTACCGACTACAACTCCAGGACCTGTAGAGTGCACAATATTGACGGTATTTCAAAGTAGCATTCCTGATGAGGAATAAGCAATAAAATGTAAAATAAAAAAAGGTTACATATTGCATATGCTATTTAGAACTTCCTTCTTAAAACTTATTTATAAAGAGATATGGCAAAGGGTATGGTCACTAATTATGGCTTGAAATCATCTTTAAAGGCATTATTTACCATTTTGCAGATGAAACAAAAACTGAGCTTTAGTGCTTCAAAATAGTTCTAAAATGTGAGGCAAATAGAAACAACTAATGTAATGTTAAGTATTTTTAACATACAAAATGTAAACAAGAGTTATAATAACATTGTTTCTAGAATCAGCCATACACAGTTATGGTTTATTGAGAAAAATGGTGATTTCTCCTTATATTTTAGGTTTCATTACAAAATTTTTAAATGGTAGGATGTTTTGTGATATAACTAATCTACACGTATGCATCATTTCATTTCGTTTTGTTTCATTTATTTCAATTTTAACAAAGAGTTATCAAAAGTGATAACTCAAATATTTTTTTTTTCAAAATCACTGCTCCCAATGGTAAACACTACCTTGTCATGAATATGTGTATTTATATGCAAATGAGAGTAGCATGCCAGAGTAAGCCCAGGATGTGTGGTAGAAAAGCTTTTGAGAGTTTTCTGAGACAGACAGGGCACTTGAGGGCAAGAAATAAAGTTATCAGTTGCTGTTTCTTGAAATCTGGTGGTGATACAGTTTTCTGTTTGGTGTCACTGATGATGTCGTGTGTGACGTCCCTGTCCATCACCACCATCTTTTCCTTGGGCCCATGCAACACTTCCCTTTGGGCTTCAAGACAGGACATACATAATGTATATACTACATAATCCTTTCCCTAGAGTACACTGATGCTGCAATAAAAGTTAATAACACTAGAATCTTGACTTGAGAGTTCTATTCTCATTTATGGGAAGAGATCTAAGAGCTAGGATATGGTGAAGGTAGGGCAAACAATCAGTTCATTGCCTTCTTGATATCATCTGTTTGTAAAACAACCTGCATGTCTGTCTGTCTGTTTTGTGTGTGTGTTATCCCATTGAGGACAAGCTGATTTTGCTCCAACACACATTTCCCATAGACACTTGCCCGAGTATACTCACGACTCGTCTTCGACGGGTTAAGAGTCTGTTTGTCACAGGAAAACCATCACAATGTCCCTATCAACTGGGTGTGTAAATCTGTGTTTTGTTTGTCCGTATTGTGCACCATTGTGTGTGTGTGTGTTCAGCCCATTTGTGATAGGGAACCATCGAAAAGTCCTTATCAACTGTTTGTGAAAAACCTGTGTGTCTGTCTGTCTGTTGAATGTGTGTGTGTTCAGAGTCTCTTCGCCATAGGGAACCATCAAAAATGTCCCTATCAACTGTGTGTGCAAACCTGAGTGTCTGTCTGTTTTTGTTTTTTTATTTGTCTGTCCGTCTGTCTGTGTGTTTAGTGTGTGTATTTAGAGTGTGTTTGCCATAGGAAACCATTAGGAAGTGATTGGACCGGCATGATGGTCTCTCCATATCCGACCTCTCTCACTCTATGTAACATCCAGATCTTTGACCTAACTAAACCATATGTTGGCTTGACACTACTCAAGCATAGACTTGAGAAAAAGGGAGAGAGAGGGAGGGGGGGGGGGGGGGGAGTGGGATGGGCATGAGAGATAGATACAGATATGGAGAGAATGAGATATGTGGAGAGAGAAAGAGAACAGAAAAGAGGCATAGAAATATATACTATATATATCACATAATATATATGTGTGCATATCTATTTTTATACATAAATACAGATAAAGACTAGAAGAGCACTCAGAAAGCGCAGACCTCCGCCAAGCATGCAGCTCATTTCAACCACTGATCTTGTTCTTCCACAGAGATATCAGTGATTTCCACCCATACGTACATATAGCATTGTGTGCTGAAAGTCGCCCGATTTCCCAATATAGAAGCCTTTGTTACGTCATAAACCCTCAGCTGCACGCCGCGCCTCGCCCTAACAGAAACTAGAGCACGCACTTTAGTGCGCGCATGCAAACCTCAAATACGCGCAGCCTGAACTCCCAAGTTCATTGACCCTACCTGCCAAAATATCAAAAATCCTTCATAAATTCCCAAAAAATTCTTGGATCACTATGAAAAGTTGATCATTACTTGTGTCATTCTCAACCTTTCCTGCAAGTTTCATCCCAATCCGTTGACTATTTATTGAGTTATTTTGCACACGGACAAACTAACAAACACACAAACACACAAACCAACGGTAGCAAACAAAACATAACCTCCTCCCTTGGCGGAGGTAATAAGGACAGACATAAAGACAGGAAAAAGAAAGAGAATTTTCTGCAAAATGTAGGACAACTGAACAAAGATGGAAAGAATCACTTTATTTGTTCGGCACAATTAAAGCACATCTAGGACGTAGTAAAAGAAATATTTGTGCAGAGAAAAATCAAGAGACATGTTTGATTTAAGTTGTTAGAAAAAAGGTAAACAGTGGTGTATACACCCTACAATACAAAAGAATCACATACTGCATACGCCATATATTTAGCGAGTCAAAACTTTCCGAATTGAAACTTCCAGGCAATTTCAAAAGTGGTTAAATTCGCGACCAGGGAGTACAGTATGAATGTCGGGATCAGAGTCAATATTTCACCATGTCTTTATACTTGCGAGTAACACCTGACTCGCGAAATTCGCAAAAATAAAAAACCTACACATTTAAGAATGCATTGGAAGGTTTTCTTCCACTTACATAAAAGAATGTGCAGAATGTTGATTAAAAAGACAACATTATAGGTGTAAAGAAGTTTCATGGTGGAAATCAGTCCCCTCAAAATGCATTAAGCTGGCTTCCAAGATAATTGACACAGGTACACCATTAGGAGGGAGATTTATGTATACCATTGCCCTCTCCCTCCACCCTTTCCTATATTTCCTCCCCACTGATATGTCATGAATTTGAATATGAATTTCATTCCAAACTCATTGGGCTCTTTGAGATTATATTCAGAAAAAGGGGTATTCCAGCCCATGGAGGCAGGGCGGACAGAAAGGTAACCTTCCCACACTGCTGCGTATTTCCACTTCTTCCAGTTATTTCTCACCAATGTCCCTATCCGACCCATCCACAACCCTCACCCCCACCCACCCAACCACCTCCAACATGACAAAATTACATTACGCCTTTATCACATTCTACCCATGACCCCAAGCTATACCGCCCAGTATGAAAAGGAACAGATCTAGAGATGCACAAGAAAAATAAAAAGCATTTCGGAAATGGGACGGGGGCGGGGGAGGGAGCTCACACAAAATGCATGGATAAAATATGGAAACATGAAGATGATAATTATGTGTGTGTATGTGTGTGAAAATGATATACATCATTTCCTTCTTTGTTGCTGGGTATGGAGTTTGAACATGGCGGAAGAGTTCCGAATTGAGTTCAGAAGTGATAATGACTTTGTTGGGTGAATTCCCCAAGAGCGCAGGTGGCACACGAGGAGGAGGAGGAAATAGGCGGAAATGCTACGTGAATGTTCACTACTTGAAACATCCAACTTCCTAAAATGTTTCCTCGAAGGCAATAGCTCCTTCTCAACAGCACAGAAGCAAATATGAGCGAGGGAGAGAGATAAAGAATAGATATAAACGCTGATCACTTTCAACTATATTCCAAAGTACCCACACGTTCTGTACTACGTACCTCTAAAGCACAAAGAAACTCCTATCTTTCAAGCACTAAAATTTGAGACAAAGTCACCTCCCCTATTAATAGCTCTTTGCAACTGCCTGTGGTTTTTGAATTTTTGACTCCTTATTCGAGACTAGTTACCTGGAAGAAATTGGTGACTTCTATTTGAGTTTGGGTTTCTTCCATGAAGCCACGAAAAGAAGAAATCCAGTATCATATTCCCTCAAACAAAATCAGTGCTTGTGACTTTTTGTTGGCTTTGTGATGCACAGTCATATATACACGTGCATTGATGGAATGCAGCAATATACACGTAGGTAGAACACATCAATGATAGTTTGAGGAAAATCAAAAAAAAAAAAAAACATTGAAAAGATATCAGTTTTTAAAAATTTACCCGTTCCTTATGGGCCGTGGCATCAACTGATATACAGGAACCTGGTATACCAGGTTCCCAAAATGTAGACTGGAGCACCTGCATTTGTGGCCTAAAAAACTCTTCTAAAAAGCAGGAGGAATAATATCACCTTTAACATGTGCCAGTAACAAGTTAAGGAAAAGTGTACTACCCACAAAAATCAAAACGTGTCAGTATCAAGTCAAGGAAAAGTGAACTATCTGTAAAAATCAAATTACGTGGAATCCTCTTTATATTTTCTTTACATCATTGTCAATAGCATTAAAAAAAAAACAGTTGTAGTCTACTCATCCAGCTATGGTAGCATGGTGTATAACAAATGAATGCAAACATTTTTCTTTCTAAGTGGTTGGTGCCTTGAATTCAAAAACTAGGACATATTGTATATAATGAGAAAGCTTGGACTCTGTAAGAATTAAAAAAAAAAAAATAATACAAAAAAAAGCAAAATGAGTCTGGAGTGACTCTAACATGCATCTGTTGTGAGGGGTTTCATTCAGGGGGTTTTATTTCTCCAGGATTAGTATGAATAAAAAAGAGAAAGTTTCCCTTATCTCAACGATTATTGAAGTGCTAGGATCTGTAACTGTCGGAAAGTGAAACCTGAAAACGAATGACTCGAGCTTGATATTATAAACACACCACTTGACTACTCATGACATTCTCTGTGCATTCAGAAAGAAGAAGAGTTTCCTTTAGCAACATTTCCCCTTTTTGCAAAGTGCTTTTGTCCTCTTGACAAAGAGCAACTTTCATTTGTTCTTCAAAAGTGTGGCTAGTTTTTTATGGGACTGCAGAGAGCCAAGAGTATGTCTATTATGTTTAAAGTGAAAAACGCCAGATCTGCAGAAAACTCCAGTGGGGAGATTGTCGAAGGAACAAAGTAGTTTAAAGTTTGATCAACATTATTAGACCCACATATTCAATTCAATTCAATTCAATCTGGTTTATTCACAATACTGCCATGGCAGCCAAGTGGCTGAATTGCAGAGTTACATACACTTGTGTATACAATTAAATATGAAATACCATTATTGGATGAAGAAAAATACATAATAATCATATACACACATACATGTGTTCATAATTATTTGATAAAACTGTGAAAAATAATAAGACTCATTAACCCACCAAGGACGAGCTGATTTTGCTATAACATGCATTTCCCACAGCCTTCTACCTGAGTATGCTCGGGACTAGTCTTTGGTGGGTTCAGTGATGACATCATCACTTCATCTCATTTGCATACGTAGTGGCACATATTATCAACATTCCATTAGATACTGTATACGCTGAGCATTTTGCGAGGTTTTTATTTTCCCGAATTTCATGAATCAGGTGCTATTTGTGAAATTAAGACATGCAAAAATAATGGCTCTGATCCCAATATGAATGTGATGCACACATAAACATTTCTCCGTTCAGTACAGTACTCCACGATCGCGAATTCAACCACTCGCGAAATCATTGGGAAGTCCCTATTCGCAAAAATTTAGTCTCGCTCAATATATGGCGTATACAGTATGCAAAACTTAGATATCTTTGTCATATTATTCGTCGTTCATTCATTACTATATCACTTTAATGATATTTCTATCTTTGCTCGTTCAAGTGTAATAATGTACCAGAAAGTCAACTCTGAATATGAAGTAGAGTTTCACTTTAAATGCTTATCACCTGCATCAATATGTCAGATTATCATCAAACTGTGAGAGTGGCGTGGCATCTTGAGTACTTGTTATTACTCTGGACTCTTGTCTCTCATTAGCATGACAAGGACTTTGTTACGATGCAACTGAAAGTCAAAAATCAATGGGCAAATAATTGAGTGAAGTAATTATCAGTGATATTGCAGGGTTCGAAATTGGCGATGGTCCGCTGGCCATTGGCCACCCAAAATCACGTCGGACTAGCTAAAAATCATAAAATTCTGAAGTTACTGGTCCATCTGGCTTGCCAAAATATTGCTTCAGTGTTAAAATTGATTCTAAGTAGTCCGCCTGGCTAGTTAAAAAAAAAGTTAAGTGCGACCCCTGTATTGGATATCAATGTCATACTTTTCCTTTCCTTTGTTTGATTTCAGAAGGTGTGAAACTTTTCCTGATTTTGCGGTCAGTTTTGCTTCAGCGACAGGCGCATGTTTTGTTAAGTTTAGACATCATTTGTGCAAAGTACTTTTATTGTCAATACCTCTGAAAACCAAAGGGCAAAGCGTGCTATGTATTAATTTCACAAGCACTGCCCATACCTTTTGGGGGCATGAAGATAAGATACTTAATGACACATTGTTTGTCTGTTGTCAGGGTACCAAGTGTTCATCACAATCTACATCTATTCAATTTTCTTTTGCATCTGGACTGAGCCACTTTAGATATCTGCCTAACAGCAAAAAATACACCACACTGAATCTATTTATATGTATTTCTACTTTGTTTGATTCTGATCCATCAATCATTGTACATTTTGTGACTTCTATGCATTTGATAAAAAAAAAAAAAACAAGTACATATCTCAACATATATTCTAACCATTGACCTACCTCTAACCCCTCAATATCTACAGCAATTTTCAAAGCAGTTAAAAGATGGTACTCCAAACTATCGGAGGCAAAGTTGTATTTTTTTCGTCTGGAAGCATTTGCATTTCTTATTTTACGCTTCTTCTATGGAGAGACTGCTGAGCTTAACACACTCGCTTATATCCATACCTATCATTTCGAGAAGAAGAAAATACGAATTCAGGATGAATAAGTCACACAAAGCATGATTTTTTTTTTAAAGAGCACTTATGCCATTCTGACATTATGTATATTAAAACATATGATACATACAGTGATTTTTATGTCTACTGCAAGATTCAAATCATGGGACTCGGTCCTGGCAGTTGTGTATTGAAAAAAGAATGAAGCCAATTCTGCACTGCATACAATGTCAAGAGGTTGTAAGATCACTGTATCTATCACATTATAGAGTGTACATCTATTTTCTACCTTCCCCGGTCTAATCTTAATTCTCTATCTTTTTTTTCTCTATCTCTATCATTCTCACTCTCTGCCCGAGATCAAGGCGAGTACAGCTCGGAAGTCGCTTGGTGTCAAAGGATTTTGGGCCGGTGATTGGTTGAGCCACCCTACGTGCACATGAATGGCACGGGACTAAGGAAGTACATCATGAGGATATTTGGGACACGGCGGCAAGTGATGTCACAACCGGCACTGGGAAAAGGGGGTTAGGGTGGGGGGGGGGGGGGGGTGGAGGGAGAGGGGAGAGGGAAAAGGAGGGTATTCAAAAGGAGATGAAAAACTGGTGCTTCCAGATGTCTAATGATCTCTGCCATTGTCTAGACAATCTAGGCTGTTTAACTTGATCTGCACAAAAATTGATCAAAATCAACCCTAAATCAGCATGAATTGCACATAAATACCACAAGAAGAAGTGATAGAGAAATAACAGAAAGGAATGATAGAAAGAAAAGGCACAGAATGTGTAAGACTCCAGTTAAGAGCAACTGAAGCTGACTGCCATAGCAAATAATCACAACATTTCTGCCCACAATAACTATTTATAATCTTTTCATTTTTACTCTATGGCAGATGGACTAGTCAATTAGGAAATGTCAATGAATAGCAATATTCAATCTTTAGTTGTTTATCTTATTTTTTTTTCTTTCTCAAGGAATCAGGGTGAATTACACATTTCCATTATTGCCTAGAAGAAAAAAGCACGTAAAACCTCATTAGTCGAGTACGTTATTACAAATTCTGCTGAATTGAGATATCGGATAAAAAGTTCCTTGGAGTTAACTTGCTCTAAACATTATCACACTTTACTTCATCAAAGTATTGATACCTTGTATGAAGCTAAAACAACAGGAATTGAATGTCTACAAATACACTAATATACAGTCAACACTACTTAATAAGTCACATCTATTCAGAATTAATGACCTTCAACCTAACACCATACCATTTGACTCATGCAATGAACTTAGCACACAAATTTCACGTTCTCCTTTGACATTTTACCTCGACTGGATAACTTGTTTGTTTGCTTATTTACCTTATTCAGAGTAGACTACAAAAACTACCAAAAAATCAATTAGAAGTGTGAATTTATTACCATCCAATGCCTTCTTCTATAATTAAGGAGAAAATGGTAAGTCATTCTTTGGATCATTTGTTCATTGAACCAGCTCCAGATGGCTGGACAAAGGTACACGGCCAAGCCCGGAGTTGCTCAAACGACCTAGAAGCGAAAAGTGCAGCGGAAAAGTTCAAACGTCCTGCTTCCTCTGATTCTTGTAGTATCACTTGAAGAAACAAACTACTTCACAAGAATAATAATGTATTTTCTCTCCTGCCCACTTCTAATCTCTCCCTCTCTCTCTTTATATCTCCCCTATATCTTTCTCTTTCTCTCTCACTATCATGCTCTAATGCTATATATCTATTTCTCTGTCAGTTGTGTCTCTCCCCCGTTATCTCCCCTCTCTCTACCTCTCTATCTCTTCCTGTCCCTCATTTTATGTTTCTATTTCTCTCTTCCTCTGTCCTTCTATTTCACTGTATTTCTATTTCTCTCTCTCTCTCACCATATATCACCAGTGCTGTATATCTATTTCTTTGTTGTGTGTGTGTCTCTCTCTCCCTCCTCTTGTCTCTCTCTCTCTCCACCTCTTTATATGATATATATATATTATATTTATATATCATATATTTCAATTTCTCTCTCACTCATATATATATATATATATATATATATATATATATCACTCTCTATCTATCTATAAATCTATCTATCTCCCTCCCTCTCTCTCTCTCTCTCACTGTCCTGAGGTACAACAAATAGTTCTCAGAGGAACCGCATGGCCCTTTTCTCGAGATCGCTTTTTCCGTCCTCAGGAAACTAAGATGGTACTCCAAGTGGTCGGAGAAGGAAGCTAGTGTTTGTTTTAAGCTTACACATTCCCACAGCACTCTTTCTCTCTCTCTCTCTCTCTCCTCCTACTCTTTCTCTTCCCTCCCCCCCCCCCCTCAAACACCCCCACATCATCTCTTTCTTTTTCAGCCTGACTTCTAAACATTCTTCTTCATGAAACATTCTTCTATTTTTTCCCTCTCTTTTCCCACTTTCTTCCAATCATTGAATTCATTAACTATTATATACATTACAATATCATATCATACTATATCATATTATATCATACTATATTAGATTATATTATATTACATTATATTACATTATATCATATTATAGTAAATAGGTAGAGTGAAATTGGCGTTGTGATTGGTTGGATTGTATCACGTGATTGTGCAAAAATTCCGGTATAGTGGCACGACCGTGCCACTATACCGAACGCTTACAGTGCGTGCCTACGCTTTATATACGAAGAGATTCGCGCAGGGAGGGACGTAGGGCCAAGCATGTAACGTATGCGCGCGTAGAGCACTGGACGCAGAATGTAGGAGTTTATACGCGAGTCTGCTCTGTGATGTATACAATACGCATACGCGGCTGTACTAGCGTCACGCGCTGTGTACGTAAACTACAGTAGGTTGGTGCAGTGCCGGCGGTACGGTGAGTCTTGTTAGATTAAAATTATAGGGCCTAGACCTACGGAAAATACATGTGGATCGAGGGACCTATTTACTATAACAATTAGTGCATGTTCTATTGATGCACCAGTACTGGACTATAGAACTCCAAATACTAAATTATCCCTCGTGCAGTTCTATTCACCTCGGCCTGCGGCCTCGGTGAAACAAAACAGCACTCGGGATAATTTAGTATTTGTCGTTCTCTAATCCAGTATAGTGCATCATAGAGCATGCACTATTTGTATAATAGTATAGTATATATATTATATTATATTACATTACATTACATTACATTACATTACATTACATTACATTACATTACATTACATTACATTACATTACATTACATTACATTACATTACATTACATTACATTACATTACATTACATTACATTACATTACATTACATTACATTACATTACATTACATTACATTACATTATATTATATTATATCATATCATATCATATTATAGTACAGTATGTCATACATTGTAATAAAATGAATAAATATATGAATTTTTTCTGTTAAGAATGAGAAGGGCTTTGTCTCGAACACTATGGGTCTAGTGGAAACTTAACGCCCTTATCATTCTCAACCAATGAATTCAAGTTTCAATGGCAAATTGACCATCTCTGTGTATGTTTCTATTTGTCGATTTCTTTTTTTATGTGGCTGCCATCATTATCAAACACTTGCCTAAGATGACAGACTCACACATTTTTTTTTCTCTCTTTCTGCAACTGGAAATAAGTGTATTGCTGATTTCATTTTATTTGATAAAATGCTCTAAAGTGAAAATTAGTGTGATAAGTAGACTGTGAATTTATTATGTACATTGTTGTTCAAAATACACTGTACTTATACCATTGTGTATGATTTTCAAGGAAGAAATGTAGAAATAAAATCCAACAGAAGAAATTGAAGACACCATCGACTGGACATATGTGACCGTGCACCTCAAAACGAACATAAAGTCGCACACACTGATTTTGCGTGAGGACTGAAAATAAGTGAAATGGGTCAACCTAGCCGAACTTGACTTTTTCATATTTTCTGAAAGAGCAGGTCTTCTTTTACATTATGCTAAAATTTGGTATCATAAAACGGGCAGGAAAGTGTGTTTTTTTAGCAGTTTATCTCGAACATTTTTGATAGAATAGTGTGATTAGGTGTGTCTTCAGAATCCCTTTTTCATTTCTGAAAAACCTTGTCCACACTCTTCACTTTCAACTCTGATAACTTTTGCAAGGATAATGCTACTGCTTTGAAATTTGGCATTAATTATGGACAGAATGTGTTAATGAGACATGCTTAATTTCACTTTAATCTAATAATCCCTTCATTGTTGTTACTATGGTGGTTTACTTCCTGTTTTTTGTCCCATTCATCACACAGCCAGCACGGTTTGGTACAGATTAAGCGCTTGAATAGACACTGTACTTCAGAGCCTCTTTTCTCAGTTCACACTTTTTCCGAGGTTGTGCTTTCTTTCCAATATTTAGATAGGTTAGGAGAGTCCATTTGATTTGAGTTATACATCATTTTAAAGCTTAAAGTCTGCTCTTTCAGAATATGGTCTTAACTGGAAATTCATGTTTGGTGACTTTTTGTTTGTTTTGACGTGCACTGTCACATATAGAATGCATGGAGAGGTGCATTGCGTAAACCCTGTCACAGTGTTCAATCATGTGAAAGGTTATTTTGACTTCATTTCAATTTCAATCCATTGTTTCTTAATAGTTCTGAGAGTAATCAAATTTGTGTCAATGTATAATAGATAGGAATTGGAAATGGTTATGCATTGCAAGAAGAGCAATTATAGCTATTAGCAATTGTGATGGATCAATTTAGACAATGTGGGATCAAAGCAAGCGAAAGTAAATTAAAGCATTATGGGACCCTACATGAAAGTGAAATTGCACAGCTGTAGGATCTAAAAATGCACGATGACTTCTATGAATGAAAATACACACGATGATGATTTCTCGCAGGAAATAAGAGTTGACAATGAGTGAACATAATTGCCATGGGACAGTAGAATAATCAGCATTTGAAGAGTTTGTTTGCAAAAACCGATAAGTTCATATTTGCCAAATGGAGATATTTGCAATTAAAGGTCAAGAAAAATAAAGAGATTAATTTTAAAAAAAAATTGCTTCTTTTGACCATAACTTCAAAAATGTGCCTTTATATGAAGTGACCAATATATCATTTAAAAGGTATTATTTTGCACTTTATGACAAATCTTCAAAAATGGACTTATCGGTTTTTGCGAAAAAAACTCTTCATTTTTTTTCATAGCAAAAAATGATGACAGAAAGAAAACAAATCTCAGATTATATTTTGTATGTCACGCACCAAGCATAAAATGACTACTCTACTCTAATTACACTTCATTTGTATGCTCATGTCTTTTTCCATGTCTATGTATGTCTGAAATGCATAAGTGTGCACTAGTTCTTTCATGAAGATATGGTCTTATAGATTAGAAGTATTCATTATCATATTTCATATACATAAATTATTTATGCATTTGCTGTGCATGAGAACAAATTCTTTTAAAATTCTCTTCTTCGGGTATTTAACAGGCTTTGGCTTATAATTTCATAAAGGGAGCTGCAATATCAATGCATATCTTTCCAATCACAATTACATATGGCAATATATAATGATAATAATAATAATAATAATAACAATAATGATGATAATAATAATAATAATAATAATAATGAAAATACTACTACTACAACTATTAGTGATAATAATAATTATAATTATCATAATAACAATAATAATTACTATTATTATTATTATCATCATCATTATTATTATAATGATAAAAGCTTATATTCATATAGCACCTTTCCTACACAGGACTCAAAGCAATTCAACAATTTCAACGAAATACATATATTGATATTAAACGCAGGCAAAATGAAATCAGTTATATGCACATGACACAAAAGTGTACTTCCTGTTCGCACACTGAGCATTATTTGTTTATTGTCATTACATGAAATGATGTGTAGGCCTATACAAGACTAGGCCACACACTCTGCTAGAAAAAAACATAAGGCAGGGCTCAACATTAAAGGCATACGATCGTCATCCCTTATGGTACGTAAACTCCGAACGACCGAAGTTTGTGCATGCAATTGCGCAATGCCAGACTCGGTGCTATATCCATAAACGTGTGGGACAATACTGCCATTGAGACACGTGTGTGTGTGTGTGTGCATGTATGTGTACGCATCATACACAAACATTGTCACTGCGAGCTGCGGTGATTGGAGGAGAGAGGCCAGAAGACGCATGGCTCTTTTGGCCTCTCTTCATGTGCATGCGCACTTAGAGTGTGCGTCCATTTGGAAGCTCTTGTGGCTCGCTCGGACAGCCATTTTGGGTTAGGAGATTTGTAGCACATAGCTCTTGTAGTCTAGAGTGTTGTTCGCTGACCAATTGAGCCAGCGCTTTTCTCCTTCGGGGTCACAACATTTGATACAGAATGGGGGAGGCAGCGTGTTGCATTCGTCTCCGTGCCACACAAACCACTCGCCATGATTGAGTGCCTTTAACAGTGGCCCCAAGGCCACTAAAAATTGATGTCCGGCCACCAAATTTCAAAAAAAAAAGCTTATCATTTGGTGGCCCGATTGGGCACCTGAAATTTGACATTGAATTTTACATTTACCCTTATCTCACGCCACTTCACAAAAATACTTTCAAATTGAAAGATTCTCCAGGCTGCAATGGGCAACCAGAGACAAATGAGCTATGCATAATGAAAATCATATTCTCTGCACACAGTCGTGACGTAAGTTGAAGACTGCATAGTGAAGAAAACTTTGTCAGCCCTCCCCTTGTGATGACAGCATTTGTTAGTTCCACATCCCCCCACTCCCCCCCCCCCCACCTGCAAACTGATCAACGGAAGTTGTACAAATTTGACAGAGATAATTTATGCTGATGATCACCAATGAAGCTCTTCCTTCTATGCCCCATCTCCTTTCCTTCTAGAAACTAATAAATGAATGAATTAAATAAATCCTAAAAATGTACATAGCAGTCAGGCTCACACACAGCTTACCATACTTCCATGGAGTTGACAGGAAATCTGTGTAATTCAGCTGCATTATGACATCACAGTGACATGGGAAGGAAGTTTTTAATGCTCACTCGCTTGCTGTAGTGTGGTAGCAGAATATTGTTGTTTTTTTGGGGGGATATCCCCTCTTTTCCTCCCCTACCCCCTTTCTGTCTATCTTCCCTCCCCCACATCCCCCTCCCGTGAGGTACTTTAACTACCCTCCCCTCCCCCCCCCCCCCCATTACCCTTGTTAGATCTATGAAGACCAGCTCCCGACTTACCAGGAAGTTTTCTTTCATTGCAGTTATCTACAAACAGACTGTGAATTTAACCCTTGACCTCTTGATGGATACTGTCCTTTTTTCTTTGGGGTTGTGATTTCGCATTCTCAGTGTCTGTATTCTACTGGTTAAATTTATCTATAAAGCTGAAAGAAACACATATTCCAGGGCCCAACTTCCTAAAAAGTTGCTATGATAGCAAAAGTCTTGCTGCAATGGCAACACTGTAAAAACATCGGTGTTAGATTTAACACCACGGGTGTTAAATCTAACACCGATCAAACTTCAATAAAGGACCACACCCACAGGTGTTAAAAATGCACTGTGATGGTGTTGAAAAGTGTTCACCTGACACTACGTGGTGTTAATTTGACACTGTACCTGGTGTTATTTTGACACTGTACAGGTGTTAATTCAAAAATGACACCACATGGTGTTGATTTGATATTTGTTGGTGTTAATATCAATGGTTTAACACCCGTCCAGCTTCAATAAGAGACCACACCAGCTGGTGTTACTTTGGTGTAAATCTATTTTCACATTTTTTCAAAAATCTAGTATTTTAATGTAAAATTCTTGATCGTCTTGTTTAAATTAAAAATCAACAAGAAGTGCAGTTACTAAGAAACTCTTTAAAAAACAGTTTAAAATTTGGAAATGACACCCGGAGGTGTTAATTTAACACCATAAATGAGCACCAAAAATTTAACACCAGCTCGGTGTTCACTATTTAACACCGGACTTTTTGCAGTGAAGTTTCCAGGTAACAAGAAAAATCCTACTTTCTGATCGGCTTTCCCTGCTGGAACTTGCCTTTCTAGCAAGAGTTGCTATCCTAATTAATATCTTTTGTGAAATGGGACCCCGGATTATCACATGCTTAAAGGGATAGTACAATTTTGGTGGAGATGAGAATTGGGTTTTTCACTTTTTGCGAGATACCAAGAAAACACTCATGATATAGTACAGAACATACCATTTTAAGAGGAATTCAAAGTTTATTTGATGAAAATCGGGTTTGGAATGACTGAAATATCAAAAAACAAAGTAAAACAAAGCGATCGTAATAACGTGTGGGTCCTACACTTTATTAGAATCGTTCTTTTTTGATATCTCAGCCATTTCAAAACCAATTTTCATCAAATAAACGTTGAATTCCTCGTAGAATTACATGCTCTTTCACATTTTATCAGAAGTTTCTCATTATATCACCAAAAAATGTTAGAAACCTGAAATTAGGTCTCAACCATAACTGTACAATCCCTTTAATATGCTGGAGACATTGCAATCATACTATTAAAGTAATAACTTTACAAATGTTTGTGACAGTTCAAGCTATTGGAAGTATGCCTGCAATTAACCCGTTGAGGACGAGTCCCGAGTATACTCGGGCAGGTGTCTACGGGAAATGTATGTTGTAGCAAAATCAGTCTGTCCTCCATGGGTTAGGATACCACTGACACCTCTTATTCTACTACATGTACTTTCATGGCAGTATTTGCCACTATGGCTATTTAACATCCTGTAATTTACTTATTAAAAAAACCCATAACAGTACTGAGTGGGAAACTTTAAACTGGATATGACATCTTAACACCTTTAGACTGTTTTTATGAGAACATATTTTTAGCAAGGCCTCAATTGGGAAATGCAGTACACATTAGATCCCACATAAAAACACTTTTATTTTCTTACCCTGCAAAGACATTTCATCGAAGAATATGAACAATGCATCATTTTACTCACATTAAAGTACAGATATACTGTAAAACCAGAAATATTTGCACTTATTTATGATTTTGCAAATTCCGCGAGAGCCATGATTTACGAAATTAAAATGCACGCAAGTTCTTGTCTACACGGTGCACTGAATGCCAGTGGCAATTAATGAAAATTTCATGTTGCAAAAAATGCTGGCGGCTCAAATTCACGAAAATTTCAAGAAAATACTGTCAGCAATGGACAGCAGTGGTAGTCACAGTGGAAGAACAGGTTGTCACTGCCAAGCAGCAGGGGTAGTCATAGGGGAAGCAGTTGTAGTCGAGGGGGTAGCAGTGATAGTCACTGGCTGGTAGAGGTAGTCACAGGGATAGGATTTGTAGACACCAGGGGTAGCAGTGGTAGTCATTGACTAACAGTAGTATTCACAGCATTAGCAGTAGTTGTAATAGGGGAAACGGTGTTAGTCACAGATGTAGCAGCAGTAGTCACTGATTGGTAGATTAGTCACAGGGATAGCATTTGTATGCAGTCACAATGGATAGCAGTGGTAGTCACAGTGGAAGAACAGGTTGTCACCGCCAAGCAGCAGGGGTAGTCATAGGGGAAGCAGTTGTAGTTGAGGGGGTAGCAGGGATAGTCACTGGCTGGTAGAGGTAGTCACAGGGATAGGATTTGTAGACACCAGGGGTAGCAGTGGTAGTCATTGACTAACAGTAGTATTCACAGTTTTTACAGTTCATTCTTTTCAAAGAGTGTTAGTTGCACATGTAGCAGTGATAGTCACTGGTTGGTACATATAGTCACAGGGATAGCCTTTGTATGTCAGTAGTAGTCACAGGGGAAACAGTAGCAGTCACAGGGAGAGGATCTGTAGTCACCAGGAATAGCAGTGGCAGTCACTGACCAACAGTAGTATTCACAGTGTTAGCAGTAGTTGCCAAAGGGGAAAGAGTGTTAGTCACAGATGTAGTCTTCAGTGATAGTCACTGGTTGGTAGATGTAGTAACAGGGATAGCATTTGTCTGTAGTCGCCAGGAGCAAATATGTGTATATTGCCCAGAGCAAGTGTAGTCACAGGGGAAACAGTGGCAGTCACGGGGAAATGATTCGTAGTCATTAGGGATAGCAGTCGATGGTAGTCACTGATTAACAGTAGTATTTACATGGTTAGCAGGGGTAGTCACAGGGGAAACAGTAATAGTCACACACGTAGCAGTGATAGTCACTGGTTGTTACATGCAGTCAAAGGGATAGCAATATGTCTGTAGTCACCAAGGGCAAATATGTGTATATTGCACATAGCAAGGGCAAGTTGCTGACTCTTACCTTAGAACCCTTCCTGTGAACATGAGACCATTGCCTAAGAATAGAATCATTGCGCTTCTGGACAACACTACTTCAATATCAGCAGTAGATATCAACCCACTTCTCTTGATTTTTTTTTTTCGGCACGCTTCACTTCTGTGTCATTTCCCACTACTAATTTCATTAAAAAAAGAATTGGTTCATGACTGATTATATTAACATGTGAGGAATAACAACATACAATAATAATGTTTGAAAAATTGGAAGATATGATGGGAAATTCCGGAAAATTAACTCACATCTGACGTGTCCATTTCCAAATCAGCCATGTCATCAACCTGGTCCATTGGACAGATACAGAACTAATCCGGTCCGAGAAGAAATTGTAAGGTAATTCGAGCTTGGATGGGATGGTCTCGCACCACTAGCTTTGCCCAGTTGGGGTAGAATCGCCTCCTTGGCAGTCACTATCACTACCGTACCTTCTCTGTCACTACGATGTGAGGCTCTCGACTTCCTAGCCATCATTCTTCACTCATCGTTTTATATACCCCCGCCGACAACTTCCATTGTTGTGCAGAATGTACAACATGTAACGATACATTCATTTCAGGAATACTTCCCCCCCCCCCCCCACCACCAACATCTTTGAGAGAAACAAAGGAATAGATTGGGCGGGTGAAGATGATGTAACATCCTCATTTTGGAATTCCACTAAACTGGAAATCCTTTCTCCCCCCAGAACATTTTTTCAAGCCAGATTCAAGGTTGATCTTCGCGTAGACACTTGCTCGTAACACACGTAACTTGGATTGCAAAGTAATTGACTCTGCTTAGTTTCGCACGTACAACTTTAAAGCTAGACATTCAAACTTGTAATCTCTTTCATTCTTCTGCAAAATCTTCCAATTAGCCCGTTGAGGACGAGTCCTGAGTATACTTGGGCAGATGTCTATTTGAAATGCATGTTGTAGCAAAATCAGTCCGTCCTCAAGAGGTTAAGCAACATCATGGCCCCGTTAATCAACCTCATTAGCAAGACACAGGAAATTCTATCAACAATTTCTGTCCAAATCTCTTTCTAGTTGGGGTACCTTTTGAGGAAAAGAGACACTTCAGAACCATAAGATAAAGAAATGACTGAGTTTTTTGTGTTTGTTTATTCTTTACAACAGCAGTGCCACTTATATCTAGTTTGGAGTTTGTAGAATGCAATTTAAAGTTGTTGCCATGCAAAGCAAGCAAGTGATAAGCCATTGAGATGTACATGCCGTCACAAGGCCAGTAAAAGTTGGAGTGTGTTGACATCATTATAACACATCCCATACAAACCCTTGCCCTCTGTTTACCCACAATGTATATGGAAGGCTTATTGACATTCACGTTTGTAGACATCAAGGCAGAGAAATATCTATTTCAGGTCTTTCCTGCTTAAGTGTTGTCTTATTTTTTGGACTGACTCACTTATGGCATTCTCATCAAATACATCCAAGAACAGACAACAAAAAAAAACATTCATCAAAAACACTACAAAAGAGTATCCAAAGAAAAAAGCCAGCAGAACGTTGATGTACATGTGATCATCTATCTGGTACAATCACGTAGTAGGAAAGACCCCTTCCAGATGAAATGCATGAATTGCATCGTATCTGCGGGCAGAAGATTTGGCCGGTAAAGCCCACATTCTACCTTTGATCCTCGAGGGGGCATGTATTTGTTGGAGGTCAGCCGATAGGATGTAATTCCTCTTTTCTTTTCCACTGATTCCTCTGCCTGTGTTTGGCCTGCCACAATCTTTCGCCAAAATCTAAATTTCTTGGCAGTTTGCTTGTGGCACTTTTGTTTTCTTCGGTCTGGCCAGCACTACTCAGATTGTTGCTAATTTCGGGGAGTCACGTAAGATGACGCAAGTAGGGCAGTTGCGAAACAGTCCCACATACAGGCGTGAAGTAAAGCCTACATTCACATTGCAAGCTTTCTCACAATATATCCTATTCACCATCTTGTCATTGTTTCACAGAACTTCTATTCTATTGGTATCCTATGAATTGTGTCTCTATATACTCTCAACCGGTGGCCATTCTTCATGAACTTTTACCACCCGTAGTTCAACAAATGAATTACTTTGTACATCTGCACTCCAGTTGATCACTACATGTAGCATTCCTGTAATGTGACAAGAGTTGGCAATTTTTCTGTAAAAAGTTTGAAATCACAGTGAGGTTCCTGAGTCCCACGATCTTTGGCCTCAGCCGCATGAACCCCACATAATTGCATGTATCATCTCTGTATAGTCCTTTGATCACAGACCAAGTATCAATGCGATAACTGGAGTTTATCTTCAGATCATCGTGGAAGCAAGACGTGATAAAACACAGACACACAGATTAAAAAAGCAAATACCTTACGTCCACCTAAAATTACAAGGCACCCTCTTCATCGATAGCTTTAAATATGGTGAATCAATCCAAATACAAATTCAGGGTATAGAACTATAACTTATTACCCACATCTTACAGAAAACCCCATCCAATTTGCTTCAGTGGTCAAAGAGAAATGAGGATCTTTGTAGAGCATGTCAGGAATCCCTTCCCTCCAAGTTCTGTCCATTGCGTTCACACATTTACCCACTGAGGACGGGTTGATTTTGCTACAATACGCATTTCCCGTAAACCCCTGCCCGAGTATACTCGGGACTCATCCTCAACAGGTTAATATGCAGTTCCAAGAGCATCCAAGTGCTAACTTGGAAAGAACAGACCCATGACATGCTTTGCAACAATCCACATTTCTCTGTGACCACTTAACGAAACTGAATGAGGTTTTCTGCACAATATATGTAAGATGTCATATTTTTAGACCCTGAAATAGCATTCAGACGTTTAATCCTAATGAAAGTTATCAATGCAGAAATCTGATTGTAATTTTTGGGGGACATACTGTACATGTCTTTCTGTACACGTCACTCTAACATCATTAATACCTAAAAGATCTGGTTTACAATATGCACCTTCAGTGAATTTATTGATTACCGATAACTCAACAAGACAGAACGGGATGGAATGATGTAGAAATCCAAAATTTCTTGAAGACTGGATCTGGTGTGGGTGTATCGAGGCTAATTAAGATGGTGGCTAGATAGTAACGATGATTTCCACATCCGTATTCCTGTCTGCATCTCGCTGCCTTGAACTTCTCAACGCATTTCTGACAAGCATGACATCATTCTTCCAATCCGCGCATTTATTTGCCGATAAAAAAAAAAAGTCCCCGTAACTTTGACACCTCCACCAGGACGAGCGGAGTCTACAGACATACAGTACTGCCGTGTCTCCCTCATAATCCTCCATTTGTTGTTTGGGATGGTGGGTAACCATGGCAACAGAGATGACATCACGTCTGAAGAATCAAGCTCAAAATAAAACACACAACTTGTTTCCTGTCGAAAAAAAAAAAAAAAAGCTGGGTCAAACCAAAAACGATGTCATTGGGAATCTGGGGAGGATCGTGCTGGAAAGACAATCTTCGATTCTTCAGTACAACATTTTTACTTTTTTCCCCAACTCTGTGGATCAATTCGACTGTGGATCAATTTGACGAAGCATAATTTTTTAAACACTTGTCATTATCACAGCCATAGAAATTAGAATGGTGCATTGTTTATCATTACAAATATAGATCTCACTGGACTTAAGGCATTGCCTAGTGATCATAACCAGTTTTAAAACTTTCTGACAGAGCAGTATTGCTCTCTATTCTTTTTATTTCTACAGAGCTTTTCAATTCAAAATCAAAGACCATCATTTTGAATTTTATGAATATTTTCTGAGCTTATGGCTGTACGCACACATAATTACACGGACATGCACACTCAAACACACATGTGTACATGTAGGTATATGCAGTCTGTACTATGATATGTATAAACAGAAGGTAAAGCCAAGGAAAATCCTAGTGTTTTGATCCTTTCTCCGCCCTTCTAGAAATTTCAATATCCCCTCAGTCCATGACATAAAGATCTGTGTTAGCGTCACAGTCTGCTAAGCCACTATTCGACACTGGGGACAAAGCATAATTGCATCTGTTAGCGGCCCAGACTTTGTGCTGACAACAAACTTCCCTGCTGCTGGCCCTTAGCAAATTTTTTCCCCTCTTTCTCTCTCTCCACCTCTTTTTTTTTCTCAGGCTTTCTGTATCTCCGATGAGTTTGTGATGTCATCGATGACGTGCAATGCTCCCTTTAAGGCTCGTGTAAATCCCCCGTTGATTATTGTGCACAAACAGGTTGTTGGTGGTTAATTAGGACAAATGCAATTACATGTGTCACTCATCAATGATGAATTTGACATTTTTTCTTGTCACATATTAAGACGACAGCCTTTGTAAATAAAAGCACAGGAAAAAAGATCATCTATCACAAAGTTAAAACTCTGAAATTGATTAAACAAAAAAAATGATGTCATCTTCTAAGCATGCCAAAATAGCAACATTCAATATTAACAGCAAGTCGGGGCTTGCGATGAATTCGAGTGGAAGGAGAGCTTTGTAGACAATTTTCGCACGAATGTTTAATGGTACCCCCATCGTTTTTGGTATCTATATAAAGTGGATGCAGCGAACATGCAAATGGCGCAACTTTTACTGCACGGGGGCAGCATACAGAGCTTTCATTCAGATTTATAGACAGACTTGTATTTCGGCAAATTAACTCACCATTGGGCTGGTACGCGGCGCGGAGCCCAGTGAGCTTACACTTATCCTAAATCATTCAACAATGACAAAAACTAAAAAATAAATGCTAGTATGCCATAGCATACGTTTAATACCCACATGACATGCTTCACACCACCTGTTGGATCTGTAAACTCTTCAGATGCATGTGTACACAAATGTATCTCACTCTTTGTAATAAATATCAATGCTTAAAATGTAGCGCATTTTGAACACATGCTAGAAAAGGAAAAATTTTCACATGCATCTTAATAACGGGAGAGCCAAAATTATCGCAAAATTAAAAGACATGTGAATGTTTTTGTCTACACTTTATACATTGAATACCAATTTGCAAAAAAAACTTTCACACTGTTAAAAAAAAGAAGGTCATTGGCTCCAACTTGCCAAAATTTCATGCCGCAAATATTTCTGGTTTTACAGTAGTGTATATATTCCTGCATGTTTTTTAGAAAAGGAAAAACTACGATAGACAAGTAATAAGTTTGGAGTACTGTCTGCTATCTGCACTTTAACATATCTCTCTTCTTTTTTTAAAATTTAATGTTTTGTATGTGTCTTCTCTTCCCTAATCTAAGTTTTCCTTTACTTTCCCTCCCTTTCATCTTCTTCCATTTTCTGTCTTTTCATTTCTTCATTCCTTCTCACTTTTTTTTTCTCTTCACCAAATTAAATCAATTCAAAAATAGGTTGAGGGAAGGATATATGCAAAAATTAAGAGGAGTGTGGAAAGAGAGAACGAATGAGAGAGAGAGAGAAAGAGAACAAGAAGGAGAGAGTGAGATGGTAGAGGAAAAGGAAGGAAGGAAAAAAAGAGTGTGTTTAAATTTGATAAGGGGGGCTCGGGAGCGTGGGACTGTGGTGTAGCTACACGGCGGTCATATGCATAATTTAGAAGGTACTAGCTTCGGGGCTCGCGTCCTGCCACTCCGGACTCGGGAGGAATTCCGCTCGGCGGAACGTGGCCGGCTTACTCCCTGTCTACTGGGCACGAAAATGGTTACGCTTTCATCTCCTTTGATAATATATTGGCAACAGTAACGACGGCTAGAGCGATTTTTTTCCCCTCCTTTCTCTTAAACACTTACGGGCTGATTTTTTTTATACCTCTTCTACTCTCGCTTGAAGTCAGCGCATTCTTTTCTGATGAAGACTGCGCAAGTGAATTCAGTGGTTTGTATCACATTCTGAGGGAGAAACGGTGGACACAATAATGATTTCTGCAAAATATGTGCATAACAGCTTGTGTGTAATCAATGGTCTGCTCATTTCAAGCCGCAAAATTTGGGGGCAGGTATGGAATAATGATGAAAGCCAGGCTTGCCCTGATCCTGTGTTAACCCGTTGAGCACGAGTACTGAGTATACTCGGGCAAGGGTCTATGGGAAATGTGTGTTGTAGCAAAATCAGCCCATCCTCAACGGGTTAATCTAAATTCTTTTATTTTTTGTTTTCTTCTTTTTTTGGCAAGCATGCCTCTTTGCTAATACTGTAGTGAGTATTTGAGAGGTGCTATAAATGCCGCACCCAAGTGCTTATAGTGCAGTGTTCTTTAGTTGATTTAGTTGATTACAGAACCGGAACAAAATCTGAAGATAGTGACAGAAAGATAAGCGAGAACACACACAGAAGAAACGGTAAAACAAATACACTTTCAAAACACATGCTATTTTGTGATCATAGTTGAATCTTTGATACCTCATAAGCTACAACTATAACTTTGTGATTTATTTGAATTGTTCCAGGATACATTTTTATGTTACATTCTTATTAATGCTTATGATATGCAAATGGTAAGTTATATTGTGCTACATTCACATAAGTGTTCAAAGCACTTCAAGGAAGTAAAAATGGACAATAATACAAATAGGGAACAGCAGCACATAACAATAAACAATATAGAAAAAAAGCAGACTACTACTTGGACACAAAATCAATAAGATGTGATTCTGGCTTAACTTTAGATCAATATAGTGAGTTTTCCCCTGAGTATCCAATTAAAGCAATTCATACCAAAGTAATGGGATGGATATGAAAATCATATCAAAACTCCCAATCTTCCAAGCATCTGAATATGTTAGCAAACTTCTGAGATGGATTGTATTAAGAGGGCTATATCTGCGTGCAATGTGGTCTCTCGATTTGAGTGACAACACTTTAATAACTGTCTTCAGACGCAAGTGTGGAAAAGAGAGGAAAATAAAGATAAAAAAACAAAAACAGAAGAGAAATGAGTGCTCCATTAAAGGATGCGGGATGAGAGACGGAGATGGAGATTGGGAGGCGTAGAGGAGAGGAGAGCATCTTAGCTCCTAGAATGGATAAACACTACTCCGAGAGCTTTATGAATTCCATCTATAAATAAATAGCAACCACCACCTTTCTCTCTTATATTTTTTGTATTCTCGTCAATTTTTTTCCCCTCTTCCTTTTCTTTGCACCACGGCTATTAGCAGTCACGTCTGTCGCCCGGACCCCAACACGATTCCTTGCTCAAATAAATGCACGACTGAATGAAACTGCCATTGCCAGTCTACCGCCTAATATAAACACCTTGATTTCACTAATAGAGGTTCTCCTGAAAAAAAGCAAGCGAGATATATAGAGGAAGAGATATGGAAAAAAATCTCATTGACAATTTTTTTTCTTTTCCTGAGATGATTTTCTTTTGGGAGCTGATGGTGGTATGGAATGATGATTTGGTGGAGTAGGCTATTGTGTTTATAATTAAATCATTTCTTTCCGTCAGAATGGTGTTTGTTTTTCACGGAAAAAAAGAAATAAGGGTGTGCGTCTGTTTGCTTTAATAATATCGATCAGCCTCAAACACATTTGGCAGGAGAGAAGCCACATGAGAACGTTCAGGTGAGAGCTGATATAATATCAAGTTGGTTTGAAGCATTTCTGAGAACAGTGGCAAAGATACATACCTATTTGTGCAAACTCGGCAGACCATCAAAAACAGAAATGTTGCAATTAACATTTGTGAGTATGTATCCTTCTTATATAATGTTTCAGCAAAATGCACTTCCATAATGTTTAAGATGTATTGTATCATTAAAATATCACTTATGTAAAATGAAGTTTACATATATAGCTTGATACCACCTGTTATTCCTGCCATTACTCCAGTGCTTTCAGCTTCTAGTCAATTGATGGGCTTGATTAACTACTTCTTCAGGTAAGGCATTCCAGCTGTTTACACCTCTTATTGAAAAAACACACCTTTTTTTCATTAAAGGAGACCTCCGGATGATTTTCAGATTTTTACATTTGAACGACCATAAATTAGTGGTACGGAGGACAGAGTTTCAGAATCTATGATAATTGGGATGAAGAATAAGAATATTTTCAAAATTTAGAACAAATTGCAATGAACAAGGATGATGACATGGCAGAGTCACCATAAGAATGCATGAGTTGGGGCTCAAGGAAGCAGAACAAAAGAAGAAGGCATGCATAGATTATACACAGGTGAACTCGCAAGCAAGCGGTATTGTAATGGAATTACACTGCTACATTTCTGAAATATGTGAACCTCCTATGTCATCATCCTTGTTCAGTGTAATTTGTTTAAGGTTTTTCAGAGTATTATTTCTCTGCTCAAGAATCACAATAAATACCACAAATCTATACATGGAGTTGTCGATTTATGTACTACATGATGTGAAATTATGAAAATCGTCTGGAATGTCCCTTTAATCTGATTGTACAAATAACTTCTGGAGATAGACTAACATTTCTGGTGTTCACTCCTTACAGTGGTTTAGAATATTGAGCCTGATATCTCAGAGAATCACATACTAGAGGTTGATGTGAATTCTTTTGTGCATTGTGTGTGTGTGTGTGTGTGTGTGTGTGTGTGTGTGTGTAGAAGGGGTGCAGTAGATATCTTCTCAAGATGTGAATTGGTCCATCTCATAAGCCGATCCAGAGGGGGGTGCCCCAGGTGCACGACCCCTATCTTTTTGTTAAAACAAAAGAAATAACAAGAAAAAAAATAAAAGGGCGTGAAAGGGGGTGCATGCACCCCCCCCCCTTTAATTTTTGAGCATACCATCTTTTTGCTTGTCAGCCGATGACACCCAGAAATGGTGCCAGAAATATTTTTGGTGCCCCTCCCCCCCGCCCCCCCCCCCCCCCCCCTTTTCAGAATTCATGGATCCGCTCCTGCATCTCACAATACTTACAGTTTCTCCTCCTGTTCCGGTGGATCTGAAGTATTTTGGAAGGAATGCTGTATCCAAAGGTGGGGGGGGGGGGGGGGGAGGGGGAGAGAGTGTTGAGTGCCACCAAAACCCCAACCTTTCTTGCTCGGATTGTGCAACAAGCTAAAGAACAGCATGAAAACTTAATTGTTCCTCCCGCAATTCTCTCGAGCGCCTTCAACACCCCAAAACGAGATTTTTTTTTTGCAGGATGATAGTGAACAGGGAAGTTGGTAATCCACCTGTGCGAAAGCAGTCAAGCAGTGCATATACCCCATTTCCACAGTCAACTACATGCATGTGCCATCGAACAATAGAATTATGGATCGGGCACAAGGTATGAATGCAGCGTGCACTGATGTGCTCACAAACTCTTTTGCTATACACAAAAGATGCACCTAAAGGGAGTCAGCGAAGTCAAATATCTACTGGGCCCAACCTTGATTGCTATGTACATCTTCATACGAGTTTTACAGCAAAACAAGCACTCGCTACAATGGAGAAAAGGCAAATCATACTGCGATGCAGGCAATTTTCATACGGAAAGAAAACAGATATCGATAGAAGTTACTCAAATCTTTCTATTGCAGCCATTTTTGTGGACAGTATAACATAAATTAACATGAATTTAGGCCAGGAATGCAGGCACTCCTGGCTACATTTTCAGAACCAGGTATAAAAGGTTCCCATAAGGAACTGGTTAAATTGGTACCCCAACCCTCCCCCCCCCAAAAAAAAAAACAAACAAACAAACAAAATACATAAAGAGGGATGGATTTGTGTGCAACCGAACGCCCAAGCATTTCAATTCTATCCCTACTTCTGTAACAATTCTGTGTACTGATTGGGGTAGGGGGCGATGTCAAAACCTGAGCCCTTCTCATAGCCATAGTCTCGACACTTTTTTTTTTATCTGGAAGGATGGCAAAAGCTAAAGGTGAAGGTGAGAAGTAAGAGAAAGATTTCATCTTCGACCTCTTCTCCCATCACCCCCAAACCCACACAAACACGCAACCCGCTCAAACATTCATGTTACAGCCGATGACTGATCTTTTGGTGGGGTGTCGCCTCTTCCGATTCATCCAGATCTGGGGTGAAAAACACCACTTCTTTGGGAGATAAACACTGCGGATGTTTCTCCGCTCTCAGAACAAGCGCAAGTCCTGAATGGAAAAGGCTGCCATCGGTCTCCGGCTCGCAGCCGCACGCTCCTATCACTCGCCGGTGTTGATCGAAAAACATCCGGGAGACGGATGCTGCCTACCAACTCCGATCGCGCCATTCAATTTTCTCATCTTCTAAAGAAAATAACGCTGTATGCACACATTAATGTCACGGTATGTGCAGGTTGGTGTGGACGTGTTTGTGCACGTGTGTTTGTGTGTGTACAAGCGAACAGCCATGAAACATTACACACAGGCACTGTAGCAGGGAGTATAGGAGAAAAGCTTTTGTTCGCTGTTGCTTGTTTAACCCCTTCAGCCCCACAACCATCCAATATCACTCCTCTCGAAGATCACTAAACCACCGACATACAGTGTGTAAAATTGTGTCAAGTCTGTCTGTGTATGCGTGTGTTTGTATAGAGTATGTGCGTATGAATAGTGTGTGCTCAAGCTTGTGTGTATGTGCAAATGTGTCTATTACTCTTCCTTTGAAACGTATCATCCTCTTTATCACTCAAACATGCAACACGATTTACAATCGTAGTGCAAGATTAAGGTTTCTGCCAGTGAGCTAGAAAAGGTTGACACAGCATGAAATCCTTAGGTGCCAAAGGGTTGAAACACGGGAGAGCTACATTGCAAATCACAGTCCAGATTTGTATAATTCATAGTTGAAAAAGAGGGGGGAAAAAAAACCCTCCTTGTATTGATAAGTCCTCGTAGTTTGACATTAGGTGTGATTTAAGAGTACAAAGAGTGAACTCACATCTAATCTTCTATATAGTCCTTAATCATATGTACAATTTCTACCAATCTGCAATGCCTAAAATGGGAAAAGTTAAAGACGCATTCCTTTTGCACAAGCACAAGATGATGACATCTTTAAAGATAAAAGTAAAATGAGCAGCAAAAATAGCAATACTTTGCATTTGCCATCAAAACTTGAAGCATGAAGTCATAATGAGCTCTCTGAATATTTTCCCTCATTGTCTAGTTACAGGTGTACTCAACAAGTCTGTTTTTAAAACCCGTTGAGCATGAGTCCCGAGTATACTCGGGCAAGTGTCTATGGGAAATGTGTGTTGTAGCAAAATCAGTCCGTCCTCAACGGGTTAAATATTCAATGCCATCAGTCAAGGGATTAGAGGAATGGTCATTAAAGCCGCATTGTATTTGATACAGGAGGCTGTTTGACTTTCACCAGCTACACCCAAACTTGGTCTCATTAACCCTCTTCCCTAAAAGCCACTCCCTACAAATATTCATGGTTTTTCCCGCCTTTTTCCCCCTTTTCACAATATTTGGCAAATTACGTGAATGCCATCAAATTTTTGCATCTTCTCCGTTGACATAAAACACGCTCATTTCAACCTTTCTGACATTCCAGTCCATTCCTCTAGCACGATTGTCATTGTTTCTCTACCCCCCCCCTCCCCTCATCCCCTTCCCAACCAATCATAACAAACATCAGCACCTCCTTATGCCCCCCTCCCGTACACACCCCTCATCCCCATTCTATTTATCTTGTCCCTTCCCACGCTATTCAGAATGCTGTCTCCGGTGCATTATGACTCACGCGGGAGCTCATCCACGGAGATAGACGGCAAGAAAAAAAAAGGGAGAAGAAGAAGAAAAAAAGAATGAATAGAAGAAAAAAGGGGGAATCTCGGCACTTGCGCCAAACCGCAAAATCCTATTAGAGGCGTCGCTAATCAATATAAATATATGGGTCAGTCCGCTCGGCGAACCCTCTCCCACTCTCTACACGCTCTCGCATTTGCGCCCGACTGGCAGGGAATGATCTCGCGTCATTAGGCAATTCCTACCAATTTTTTCGCCGCTAAAAACGGCGGGCACGAGTGCGACCGCGCATGAGAAAATAGTCGACGGGGACACGCGGGCCTTCTCGGCAAAATCGTGTCGTTGTGGATATGTTCACCCCTCCGGAGAAACGATGGCAAATGGGAGCTTGTCAACAAGCATGACGATTCCCGCAATGAGATTACCCTCCATTGTGGAAATAATGATAATAATTTATCGACTAACGTAAACGCAAAAATAATTTAGAGCATAAATGCAATCTGCATTAAATAAAACAAAGAAAGAAATGTGCGTGCCTCTGGGCATTTTTGTTTGCACATTTAACGGCAGAGTGATTTTAAGGCATCCAGTATAGTTGTGTAGGTAAAACAGAGAATTATCTTGTCTGTGTCTTTTCTGTGTAAACAGGAAATACATATACCGTCTAAACAATAGACACAGTTTTCTCGTTGCAAATGGAGTTATCCTGCACCCACAAAAGCATGTCATAACGGTACACAGTGCATAAAACATGTGAAATCGGTTGTGCTTTCTTCAGCATGGTAATTTTATATAATTCTATGAGTGGCTAAACTCCTCCCCTTCACCCTCCCCCCCCCCCCAAAAAAAAAAGAGGTATACCCATATAGGCAAAGCACACAGCAGGATATCATTAAATGCCTGTCAATTTAAAGGAGATTTGGCAATAATGATATTTAGTGTATAATGAGCTTTCACCCATGCATCAGTTTTATCAATGTTATGAAAGAGAAAATGCAGTTGTCTGCTGCTATCTTGGAGCTCGATTATTAGTCATTGAATGTTCGAGAAAATTTCATTTCTAGAAAGCTCAATTTTATAATACATCCTTATATGACCAGATTTTTGTAATTGTATATCGTACTACCCAAAATGTTGCAGAAATAAACTGAATTAAATTAAAATAACAAGATGAGAATCGTGAACCAAATGTCTCAGAATATGGTGTGGTGTGCCTGCACTTCTTTCACACTGTCCTGTATTGGATGTGGGACTGAAATATGTCACCTGGACAAGAAAAATCTGAATTTTGAGCTTTATAATGACTTCTTTCTCAACCTTAGAAACAGAGAGAGAAGAGAGATTTTTTTTCACAAAACCATCTGCATCGTGGTGAAATATTTTTGTGCATTCTTCCAAAGTCATCTGTGGACCAATAAGCTTCAAGCACCTCATCTGTCACTGGTGATTGGTCAAATGCATATATTTTGAGATTTTCCTAAATCATAGCCCTTATATTCACATCCTCTCACCCCCCCCCCCTCCTTCCCCCCCCCCCCCACCTGCACAAGAAAAAGACCCTTACTTCAGAATTTGATGCCTCGTAAACTACAAGGCAATTACCGACAAAGGAGAAAAATGGCAAAGGCCACTATAGAGCAAGTCATGATCACGAGTTGTGATGAATAATTTTTAATTTCATTCTTACCCCCACCACGCAAACACTGAATAAAACTCATTCAGGCAGAATTCATTGCTTTCGTGAACATTTCAAAAGAGCACACGGCGCCCCCGACATAGCAAGTCGACCATTTTACAGACCAAAGCCACCCCCTTCCAGGACACATTTCATGCATAATAAATCACTTCTCGTCACTCATCGCGCCGATTTTCTTCAGAAAGGAAAAAACAAGCCCCTCTATACTACCGTGGGGGTTCGTTGGTAAGCCCTGGTAGCCGTAAAAGCCAGACGACCGTAGCACATTTCCCTTACAACCCGATTTTCTGAACGTCATCACTTTTAGGCTCATCCCTAATTTGAGTCTATGGTTCTTTTTCTGTCTCAAAAAGGGGAAAAAAAATCCACTTTTAAAAAACCCCAAAGGAAAATGGTGTCTCTTTACCCCAAACTGACCAGGTCTGACACAAACTTTCTTTGCATATATCCCTCACTGACACCGGCTCAAACCTAGGATACAAAATACTGTAGAAGGTGATAATAAGTATGATAGTATTCCTGACAAAGAAAAAAGAGGAAAATAGAAAGAAATCAAGGAAGATGGTGTTTCTGCACCCCAAAATCACCCTGTGTGACACAAACTTTGTTTGCATATAGATAACCCTCACTAATACCAGTTCGAACCTAGCATGCAAAACACTGTAGGTGATAATAAAGTAGGATAGTATTCCTGGCATAATATCTCTTTATTAAAAAGACAAAAAGGACAATTTAACAAGTTTCCCACAGCAGACTTGAAAATTTACCTTTCGTACAAGATCTAATCATCAAAGTGCTATCAAGATTAAAAACTGGACAGCTTCAGGAAAAGAGGATCACTCTTCCTAGACCTGTATCCTTCAGTTTGCACGCTGATGTGTTGAGGGTGGTACGATACGAAAACGAAAGGGAAAACAGCCAGGAAACAAAAAATGTGCCGGTACCACACACAAAGCGACATTACAAGGTCAAAAGGTCACTTATCTCTTCCTGCGATAAGATGAAGTTCCTTCAGGTTCACGGCCAGCTCTCTTCAAGAGCTTTCAGAGTGTTTTATTTCCCCCTTACTAACATATACAAGAAAGTTCATTGAATGATATGGTTCTTCATAACCACTTAGTGTCAGAATTGTTCAGTTTTTTCATTATTATCAATAAGGAATTACACTTATTGTTTATAATTTACTTCTTTGTGTCTTGCTATAAGGGGAAGTCCATACAGCGGTAAGGTTTTGGACCTTACCTTGTCTTGCATGAAAGACATTTCAGCCCTTACTCACAAGATTCTGAGATACAGTGTACCCCAGACCGTGCACACCCCCTGCCATGCTTTAGTGGGCAGTGGGATCTTATGTGTATATTGCGCCTCATGATATTCTTTTGTATGCACATCTGAGATGTGGTTGATTGTGTTTATACTATGTGTTTGTTTATTTATCATTTATTTATCATTTAAGGCACTTCTTGAAACTCATCTTTTCCCATATTGATTGCTTCCCTAAGTTAAAGTTAATGTGCTGAGTGTAATTCAATTATTGTATGTGTTTAATGACTGGTACACATTTATTTGTGTCATGTTATTCTTACTTGTGTTTTGATATGTCTGTTTTCCCTCATTTTTCATATTTCCTTTCGTCTCTTCCCTGTGCGCTTAGAAACATTGTATTAATCACATTACAATGTAATGTATTATTATTATTATTATTTTGTTTGTTTCTTTTGTACATCATCAAAGTTAACAACGTGAGGTGTCCTTTTTTCCCAGAATCTATTGAAATACAACAAAAGTCCAACTTTCAGTACTCCTCTAGTACTAGTCTCCTACGCATTTTTCGCTAGCTGGACCCTTCTACTGATGCATTCTACACAGGTCAGACTTCATTTTTGCTTTCTTCATACGGAATTTTCCTCCTAGATGCATTGTCTTGTAAAATTTGGGACATACTCTATGTGTGTACAATTTGTCACAGGCTTAACAACTAATAGCAGATATCCCTTGTTGTAAAGCCCACGGCTCTTGACAAGACGGTCCCGCCGTCAAAGACAGGATGTCGTCCATCAGTGTCCAGAGAGCGGGCGGGATTGGCAGGACGGCGTCGGCCGGTCGGTAGCGCGCCATTTTGCGTTGTAAGCTGGACCCCGCGATGACCACGAGTAACCTCTGGATGGCGCGGGAGGAGATGCGCGGGGGGTAGCAGCATCGGCCAACAATTTGACCACTTCCTCTTGGGTTTAGAGGGCCGCCCGTCTCACCACCTCTACCCACAAAATGTCGAGCCAACAGTGAATGTTCCCTCACCATCAACTTCCTCTCTTACTTCTTTCCACTCTCTCCGCTCTCTCTCCATCTCTCCCTCTCGATCTCGCTCTATCTACCCCCCTCTCTCCATATATATGAAGAGTTTTATTGCAAAAAAAAAATAATAACTCCATTATTGTAAAGTTGAAATATTTGTGATTAAAGCTGCTAAAGACAAAGAGAATAATATGAAAATATGGGATATTTCTAATTTTAACTTCATGAATATTCCTTGTTCTGTTATAAGTGAGGGTGTCACTGAAAGGTTTATATTGCTCCATTTAACCCGTTGAGGACAAGTCCCGAGTATACTCAGGCAGGTGTCTATGGGAAATGCATGTTGTAGCAAAATCAGTCCGTCCTCAGTGGGTTAATGATGGACTTACACTAAGATGTGCGTTAAAAAATAATCTTCATATATCTTTCCTTCTCTCCCCTTTCTTTCTATCTCTATGACTCTTTTCTCCTTCTCCGTCCTCTCTCCATCTCATCATCTTCCCCCGTTTCTCCCTCTCTCTCTCTCCTCTGTCTCCTGGACAGACACTGACCGAGAGACTGACCCTGTCTGACGTCCAGCGAAGGACAGGACGAATTGTCCAGAGAGAGAGAGAGAGAGAGGGAGAGGGGTGACAGTGTTCTGACCAATTAGTAAGCCTCTTTTCTGACGTCTTAATTAATTTACACTTTGGTATCATATGAAGAGCTCCCCCATGGGACATGCAGTAAATGAAGCAGATAGTGAGGTTGTCTGCTTTCTCACCAGACTGTCTACAGTATATCACCATCAAAGATGAGCAAAACAACAACAAAAAGAACAAGATTCTATGATGTCAGCAATTAATTGGGTTAAAGGTTCAGGAGCTATGATAAAAGGAACTTTACATCTCGCAAAGATGAAGAGATTAAATTGCCTCGTGAGCAAAGATGAAAAAGAAAAATCATGATGTCTTGGATTGATCGGGTTAAAAGTTCAAGAGCTATAATGAAAGGGAGTATAAAGCTCGCAAGATAAAGAGATTAAAAAAGCAAGAAGGTCATAAGTGGAGATGAGTGACACTGCAGAGAAGTATTAACTTGTTCATTAAAGACTTGTCCCTGTAGGTGTCTATGGGAAATGTGTGCTACAGCAAGATCAGCTTATCCTCAATGGGTTAATTCCTTGCCAAATGTCAAACTGTAATGTAACTGCATCAATGTCAGTTGACACTAACCCATTGAGGATGGGCTGATTTTGCTACAACATGCATTTCCCATAGACACTTGCCCGAGTATACAAGGGACTCGTCCTCAACGGGCTAATGGAAGATATGGAATGAAAAGAAGCCTATATGGACAGATTAATTTATAAAAAATAAAAAATAAAAACAGAAGAGAAATGGTAGAAAAATGTCTCAAAGGCTTTTGAAAATAGATAGAGAAGCATACTTGTAATGTCACCTGTTGACGACTAGTCCTGAGTATACTGCAGCAGGTGTCTATGGGAAATGTGTGTTATACCAAAATCAGCTCATGCTCAATGGGTTAACACCAAATGTGCCTTGTTCATTAATTTTGACATATATCATGCAGGAGTAATGGCACAGTTGTCTGGACACTAATTGCCAATGAATATATACAAATATAGATTTAATACCTAATCCTCCTTATGCCTATTGTGTTACCATGGCCTTCCTGTTAAACTGTGGCACATTGCAACACAAGAGTTGGATTTGGTAACATACAAATAAGGTTGCATTTGGAGGGATTAACTGCATACTGATGAAAAAAGCTTGGTACGTTATAGCTATTAACTGCCTGTTAGTGGGCACATGAAGGGTTTAATATTGATGCATGTATGGAGAGCTGAAAGCTTAATACGGGTACATAGCTAACACTGAAGCATTTGAACATGGATCAGCAAAATCAGAACCGAGTCTCTTATCTACGAGATAACTTTTTAGATTACTGTAGTCAGTGGGTTGATCACAACTCTCCCTGAACCCACGGCAAACATCATTAACCCGTCGAGTATGAGCCAATTTCGTTACAACACGCATTTCCCATAGACACCTGCTCGAGTATACTCGGGACTCGTCGTCAATGGGTTAAGGTTGATACACGATGGACAAATTCTGTATAGTGAGAGATTACGGAGGTAATGTGACTGGTTTAAGAATAGCAGCTATTTATGCAGTTAGCCCTCGGGATCATCATGAAACGGGTGTGCATTCGATGGGAAATGTGAAAAGGATTTATTCATCAATTGTAAAAAGAACCAGTTTTCTGTTGCCCTGTCAGGAAAGCCGTTGATGTTTCCTATCCTAACAGTGAATGCAAGCAATGTGTATAGATTTTTGCATATTTTTGTCTTCTTCTCGGTAAAACCCACAGTATATTTTCCACCAGTCTCTGCATGCATCTTGTTCATTGCACTCCCATATTAAGGAGGAAGAAGGAGGAGGATGGGGAAAAAAATGGACTTCATTTTTGTGAGCGGCAAAAGAAGGGGAAAAGGTGTGCGAAAAAAAGCGACCCCAAAACCGATCAATACTGCTATTGTGATGCGGGATTACCGAAGTGTTTGCCGCTCGGGGCACACACCCCCTCAAAAGAAGGAGGAAAAAAAAAAAGGAAAGAAAGAAGTGAGAAAAAGATAGAGAGAGAGGGATAGAAGAATAAGAGAGAATTCCGGAGAAGGGGAAAGAGATGGAGAGGAGAATATCTCAAATGGAATTGAAGGAAAAGGAGGAAGGTTGCCTTGGGGGCTGAATTTTTCACGGGATCACGAAGCGCGGAGTGGCACGTTGGAATAGGGACGCGTCCGTGGCGTCGCTGCTCCAAACACGCGCATCAATACTGCGAGGTGAGGGTGGAGGGGATGGGATTATTAAAGGAAGTATATAGCGCCTCTCTCTCTCTCCTCTCTCTCTCTCCATCTCCGCGAGTCTTTCTCCTGCATCCAACGCAAAAAAAAAAATCTAATCGGTAAAATGAAACTGGTATCTGAATAGCGTGCGATAGGTTGTGCACGAAGGGCCTTCCCGTCTCGGCCACGAGAAACGTGGACAGAGGGAAACTCGGAAATTTCATTTTCGATAATCTCAAGAATGCCGAAGCATACTGTATTCTGGTTGCTAGGACACATGAAAATCAAATATCCATTGCATGTCAAAATTACGGTCTGAGCATAAATTCATTGTTGCAAAGAGTTTTACTTCCTTTTCACAGCAACATCTCATGAATGCAACTAGAACTTGTGTTCTCAGAATCACCAGACCCGGGACCCTATCCTCAAAACACACCATCAAATCATCCTCAGATCGTGGTAAATAATTATCTTTGATAACAGAAGCAACCATTTATTTATAAGGGCACTGGGAGATACATAAATTGCATGATCTAGCATCATTAGTGAACATGATTGGAATGCTATAATCATGATCACAAAGTCGCACTTAACCCATTGAGGACGAGTCCCAGGCATACTCGGACAAGCGTCTATGGGAAATGCGTGTTGTAGCAAAATCAGCCTGCCCTCAACGGGTTAAAGTGAATCTTTTCATTTCCAGCGGACAGGGAGAGACATGGGACAGTAATAGAGTTTGGACTCTGCGTATTGTACGTAATGTGAATGTAGTAGATGCAGTTTAACCCACTGAAGATTAATATGCAGCATACTTGGGTAGGTGTCTATGGGACATGCATGTTATAGCAAAATTAACTCATCCTCAATGGGTTCAGAGGTACACATGTTGATGAAATGCCCAAAGTGGGAAGGGGGTGGGGCTGCTGGATGGAGAGATGGGGAAAATTGTGCAGTGTCTGCGTTCTTTGAGAGTAAGAAATAGCAGTACGATATATTTTGTGCGATGGATCTACTCAAAGGTGATACCGAGCACATTGTCCAAGATCTATCAGGAGAAAAGGATATACAGATGAAAGTGGGGTAAAGTGTGAGGTAGATGAACATACCCAAACACACACTGACCCTCAAAATACTGTGACACAATATCACGACGTTTGTCCTCCATTGACCTGTTGACAAGCTGATTTTGCTATGTAACATGCAATTCCCACAGACAACTGCCCATGTATACTCGCGACTAGTCTTCAATAGGTTAACACTTCAATGTTCAATGTTCTATCCACATAAACTACAGATTGCTGAGGATGTTGAGGAGGGGTGATGACAGAAGAAAAAAAAAAACAATTGCCACTTGAGGAAAAGTATTTCAAAAGTAAAAGAGTGGGGAAACAGTAAAATATTCATTTCTTGTCATGGAGAAAAACACTGTGACCTGGATAAATGGATTGAATCCCTTCTAGTAGGGAGTAGAGTGGAATCATAGAAGAATAATTTCATATTTCACGCAAGTGGTGGAGGGTGAATAGGAATACGGGTAAATCAAGGTCGCAGAGTGACAGAATTAGGACACAAATGATACAAGTTTTGATAGAGAAAGAGAGAGAGATAGAATGTGTGAGGAAGAATATGAGTGAGTGTATGTATAAGAGAGGAAGAGATAGAGAGGGAGAGAAGGCCTGAAGACAGTAAAAAGGAGAGAAATTGATGGTTAGAAAGAGAGGGAAAAGACGGAAGTCAAAATTGGGATGTATTGTATACAATAACTGCCGCCTCTTGGTGAATAAATAAGAGATTTGAATCAAAAGAATAGACCTTTCTTTTCTCTCTTTCTTTATAATTTTTTTTTTCTGTGGGGTGAAAGTGGGAAGAAAAGACAGCGATACAAATCTTTCCTTCTTCTAAACCTCTATGGTGAGAGTGGGGTTGAGACGGACCGGGCGAGGCAGGTTGTGTTTATGTGTGTATGTGCTTGAGGTCTGTTTGTCTGTCTGTCTGTTCAAACCTCAGCTTTCTCCCCCCTCACTCGACGATTCATCGACGGTCGTCATATTTACGCCGCGATCCCTCGCCTTTCTCCTCATCCCCCCCCCCACCCCCGCGGGCCCTGTTGGCACGAGAAGCACTAAGAAACCTCCGTACGTGGCGTGTATAGAGCGCCCTCCGGCACTATTACTCACTGCTCCGCTGCCTCTAATTAGTCCACACTTCCCAGCAACCGAAAAACTGCCAGATTTCGCACTGAAATCATTGCGAGACTCTGTCATCACCGCACAAGGCATAGTCCATCTTATTTTTTTTTTTACTTACTTTACATCTGCTCGACTTATTCCCAAAGTGACAAAACCCTACAATACCGCACACCACAGGGGGGACACTCCCAAGTGTTTCCAGCGCAAAACCACAAAATTTTGAACATTTTACCCATTTTGTTCAGTCGCAATCTCGTCAAATCATCTTCCCGATCATAACCTTGGCGTCACATCGGCCATCACGAGGGACTCTCTAGAAACCAGTGTCAACATCTGCTTCACTGTAAGCTCTGTGCATGGACAACTATGTCATTTCTTATAAAAGAGTATAAACTTCTTCTACTCCACACATCAAAAGCATGACATTCATCTGCTAAACAATACTTGCAAAATTTCATCTCAGAATACGTTCCAAGCAGTTTCAGTTTTTCAGTTTCAGTAAGTTTTATTTCAGGGTTTTTTTTTCAGTTTTTCACTTTCAGTAAGTTTAAGCAGATATCTCCACTCTTGTATAACAACACTGAACAATTAACACTCCAAAGAGCTATCTGAACTTATGAATACCGCTTTCATTTCTGCAGCCCCATATCTCTGTAATGCTTTTTCACTAATGAGCTGATCAGCAGAGTCTGTAGGAAAATTTTTACAAAAAAATCTGAAGTCATACATCTTTGCATTTTGTTCGGTTGAACATCTGTTAGATCTGTTTAGATATATTTCTACATCTCCCTTTTTCTCACTTTAATTATTATTAAAGTTTGAAACTGCATGTATCTTGCTCTAATATGTATATATGCCCTTCTGCACCTCAGGATATTTCACCAGCTTGATGACCACGTTTACTAACACTAATGCTGTATTTACTATTAAATTATCACAGTAACCTTGCCAAACAATGAGCACTACAGGAACAGGCCAAGTTTCGGGGGGGGGGGGGGGGGGGGGGGGAAGGTATGGGTAAAGGGAATCCCAAGTGCATGATTCTTGACAAAATCAGGTATTCTGATTGGCTGAAAATAGTTACAAAAATCTGTGTCGATTTTATTATGCAGATTAGTGAACTGAGATCGGGACTGGTAAGAAATGCTACATTGAATCAATGTGCACAAAATCTAAATGGCAATGATTGAGTAGGAAAAGAAATGGTTAAAACAGAGCATCGTTGTGGTGCTACAAAATGGAATCAAAGGCTTTTGATCTAAAACTTACGAAATTCATCGGGAAAATTCATCACTGCAAGGAGTTGTTTTGAAATAAGCACCAACAAAGTCAAACAAGCAAAAACCAAAATGAAACAGATCAGATGAAATAGAAGCAGACAAACTGACTATGACTATAAAAGCTATTAAAATAAAGAATGTCACATTCAAAGCAATTAAACCTTCCAATATGGTGTTTATTCTTTCTGAATAAGTTTGATTATTTTCTGATGTCATGGGATCATGATATCACTTGTTCCATACTTCAGATTATGAAGAACATTTTTTTTTAATCTTTGTTAATTGTTTAATAAACCTTTTTGCTTCATAGCCAGTCAACAAAAGCAATGCTGCAATACACATAAAGTAGCATTACCAAACAAAATGGTTTCCTAGAAGAATAGTCAGCCATGTTAAATTGATTCATCTGCACAGAAGTGGAAAATCATTTCCAAAAGAAAAAAAGAACCAACAAAAACATCATCACACAGAATTATCTAATTCATGCACGACCTCAAATATATATATAATCACACACACTCAGACACACACACACACATTATACATACACACACACACACACATTATACATACAGATACATGAACACATACGCATTTGTGCAAAAATACACATACACTGAGACTCGTAACAGATAGTCTCCTTCCAGCCTTTGAGAGATTTTTATTTAAAAAAAGAAAAACTATTGCCATACATTAGCTATGGCATATGTTATGTCCCATATTCTCTAACAATTGCTACGTGCCTAACATGTGCATGAATACAGTCATAATCAAACTACACCTGAATTTTAAGGAAAAATGTTCTAAAAGTAAGATTTTTATATGAAACAGACATTGAACATGCAGCTGTTCAGAGACATGTCAGTGATAAATTTGTCTGAGGGTGAGACTACTACAGAGACATAATCAACAAATGCTTTTGGCAGTTGACGAGAGAACGAACAAAAACTCATGAAAAATTATTGACTTATCATAAAAATCTGACACCAGAATCGAGTAAACTGATATAGCATGCAGGTGATGGATTTCTCACAGACCTGTATTTTTTTTTTTTTTTTTTGTCTCCAAAAGTTGATCTCTCTGGGTTTTCTCTCTCTATCTCAACCTCGTGAATTTTGTTGGACATATGCCACTGACATTGATTGCAAGAAGAAGGAAAATTGATAATTTCGCAACGATGTCGCATATACGACTGTCTTGTGGACAGTGACAAGGTGAAAATGCGAGGGGGGGGGGGCACCCTTGAAGTAATTCAACCCATCACAACACAGTTTGGATATTTCATTACTCCTCAATTAGACAAGTTCCTCTAATTTATTACGCCTCAGGCAATTTCTCGTACGATGAAATCATTTTTTGATCGAAAAAGGATGAAGCAACTCGCGACAAACTTTCACGAGTTTAATCGAGAAACAGCTCTGCGAAACGTTAAACCTGCTCATGTTGTTCTAACTGTGGATTCCTCTTGTTCTAACTGCTCTTCGAAATAGCCCTGGTTGACTAAAGAATAATGAAAGATGAAACATTGCTTGATTTTTACAACTTTGCCTCAATTCATTCTCACAGCACTCCTCTCCCACAAGTTTTCTATGCTTTAAAACCAATAATAGTCACCTGAGTTGGGGTAGGTGAGAACCTTGCAAGAAAAAAAAAATTAAATTAATTCACTTCTTCACTCCAGCAGACTCAGTCCCATGCTGTTGGTAATGTAGTAGGTTCTCATTTTGAGCTTGAACTCATAGACTATCAATTCAATGCAACATGTCTTCACTACTCAACACCAAACACACAAACTGTGACCTAAAAAGTGTTGAAAGTAACTCACCTATATGCGCAAGATGATGCAATGATCCCAGAAATTTGATGAGTAGACCAAGTGAGACATAGATATGGGAGAAAAAAAGACATAAAAATTATAATGAGAAATATGTTGATTGGTGTGCTGCAGAAAATACATGCTTGTAATCTTTACACACCAGCTGATGTGACTCTACAACATGGAACATGTCATTGAAGAAAAAATGCAGCATTTACTGTATTTTAAATCTAAATTATTTATTTAATTTGTTTGTAAAACTTGATTTTCCTTTATTTAGAAAATCCTATGTTACCAAAACCTCAATGTTACTGTTGTACATAGCATTCTTGATTTTTTTTTTGTTAAGATGCAGAAATAAATTGAAATTAAAATAAAGACACATCTTATGTACAAATTTCACTTTTCATGACACAGATGTACCATGCAAGTTATCTCTCATAATTATTTCCCTGAAGCATAACATTTCCACCAAACAAGGGTCTGCCTTTAAATCTCTTCCATCATAACACAGAATTTTAGCAGTTCTCAACAAAATCTTATAAGAAAAAAATTGCAGAATAGGAATATATGCAGTACTTAATGACAATCCAAAAATGGAAAGTCTTGAACAAATTCATGAACTTTGGTAAACTAAAATTTGACAAGCAAATTAGTCCAGTCTTCTGCACATTTGCCGGCTGGTCAGAAAATCAAATTTTTGTCATCAGGTTAATCACATCAACCAATTTAGAAATATCAAATTGCATGTTACCTCTATCCTTTCATTTCAAAATTCTAGCAGTCATTTCCGAGAAGGAAAGTTAAAAATACAGCAGAGAAAAAAAAATCTGATGAGATACATAAATGGTTCTATTTTTATATTAACACTTTCATACCCATTTTTTTTTGTTAGATTTTCATTTTCTCTTAAGAGAAGCTCTCTACTGGACATAAGCACTCTTATAACAAAAAATAACTACACCCACATCATAAGGGGAAAAATGGTGAAGTCATAAATGGTTGAGTTAATAAAATAACGCTTGTCCACCCTTTCCCTCATCTCTGCCTCCTCCAGCGCTGTCGACCACTCCAGTTAATATGGAAATGGCGCGATAATTTCTTAACCCAATCTCGATCGGGGCGCAACTCGAAATTGCGCCGTCGTCCCTCGCAACGGAGGGGTGCATGTGCACACAAAGTCATGACAAAAATGGGAAAAAAAAGAGGCAGACGGCGAGAGAGAGAGTAAAATGGATAACATAAAAGAAAATTGCGGTAAGCGTGGAAAGAGGGAAGAATTTCTCATAGAGCAGTCAAGAGAATGAAAAAGTGCATGAAGGACGCAGAGTAAATGTTATTGCACTCTTGTTATGCTCCTTGATATAAATGCTCCTTCCCGTGGATAAGGGAACGAAGGGTACGGATGAGTACCGGGGACGGAAATTACGGCTGCACGCGCACACACACATACATACGGGGCCGCTGTTGAGAAAACTAATTTTCTTGCTACACTGAGGAGTTCGGCAAATTAAGTTATCATGTGACGTCAAAAACCTGTTGAAACAGCAGGAAAAAAAAGAGAAAATAATTTCCTCTGTCTGCCTTTTTTCCAATCTGCATCTTTTCTTTTTCATTTTCTTTTTTTTTTAAGTGGGGAGTGGGTGATTTTTCCAATATGAGTTGACTTTGAATGCTGTTACATTTATAGCACATTTTTTTCTCTCATTCCTATTTTTCGAAGATGTATCTTCAAAAAATACATGGTGTGTTTTTTTTCCAAAAGACATCATCTACATTAGGCCATTAATCTATACAGTAAAGCAAGCTTTGATTTCAATTTAACATGACCTTCTTTACATGCGAAAATATATAGCCGTATTAATTCTTTTTTGTTCTCAAAGCAATGTAATTTCCAATGAAACATAATTTGTCCCACTATCTTTCTCAAAAAACAAAACAAAATCAAAGGAACAGTTAGCACAGTAAACAAAATACTGTAAAACATGATATATTCGCGGCATGAATTTTTCACAAATTGGCGCCGACGGCCTTTCTTACAGCATGAAATTTTTCGCGAACTGCCACCGGCATTCAATGCATTTAGTGTAGACAAGAACTTTTGCGTGCATTTTAATTTCGCGAATCTTGGCGTTAGCGAAATTCGCGGAATTAAAATCCACGCGAACATTCCTCGTTTTACAGTACAGAAAAAACAGCTTTGAAGGTTAAATGCAGTCAATAATAAGCATATATACTGGACAAATCAATTCATGGAATCATAGCAATTTGTTTTTATATGCCAAAAAACAAACAAACAACAAATATGAACAAATTGTCAAAAATTCTTAGACTTTAAAATCCAGACAATGGATGGTTCAGGTATCAAACTTTCAAGTTTCAACTTTCCAAGCAGATTAAGTTTTTTATTTTTCCCCTAAAATTGGGTCACTTGACATTTTTCTTAGCTGTATGGGTCTGTGGTCTTATCTGAGTAGTGTTAGTGTCAGGACACTCACAGGTTGCTTGTGGGGGGGGGGGGTCTCTCTCATCTTTATGAATAATATCTTGTGTTCATGCATCAATTTACACACAGATGTCACCTTTAATCCTTTGTTTGAAAGGTCAGTTTGCAATGTACTGTGCAAACACCCATGAATATGTGCACAAGGGGGGGGGGGTGCGGGAGTAAGCAAGACCTTAGAACTTATGATGCTGAAACACAAACTGTTTCAGTCTTGCTGCAAGTTTGATATACTGTTCTGTGACACTGACTTTCTCTACGACTTAAGAAGCAACATTACATCAGGATATCATACATCGAGGCATGCAATGCTCAATTTTTTTTCCCCAATTTTTTAATATCAAACTTTAATCAGTAAGTATGATATATCTTTGGTAAATTGTTTACCTGGGAGGAAAAACAAACTGTGTGAATACATTCAGCATAAAATGTTGCCTATGATCAGTGTTTATACACTGAAGCAGTAAATAATGTACATGGCTTCCATGATGGTTTAAATGTGAATTTCAAACCAGTTTCAACTTTTGGGGGTCGAAACATGTGTGGGAGCCATGCCAATTCTGGATCATTTTAATTGAACAAACTTTATGCCACGATTTCAAGAACGAGAACAATATCTCCCGCTCGGATCTTGAACTCGTGAGCAGAGATCGCCTCTGCGGTTGAACCGAGACAGACAGACAGACAGACGGACAAATGGACGAACAGACATACCGACCGACTGACCTCGGTGAGAAGATGCACACTTGTGGATCTACACTTCATACAACAACAACAACAACAGGAACAGACTGACCACAGTACAAACAGACGGTACTCTTCAGAAAAGAGCCCCTCACCGACCCGGAGCCTTGACTCGAAGAACAAAGGAGGGCGACAGAGAGCTCCACGCGAGCAAATACAGCTGAAAGTGACACCGCCTCCGATAAATATAGCGGCCATTTTGAATCCATGCATTGAGAGTGTATGAATGAGGTGGGAGAAACGAGGTTAGAGTGGTCGTTGGGTGAAAAGAATCGATTGGCAATCGGCATCGAAATGGGGAAATGTAACAATAAAATAATTCCACATCATGAAATATCACAGTTTTTCTTTTCCATTTTGCAGGGGGGGGGGGAATACAAATCTTTTATCTCGTTTCTTTTCAGACCATTTAAATGTATCCATTAACCGCTTTTGCATCGTAACATTTTAGCATGCTGACAAAAAAATTGGCAAGCCTGGTAGAGGACTACTACAGAACACTGTTCCAAAACATGGTATTTACACAGCAACTGACAAAAATTAAGGTATGCAAGATGTGGAAAGCTTTTGAAGCTTCTTTCCTTAGCCTTTTTCTCCAGCATACTGTAGATATCAATTGCAAAAGCCAACAAAGTAAAAATTGGGGAGAGCGGGTTTATCACAAGAAAAGGAGAACTCAGATAAACAAATTCATTGCAAAATGTGGATGTTTTACGGATATTACAAAATCATGAAAAGTTTGCACGATGTCACGCTTTTGGCTTCTTTCATCTTGTTTTATTTCAATCACAAGCACATCCAGCCTGATGTGCAACATACATCACTAATCACCCACTGTTAATCGTGTTAGAATATTCCAGTCATGAATATGAGATGATATTGTGCATCAAAGAGTGATGTCATAGCCATTCATTGCCATGGAAACTGGTTCTAATCAACCTTACCAGGCTCAAATATCTGTGAACACTATTAATTTTTACTATCTATAACCATGCTTGGTTCTAACCCAAGCAACAACAAAATACTGAGACATTATCACTTCAGTACTCTGTTGCAATTACCAGTATATTCTGATACTTTTCCTTCTTTCAGCACAGTAACTTATCCATTTATATTTTCCTGTGATGCATTAAGTTTGGGATGGCTTTTCAAGCACAGGTTACATAATGTGCTGTATCACAAACTTTATAATCAAAATTCCATTTTATCAATCTGTCAAAATAATGCAAACACCTAAACTGTCTCAGCAGTGAACCTCTCTCTCTCTCTCTCTCTCTCTCTAAAGAAAAATAATAATGATAATTGGACTTTTAAAAAGACTCATAATCAATCCCAGATCGATCAATCAAAAATTTCAAATATAACTATTTTAATTTTCAGAGTATCAGATTTGCCATGCTCTTCATATCCAGGCTCCAAGCAGAGAGCCAACTTTCTTTGAGACATTCACAGTAAGTTCCTCACTGCAACATGCAAAATCTTGAGTTAAAGAGGGTCAGGCATCTTGTTGCATATTGCCATGGAAATATCAAGAATCAAGAATCAATATAATTGTCCAAGTTGCCAAAGATGGCACTGATCGAAAAGAGAGCATAGAATATGGTACCAAACTGGACAAATCTTATCTATAAGGGGAGTGACACCCAATACACATGGATTGAGTGCATGCAAAATGTTTTACAGTAGAACACATCAACAAAGTTTGAGGAAAATTGGACGATTCATTTCAAAATTATGAATTTCTGAAGTTTTGGTGCCGCCGCCATTGCTGGATGAGAAGATGACTGCAACATTTGATGATGTCGCGCATGGATAATGATATGAATAGAATATAAAGAAAATTCTACAAAATTTCAATTCTCATGCCAACTTTCCCTCGACTTGCTACTGAAAAATGTTGCCCTGCTTTCTGAGAGATGGAAGTCTAGTGCTCATTTGTTTTGCTAGAATAGTGAAAATGTGTTGAATTTTAAATTTTCTTTGCATTGTAATCACCACATAACGTCACATAATGTTGTGGTCTTCTCATCCAGCGATGGCAGCTCCAAAACGTTAAAGATAGACAAGTTCTGGTTGTGCAAAAACATTCAATAACAATGAAAGTTGGTGAAATTTTGCATCTAAAACAAAAGGTGAGCTGCTCAACACCTAGCTCACACAGAGTTGCCAATATATCTATAATACTCTCTAAACTTTATCAGTTCAAAACTTTTTTGTGTGTGCATCTGATTTTTCTCTAAACTTTTGAACATTGATATACTTCTCTGTTTTCTGTTTTCACAGAAAGCAACACAACATCAGGATGAACTTTCCCATTACGCAAGATATTTAAACCATGGCAAGACTGATGAAACGAAGCACCTGCAAACCAACAGTGATGTGCTAACAACCCTGTGTGCCCCAGGGACTTTGGACTGTGTGTACAGCACTATGGAGCTTTGACTGTCAAATGGTACTCAGAGCACACTGAGGGTTAAAATGCATCATTTCTAAACCTTGGTTCCTGCCAAAAAGGGGAAGAATGCTTTTTTGATGTTTTGGTATTAAGAGGATACTTTTGAGCACCACAGAAAAAGTGTGTTGATTCCATAGCTCTCAATCTACAGTACAATATGTCAAAAAGAAATTACAATCAGGTTTTGCATTGATAACTTTCAAAATGATTAAACAATCTTGATGCTGTTTCAGGGTATGAACCTATAACTTCTTACATACATCTTGCAGAACACCCCACTCAGTTTAGATGAGTGGTCACATGGAAATGTGGATCACTGCAAAGCATGTCATGGGTCAGTTTCTTCCAAGTTTAGCACTTGGATACTCGTGGCATCCAGAACACAATGGGCTAAACTTGGAAGGAAGAGATTTTTGACAAACTCAACAAAGATCCCCATTTCTGCGTGACCACTGAAGCAAATCAGATGGGGCTTTCTGTAAGATGTTGGTTTTTAAGTTATAGTTTCATATCTTGAAATTGTCTTCTGATTGCTGATTCACAATCTTTCAAAGTTATCGTTGCAGAAAGTCCCACTGTAATTTTGGGGGGAGAGATATGGTAGATTGGGTAACTTGCTAGCTATAAGAGATGGCATGTATTGTGATTAAATCACGCAGAAGAAGAAAAGAAAGCTAACAAACCTAGACCTGCCTTTCAGCAAATTCAATTGGTCAATGTTTATGATTTCTTTGAGTATTCTATTTGGAATAAAACATGCACAGCCGCAGATGAGGTTAAAAGAGAAAATCAAGGAAAATGTGGAAGCTCTTAAAGACTTTTTCAGTTCATTTGATCCAGGCGACATGGAAGTTTACGAGAGAGACGAGGCGCGGAAGCGTCAGTTCTGGCACACGGCTATTCTAGCGCAGCCAGGGCGGCCGAATTTGATAGACACGTCGAGATCGCGTCAAAGTGAGTTATTCGATTTGTAAACGGCAATTGCTCAAATAAGGCTATCACTTAACTAACATTACCTTCATCAGCTGAGCTACAGTCGTGGGGCAGAAATCAAAGAGTTTGGGTAAAACAAAAGAAGAGCACGGACGCTTTGTATTGATTCACCCGTCTGATGATGGACGGTAAAGAGAGAGGGGGAAAAGGGGGTAGAAAAAAAAAGAACAGGTGAGAAAAAAACCTTGGCTGGTGAGCGTGAAACCTGTGCGATACCAGCGATTGGTAGCAAAGAGCGAACAAACAGCCCTCTGGCCCACGACATTGCCTGTTTCAACTCAGGCCGTATTTGCTTCCAAACATTAGGAACGATACACTCAATTAGCGTCGGCCTAATATTAGCTTGGAGGAATACTTATTGACAGCAGCGGGAGCAGAGCGGGCCCCGCATCCCTCGCACCACGGCAACAACGACGATGGATGGAAGAAGGAGGCAGACGAGAACAGTAGCTCAGAAATCTTTGGCAAGCCTTGTCTTCTGGTCTACTTTGACTCAAACACCACCAACAATTAGTGACTTAAAGCTGCAGTTCTAATCACTGATATGATAAAGTGTTGACATACTCGTGTACAAAACTCCAAGAAAAGAAAAAGGGAATTTCTGACAGTGACTTCTGAGAGTAAATTTACCATCCTTCCGTGATACATCATAGTTCTTTAATTTGTTAAGCAGTCCATATTTTTTGCTTGCTTTATAATCTCGCAAAAATATGTCATCGGCATATTGGGAATTAATTTCAGAGCAGTACAATTTCAATATTCCACACCATAAACTGTGCCATCCATTATATTTTGCAAAGTGGCTTCTAACTGTATGTCTGCTGGTTGTTGTTCTTGTTGTTGTTGTTGTTGTTGTTGTTGTTGTTGTTGTTGTTGTTCTTGTTGTTGTTGTTGTTGTTGTTGTTGTTGTTGTTGTTGTTGTTGTTGTTGTTGTTGTTGTTTGGCATTATGTAATGGCAACAAATTAAAAGGAATCTACTGTATGTCTTGACATGAACCTTAAACTCTCCAAATGTGCAGATTAATAAAATTTCTCCCTGATGATGTTAGAGTCTTAGATATACGTAATATTAATATTTCAAAAATACACACAACATTCTCCTCAATTCCAAATATAATCAGACTCTGTCAAACCAACTTTCAAACTTCTAAGAAAAGTTGAAAAACCCTTTTTTTCTCTCTTTCATTCCTTGTCATCTCAGTCAGCGGGGCTTGAGGGCAGCCATGTGCAGCATATCATTCAAACCTTGACACAACTTTGGTTCCTGGCTTTTAAAACAAGAAGGTAATCAGGAACAAAAGATAATACAATTCCGTTTTTGTCTCTTAAGGAATTATTTTCAAGGTAAAGGTTAGGGTACAGAGCTTATTATCAGAGCATAAATTAAGATAAGAGTCAAAGGCTCATCTAAAAAGTTTAATTGTTCCCTAGCCCCAGTGGTATTCAAGAGTCGACTTTGGGTCCTCCGTAGAGTTATTCACACATGACCGTATAAACAGTCCTCAATAATGGTCTCCCTGAATCGAACCCCTTGTTGTCAGGGGGGTCTAAACTTTGTTTAGCATTCTTCTACACAATTTTTAATTCCTACCCAGTGTATAGGGGGGCGATCCCTTCACTCACATTCTTCCTACAGTTCATTGGAGCAAAAAAGGTTAACAGTATCACTTTACCACCACAAAGAATAATAAAGTCCCTCCTTTTCTTTTTTTTTTTCTCTCTCTCATTCATACACATGCTTTTTTTTTCTTCTCCTTACTCTTTCTGACTCGCACTCAATTAACTTTTGATTGGTCGATTTGCGGCCAGACACGCTTTATTTTCATTGGCTCTCCATTACAGTCCTGAAGAATGCACAGGGAATAAACAACATAGAATTGAGCACAGACTTTATGGCAACATTTCACAAACTAACCTCAGTCATCCGTAAACAAGTGGGTTTTTCTTCTTCTTTCTTTCTCAAAAAAGGACAAAGGATGCTCAGAATTTACCTGAATAAAAAGTTCAAAGATACTACACATTTCAGGAGTAAATGAAGAGCTATTAATAGTATAGTGGAGCATCTGTCAGGTTTTTGAAGTGAAACGCCACTGCCCAGAATTTGGTGTATTGGGAAATGAAAGTCACCAAGTTGAGGAATTTTGAAGTTTCACATGATATTAAACAATATCAACGATGCACTGGTGTCATCACAGTATAATCCTCCTACAGTTGGTTTGAAACATAGAACTCATATTATCACAGTTGTTTCTCCTTTTTTAGGGAGGGTATAATTTAGCAACTAAAACCCCCACTCATTATTGTTCATCTACTGTGACTCTGTACATTACCTGATTCAGGGAAGATTATTTATTGATCTTTTTCTACTTTATCTGAAATAGAGAAATCCAGTGAAGATTTTGATTTAATTTTGTTTGAATTCTGTACTCCAACCCCCTCCCCATCCCCCTCCTTAAGAAAAAAAGAATGGAAGCATGAAGATATTTTCTGTCATATCATGCAATTAGAATTATTACAAAGTATATTCCTATAATCCTACACAATTTTAGAATACTAGATCAATAAATTTATAAAATGAAAGTTATTTCAGAATCTTAAAAAAAAGTTTTAAAGGAACAGATAAAAAATAATATTGACAAAAGAAAAACAACTGCAGGACACTTCACTTTCAGATAAGGCTTGAATTTGATGGAGGCCTTATAAGCACAAATTATAATACTTTACATACTACTTTAAAGTAGCAATGATTTCTTTGCAATTCAGTGGGAAGTATATGCAGTACACAAAATATGCGTTTCTTTCCCGTCTATAACAACAAATTCGCAGGCACATTATTTGAAGAGTTTGTTCGCAAAAAACGATAAGTCCATTTTTGAAGATTTTGAAGTGCGGTTTCTGTCATAAAGTACAAAATAATACCTTTTAAATGATGTATTGGTCACTACATATAAAGGTATATTTTTGAAGTTATGGTCAAAAGAAGCCAAAAATTTTCTTATTATTCTCTTTATTTTTCTTGACCTTTAATCGCAAATATCTCTATTTGGCAAATATGGACTTATCGGTTTTTGCAAACAAACTCTTCATTTGGTTACCACATGCACCATTCCTCTGTACATATGACATTCCACTATGAACCCATGTAGGCATGAACACGATAGAGCACTGTACAAAGTCTATCATGTCTGTCAGACTCTGGTGGGAAATAGGTTAAGACTGAATAGCCCACTGATCAACATCATACAAAATACATGGGTAATACAATTGTTATCAACCATGTGGAACATAATATTTTCCTCCATGAAATATATAGATTAATGACCAACAAAATTTTAAAATCAAAGTCAGGAGGCTCTTTTTAAGAACTTTATAGATTATTAAACATTTCAGTGGTAAATGGCATCTGACATCTATTGATCACAAAAAAAAAAAAAATTTGTATTTTTGTTAAAGTTGCTTCTGTATTTGTTTACAAGATGTGAAATAACCTTAAAACTTAAAATTGTAAACATTTCCGCACCAGCACTGTTCATATGACTACCTGCTAGTTTCTCTGAGGGCTATAAGAATTTAACCCATTAGTAACTGAGCCCCCCAAAACTGCCTGTCTCATTACTCCCTAAAATGCCCGAAACCACCCATCCACTTTTTTTTTATAAGCTTATGCTTTACCATTTTTGTTTTTATGTACTGTAGAATATATAATTACGTAATTCAAAAGAGGTCAAGAGTCAACAAAAGTATGTCAGAATTACTTGTGTGACACACCATTCTCTTGTTAAAGTCTTACTAAGCTTTCAAATGATAACATTTAAATAAACATTGTCTAAGATGAAAGAGACTTGTTAGAAAGGGAACATTTACATAGTTCTCATATGCCTGCAAAAGTGTCTAATTTTTCTCAAAAGTGTACACTTTTATGCACAAAGAATGTGTGAAAGAATGCCATAATGATACCACTTCAGTTGGGTAGTGACGAAAATGTGAAATATCAACCAAAAAGGTTCGCCGGAAGTGCTACATTCTCAGAGCATATACCCGATCATGGCTGCTGTTTTTTTGTGTGTGTTTTTTTTTTTTTTTTTTGGGGGGGGGGGGGGGGTTAGATCGATTACTGATAATAGACAAATCTGGCCACTGCCGTATCTGTTCATCGTCTGTGCCAGAACGAATCGCATGCAAGTTGTTGGAAATATGATTGCTAGGCACAATTGAACATTATAATGTTCTACCTAGCTACTACCGAATGGGAAGAGCTCTTCAGGAATAAAAGTTGTATGTTCTCAGAAATAACTCATTATCTTGGCAAATTTCATCAGCCAGACAAGTTTCTTGATAGATCCTTGTGATGTATTGTAAGCAAATTTCAGATGGTGGGAAGATTACTCATTTTGAGCCCTACTGAAAACTATGTTTTGGCTTTAAACTTATCATATGACACAGTAACTGAATAGGAAAAAGTTATGATAGAAAAGATCAGCACCTGCCTAACCACAGAAATGTGGTTTCAGGGATTTCTTGGGGTAAAATAAGCTGTGGGTGTTGAAAGTTTGCGTGTGTGCGTGTAAACTCACTAGTGCATGCCGTGTCACATGAATCAAAATCAGTCAAAACATCGTTTGCGACAAACGAACACATGCCCGATGGCGCAGCACCCCCAATGCTATCTTTAGCAAACAGGTACACTGCGAAGCGGCATGGTTTGTGGGTATACAACTGTCATCACCTACGTGTACCCCATCGAAGCAGTGGGGACAGAAGGCTGTAGAATGAATGGCAGTATATATGGGGGAGGGGGGAAACAATAGCAACACTACGGACAGGCGACTCTCCAAAATATCCCTTCTTTCTCACCTAAGATGGGAAGAAAAAACACCGAGGGGAGATGAGGAAGGGAAAAAATTGATGGCAGATGCCGAGAAGAGAAGCATAGAGTGAAAATGAAAGAAAGATAGAGAGAGAGAGAGAGGATGAGGAAGGAGAACGGAACAGAGAGCAAGCATCGCAGAAGTATCTTAAGCATGAAGACAGTCTAATTTGACGATGAAGGACTTTTTATGAAATATTCATTTTGACCAGAGGGCATTAATTCCACGCGACCGAAGCGCTCAGCGCTCTGCGTCGGTTCCCCCCGTCTCGGGAATGCCCGCTCGCCCCGCTTTATCTCGGGCGCACAGCTTTTTTTTCGGCGGGGCGACGAAGCGAATGCCAGAAAATTGTTTATGCGGTTGCCGGGGTTTGTTGCCGAGGGTCTGTGGCAACGGACGCACATCTCGGGACACCTGTGCCCTTCAGGACGGCCCGCCCCGGTTTCACAAACGGTGAGCGGAACAGCCGGCGGAACACACTGCTCACGAGCTCAAGGAAATTGGAAAAAGCTGCTCTACAAGAATCACATGTCAGGAATAATGTCGAAGACATATTCCAGGCAAGGCAGGACACTTTACAATATGCTTCACACGCTTTGATTTCAGTTTATAGGCAATCAGTCTTTTAATGATTACTAGTCTCCGCCAATCTTCAATGTCATTCATACAAGCAGTGTAATGCAAAGCCATCGCATGTGTGAATGAGGCGGACACACTCTGCCACACTGCAACATTCCTCCCAGAAGATCAATGTGAACATAATTCTGGGTTAAAATCGAATGGGAATGTTGCCATTCCAGGTTCTAAAACATAGCTAACTTTTATCACATCACTATCAGAAGGAACTCCTGGATATTAAACCTATCAAAGACACTGTACATTCACTTCACTGATTCATTATATGGAGAATGCACTGTTTTTCCACAAGAAAGAGCAGGTAGAAACTATCATGTCTACAACAATGTCACTCCATACAGACTAGACAGCTTGATACAGTTTGAAGTGTTACTAATGTGCATGATTTATAGATATCGTATGTTTGCATTAAAATAGGGCTTTGAATTTTGGCATCAGTGTGCATCAGAATGTAGATTTAACCCGATGTGAAACATTCAGATAATATCACAGTCATGTTATATATTGACAATTTGATGCCTTGGAGGTGACCACTATAGATTAGATTCCACGGACAGCCTCAAACTTAAAATATATGATATATGTGTGTTCACTGCCTAATGAACAGGCTAGAATTCATGAAGGTAATTTAGATGTAGTCCATGGCTTATACCAAGTTTATCTGTATAAATGTGTGTTACAAATTGCACATGCTAACATACATTTGTGACTGCCAATGAATGAGCAGTGAATTTTGTGCTTGTTTAATGGTCCATCCTGGACTAAATTCAAACCATTGACAAATTCACACATATACACAATATGCACATAATGCCTTTTGAATTTCAACATTCTGTGTCAATGTGGCATACACAATATTTCGAGGAATACAAAATCGTACATAATGCCTTTTGAATTTCAACATTCTGTAACAATGTGGTGTAAGCAATATTTTGAGGAATACAATAATGTACATAATGCCTTTTGAATTTCAACATTCTGTGCCAATGTTGTGTAAGCAATATATTGAGGAATACAATAATGTACATAATGCCTTTTGAATTTCAACATTCTGTGCCAATGTTGTGTAAGCAATATTTTGAGGAATACAATAATGTACATAATGCCTTTTGAATTTCAACATTCAGTGCCAATGTTGTGTAAGCAATATATTGAGGAATACAATAATGTACATAATGCCTTTTGAATTTCAACATTCAGTGCCAATGTTGTGTAAGCAATATATTGAGGAATACAATAATGTACATAATGCCTTTTGAATTTCAACATTCTGTGCCAATGTGGTGTAAGCAATATATTGAGGAATACAATAATGTACATAATGCCTTTTGAATTTACATTCTGTGCCAATGTTGTGTAAGCAATATATTGAGGAATACAATAATGTACATAATGCCTTTTGAATTTCAACATTCTGTGCCAATGTTGTGTAAGCAATATATTGAGGAATACAATAATGTACATAATGCCTTCTGAATTTCAACATTCTGTGCCAATGTTGTGTAAGCAATATATTGAGGAATACAATAATGTACATAATGCCTTCTGAATTTCAACATTCTGTGCCAATGTTGTGTAAGCAATATTTTGAGGAATACAATAATGTACATAATGCCTTTTGAATTTCAACATTCTGTGCCAATGTGGTGTAAGCAATATTTTGAGGAATACAATAATGTACATAATGCCTTTTGAATTTCAACATTCTGTGTCAATGTGGTGTAAGCAATATTTTGAGGAATACAATAATGTACATAATGCCTTTTGAATTTCAACATTCTGTGCCAATGTGGTGTAAGCAATATATTGAGGAATACAATAATGTACATAATGCCTTTTGAATTTCAACATTCTGTGTTGATGTGATAATCAACATTCAGAAGACATGGACAAATATAATCCAAAGATTTTTTTTTTTTTTTGCTCGTTACAAATTGATGTGAAACTGCAAACACTAAAGAACATGTAGAAGTGAAACTGATAGATAAGTGCACCCCTTCAACTGGTACATGTATCGCATCAGAGGTCATGTAAAGGTTGAGCTGTGTGTTAATGATGTGGCTGTGATACATCTATCATGATATCCATCAATTCTATTCCTCAATAGGAATTTACTACAACTCAATCTCCACGAGTTGTAATGTTGAATGGCTGTACCAAGACGTCTACACAAACATTGTAGGTGAACATTTTCCTACAGAACTTATCGCATGCCTCTCTATACACCGGGTATAGATCTACACCAATTCTCCCCTCTCAAGTAAAAATGAAAGCTCCTTTTATCGCATAAGCCTTTGGGGTTGAAGAGGGTCTGAATAAAAGCCTATGCCTTTTACGACATCCTGATATCAAAGCTTGAAGCAAAAAGGGTTGGAATTTATTCTCACCATTAATAGCTGTACTTGTGGTCACAGCTACAACTTGTACAGTTTTGATTTATAGACCTCTGCCCTACCTTCATTTGACTGGTGAATACATACTGGTATTAGTGTATTAATGCTGCTTTGAAACTTGTGCACTTGTGTTAACACTATGACACAAGTGTAGATATTCTGACACTGGTGTTGATATTCTGACACGGGTGTAGAAACCCTGACACGTGGATCAACATAGAACTTCAAAAATATTCTGACACTGGAATGAATACACTGACACAGGTAAAGACAATTTCATACTGGTGTACACATTCTACATGACAGTTACACATTTTGGCTCTGGTGTTGACAATTTGAAAAATATGTTCCAATAAAGAATAAAACTCACTTTGCTTTTAGCAGTCTGTTAATTTCTATGAAAATAACTATAATGCTCTTCACTGAAGTTACCATTTATCAAGAAAGTCTTCCTGCAATTTCCTTTTTGTTGATTTTTGTTTAGGCAACATGTAGCCAAAATATTACCCTGACGAACGATACACTACAAGAGAATTATATTTCCTAGAAACAAAATGATTTTTGATGTTACCTAATAACTATTTCGATATACTTGCTATAGCACGGTACGTCAAACTGCATGAGCTTCAGAACCAATTTGTCCTGATCCACAACCCGTGAAAACTGGGTGCTCCATCCGCCGTGAACTTGAGGTTATTCGCACTGGGGCGCAAGGAACTTGGTTCCCTTCGAACCCTCCAGTCAGGCGCTGCCCCCCCCCCCCCCTCCCCCGGAAAAAAAAAAGACTAAAAAAAAAAAGGCTTCCCCCAAACTCTAAAACGAGATGATCAATGATTTATGGTAAAATCTGGCCCCTTCAGCTGATGCCTTCAGAAAGAAGATGGAGAAGGTGAGGGGAGAATATAAAAAACGCGGAGAGTTTAATCGTTTCCAAGCAACAATGCATTCTCATCATTTCTTGACATGTTTTTTTTTTCTTTCTTTCGGCCATCCGTACTCACTCCAGGTTCCTCCTGTCTTACATTAACCCACTGAAGACGAGTCCTGAGTATACTCGGGCAGGTGTCTATGGGAAATGTGTGTTATAGCAATATCAGCTCATCCTCAACGGGTTAAGCCATGACATCCTCCCAAGTAAATCCATCTCTTCCACCAGCATTACCTCGTATCTCTAGAAGCAGCCATTGACCCCTGACCTCACACTCATTTTCTGCAATATTTCCGACCATTTTTTCGTTGGGTATGATATGCATTTAAGTCATTCTTTCTGTTGAAAGAAATTTGTCAAAAGAAAGAATTTTGTCAAATGGCAAAAGAAGGTCACCTTGGTTACATTGTATGTATAGCACGACAACCCCAAAATTTTGTGCCACAGTGTCAGCAGTAAAAGAGGTTAAGTTCTGTTTGTCAAAAAGAGTAGGATTTCTAACATATGACATTCTTGCTTCCCATCTCCCCCCCCCCCTTACCTGTTAAAAAAAAAGAAGAGGAAATAAGAAACAGGAAAATATGAAGGTGAAATCGTAAATATTCAAAGAACAAAATTGCACAATTCAAATCAATATAACTTGCTTCTTTCCCCAATATCTTGATGAAAGACATTTATACAACCCCTCAAGCATAGATGTGTCATCTCCCCCCCCCCCCCCACATACACACACAAAAAAGAGGGAAAAACATCTATATTCACTTTACCCTCGAGGATTTTTCAAATTGATACTAAGTCACAAGAATGCATGGGGGCCATGCCCTTAGGACAAGCAATATCCTATACTTCCTTTCAGCGCTTTTTCTCTCCATTTTCCCCTCTTTCGATCATCGGAAAAAGTGCTTTTATAGGAATAATCACGGAGGGGAGAAAAAGTTATGTCGTTAATAGGACATAACTTTTTTTCTTTTGGGGGTGTTCAGTTCTATCGTGTCCTCCAGCTCACCGCAATATGGTATTGCATTACAGACATTTGCTGAAATTAAGTTGCAAATATTATTGATCAGGTTGATGCAGTTCTTTATTATAATGCTCTCTAACTTTTTCAGGGTTTTCCTTTTTTTTTAACCCCAATTTTTTCCACCATACTTATCTTCTGTTCATTTATTGTAACCTGCATGACTGCAATGTCCCTTATATACACTCTCTGTTTTCTATATTCACCTCTCTCTATATCATATACCTCTCTTTCCTCTTCAAATGCCTCATAATATTTTATTGAATTCTGTATCAAATTTTTCATTCTCTCTATCTCTCTCAACAACAACAAAATAACTAAATAAAAAAAAAACATGCCCTCTGGGGGATCATTATTTTTACTAAAACCATGTGAACAAATTTGTCAAAATTTTGGCAATACTAAACAAATGCTAAAAAAAGCAATGACTCCTAGGAATGGCATACAACTTGTAGCAGTAAGCAATAGAACTACGACACATATTGTACGTTTTCTTTGAAATTGTTACAAATATGTTCTGTAAATGTATTGTATATATTTTTTTTCTGTTTATTCAATGGAAATGGAAATAAAATTGAATTGAATATCATCACCTGACTGGTTTGTGTATATTCTCTGCCATGGTCCCTACCTCTAAAAAAAAAAGAAAAAGATGAATAATACCTGAAAAATATGAGCAGGTGGGTGGGTGTGTGTCTGTGTGTGTGTATTTAAATACCTTCTTCTGCCTGGAAAGGAGACTAACATTCTCATGGCAGTTTAAATGCATTGGTTATCATTTTGTTTTCAGTGTGAAAATCTGTGGTATGTGGCAGCACATGGTCATTACGGATGTTTCCGATATTGTGTGAAAATGAATTTTTAACAAAATTTCATCTGAAACTGAAACTGAAACTGAATATGAAAATGAAAATTGTCGTAACACTTATGTCCCATGGTGTTAACCTCCTTTGTGTGCTAAATCATTCTGAGACTGCAACTTATGAGCACTTTTGGAAAACATTCTGTTTCTAAAAGCCACGTAACCGTTTTATAGAACCAGTTATGCTACAAATGTGGCACAGAAAAATTGTAGAGAAAATTGCAAGCTTTGCTGCGATATCAATTTTATGATGAATCTATGGCTACACATGTATTTATCTTGCAAATGGCCAGCATTCAAAATAAATTGGTTTGTGCGTGGTCGTGTGCTGGAGCAAAATATGCAAAGTTGGCAAGCTATCGACTATTAAAAAGTCGGTCTGGCAAACATGACATGCAAAGTGTTGAAGCATTATTCTCTAGTTCTTTTTCCAACCATTACTATCACACTATATTCATCCTGTCTGACTTTCTCTCTTTCGTTTTCTCTCTCTCTATTGTTCTTTTTTTGTTGTGATATTTTGTCTGTCTATCTATCTATTTATCTCTCTCTCTCTCTCTATCTATCTATCTCTATTTTTCATATCTCCACTCGATACTTGTCCATTCTTTCTTTCATTCATTCATTCATTCAAATCTTATCACCTTCTCACAGCCTGTTTTGGCCGCGGGGGGAAAGAGGGAGTCCCAGGAATAATGCGAATTTCAAACAACAGGTGAGAAATATTCCGGCTTCTAGGAGAGATTTGTTCTGAATTTTTGATCAATTCTGGCCCCCTTCTGCTGGGAATTGCAGATGGCGGGTTCGGAAAATGTTAAATGCCAATAACGGGGCTCGACGCATGGCGATGACCTCAGCGGATATTTGTCTCCCAAATCGCCACCGTCCAGAGGTGACTGTGAGTGCAGAGAACGAGTGTAGAGCGTTTCTGCATTTATTGGCACAGACTAGTTATGCCACCATGGCGGCTATGTATATCTAAAATTTGAGTACACATAGTTATTCATTCTGTTCTTATGTATTCCTGTTCCTATACACAGACATTTATTCAAATATACATTATATTTTTATATTCATTCCTATATTCCTTACATTTTACATGTTCTACTGATTCTCTTATTTGTTGTGCTCGACAATTTTACGCATTCAATATCTTGATAATATGTTTATGATTTACTTGTATGATGAGAAATATAAAACAAAAAGAAACAAACAAATAGATTTTCTATATTTATACTTGCATTACATTAGTGACTTTGTTGCATTCGCACCATCTTTTTTGTTGTTGTTGTTGTTTCCTCCTCAGTCTTTTCATCACATTTATACATTCTTATTCTTATCTGCACACCTGATACCTGTGCCCAATTGCACAAATTGTGATTACAGAAGCTTTTCTTATCATCTTATGCTGAGAAAATAAATGGAATTGGTCATAAATGATGCCTCGACAAAAAGACATTTAAACATTCGGACATTTGATATTGTGCACAGGAAACATAATCCCAGTACCCATATTCTACTAGTAGAAGACTCTGAATCTTCCTAGACTATGTAGAGGTTGCACATGGTTACCACTGGCAACGGGATAATAAGTTGAAGATGACAAGAGTCTAAATTGATAAAATTCTTGCATCAAGTTGTTTTTAATGAAACCCATTAACGAATTACCCTTCATCGATGTAAATTTGCATCGATTATTCAGTGTTTGGTTAAAATAATTTGGCTATTATGGCTTCTACTACAACACTGAATAATTGGGGCTTATTTATGTCCACGAAGGGCAATTTGTCAATCAGTCGCAATGTTAAGAGTCTTTCATCGATTACTCTCTTATCCCCTTTCTCTACCTGTCCAATCTTAAGGGCTTTTTACACTTGTAAATTTTTGCTTAGCCCCGGACTATCGGTGGGGCTAAGGGGGGGCCTTAGCCCCACCGTTGGTACGGGACTATCCTTAGCCCACTTTCTGTTTACACTCGTTTTTGTCAAAGTGGGCTAGCCCCACCGATAGTACGGTACTATCTGGCCCTGCAAAATAGCAGGGGTTAGCACTGCAATTGCGGTGCTAGCACCGCAATTGCGGTGCCAAGCAAGTGAGTGTAAACAGAACGAAAAAATAATCCTGGGCTAAGCGACGGAGACGAAGTCCGACCCTCACTGACCAATCAGAAACGAGGCAATCAAGTGCTGCCGGTGCGTGCGTGTACGTGTACAGTACACAGCGTAATTATGAATATTCATGTGGTTTGGAAAGTCCGGGGCTAAGAAATACGAGTGTAAAAAGGTCAGTTTTCTCCTTAGCCCCGGACAAGAGATAGTACGGGACTAATTGGCGAGTGTAAAAAGCTGAAAAAATTGGTACGGGACTAACGATAGTCCTGGGTCAGAGAAAGTCCGGGGTTAAGAAACACAAGTGTAAAAAGCCCTTACGTCTCTAAACACCATGGATTTTGATAGAGCATGTATTCAAACAAACTTGCTTTAATAAGTCCCACTATATTTCTCCATAAGCCCTATTCCAGTGGTGCTCTCACATTACAGTGTGTCATTGGTTCTTTTTGTTCACTGTATTTGCATTTAAGAGTATTAAGATGTGTTGTATTTGAAGAGTTTGTTCGGAAAAACTGATAAGTCCATATTTGCCAAATGGAGATATTTGCGATTAAAGGTCAAGAAAAATAAAGAGAATGAAAAGAAAATTTTTGCTTCTTTTGACCATAACTTCAAAAATGTACCTATATATATGTAGCGACCAATATGTCATTTAAAAGGCATTATTTTGTACTTTATGACAGAGACCATACTTCAAAATCTTCAAAAATGGACTTATCGGTTTTGGGGAACAAACTCTTCATTTGTTATTTGCGTGTAACCCTACACGTGAAATGTGAAATGTGAAAACAAAGGACAACATGTACTGTTGAATGATGTAGAAACAATACTGATCCACTGCCACACATAAACATATGGACACAACAGTGGTTTACATACAGCCTATCATGTTTGTGAAAAGAACTCTCTTGAATTGATATGAAGAAAGAATGCAAAATACCTGGGATTCTTGAATCCTAAATCTCATGAAGCAATCCAAAACAGAAATTGTATGATTACTGTTCTGCAACATGACAACTCTTCTTTCAATGTTCAGCATTTCAGTAACAACCAGTTTCTGCTTGCAAGTTTTATCAGCACTGGATTGATGTACCTGCATCTAACAAACTTAGTTCTCTCTCTCTCTCTCTCTTCCTTCTTTTCTGTCTCTTGTTTTAGTTTTAGAGAAAAAAAAGTTAAAGTAGTGAGACTAAACTGACTGACATGTAATACTACAGACAATTTAGTGATACGGAAACACTCATACTGCTAAGAGTTTCTTTAAATGTTCTATCCTATTTTTCCATTTTTTCATTTTCAAAGCATCATGTTAACCCTGCAAGACAAAAAAAAAATACGCTAATGTTTGCCTCGTTTCTATCTTGTGCTAGAACAAATTTACAGGAAGTTCTTATCAAACACAACCATGATTAGAAATTAAAGATTCAAAGATATAGTTGATTAAAACAAAACAAAACAAAACAACAAAACAAATCATTCGGCAGTATCAAGAACGTAAATACATCAAATTCTTTCTTTTAGTCGATATAAAACTCTGTATGTAAAGTTGGAGAATCTTTAAGAGGCAGAGGAATGCTAAAGCATTGCAAAAGTTTTATGGAGTCAGAGGTTATTGAAAATCAAGAAAGTACAGAAGAAAATCAAGCAAATCATTTGAAAAAAACTTGGGGAAAACTCAAATTATCTGAGGCACCATCAGGTTGAGAAGGGTGAAGGGAATCTGCCAGGGAAGGAATTTGAGATTCGCGACACTGCGCCTCCAGGTCGGAGCCAACTAATTTATTTATCTTGTCAAATATGAAGCGCCCTCTGGTGCTAATTAGGTGTATAACCAAGTTAGTGGCTCTGAGGAGAAGTTTCGTTTCTCTGCTCCTTCCGAAGTGATGCGTTGCCGTGACGATGAGACGGGGAGGGGAGGAAGAGAAGTTTCAGCATTTCGGGAGGAGACGGGATCATCAATACAGACCGGAATCCAGAAGGAAAAGTTGCTTTTGGGGAACGGCAAGAAAAAAAAGGGAGGTCCTTTGCAGAGAATTTGGTCCTATTGATTCCGATACGCGAGAACGGGGCAAAGAAAACAGATCACCAATTTGCCGCAATTCTCTTCGATTCTTGGCCTGCCTTTAACAAACACGACACTAATACATTTTGCCTGGATTTACACCGAAAACGTAAGCGGCCAAAAGAAAACGCAGAGACAATCAGCATTCTTTTTCCGAAACTCAAGCTGAGCCTGCATTTCAAAAACAAATTACCCGCTATTTTTAGATCTGTCCTGCCAAATTTTCACAGCCGCTCGTCTGCAGAAATGTTACTATAGAGCGAATGTTCAGCAAGCTCTATTGTTCCTGTAGAAATTAGTTTCACCTCCATACCTTAACATTATGGTGACACTTTGCAACACCTCATTCTGAGGAAGAAAATGCACATAATTCACTATTCCACATGCTGTTTCAATTCAGATAAAAATACAGAAATTTTCTTTGAATAAAGTTATGAGAAACAGAAATTAAAAGATATAGTGAGAAAGAGTGCCTTACAAAAACAACAACAACCAAAAACATTTAACTAAGTTGGAACTGACATTAGTCTGTTACTATCATTGGCAACTTAAGTGTGTGAACACTGATGCCATTTGAAAGTACTAGCCAAGAAATGGTTTGATAGCTATCACCTATTAAAGACTTGATCATTCCCAATATAGCTATAAAACATCCCACAATCAGATCCCCTTTAAGCAGCATGTTAAGAGACGCATATTATTAGCGCATTCTTGACACAGATTATTATGATTCTCCGTCCACTTCACGCCATTGCCCGATGACGTGATGAAAAAATGCACGGCACTAAATATTGCAAAACTTTTTTTTCTTTAACCTCCTCGGACCCACCATCTGAAAAATGCCATTGGAATTGCATGCAAACATGTCACCACAGTTACTGAAAAGGTTAAAGGGATGGCGAGAGGAATCAGAGCATGAAATTCTCTGGGACCAACACTACCCCCTCTCCCTCTCCCCATCAGCTCCAGATCAACAAAATTTCAAGCCCTATCCAAGCACCCCCCCCCCACAAAAAAAAGAAATAGTCTATGTTCCAGCAGCCATGAGATGCAAGCAAGAGTCAAATATTTTCTACCACTGAAACATGGCAATTGCTTAAATTACCTCCAAGAAATGGCCTTTACCCCCCCACTGAAAAAGAAAAAAAAATGTCCAACAAATCCTAATCCTGTTAGTGAAGTGTTAAACCATAAGGGCCAGGGTGAATTTTATTGCAGATCCTAATCATTATTTATATCATCAAATTGGCAACACTGATGTTCACTGCATATCTTATGTAAGAGAAATATAAAATGGAACAAGCAAGATTCAATAAGATTGATCAGCACAAAATCGTACAGAAATCGACTAAAACTTTTCCTATTTGAGAGAGGGAGATCAACTATAATCTTCTAATATATGTGTTGCCAATTATCATCATCATCATCATCATCTTTAATATCTAAAATTGTCGACTCTACAGTTCACAGCATATCTTTTGTTAGAGGAATATAACATGGAACAAGCTAGACCCACTAGAATTGATTACAAAAATTGTACAGAAATTTACTAAAGTTTCTCCAGTTTCAGAGAGGGATATCAACTTTAATCTTCTGTAATGTGTTGCCTATTTAAGAACCATTTTTTTAGAATTTAGCTACTACTTACAGGTTTTTCATTATTGTGTGATAGAAATAAGCAATAGCAATTTAAGAGTACAGGGCTCAAAGGAAATAGAATTTCTATAACACCTTTTAAATGAAATAATTGACAATAAATATTAACCCAATGGGGACAAGATGATTTTGCTATAACACACATTTCCCATAGACACCTGCTTGAGTATGCCAGGAACTATCTACAATATACTGGCCTAGTCTTGCACAAGGAAGCAAGTATCACGAGCGCAACTTCTGATAAATTGACATCATCGCTACGCTATGGTATCTCGCCTAGTCGCAGTGGAATGCATGCTTCTGCAACCACAAGAATAGCATCCATGTTGAGCAGTGACGATCAGAAAAAAACCCTCAATAACTCAGTTTCAGATAATTTGCCACTTGCACCCTTTTGTCGCTAGGAATAAATAGTAGCAGAGTAATTTACACTCCTCCCAATCTGACACACCCACCCATCTTGTGAAACCACCACTATTCTCCATTCTTCTCTTCCTCTCTGGTTCTGCATAAGGTGTTCCTTTGCTCCCTTCTAGAGGTCAAACGGGGTCAAATAGGAAGTCCGACCCTTGTTGACCCCCAGGGGTAGAATCTTACCTCTCTAAAGTAAATGTTTGGAGTTTGGTTTGAAATGAGCTGAAATGAATCAGGTAAGTTAAGAACCCAGCATTGGGGGGGGGGGGGGGGGCTGGGAGAGAGTAAAGAGGGGTTTGTGTCAGGGAAACAATACCTCATAAATCTGACTCGCTGTGACTTGGAGGTATCTTGCACTTGAATTGCAAGGATACAGAGGCCGTTTTCAGACGGGTCGAGGAACGTAACTGAAATGGTGAATTACAATTATGATTGCAATTACGATTCAAATTGTTGTTCGTTCACACGACCATGGAAGGCTTTGCGGATTCTGCTGTTCTGAATTTCAGCACAGGGAAAGGAGGTGTGGCTTCTTTCCGAGCTCCCATCATGGCATCAATCACTCTTGAGCGGTAAGTCTAGTGCGCGCTTTGACTGCAGTGCCATGCATTTGCGGAGCGTAGTTTTTCTGCGGAAGTGGTTGAAAGGTCACCACAAGCTCCGCCCCCCTAAAAAACAGGATTTGGAGGTCAATCCATTCACACGTCCGTTCGTTCCAAATTAGTCTGGCAAATTGTGATTGGAAAGCAGCTCTGGACCATCATTTGATAGATTGGAATTATGTTTCAAATCACCCAAAATTCACAAATTTGTTTCAAATTATGCATTCGTGGTACGTGTGAAAGCAGTCATACAAACATTTAGAAAAAAAACCAAACATAGTGTCTAGATTTGACAAATATTACTCAGCACAAAACTTAATTTTATCACGGTATCAAGATTTCATCATTTAATTTTTTTTCTTCTTGCTTTAATGTTTCCGACTTTATCTGCATAAGGTAGGGAAAGATCAAATGTAAAATCAAATAATAATTCATATTCTTTTTTTTGGAACTTCACATTGCTGTTGGAACTGATCAACAACAATGAATGCATCCTTTCGAGTCATACTATGTTTGGTTTGGTTTTCAATAAATTGAATTGGAATTGAATTGAAATTGAATTGAATTGAGTTATCTGCCTATCCTTGAAGCGTTCAGAGTGGCCTTGGGATTGGAACAACACAAAACTTACAAAAGATTTCTCTGAGAAGACGTTTGCATCATGGCTCACAGATAGAAAGTCACAAACCTTTCGCAACTATTATCTTCATGTGATGTGTAACTGACATCACAGTTGATTCCTTTCATCAAAAGAAAAAAATCCCACTGAAGATACCAAACTAGGTAACTAATTCTAATACAGATGTTCCTCTGCCTGCTGGGAGTTTTAAGCACACTTTTGTGGTTTATAATGCCTCATTTCATCAGCTCTAATGACTCCATAGAATTACACTACTCCCATTAAAAGAAACCTGTACTGACATTTTCTACTTGTCTGATAATTCTAATCTACATTTTTTGATGCCTACAACGGGAAAGAGAGGATTCTGAAACCCAGGATAAGCCTGTAATGATTTTTTGAAAAAAATGGAAACGAGCAAGCCAAGGAACGATCCACACAATTTGGCATACGTCACAGGTGCCAACCTCCGAATTTAGCAAAACGACCTAGAAAGGTTCTACACCATGTCAATTTACTGATGAAATCTCACACGAAGTACTGCAAAAACTGTTATTTAGTAAAATTGCAATATGGAGCTGAAATAAACATGTTAAACAATATTTATTAATTTTTAAAAGGAATCTCTTCAAAAGCTTTTTATTTAGACCAAATTTGTGGGGAATATTCCAGATATGCAAAATGAAATTGGCATCATTGTCCGAACGTGCTGCCCATAGAAAACTATGTGTAAAAAAAAGTAACGTTGCACTAACTATGCATTGATGATGAGCGATAATGGTTCGACATCACAGTTCAAACTATCTAACGAAGATGAGGACTGAGTGATTCTTAAAATCTAAATCAAAAAAAAATAGTCAACAGCAATCACGGTTTACGCCTAGTTAGAAGAAAACGGCACTCACTACATATAGACTCTAGACTAGAACTAGGACTAGGACTAGTGAGCAGTCAAGGACCGAGAAGATTCTACTCTCGCCGCTCCGTCGACAGCTGTACGTGCACAGCGCTAATAATAGGCACAGCGTGAACGCCTCGTATGCAATTTGTATGCAATACATACCCCGAATGGCCCTGCTGCCAGAACTTGAAGAAAGTCCAGACGAAAGTCCAGACTCCAAGGTCTAGCGTTGCCGCTAGAGGCCCTTGTGCTGCAGGCCCTGTTGTTTCTGTGCTGAATTTTGCAGGTAAGGTATCTGCTTTATGGATTTTCAATGTTTTTGTGGTCGAGATAAATCTCATGGTGGTCGTATTAACACCAAGGACTAACTTAGATCTAGTTTTAGTAGGACCCATACCTCGGAAGAGTGGCCCGACCACGTAGATACAAACAGTGCCACCGCTTCGCGATCCAAACGCTGGTGTAGGCATAGAAGTACTAGAGTACTTCCGTATCCATGTAGATATCTCAAAATTCACCCAACCAAATTGCACCAAAATCACAAGAAGTATTTTATGACTCATGTCCACTTGCTCAAGCTAATTGGAACCAAATCGCAAGTTGAGAAGCGTAAGTGAAGTTGTCGACTTTCCTGTCGTCGCTAAAAACAATCTGCTCTGTACGACTAAACAAGAGTGATCGCGGCGTAGTAGCCCTACTTGCCTGCGCACGCACAGACTGAAGTTAGCCATCTAATATCATGAGACAAATCTTTCAAGTAATCGGGAGCAAGAAATCAATTTATAAATTATTTGAGCTAAGTTGAATGAAAAATAAAGTTCGTAAATCACATAAATCGCTAAAATCATGACATTTTTAAATCTAGTTCCCGCGTAAATTCCCCGTTCGCACAGCACTAGTCGGCTAACTTCAGTTCTAGATTGTGCATATCGCGTTTACCAAGATCTCTCGCGAAGTGTGAGGTTTTTTTTAGTGACAACTTGAAATTCGGCGTCAATATTGATACTTCTCGATTACCGATTTCAATCAAATATAATACGGTATTTTGAAATATGCTTAGAAGTATATCTTGTAATTTTGGTGCGATTTGGTTCAGCGAAATTTGAGACAGCTGCATGGATAGGACAGTACACAAGTGCCGCCTCCTAGCTAAATTGGGCCTAAGCGTCGTCTGCTACTCGGCACGATTTAACGCACGCGTATGCGAGGGCTTGTAATCAGTGAAACATTTGGCACCTGTGACATCACGACATCCGGGTTCGTCAGCTCATTAGCATAATTCTCGCCAAAACAATTCCATTTTCAACATGAAATTACAGACTAAATCGTTATGAAATTCTGATTCTGTTTGCACCGCTGGGTCTTTTAGAATTAAAAGAACAACATATAAAGAAATAAAAAACCGGTACAATGCCCTTTTAAAGGGGAAATCTAGTCCAAACATAAGTTAGTCTGATAAATATGAGTAAAATATTATGAGTCCAATGGTATAATTTTGATCGAAATCGAATAAAAATTAAGAAAGTTATGACATTTTTAAGTTTCGTTATTTGTGGGGGGGGGGACAGTTGCTGAACAGTCAATATGAATATGCAAATGGAAAAATTAGCATATCATCCCCTCACAACTTACTATATAGTTTGTACATAAAATTTTGAAATTTCCTGTTTTTCATTCAAATGCAACTATGCCTGAGGCTCAAATCCTCTTTTATCTAACTGATCACTATTCCGAAGTTATTCAACCAGGAATAACATCATGTTTCAGACTTCAATGACAGAAACATTGAATTTTTGTGGTTGTTGTTGTTGATGTTGTTGCTGTTGTTGTTGTTGTTGTTGTTGTTGTTGTTGTTGTTGTTGTTGTTGTTGTTGTTGTTGTTCATGATCACTGGAAAATTGTGAGGTTATGTCATGGTTATCTCACTTATTTGCATATTCATGTCCACTGTAAAAGAACTGTTTCGCGGAAATTAGCAAACTTCAAAATGTCACAACTTCCATGTTTTTCATCCGATTTCAGTAAAATTTTTACCCCTGAACTTGTAAGATTTTACCTTTTATATCAGATCAACGTATATTTGGACTGGATTTCCCTTTAAAGGACATGTTCACCTTATTATATGTGTGGAATGAGTGAACGCAGCAATATTAGTAGAACATATCAGTTAAAGTTCAACATATTTTCACTTTTCAGACATAATAAAAGAGAATTTGACTTGCCTCTTTCAGAAAATAAGGGGGGGATAATATCATCTTTAACATAATGTCAGTAAGGCAAGGGAATGTGTACTTTAAAATAAAATGATATTTTGTGGAATGTTCTTCATATTTTCTTTGTATCATTTTAAACATGTGATATCACCAACTGTAGTAGTCTCCTCTACCAGCAATGGCGGCACTGAAACTTTAAAAATTCATGGCTTTTGAATGGATTGTCCTACTTTCCACAAACTTTCTCTAACGTGTTCTATTAATATTGCTGCATTCACTCAATCCATACATATACTAAGGAGAGCTTGTCCTTCAATACTCCTTATTTACTTATTTACTTAAACTGATATTCAGGATAATAGTTATGATATCTAACAATAATGATAAAAATATCATGATAACAGAGACAACAATAAATATGATGAAATTAATAATTCTATAACTATTATTTACGATGATAACAAAAAATGATACAAGATAACAATGATAATAACTATAATAATAACAAGAATGATCATGATTTCATGATATATTCGATATGCATTCAAACATAATTCATATAAGGATAACTTATGAGGCCCCATCCATTTCAAGCTTAAAGGACAAGTCCACCTTCATATACATAAGGATTGAGAGAATGCAGTAATATTAGTAGAGCACATCAGTGAAAGTTTGAGGAAAATTGGACTATCCGTTCAAAAGTTATGAATATTTTAAGTATCTGCGCTGTCACTGCTGGAAGAGAAGACTACTACAGTGTATGATGTCACATGCGTACAACTATATAAGGAAAATAAAAAGAGAATTTCACAAAACTTTACTTTTTGAATAAAGTGCACATTTCTTCGACTTGCTACTGACGTATGTTAAGGGTAATATTATTCCCCCTGCCTTCTGAAAGAGAGAAGTCAAGTGTTCTTTTGTTATGCGAGAAAAATGGAAATATGTTGAATGTTCTTTATTCTTTCTTTATATCGTTGTACTCATGTGACATCACAAGCTATAGTAGTCTTTTCATCCAGCCGTGACTGAGCAGAAACTTCAAAAATTCATAACTTTTGAATGGATTGTCCGATTTTGCTCAAACTCTCACTGATGTGTTCTACTAATATTGCTGCATTCACTCAACCCACATGTCTATGAAGGTGAACTTGTCCTTTAATCACTAACGATGGCAGTCTCCTGCATTTATCTCTCTTATTTACTGAAAAATACTGTACATTTCATTTTATGTTACTGTGTATGTATACTGCTCAATGCAATTGCTCATGTGTATCTATTTGTGTACTGTTATATTATTGTTTCATATTGCTGCACTTGCTATTCTCTGTCTTTTAATTTTTGTATTCAATGTGTATTTGACTGAATGCGGAAATTATTCAAATCAAATATAATATGCATAACTGACAGATGACGAAAATAACACATTGACCAAGTTAATGATCTGTGACAATGATTATTACATACATGTATAAGAATGATGATCATTATCAATATCACAATGGCAGTAACAACAACAACGACAATAATTTTGACTACATTTATCATTTCCAGAAGGAAAAATGTAATCTCATTCTAAATATTGCATACTCACCCTTCCTGATGTCTCCTGCAATGCCATGAAATCCATTTCTCTTATTTTTTCAATTTTTTTATCTCCTCACTCTCTTGTCTTTCTATAAAGCCACTGTCAAAAGCAGCAATCCAAAAGAAGTCCAAAGTATTATCTGCCGTCACAATTGACCTGGTATTTCAATACCATACCCAGCAGGTGCATATCCTTGTATTTCCACTGATATACTTTTCTTTTCAACAGCCAATAAAGGCTCACAAAAAAAAACACAATTTTTGTGCATTATGAGAGACAAACCATGGAGCTGACGCTTCGACTCCGAAAAATTCGATCAGAAATCAGCCCCATGATGGCAGAAAAACCCCAAAATCAGCAGCGGAAAAACTCGTTGACGCACGTGCGACGACTCTAAGAGCAAGCACATGAGCAGTGGTATGGTGTCAGACGGGTGATGGGGGGGGGGCTGATGGAGGAGGTTGGGGGTTGGAGTATGGCATTGGAGATGAAAAAGAAGCAGCGCCAAGCTATACCCATACAAAGTATCTGGTAGGCTGGAGAAGAGAAAGATGATCCAGTGTAAATAAAACTCTCATACCACGAAATTAACACCTCAGGAACTTTGAGAGGGGCATATAAGGGGGTTCTCCCCTCCGGGGGTTGCAGGGGGGAAAGTTTGCCTTCAGAGAGATCGCCAGATCTCTTATCAACACTTGATTCTATTTCCATCAGTGACCGACCAGTCAAATGCTCTTGGTCTTCTTTTTCCAAAACTGTGATGACCCCACAGGACATCATGTATCTAGTGGAGTTTCTCCTCATCCAGCCGAGATTAAACTTTGTGGGGGAAACAGGAGCGAAGGGAGAATCAGCCCCGCTGGGGAGTTAGTAATTTGTTTCTGGTAATATCTCTTTCTCTCTCTCTCAAAAAAAAAGAAGAGGCTGGAAGATGCATCTGACCACTCGTGTCTAATCAGAGCTTATTGAGACATGTTCTGTCCATGTTCAAACTAAAGCTAATAATTACTCATTTTAAAATCAATTATAACATTAACGTAATGTTGTCATACATCATTCATCAATTTCTTATTACAAGGATACAGTCAACTTTTATCAAACACTAAATCTTAATTTTTTTGTTCATCCAAAATTTTTTTCTTGATACAAAGGCAGTACGTAATCATATCATCAATTGACCCAACATTCTTCTATCCTTTTTTTTTTAAATCTCCTGTATTTCTAGTTTTCGAAAGGAAACAGAAAATTATTGGATTTCCATTGAAGGGGGAAGGGGGGGGGGGGATAAAGGAACATTTCATCCCCTTGTTCCACCCCTGGATAGGACCAGACCCTAAAACTATTAGGGGTCAGCATCGTCGCTCCTCAGGCCCACGCCTATTGAAGGAAGACGAGTACACCCGATCCGCGGTGATGACGGGGGCAAAAATACTTGGTAGCCGGTTGGCAAACAGGTAAATGGGGGCAGGGGTAGAGGTGATGATGTTGTATCCACCGCAGCAGGGCTTTCTACAAGAGCCGAGCTGATGGATGAGGAGAAGTGAATCTCATGAAAGAGGGAGCTCAATCGGGGGGGAAACAAACAAAACATCAGAAGAAATTACGGCAGAAGATGAAAAGATGATTCTGGAAAACTTGTGGGGGCATGGAAGAACTGTGGGAATATCAGAGATGGCCAAGAGATTGCAGAAACCATACTTAAGGGCTTTTTACACTTGTGTTTCTTAACCCCGGACTTTCTCTGACCCAGGACTATCGTTAGTCCCGTACCAATTTTTTCAGCTTTTTACACTCGCCAATTAGTCCCGTACTATCTCTTGTCCGGGGCTAAGGAGAAAACTGACCTTTTTACACTCGTATTTCTTAGCCCCGGACTTTCCAAACCACATAAATATTCATAATTACGCTGTGTACTGTACACGTACACGCACGCACCGGCAGCACTTGATTACCTCGTTTCTGATTGGTCAGTGAGGGTCGGACTTCGTCTCCTTCGCTTAGCCCAGGATTATTTTTTCGTTCTGTTTACACTCACTTGCTTGGCACCGCAATTGCGGTGCTAGCACCGCAATTGTGGTGCTAACCCCTGCTATTTTGTAGGGCCAGATAGTACCGTACTATCGGTGGGGCTAGCCCACTTTGGCAAAAACGAGTGTAAACAGAAAGTGGGCTAAGGATAGTCCCGTACCAACGGTGGGGCTAAGGCCCCCCCTTAGCCCCACCGTTGGTCCGGGGCTAAGCAAAATTTTACAAGTGTAAAAAGCCCTTAAGTAGACAGGCACAAACATACATACCTACATACATTGTATCTACATACATACATACATGCACACGCAGACACAGACATATACATAAACACACAGACACAGGCATATAAAAACAGACATACACACACAAGACACATATATCAAGCACATACAAAAATGCACATATGAAATGATAAACGCTATTTGGCCACAGAAAGAGATGAGTGCAAAGTAGTACTGCATTCTTCAGCAATCTACTATAAAGATTATGAAATCTGCAACTCAGAGAACAGATTGAAAAATATTTCACTTATCATCCACACAAAAATTAATGCTGTTCATGAGTTATTCCAACAAAACATACCCCCCAAAAAAAAAAACAACAGCAAACAAACAAACAAACAAACAAACAAAAACTTACCTTCTTGACACCTATTAACCTGTCAAGGACAACCCGATTTTCCTGTAACATGCCCTTCCCATTGACACTTGCCCAAGTATGCTCCCGACTAGTTTTCAATGGGTTCATCGTCAGTAATGTTAGCTACACAAGCACCTTGCGTCTAATTTCTTAATGTCCAGCTATGTCCTAAGTGGTACGCAGGACCGTGCCATGCCAGATAGCAGTGGCATAAAACTACACCAATTAACACGATACAATCTTGTACAATTTTGTACATTTTCTACCATTTTTACATGCCTGAGATTGATCCGCATGCCAAGTTGCTCTCTGACGAGTCAATATAAATCCACCACCTTTTCGTCTTGTGATGCCAGGTTTTGGAACCACACCTGTAGCCACGCTAATCAGTGCTGACGGTAGTACAACGTAGTAACAGTCGAGATTCAGATATATCCAGCTGAGACAAAATATTGTGTTATGCCCACAGTCAGTAACAAGACCGGTCCCCGTAACATACGACGACAACATCGGATCCTTCATTTTTTTTTTCCTCGCTCACTTTGACTTCCTCTCTTGTTCTTTCAACATAATCACCTGACCTTCTCAAGTCATGTGATATGATGAAATAAGGTATCCACCAACGTTGTGGTGTGACGTTATCAATGGTCTGTTTTAAGTAATCACCGCATGATCAATCGAGAACATAATAGTCTCGATTCTTCAGAAAGTAAAATAAATGTATGTATCTATAGAGAAGTTATATTCAGAGTTATATTAGTTAGTTATATTACTATCACACCCACATGATATTCATTGCAGCATGTTTGCTCAGGGGTAGGTTTCATCAAGCTCGAAGAACTACCACAGTGAGGTACATAAATGTTAAGATAAGAGTCTAGACTCTTGAAGAGTAAAACATGGGTTCAAATCCAGGCAGACGCACACATAGTGGGACGAGGCCTTTTCTACGCACCTTGCCCCTCTTGGCCCAGGTGAAGTAGTTGGTATAGTGGGGTATAATGGGGTAATAACAAAGTTGGGGCCATTCGGGAGAACAATGCTCCCACCGAAGAGGCTACCCTGGGAAAGTCAGACCACATCATTCAAAGAATTACAATGTACTCTTCATAGTATCAAAGACAGAGCACTTTCAACAACACCTATGCAAAGGTACGCTGTATGTAGAATGAAACAACTTTAACAAAGAAGCTTCATTATGGGGTTAACATTTTCCCTCATAAAATGTCTGGAAATTTTCTTACCTGATGAGTTTATATAGAAAAATCCTGAAACTAATCAAGCATTTTTCGGCCATCTGACTGTTATCCAGTGGGTTATACCTTGCGTCTAGATGTCATTCAAGCCCCCGGACTGAATGGTTAACTGGAGGTTTTTCTGCCCGTGAAAGGGGGTTTGTGGAAGGCCAGGGAGGCGGAGGCCTAGCTGGGGCCATGAAACCGGAGGAACTTGAAACGTTAAATTCAATATCATTCCTCATATATGCACAGAGAGTGATCCATAACCTGACTGCATTGAAGATGGAGAGAAGAAGAAGAGGAGGGGAAAAAGTAAAGAGGAGCCACTGCACCAGAGCTTATCGAATACCAGCCAGGATGGGTTGAAATCGGGGCGGTCGCGTAATGCCGATTCTAAGTTTTCGTTTGCCGGTTTCGGGTTTTATGCAGTGTGATGTGACAGGTAAAAGAAGGAATTTCTTCCTCTTCTACACTTCTCTTAGTATACCTGAGTGACGTATGGCATCACCACCTATTCTTCCTCTGGATTTCTTCATCATCATCCTCCTCCTCCTCCTCCTCATCCTCATCCTCATCCTCCCATTTCCTCATCACCATCTTAATCTATATTTTCAGCTCTGGGTCAGTTTTTCTCTGTCAATTTCTATCCTTTTCTCTCTCTTTTTCTTTTTTTTGGCTATGATTATGAAGATGATAATGATGATGATGATGATGATGATGAGCAAAATTGTTGCAATGATTATGGTAATTTTAATCATTATCATCATGAATAAGCATTGTCAGAATCAGAATCATCACCATCATCACCATCATCATCATCATCAATCATCATCATATTTCCAGTACTCTAGTAATCTATTCACTTCGTCTGAAGCCATATTTTAAGCAATGCTCATTGCTAATTTTCATGAACATGATTTCATCATGCTTCATGAATTCAAAGGTACTCTCTGCTATGCACTGATTTGCCAAAATGTGACTTATGATCTTAAGTAGTGCCCATATTTCTTTTAATTTCCTTGAGTTTGATATCACTGTGCTAATCTTAAGATATTTGCTGTGACTTTTTACATTAATGATAAACCAAATCACCCACTAACACAGACTTCACTCTCATTATCTTCATAAGTGTAAGTATATCACATAATGATATTCATTACCATTATCACCCTCAAAACTACTGTAAAACGAGAAATTTTCGCGTGCATTTTAATTTCGCGAATTTCGCGAGTGCCAAAATTCGCGAAATTAAAATGCACGCGAAAGTTTTTGTCTGCACTACATGCATTGAACGCCAGTGGCAATTCGCGAAAATTTCATGCCGCGAAAAAGGCTGTCAGCTCCAATTCGCCAAAATTTCATGCCGCGAATATATCATGTTTTACAGTATCATTATCACTATTTTGCATAATATTGCACATCACAATCATCTTCTCGAGTATGGGAAATGCCTGTTAAAGCCCAACTAGCTCATCCTTGATGGGTTAATGCAATTAATGCAGTACTACCTTTATAATCTGGTACAGTAGTGATATTCCCTCATGCTCTTCATTGCACACACACTCACATTATTAAACACACACATAAATTGGACTTGAATTATAAACCCTCTCGGTACAAAGCATTTTAAAAAAAAAATTCATTGGAAATATGTACTTGTAGTAAGACTAGGCAATAAAAGAATCCTTACATTAACATGCATACAATTCTCTTTCTCTACACAGCCTGTGTGCAGTGATCGTCAAAAAACAAAACAAAAACAAAAGAAAAAGAAAAACCTGAGTCACATGGAAAGGGTGTGGCTCAAATAACCTCCGTTGAATTTTAAATAATGCTTGAGTCACATCTGGTAGCATGCTTCCATCATCAGGGATGAGTACATTACCAAAGAAAAAAAAAGAGAAAGGAATTAAAAATATCCACCAAAAATGAGGAAAGAATAGAAAGCGCATAGGGGAAGAATCAGACCACCAAACCGTTGACTCAATTGTGGGGACTTGTCCACCTGACGTCGTCGCCGCCGCTCCGTGGCGGCCCCAGAAATCGGGCACTAAACAAGCAGGGCCGTAACCAAATCGGCCTAATTGCTGACAAAACAAAGGTGAGAGAACGGGAGACCCTGTGTATCCAAGTGGTGTCACTCTCGGGAGGGCAGAGCTGGGCGAAGGGTCCGGTTACCGCGGAGATACATCATCATCAACGTCATCATCATAGGACCATGACCAGAACTTGCACAGCTGGCCAATCCTTCTCCTTTTAAAGTCTATTTCCATTTAATGAAATAAAAAACGAGCTCTTGCTTTACTCCACATATCACAGACACATGGCCTTTCTACCAATAGATCAGGTATATAGACAATGGAAAGAGGGAGAGAGAGAGAGACATGAAGAGATATAAAGAGAAGGAGAGAAAGAATATATCACAAATGGGCAGAGGGATCAAATTTTACAATCGGTTGTAACTGAAGTAAAACCCCACTTCTAAGATCAGGGTATCTTTGACGCCTTGGATAAATTCAAAACATAATCACATGTGAAATATGATAAATTTGGGAAATCTGCAGTTTCATGATTCTACAACAATGTGATATCCATATGTAAATTAGGTGAGAATGATATTCATATGCAAATGTCATGTCATGATCTCACAAGTCCCCCATATATTCAATTGCTTCCATACAAATGTTCTTTTTTTGTCAATGAATGAATGAATTCAAACATAGTAACACATCTATCACATTGAGTGATTATAGGAATGTAACTAATTTTAAATAAAGTGATGACATTTAAGGGGAGGTTGATTTGGCATCTAAGTTTCCACCCTAACAAATTATTTCTATGATGCTTTTTTTTTAATTAGGAACCAATGAAAGAGTTGTCGTGAGATGATGATTTTATTGCCTAATCATATTTGTATACATATGCTTTCGACAATTAAACCCTGTTGTGCAAAAAAAAAAAAATGCACATCTTGCACATTCTGCTTTTTCGTATATATGTCTGACTTCCATAAAACCTACAGCTTTATTTGTTTAATTTCACTTATTTATTAGAACTTACCTTACAAATCAGACTGTCAATTTGTTTTTAGTAAATACATAAGGTTTATTCCCTAATGTGGCATTTTCTCTTCTCTTTCAGTTGATGTATGCCTCTGGACTATAATGGATCAAAGAAAAGCATCTACCACTATCTTTTCCCATACATTCTACCTAAAATCTGCTAGAGTGTGAACTTGATCATCTGTGCAGAAACATGATATCCTTCTTCATGGATTGATATTTGTAGGAGCACAACTAGGAACTGCTCTCAATATCTTAAAAGAGATCAGACAAAAAAAAAATATGAAGAGAAAAATTTGCAAAATGAATATAAAAATTAGAGAGGTTGCAAAATGCCCTTACAAACACAGGCAAGAGTCTCAGCATATGGATATTGGCTGAAAAGCTGTGAAATTTTCAGCAAAGTGGAAATTAAAAGAAAAAATATATGGATAGATATTGGTGGACACAAAAGGATGCCAGGCTCTGTTTGAAGAATATTATGTATCAGGCGCGCCTTGTGGCCGGTGAACCACACTAATGCCAAACGAACATTTGTTTGATTTAGATTTGATATCACCTGACTGCAGTATTCCTCTGCTCGTCTCTCTTCCTTTCTCTCTCCTTCTCTCCCTCACTCTCTCTTCATTCTCCCCCCCCCCCCTTTCTCTTGCTACATATATCTCTAAGGTTATATGTTTCTCTCCATCTCTTGCTTCAAATATCTCTCAAATTATATATTTCTCTCTCTTGCTTCATTAATCTCTCAAGTTATATGCTTCTCTCTTGCTTCATATACCTCTCAATTTCCATCTCTCCATCTCTCTCTTGCTTTATGTATCTCACAAGTTACATGTTTCTCTCTCGTTTTTATATATTTCTCAAGTTATAAGTCTCTCTCTCTTGCTTTATATATCTCTCAAGTTATGTTTCTCTCTCTCTCTCTTGCTTTCTTCATCTTTCAAGTTATATGTCTCTCCCTCTCTTGCTTTTTATATCTCTCAAGTTATATGTTTCTCTCTCTTGCTTTATTCATCTCTCAAGTTATATGTCTCCATCTCTCTCTCTCTCTCTCTCTCTCTCTCTTGCTTTATATATATCTCAAGTTATATGTTTCTCTCTCTCTCTCTCTCTTGCTTTATATATATCTCTCAAGTTATATGTCTCTCTCTCTCTTGTTTCATATATCTCTCCCTCTATTTCTCTCACTCTCTTTCCATTTTATGCTCTCTCTCCTCCTTTAGCAATTTTTCTTTTAATCTCTCCCTCTCTCTCCTCATCTCCTCCTTCATCTTCAACTCACTCTACACAATTACTCACCTTAAATAACCATTCTAAGTCAATTTGTTTTGATTCCCTCCAATCTCTTTCATAATCCAACCTAATAGTTCTGCGACTTTTCACTTGCTCTCTTCATATCTTTTCATAAACCACTGATGAAAAAAAAAATACATATAATCCTTCTCTTTCATTTACACACCCTTCTGATATCTTTTATCCTGTTTTTTAGAATCAACAAGTTGTGTTTACATTTGGAGGGAAATTTTGGGTCAATAAGGTGGCAGGGAAGAATGAAATGGATTTGCTCCGTGGTATATTTTTGTTCCCCCACTACCGCCACTGCTGGAACAGTATCATCTCGGTCTGAAATTTCTACTACCTCCAAGGGGCATAACCGACCAATGAGATGAAGAGGTAGGAGGGGTGAAAAGCTACAGGGGAACCTGCTATTGGCTGTGTAAATATGCACCTTGCAACTCGACATCACAGGGCACTTCAACAGCATGATTAGTTCATCATCTTCTAAGTTCGCAAAAGGAACAAATGGCTCTGACTATAAACACCCTTTTCACCTCCAATCTGATCTAACTGCCATATAAAATCTGGTTCATTTTACTTTTTTCAATTTTTCCACAAACAAATATGGTAGATGAAAACTACACCAGAAATCAATGTAATCTTTGCATGTACTAATAAGTCTTTATCTCAAGGCATCATCATGATTTATTATGAATGCATTGTGCCATCAAGAACTGATAAATTGGGATACAGAAAAATAGACAAGTCAGTTTTGATATGTGCAAAAGAAATAAAAGATATGTTATAAGTATTACAAGTATTACATCATTCAAAGAATCATTGAAATTCACCAGAGTCCATGTACAGTGGAGGGAAAAACCTTATATCACTGCACAGAATAGTACATTTCATAGCATTGAACTTGTTCTTTATTTGTTTGTTTGTTGTTTGTTTGTTTGTTTGTTTGTTTGTTTGTTTGTTTGTTTGTTTGTTTGTTTGTTTGTTTGTTTGTTTGTTTGTTTTTAAGCAGTTTAAGCGGTTTAACTTCACTTTCAAATCTTGAACATCTACCTGTATTTACCGCAGGTTGCTCAACCCATTTTACGCCAGCATCTCAAAATTCCACAGACTTTGGGAACAACATGTTGCTGATAGTAACAACAGGGTTGATTTCTCAATTAGCAAAGAAGGATAACAGTAGACCCAGGCTTCTCAGCAGCTTCTTTGAGTGAGTTGTAATGTGTGCATACTGACTTTCCCAAATTTCCCTTCTGCTCGGCAGACGGGCCCTAGCACGAAAATTAGACCACAGAATCGAATTTGGTTTGTGACATAATTCAACATAATTTTGGCAGTTCTTTCATATATGATGTAACCATACAGTTTTGTGATTTTTTTAAGATTCACGATTCCTTTCTGCTTGGCAGATGATGATACCAACTTTTATATTCCACATACTAAGAATCTCGCTATAGGATTGGTCCAGAGCTGATCACATGATGAAGCGTAGTTTTGCCCATCACATCAGCTGAGAAGAAAAGTTTGTTACACTCTATGTTGATAGTCCCTTTTGTTTCGCTGATCTCCACACAGTCCACACAGTCCTAACGCAAGATGAGTACGCGCAAAATAAAAGTGCGTTGCACTGCGGACTACCATGTGACCTAGATCACTTGATAGTACACAGTGCAACGCACTTTCACTTCGGTGCCGCGCGGTGCGCGCAGCAAATTCATCGTTTTGTCATCTACGCGCACACGTAGCCTAAGCCCTATTAAGGATACCTAAAGACAGCTAAAACTGTTTCAGATGTGGAATAAAATAGAAATTTCTAGGACCCTAGATGTGGAATATAAAGCAAACAATCAACTTTTAGTTTCAAGCAATGAGACAAACTATCACTTCCTCGGCGATCTGAATGTGTACGCTATCTTTCCTCAGCTGCACTTCGGAAAGATAGCTACATCCAGATCGCCTTGGAAGTGATAGTTTGTCCCATCACCTTTATCAACGTTGATTATTTACTTATTAGTGGTCACTCATTGATGGTACCACTGACAGTGTGTTGCAGAGTAGGTGCTGGTTGCAATGACTGAGGTAACTTTTGTCACTACTCAAGGGATACACGCACGTGGCACATCCACCCGAAAAATTTGTGAGCTATGTTGATTACGGTCACCCATTGCCACGGTTGAAGTTCCCCTCAATGTCCCGCTAATCCCTCTACAGCAACAACAGGAACTCATTCAGGATATGTCTTTTTCTATCAGTAGATGAAGACACCACGGCCAAGTTTAGAGCATGGGGGGGAAAATGCTCTCTTGATCACGACACTACAATGAAGTAATTTGATGCTGCCTAAAAATACAAATACCTTCTGATTATACAGAGATTACAACATGTCAAAGATTCCTTTTGATGATAAGCAAAAAAAAAAGTGGGCTACAATCTTGTTAGAGTAAAAACATCCTGTCACACTTTACGATACATTCTATCAAAAAACAAACAAACAAACAGAGAATACATGCCAGGAAAACGGCATCAAATTTCCTACAAAATAGGAAGTGTTTATTTCCTGCCAGCCGGAAATTATTTGAAAGAAACACCTTCTTCATTTGTCAGTCTTTGCTCTATCTTGCAACTTGTTCCAAGCAGATTCTCCCCCCCCCCTTATTTTATTTAACCTATTGCATACTGGAAGCTGGTGGCCTTTGTAATAAGTCTATGGGGATTTCACAATTCAGTATGGAATGGGTTAAGATCTGGGACATGTATACATACTTCCATCCTTCTGACAAAAAATTGCTTCATTCAAGTGAGTGCACCCTTTAAATTTTCTTTGTATTTTATTCATACCGTAGTCATGCAGTGATGTCACAAACTGTTGTTGTTTTCTCATGGTGCAACAGTGGCACCAGAACTTTATAAATTAATAATTTTTTTGGACTAAATTGTCCGATGTTTCTTAAACTTAAATGCTGTGTTCTTTAAATACTGCTGCATTTACTAAATCCAAATATATATTTGGGTATCATTCCCCTTTAATCCGAATCATTTTCACTATGACCATCACTTTCAACACTGTCGTCATCACCAATAGCAGTAAGCCATTGTGCTATCATCAAATTCTCCTCCTTCTATGACATATGGACAAAATGCTGCGATTATCTGATAAATTCTCACTTCCATCCAAAACTGAACCTTATCTGCGGAGGATTCCTCTGTAATCCCCTTTTCCAGATAATAATACTTCTTTTGCAAACATTCTAACGTTATTTTACTGGAGAAAAGTGATGAAATATATAACTCAGTTCCTAGAAATGAAGATAACAAATAGTTGTGTTATGATTTACATTATGATGTACTGAAAATGATAAAAGAAAAAAATAATTGAAGACAATAACAAAGACGGGCAGTTTGCTGGGACATCCAGCCATTTACACCTTTCACCTACAAACTGCTCCTGACAGGCGACGGGCCGACCCATTTTCCAGAACCACTCCTATTCCCTCTGGGGATGATTCTCCACATGGTAACCATGGCGACATGTTGGTGGGGATGAGAGATGCTTCATCATCCCCCATCAACAGTGATTGAGGGGTGGAAGATAATGGGGAAAAGTCTGCATGGCATCTTTATGCTTTATTCCGCCGGGCGGAAGGATGTTGGAAGCAGAAAAAGACGCTTGTCGATCGAGTCTTCCATCTCAGCCCACTCCCCCCCCCCCCCCCTCCTCCTTCATATGGGGCAGAAATCAGGATAACACATCGTAATGACAAAAACACAAATTCCAAATGTTGAATTAAGTTCTTGTTCATAGACAGAACCACTCCCATAATGTGCGGCATTGATGGTCATGGGATTGACGTACCAAACACCCATCTCCCTCACAATACCCCAACTACCTACCTTCTAACAAGGATCTAATTGATGGACATTTCGTATTGATATTCCAGAAATCTGCAAACTTTCGCAAATGCCACTAGCCCGGTTAGATGGAAATGCCATCAATTAGCAGCCAATTATGACACCTGTCAAAATCTGCACTGACATGACTAGGCGATGTAAACATTCCAACAATTAGTTGATATTTAGCACTGGCTACTGCTCTTACAATTAGCTCTTCATATGGGGCATATGCTGAGTATATGGTCAGTGGAAGTCTGAACAAATAGATCTTGTCAAAGGGGCATAAAACTAATCATATGGACTAATATATATATATCAATATCTGTGTATATCATACAAGTAGATAGAGGTATAAATTGAGAAGTACATATGCATTGTAGTCTTGTTAAGTTTGGGTTGGACATTCTTTCCACAGCTAACAAGAAAGTTTGATTTATCACACAAAGACATGCTAATGCACCATTTATACTTTCTTCCTTTAGAAAGTATTCACCATCACCAGGATTGAAAAATGGATGTTTTCATACGTTTGACTTTTTATTGACAAGTATGAACATCACCTTTTGAAGAAAAAAAAACAAGTTTTTTTGAAAGCAGATCCCCCTTTAACCCATTAGTAACTGAAACCAACCGAAACTGCCCATCTTATTACTCCCTAAAATGCCGAAACCGCCCATCTACTTTTTTATAGTTTTATGCTATACCATTTTATTGTTTTCATATAGAATATATAATTTCATAATTTGAAAGAGGTCAATGATCAACAAAAGTATGTCAGAATTACTTCTGTGACACACATGTCTCTTGGTAAAGTCTTAATAGGCTTTCAAATTAACATAACTTATGACAGACAAAAACACACATGTTGTGAGCTATTTTGCATAATTTCAAAAGTTGTCAAAATAATAGTAATATTGCTGTACCTTCTAGGGAACAATAGGCCATTTTGTAGGCATTTTTTAGTTGCTAAAGCATTTAAGAGAATCAATGTTCTCTTTTAAAATCTTGTCCGAGTTCTGGATGTACATAGTTTGAAGAAATTGACAAGCATGTCCTCTCAAATCATTTCCTGTCTGTTTAGTCTTCCAGAATGATACACATCCTCCATGACAAGACCTCACCACAATTCCAATCCCATTCCATCTGATATGTTCTCTTACTAACTTTGTTTTATGAGTCACTTTAACGCAGCAATGCAGGACACAACATACACTGAGGTTTCTATTCTCAAAACATTTTCACTACTAAAATGATGTGTGTAGCATTGCTGCTTCATACATGAAAAAAAAAACAAACAAACAAACAAACGGAAACCTGACTATGTGGAAAGCAACGGCAGCTTGTGATATTTATTAAATGTCATATTTCCTGATTCTATCGACATCCAAGATGCCTGCAAGAGTTAGCTACCCCTTCGGGTTCACCATCTCTAAAAGGCCATTGATTTACTAAGACAAGTAGATCGACAATGGCATTGATAAACTTGAAATGACTGAACCTCATTATGCAGTTAAACCTCACATCACAACCTAAAATTGAATCTTCTGACATATTGGCAGCGTGACTCGTCTTGATAAGCTCCATTTTACCCCTGTTCTTCTCATCCCCTATACACTATTACTTTCTGGACTATCCTCCTACTCACCCCTCTCCCCCCCCCCCCAAAAAAAAAAAAAAAAAAAAAAATGTTGCACGTTCCCTTTAAGCCCCACCAATTACGAGCCATGATTACGAGGATCGCGGAGGAGCAAGCACCCAATCTGTCTGGGCGAGATTCGTTCATTAAACAGCTGAAGAAGAAGCCTTAAATGGCTAATGAGCTTTTTGACATCTTTATGATGAACGAAAACAGGTGTCATCCATGCCAGAGATGAAGAGAGTGACAGCCACTGTCGGCTATTTTCTTTTTCCTTTCTCTTTTTCTTTTTCTTTTTCTTTTTAATTGCTGAAGTCACTCACCAGCGAAACAGCCAATTACCTCCCCCATAATTGTGGCAATAATGCAGACCGTGGATAAAAGCGAGGATTTAATTGCCCCCTCTGAATTTCCACCTTATCCAGGTCAATGTCAAGAGCTCCTCCGACTGGACGATGACTTTGGAGCAAAGCAAAGTAAGACTGGTGTCTTCATTTTTGTCATACATGTTTTTGATCATTTTTCTGGTATCATTCATTGGTATTAAAAAATATATATATATTTTGAGAAATGGTTGGGAATGTAGCACAAAATTATTTCAATTATATTTTATTTTGGCCCATTTTTTCAAGCATCATGGGCTAAAATTTGCTGTGAAGTGTTTGTGAGGATGAGAGTTATGTATAAATGTTTGTTTACATGATGAAGAACAACCATGGTACGAAAAACTTAACATTAAATAACACTACAACATTAGTATCTACATGTCGATTATGTTACATGGCAATTATGTGTACAGAAATAACATTAATATAACATTAAGGAAACTATAATACAATCATGTTCAACAACAACATACACATAGCATTAATGAAATAAAAGGCATGTGGATTTAGTATAAGCAGAAAAACAGATACCTAGACATTTATTAAGGAATGTAAATTTTAATAGCTTCTTGAAACTGTCAAGTGTATTTGTATAAAGTAACTTTGACTGGAACCATTCAAGAGATTTGGGGCAGAAGCAAAAAGTGGAATAATCACCAATGAAAGGGACTGTAAGAAGAGATGATGATGACAATAAGAGAGAGATAAAGAAACGAAGCATATTTTTTTTTAAATAGAAGAAATGTGTAAATGGAGGCTGACATTCCATTGAGAAAATCTGGATGTCTATCTGTGTGTGTCTCTCTCTGTATATGTGCTAAGCATGTACCCTACTGGACAACTGGGAGGTAATTTCGATCGCAACCAAGGCATCAGACCACGACACACGGACTCCACGATTCAATGAACCCTATCAAAATAACAACCAATTCACTACAATAACAAGAAGAAAAAAGTGGCTGAACAAATGGTGAGAAGAAAGCACTGGTAGAAATGAGATGAGGATGCAGAAGATATCATGATTGAAGAAGAGGAGGAGGAAAAGGGAGGGGGCACAGGTACCCCCCTCTCTGCCCTCATTGGAGTCAGTGGAAGGGGCTGGTAATGATCAACACACCATCTTCAAATTGCCGAGAAGTTAGGACGGGAATCTATTAGTGCTGTGATGGCTCTGAGAGTGGTCTGGCCCGGGATGATTTATGTCTTTATGATGTAAAACACGATCAAGGAGCGGTGACAGAGCGTAGCGTTCGGCCACTCTCATTACTCAACTCGCCCCGCGCGGCATGGTTGAGGGCTCACTCACGGTCGATGGGATGATAAATCATCTCCATCTCTCTCTCTCTCTCTCTCTCTCCCCCTCTCTCTCGTTCAATCACTCCTTCCATCTATCTATCTATCTATCTATCTATCTATCTATTTATCTATCTATTATTCTCTACATATATCTTCATATGTCTCTATCTCTCTCTTCATATCTCACTCTTACATGTATCTCTTTTTTTTTCTCTCCCTCCCTTTCTATCTATATGTTTATATCACTCTATATCTATTCATATCTCTCTCTCTACATCTCTATTTTATTCTTACCCTACATTGTATCTTCATCCTGACCATCTCTCTCCATATCTCACTCTCAATATGCATCTCTCCCCTCTCTCTCTCTCTATCTATATGTTCATATCACCCTTTATATATATTCATATCTCTCCCTCTATGTCTCTATCTTATTCTTTATACACTATCTTCATCCTGACCATCTCTCTCCATATATATCTTACTCTTTCTATGTATCTCTTTCTCTCTCTCCCTTGCTATATATATGTTCATATCATTCTGTATATTATTACATTCATATCACTCCCTCTATATCTCTCTTATTCTTACCCTATTTTCATCCTGGCCATCTCTCCCTCTCTCCTTCCGTATCTATACATCCATATTACTCTCTAAAGCACTTTCTACACTTGCAAATTTTTGCATAGTCCCGTACCAACGGTGGGGCTAAGGGGGGGGGGGGGGCCTAAGCCCCACCATTGGTACTGGACTTTCCTTAGCCCACTTTCTGTTTACACTTGTTTTTGCCAAAGTGGGCTAGCCCCACTGATAATCCCGTACTATCTGGCCCTGCACAAAAGCAGGGTTAGCACCGCAATTGTGGTGCGAAGCAAGCGAGTGCCAACAGAACAAAGAAATAATCTGGGGTTAAAAGACAAAGACGAAGCCCGGACCCCACAAAGTACGGGACTAAGAAATACGAATGTAAAAAGGTCAATTTTCTCCTTAGCCCAGGACAAGAGCTTAGTAGGGGATTTATTGGTGAGTGTAAAAAGCTTAAAAAATTGGTATGGGATTAACGATAGTCCTGGGTCAGAGAAAGTACGGGGTTAAGAAGCACAAGTGTAAAAAGGGCTTATATATTCACATATCTTCCTCTACATCTCTATCTTATTCTCACCTTCCCTTCATCCTATCTCTCCCTCTCTTTCCCTCATTCCTTCTCTCCCTCCCCCTCAATTCTCTCTCTCTATCTCTGATTAGGATTCCATCCAACCACCTACCTCACTCTCAAGATGCATATATACATTCTTCCATCTACTCCCTGATTCCAACTCCAACGACCCCACTGCATCTTTGCCGACAATTCTACCAGTTTGCACAAGCCTACTGTATTACACAATGCCTTTGACATAATCATAATTTCTATATGTACTGAAAAAAAAAAAACATGTTACGAACACAGAATAAAAATTTTGCAGTGACTGACAAATTGGCACTCCTACAAACGATGATTAAAAAGATATCATCAAATGAGAACTAGTATTTTGTAAATAAAATTGGATGAAATCTACTTTGATTCATGCAAATGATGAAACCAATTTTATTGTGTAACACACAAAAAAAAAAATGCAGAGGAAATTTGAGCACCTGAAATTTAAAAAAAAAAAAGATGAAGATGTCACTGACCCCTTTGTAGAAATCCGATGTGAACTTGTAGAATTGAATTTCAACAATATTAATAATTTTGTCTGGAAAAGAAATGAGAAGAGTCTGAGCCTGAGTCTGAGATTCTGAGTGATTACTTGTCAGCAACGACAACATCCATAAAGTTTGTATATCTTTCCGAAGCGATGAGCACAGTTTTGTCTTTAATTTACCATCTTTACACTATGTTCTATCAAAATACATTGACCTCCTCTAACAAAATTGTAATATCACCATCAACACTTGACTTGACCTAGCTGATTTCAATAGACAAAGTGCATTGTAAACATAGAATTTTTTGCCCACAGGAAACTTTCGCAGATTTCGCACAGAGATACAATTCGCAAAAAAAGGAAAATATGCCAGCAATGCATTAGAGGATTTGATAGGTTACTACACCAGAAAAAAAAAATAATGTCTGATAATAATCTGATAATAAATGATCATCTTGCTAATATGGGGCTGGACAATGGTACTGGCCCATTGGCAAGGGACCACTACATTTCCAAAAGGGTATCTTTTGATGGCTCAATTGGTCAGTTAAAATCAAAAATGAATTTTGATATTTCCTTTAATTTCTGGATATCAAAATTTTGATTTCAAAGATTTCAGTGGCCAGAGTAAAAAGCTTAATGCCAAGCCCTGTAATATCAAATGATGAAGCATTAATATAACATGCATACATGATATTTCATTGCTGCCTCTGGTAGAAGCTAAACATTTTGCCTCACTGGTAAGAAATAAACCAGAAGATGACTTACACCGAGACTGAGGCTTAGAATTTCCTCCAGTCACTTCCTCGAATTGTGCGTAATTTCCTCAATGAACTTAAACAGAAGCAAAAGCGAAGCATGGGTTTCTGGCTGCTCGATCAATTTTGTGGACAAGGCTTTATTTTTTGAGACAAGCAGAGATTGTTGGGGAAATTAGCTCATGAAATCAAAACACCAGTTTCTTAAAGTAAACCCCCGTAAAGAAAGAGTAAAAAAAAAAATATCAGTCCCAATATCCTGCTAAATCCTGCGTTAATTGGGAATACAACTCCACAATTTTCGCAATAGTTTGCCGTCTTGTTACGCTTCGATCGAGAGCAGCAAAATGGGTTTCAAGATTTATTGCACATCAAGCCATGCATAATCTCGCAACTATAAGGGACTTATTTCATTTTTCGCCGGCAATTTTCCCCGTGTTAATCCAATGAGACATTTACTGACATTTGAGACTGGCAATTTATGTTCAATTTCTTTTTTCCTTCTCTCTTATTCTGTCAAAAGTGAGAAACTTTCATCCGTAGAGTGGAACATGGTTTGTTTTGATAAGACGAAGTTTCAGTTCACTCTGTTTCTCGCGGAGGGAAACTAAAGAAATATAAGATTGCCTTTCCAAATCACATTGACTGCCGTTTATCGGTAACTAATAACTCTTTGTATTGGCCTCACGAGGGAAAACTACCAAGAATGCCGAAGGCACATTAAATCACTTATGGTCCAAAGAACAAAAATAACAAATACCGAATATGGATGCTGACTGTAGTGAAGAATAGCTGAAATTGTATTTGTGCACAGATATATGATTGTATATTGGATGACACATCATCTTGCATTAACCCATCCCTTACTACACTATATAAAGTCCCCCCAAACTTCGTACACTACTCATCGCTTTCTGGTAAGCAAGGGGTTTCAGTTATTTTGCTTTCTGTTGGAGGTAAAAAGGGGGTTGCTGCAACATTTGTTTTCGAAATCAGATTTATCCGGCTAATCAATGTCACTGTAGGAAGCTATGACATCTGTATGACCATACAAAAGAATTTGAATATTTGAGAACAAACAGACTGTTACAATTTTGTTGAGCTGTAATGTGTTAAATAGACATTTCATTTCTTGTTGCATGTAATCTGTATCATACAATTCAGGGACAAATGAACACACAATGTGATATAATGTTATTCATCTGACATGCACTTCATTTTTCAACTATAGGGAAAAAAAAGCTTTCTTCTTAAGCAAATCAAAGGATAGGTGAAACTGGTTCACCTAGGTAGTCCTATAGAGCAAGCTGAAATAATGTAACCATTGATTGAGCAAAAAATAGAGGACTAGATTACTTCAGCCCTCTGGGTTTGAGATTGGTTTAAGACTTGTGGTAAAGTACACTGGGATATGGCACCAAACACATATTGTACACAAACTTCAGTTTCAGCCTGGAGAAATGGATTTACAGAGTTACCCTTTGCAAATTTGTGTCTCTTCACTGTCATCTGTCACAATGATGGCTCAAATTACTCATTGACATTTTTAGACAAAACAAAAAAGAAAAGCCATTCAGAATGCTGTCCATTCAACCCATATTCAACATTTGCTGGGAATGTGGTTGGCATAATTTCTCGCAAGTGGCTTCGCAGATTGTCACAACGGTTTCTCTGACGCATTCCACAATGTGTGCATCTCCTCCACACAGCCTTACGAGAGGCACACAATTAGCATTCACTCACCACACCGCCACGTGTATGCTGTCATCCAAGCACAAGTGTGGTCGTGACCCTGTCAAGACTTACATGGATATCAATATGTGGGACTGATATATTCTCCAGGAGAAGAGAGGGAGAGAGAGTGTGTGTATGCATGTGTGTGTGTGTGTGTAAGAATCACTGGAAGAGGCAAACACACATGATGAAATATGTTCAGGTAACACACGAGTGGACATACTTCACGGATGTGAGGGTGGTGTCCCTTGTGTTTTTTAATATGCTTCCCTCTCCTGGACTCTTTGGAATGGAAGAATGATGATTACTTTGTGTTTATCATTGTACCGGGCCACCTTGTGATTTCTGTCAAGGAGCTACGTCGAATGGCGTGGCGGCTCTCCAACACGAGACTTCCCCAGAGACACTCACTCGCCTGCCCCTGCGAAAGATCCGCACGGAATCCTTCGCACAGCTTCGCTCCCAAAACATTTGCCGGCCCCGCTCGCGTTCGCTGGCAAACAGGGCTGCAACGGTGCTGTCAAGAATAACATGGCCCCGGCTTCGCCACGCGGTGTAGGATTACGTCCGTGTCGCGAGCGCATCGCGGCGCGAGCTCCTTTCCGATGGCTTGCCGAGGTGCCCCTCAATGCATGCATTTTGCAAAAACCCAGTTCGAGTTTCACACATTGAGAGAGACTCAAGTGGTCTTTGGAATGTCGTTGATGGTCGTTCCTCTGTCTCGGCCGTGTAATATATCTTCCATTGGAAACCTACAGATCCTACTGTGCCCCGAAAAAGTCAAAAACTTCATCTCCCCGGCTTGCCTATCGCCCGGCCCGCTATCCATTTCAGTTCCAAAACAAGAGAACAAGTTCTGGAGTGTCCGTCCCGGGATCGTTTTCGCCACTGCAAAACCGAGAAGCGTTTCTTCGATTTCAAAGGGTTGGAGTCAACGTGGGCCACTCGCTTTGAAACAGAAACAGGATGTGGCTATTTTTAACATTTCACGAAAGCGGTTGAGTACCGATTCATGCATTAGACGGACACTTCGCCCCTGCCGGGCTATGGTAATGGCTTATTGCTCCCTCCTCCTCTCCTAATTCACAATAATTCTGATGAGGAACCGGAGTGTTCGAAATGGCAGTTGAGACCGAGGCTTCACATCTCCTCCAATATTAGGAGATGAGAGAACACTGGAAACTTTCACCTAACGAGAAATTCTGCACTAATTGAATTGTTATAAAAAATACTCGATATTCTCTTTGAATGTACTTGGAAAAAAAAAGAAATAAAAATCAGTGTTTACAAGTTTGAGCAATGCAGAAATTTGAACTCCAATCAGTAAACAACACACAAAAAGTCAACATCTAAATCAATGAAACAAGAAGAAAATGTCATGTGAGAAGGGGGGGAGGATGTTATATACTCTTTTTGGAATGATTCCCCCTACAGTTTGAAGAGTGATGAAATTACATAAGTTGAAAGTTGGCAGGAAGTTTCATCTTCTGGGGTAATACACAGAAACCTGAAAACACAATGGCAATAAAAACCCACACAAATGTCACACTTTTTTAGGCTGTTTGTTTTTTGTCTATAGATCCATTTGTTGTTTCTTCATTGTCTGTCTGTCTGTTTGTTTGTTTGTTTGTTTGTTTGTTTGTTTGTTTGTTTTATCAAGGGGTATGGATAGGGTCAGATAGGGGTGGGTCGTCTCTGTGTACCCTAATACTTCATGCCTTTTCTGTATCTTCGCCTTCTTCGTTTTGTTTGATGCTGTATATCATCAATTTGGACATACTTCAGTCATATACTCTTGTGTACAATCAGGCTACATGTCTAAGCATTATAATACCTTAGGTCTCACTTACAAGAAATGGACTATTCTGCAAAGGATTGTGGGAAGTTTAAAGGGTCTTACAATGCATTACATTGCACTCTTTGTAACATATGTTATGTGTGCCCACCACATGCATGTGGTGGACATGTATACATTTTGTAACCGTGTCACCTTATTCATTTTACAAGCACACACATAAGAAAAGCTCCCTTCCATCCCATTTCAAAATGGCACGACACACATTACATATACAAGACAAGGAAAATGGAAACATAGTCTATATCCCTGAGCTGTTATCGTAATATTTTGAGGTTAAGGTTGATGAGGGCTGATTAGCGACCAAATGTATACGGTACCATCGACTGTAGACTTGCCACAAAGGCATAGTATGTACGCACCCGATAAGCTCCTCCACCCAGTCGTTTGGATGAAATCATATATACAACATGAATGTCAATTCATCCAGGGGGAGGGTGATATAATGATTGCTTACCAGTAGCAGAGAAAGGAGGAAAGGATTGGGGGGGGGGGTAAGTTTAGAACCATTGACACTTGACCCCATACATGGAGGAGATGCAGTTGGGATCCGCGGGTTTGAAGACTTTTTAAGGTGATGCACCACCGCACCAGAACCAATTCGGAGCCAAACTTTGGAAGAGGAACCACTTGACCCCCCAAGGCATCCGTTGCCCCCCGGATGCTCAGAATCTTGAGGGGGTTAGGAGGGAGGGAGGGGATGGAGGGAGAAGCAGGGAGAAGGAGGAGGACGGATGAGGAGGAGGAGGAGGAGGATGCAGGATAAGGCAAGTCATCTCTGGTGGTAAGCCCAGTGTTGCATTGGGACCTCCTGACAGGGGGAAGGGGGAACGTGGCCTTGGATGATAAGGGGGGGAGGAGGATGGAGAAGGAAGGGTAGTGAGGCTTCACAGAGTTTGACGGGCTCCATCCAATTCAGCATTGCATCAGCCGGCGATCACACGTACTTAGTACAAATCTACTCTAGATTTCCATACAAACACAGCCAATTGTCGCAGGAGATTCCGCATCCAGGGCGAAAATCATGTCCGCGGCAGCAGGCTGTCAAGGGTAAACTTTTATCAAGGTCGCTAGATCGATTGTGCCACAGCAAAAGTGTCCTTATATTCTATGAAAATGAAACAGTTTTTATTAACTGGGCCAAGGATGATTACAAAGCAATAGGAAAAAGAACAGTATGATGGAGCATGTCCAAGACTTCATATAATCCACATAAAAACATGAATACAACGTTTGCCATCATTACGAGTAGAATTCACTGAAGTTTGGACTCACAGAATCTCCTCTTTGAGTTGCCTTCCACGATTAGAGGCTGTGAAAATATCCATTAACCCACTCAGCACCACATCTTTGCAAAAACAAAGCAAGATCAATTGGCATCTCAGGCAGTATAGTCATTAGTGGTGACATCATACTTAATTGAGTCTGGACTTGATTTTGAAACTAATTCTGCACCAAAGGCATTTGGTGAAATATCCCTCTAAGACAGGTATTTGTATTGAGTCCATGTCGCATGTTGTGTTTGGTACACAAACAGCAACTGCAAAGTTAACTGTGATTCCAGTTACCATGGCAACAGCTAGGAACGATAAATCATGTATGGTAAATGATGCTACAGATGTTACACCTCCATGACATAAAGTATAGGTGTTTGCACAAACTAATTGTATCAAACTAGAAGTCTCATGGTTAAAGGTATCATAATACATCCCACTGCAAGTAATGAACTTCTGTGAGAAGTCCAAAAAGAATGCAACAATTTAAGCTAAAAGAACCCCTTAAAACCCATGTTTTCATTTCAGATGGAAAGGATTATAAATCCGACAATTGTCCCATTGAGGATGGACTGATTTTGCTACAACTCGCATTTCCCATAGACACCTGCCCGAGTATACTAGGGACTCATCCTCAACAGGTAAAGGGGGGGGGGGGGAGGGGGTAACATAAAGATTTGATAATCAAGCTAAACTGTACATTCCAGCATTGTAGCACAACATCCAGAACTACCTCCAAATTCATTGATAACAGGATGTATTACCATGGTAACAGATTTTGAGTACCACAGTCTCTCTATATATACGTCAACAAGTGATGCAACTGTGAGAGTGTAATATAGCCTATTGTTTAAGATCATCCATCCCTAATATGGCACTGGTTCGACTTATCCCCCCCCCCAAAAAAAAAAACAACAACAACAACAACAACAACACCAAACAAACAAACAAACAAACAAAACACAACAAAAACAAAAAAGAACAAAACAAAGCAAATGATTCACAATACTGATAATGAGGAGTAAATGAAAACGTCCCATCTAAACCTCACATTATTAACCACATTACAAAGATTACTGCAAACGTCTTGAAAGGCATAGCTGCACTTGACTCTCTCACAGAGCAGCAGGGAGACCTATCGATCCACAGAGGTCATCTTTTGGTCAAGTTTGTCCACACTGGCATGGACCGGTTGGCTCAGATTTCTTTGGGCAGATCCCCACCTGCACTGTGTATCCAGTTACCTGGTAACCCCTGGCAACCAAGAGCTCTGTGTATGTGTAGAGACTGACATACTTAAAGGCAGTTACCCCTTTGCAATGCATCCACAGAGTTATTTAACCTTCACAGAACTAGCATTTCAAAGTCCAAAACCTATTGTGCAGGTGTAAATGATAGCCTTGCTAACATGAGGATAAGGTTAATAAAATGCTGACAGATTTAAAAAGAATGCATATAAATTCTTTAAAAATCATTTTTTTAAAATAAATAGAAAAGTACACTGCATTTGCATGACCTTATTAGAAATAGGAAAGGAAAGGGTTCACTAGGGATTTGAATGAGAGTTTATCTCACATTATATCATACTTTTAACTCCAGGGATCATTTACTGGAACAAAGCAAATATTTCAGACAGCTTGTAGATCAGCATGTTTATCATAATAAGGTAATGATGATCGAGCTAGTGATAAGTCTGATGGTAGCAATGAGACTAGTGAAAAATCATGTTTATCTAATACTAATAATAATTAAGAAATAATAATAATAATAATAATAATAATAATAATAATAATAATAATAATAATAATAACAACAATAATAATATCAAAAGTAATAAATATGATGATTACTATGACAATGGGATAACAATATGATAATTAGAATGATGCTGATGATGTGCATATATAATAGTAATAATAATTACAATGATTATGAAGATCATGACAAAATCTCGTTTTACCCTCTGAAGTCTCTTTTATGTTACCACAATGTTGTAAAAGGTCCTACCGGTATCATTTTCAACATCACTGCACCAGAATGTCCATTATAAGCAGTATGTAGGTGACACTATGGACAAAACATGTTGTGAAATTTTCATAAACATATTCCTTCAAAGTCAAGGCCTTCATTTTGAAACTCCTTCCTCCATGTGTAAATTTTTCTCACAACAAACATGCCAGCTTGCGAGCTGCAGGAACAGAATATGGTTACTGGGGGTGTAACAGGCTGAAAGCCTTAAGCATCTAGTGTAGGCCCAATTTTTGGTCAATGGGTACAAATAGTCCCAAATCAATACAGATGATGTCTTTTTGTTTGTTTGTTTGTTTTTTTAGATCAAGTCTATGTAAATATATGATTGCAGTTTATTCCAAATACCAGTAACATACAACAATTACAACGAAAAAAAACACACATCATATGATCTTGAATACTTCTATATTTGCCACAAGCCTCTGCATTGCACACTTCATCATAACAGCAACTAAAATTCCTGCATATTATGCCTGATATTTCATGAGTACAACATTTCGTAAATTTGGACTGATAAGATAATCTCGCGAGTGGCTGAATTTGTGATTGCCAACCACTGCAACACAGGAAAATATTTTCCTTTTTCCACATGAAATTAGTGTTTTTCCTCCTTGGATATGATATAGGGCACATTCGTGCAACAGGAGGCAACATCTTGGAAGTTGTTAATTTTGCAAATATCAGTTGACTCACAAAATTCACATAAAAACTAAAACATACTGCAAAATACACCAAATATGCATATGGCATAAAAAATATACTTTAGAAGTTGAATTTGATCATGCACAGAATGGGGAGGGAAATGTCGAAAGGTTCGTGCCACGGGGGGAAGTATAGCCACAAACCAGAAGACTTCTGGGTGGGACTGCAGGACTGAAGGGCAGACTCCATCTCCGCTGACACTGTGTATAACTAGAAGCCATGGATACGGTGTACGTTTCAGAGTCCTGTGAGATAGGGTGGCAATTAGCATGTAAATGAATTGTGCCAAGATCTCAATGAACTGAAAAGCAAAGACACTAGCTTCTCTTGTCTTTTTTAACCCCCTCTTTTTTTTTTGTCCATCTTCCGTTCACTCTCTCCTCCTCCTCCTCCTCGTTCATTCCTCTCATTCCCTTTTTACCTTCTCTCCATCTCTTGAGCCTTTCTCTAGGGCTCTCCATCTCTTTTTTTCTCCTTTGCATCTTCGCTCGGTCATCCTGGTTTCTCAAAATGCATTTCGTCTCCCGCTGCATTTTAAGGAGAGACCCGAACATTACCCATGTTCACTGAGCTACCACCTATACGGCACGAGTTCGCACTCCTGCCTATAGAAGTCAAATTTTTCCAGCTATACATTGAGGCTTTACCCTGTCTCATGGTCCCCCTTCTTTAACATTTCTCTCTTTCCGTTTCCTCCCGCCCTGCCCTCCTCCCATTCCTCTCCTATATTTTGTTAATCTATTCACTTGGTGTGGGAGATGGTCTCAAAACTGCTTGGAAAATGTTAATCATTGCAGAAACTGTATGCAGCCATACAACAAAACCTTAATCAGATACCCATGCAACGTACGATTTGATCCTGATACTAAAAGTAGTTAAACAAACAAGAAGCAGAATATTCAGCAAAAAATTTAAGACTGCAAATGAATAATATATGAAGGTTTCACTTCATCCTTAAGAGAAACACAGCCTTAGTCACACATGCAAATTAGACAAGTTAAACATAACTGCCATATATGCCATTAGTCTGAGCATAGGAAATGTAATCAATTCCTTTTTTTACCAATAATTTCACTTTGACAACCCCCTATCCATCTCCCTAACATAATGAGGAAGAATTATCAATGCTGAACTGATGCAACTTATGAATAATGCCTATAATCAATGAAAGGAAGGGTGAAGGTTACATACATGTAGAGGGAGACAAACTAAAGAAACTCATACCTGAATGTCTATAATTTTTCTCTCTTTCCTCAATTTAGCCATAAATAGGAAGAAACTTAGGAATTGTAAGAAACTATAAAAACTTTGTCATTTAAGAACCTTTGAAATAGCATAATGTATGTTCCCTTAACCCCCCCCCCCCCACCAATCATATTTGCCCAATATACCTCACTTCCCCCACATTCAAATATAAGTACAGTGTACACCATCTCACATACAAAATCCCATTTCAGCAATTATACTGCAACCTACTGTCCATTGAGAGTCATAATCGAGATTAGAATTAGGATCATATAATCCTAATTCATTGGGATCAGGGGATAGTGGCTACGTGGACCTGCGAGAATGCAGCAAACACAGCAAATGCGTCACATGGCAACGAAGGTACAGGAGTGAACCCACTCCTTACTGAAACCAGAATTCAGCATCCAGGAGACTAAACGATTAAAGGGATCTTGTAGTTTTGGTTGACACGGTGCTTTAGGCTTCCAACGTTTTTGTGAGATGATGAGAAACCTCTTATGAAATATCAAAGAGCATACAATTCTAAGAGGAATTCAAAGTTTATTCAATGAAAATTGGTTTCGAAATGGCCAAAAGCAAAGCAATCCCAATGAAAGGCAGGACACAACTTTTAGTAGGACCACTTTGTTTTGCTTTGTTTGTAGATATCTCAGCCATTTCAGAACCGATTTTCATGAAATAAACTTTGATATCCTCTAAGAATTGTATACTCTATCATATTTCATAAGAGGTTTCTCATCATCTCACACACAAAAAAAGTTGGAAACCTCAAGCCCTGTCTCAACCAAAACTACGCCTTCCCTTTAACCCATTGCCTGCTTTTGCAACAACATGCATTTCCCATAGACACTTGCCCAAGTACACTCGGACTCGTCCTCAACAGGTTGAATATCCACACATTTTGGTAATGACATTGTAAAAACAAAAATCCCCCAAAATTGACAAGGTGAACCAGACCTCAATTTAAAATGTGACTGAGAAATGGAGGAGATGATAATATGAAAATCATCAAAGATGCCCTGTGCTCCGATGCAAATGATATAAAGATAAAAACCTCTTTCCCTCTTCCTCCACCCCCCCCCCCCTCATTCCCCCATACATCGCGATCCCCTGGGTAATCTAAATACAGGGTGCCGTCAAAACACCCTGACACCAGTCCAGTACAGCCGTCAAAATATTTTCCTCCAAAATACGGCATCTTTATCATTTTCTGCAATTTTGATAAATTCTCCCCAAGTTATTTTAGCAAAAAAAAAATGGTACTAGTCATAACAAATGATAAGAGCAGCATAATACCTTGTAGCTTCAAAACATGAATATAAGCCCTCTTTATGAAAACATTAAAAAAAAAGTTTAGTGCAACATCACAAATTTAATCATGTAATTTTATAATTCTGTTATCATTATTGGGTCAGTATTTTGGAACAATTTTTGCAGCTATGCTATCCAAGCGACATCATTGAAATGACATCACACCATTGCAAAACAACAATCCGGGCACAAATTTTGTTCTTACTGGGATAATGTCTAAATATAACCCTTCGTTGGTTCAACATAGCGAAACAGCCTCAAAAAGGTCTGATGCTTGAAGACTATCATACTGTCTACAAAACCTAGGAGGCAGAGTTGGGAGAGGACAACACAACCAGTTACAAAAACTCGCTGTTATGATTGACATTTTGGCCGATGTGTGCTGCAGGTCATAGCAACTAATTTGTCTGGTTAGTTATGATAAGGACATTCTGATGGCACTCATTCTATTTCTTTCTTCTTCTTCTTTTTTTTTTGGGGGGGGGGTATTTTTTTACATTTTGCTCATCACTAAGGAGCAGAAAACTTGTGCATGATGTGACCCAGAGTATGAGGAAAATGTAGACCATGTGGCTGTGAAACTTGTCACCAAAACAGGCTGAACAGCAAAAATATCAATAGTGGGTTGTTTTGTTTTTTTGTTTGTTTGTTTTTTTGACAGGTGTGAATCCTCCGAACTATTTATGTTTGTTTTGTCTGATTGTTTTTTATTTGTTTGTTTGCTTATTTGTATTTGTTTATTTGCATTTGTTTATTAGTATTTCTATTTGTTTGTTTTTTATTTGTATTGTTCCATACTCCATATACAAAAGTAAACCATAAAATTGCAAGAAGTTTAAAGTGTGAATAGAATTGTTGATTACAACAAATAGGAGAATTGATTAATCAGAAATATGAGGAATCTAGTGTACAAAGAAACATTACTTGTAACATATATACATGTAATTATAATAAAAATTAACAGTTACTGAATGATATATGTTATTTTTTACTAAGATAAAAAGAGTCAAACATTCTTTCTGTAACATGTTCTTATAACTCCTGTTCCCTCCCTCATTTTTCTCTCCCTCCCTTCTTCTCTCTCTCAATCTATCGTGCAATCTATCCATCTCCCAGATTTCCCTTTAGTGGGGGCGCTGTGGTATTGTGGATACGACTTCTAGCTCCCAATAGGAGGACCCGAGTTTGAATCCGGCCCAGTGCTTACGTCCTTAGACAAGAGGTATTTACCCACCATGTCCCTCTCGACCCTGGTATATAAATGAATACCTGGCAATGCTAGCGGTAAAGATAATGGCAGGGCCCTCTGGTAGAGCAGTGGCAACACTGAAGAGGCTACCCTGGATAAAGAACACCTCATTATCAAATCTCTTTTCTACAAGTCCTCATCAATATTGTTCTGTTCATTACATTTGTCTGAGCATTCCTCTTTCCATCTCACTTCCTCCATCTGACATCTTCCTTCAAAATATTCTCGTGGTCATCTCAATCCGTCGATTCCAACCTGCAAGCCTTGATACGCATGCCTCCTCCAAACAAAGAACTAAAAAAACTGCCAATGTGTGCCACAGAAAACTACATTTCGGGATGGGCACTGGGTCCTCCCGTCTCGCCAGTGGAACATCTTGTTGCCGTGGCAACCATTGCATACAAGAAGGCATGTCCATACCGCCACACTGCCTACCCACCATTCTTTTTCTCCTATCCATATATCTGTCATTACCAAAGCTATCTGCAATCTTCTAAGGTATTAACCCGTTGAAGATTGGTCCCAAGTATACTCGGGCAAGGTGTCAATGGGAAATGTGTGTTATAGCAAAATCAGCTTCTCCTCAATAGGTTTGCATTTGATATATAATAGCAATTCTGGCAATCCTGAATTAATGGAAGAGTGGAAAGCACTTTAATACACTGCTCTATTAGGAAAACAATCATGAAGATAAAACAATCTATTTCCTACTCCAATGCAGAATAGAAAGGAATATAACACTTTAATTCATTTAATCATCAATGTTTTGCCAGCCGGCATAGTGGGAAGAAGAAGATACATGATTTTTTTTACAGTAAACTGGCTGCAAATAATATTATAGAATGGCAATGCTCAATTTTACCCCTTCCCTTATCGATAACTCCCACCCCCCTCCATCTTTCCTTCTATCTATCTCAAATTTTCATCCTTAAATACACTTGTTTATCTTTCTCTGGTATATTACTTCTCTCCTAAACTGATATTTGTCTCATTCCACTTCTTTGTGTCACAACTTTCCACTCATCACCTCCAGGCCAAAGCTTAGATCTCCCTTCCATTCATGAACGTGATAAGGATGCGATATGTGTCAGGGGTCATACAGAAGGAATAGAAGAATGGCTGGGTGGGTGCAATCAACTTTCTACCCCTTTTCTACCAGCTCAACCCTTCCCTATATCCTCTGAAAAATCTGAATCATTATCTCCCCTCCCCCTCCTTCCCCTCTCTCACACACACACTCTCACAATTGATATACTCTATCTCTCTCTCTTTATATATCAATATATCACACACACACTCTCACAATTGATATACTCTATCTCTCTCTCTTTATATATCAATATATCACACACACTCTCTCACAAATAATATACTCTATTTCTCTCTTTATATATCAATACATCACACACACTCTCTCACAAATAATATACTCTTATCTCTCTCTCTTTATATATCAATATATCTAACACACTCTCTCACAAATAATATACTCTATCTCTCTCTCTCTTTATATATCAATATATCACAAACACTCTCTCACAAATAATATACTCTATTTCTCTCTCTTTTTATTTATCAATATATCAATCTATCTATATTCATGTCTCTACCATACTCTCTCTCTCTTCTTTTCTTCTCTCCATCTCCCTTTGTTTCTTTCTCTCTATATCTACCCCTCTCTCTCTAGGTCTCTTTCTAGCCAAACACCCTCCTACCCCTCCCCCTCCATTCATGACTACCCCCTTTCTGTTTTTGCCAACCAGGCTTCTCTATAAACACTACTCCTTACTGGATACAGTATCTTATCAAAAGAGCCCCTTTTTTCCTCTCTCTTCCTCTCTCTCTCTCTCTCTCTCTCTCTCTCTCTCTCTCTTTCTTTCGTTCACCCAACCCCACCCCAGGGGGGCACTGGCTAAACCAAACTGTCGTAGGGCTTGAACGCGCTACTGCTGAACCAATGTTGGCGATGGATAAATTGATAAAGGTTAGGGTTTCTCCAGAGTTTACTCGCCACTGCTTCTCCCATGGAGTCAGACGTGCATAGTGCAGTTACACTACAGAGGTTGCGAGGATGGTCGACTGCACACGGATTAGCCGGTTCCGCCGAAACCCACACCCCTCAATGATGCAGTATAACACAAGGTGTGGACATCTATTATGAAGAGATTGGAAATGCTGTTGGATGATTTATGGCCTTTTTTTCTTTTTCTTTACCGCTAGCTACTTTAGCTCATAATGAACTGCGATGCAGTGCGGTATTAATGGAACTTGCCAAGATTTCTAGTCTCTCTCTTTCAGCCGATACACGAACTCTTAGGCCCAAATGCACAAAGCTGGTATAAATTTATTCCATGTTTTCAGTTCAGTCCAGGGATAGAACTAACCACGAAATAAGCGTATCTACTGATCTTTGACATGCGCGTATCAACCCGTGTTTGTTTCTGAACGTCTGTCCTGCATACATGATCTGTTGCGCATATTTACACAGAAGAAATCTGCATAAATCATGGTTTAAATTTAAACCAACATCGCGAATTCGGTCCTGAAAGTGAACATTTTTGTACGGACAATCTATCGTGATTGGTCAGGTCCATTCATAGTTTCACCGACAGTCGTAACGATTAAGCAAGCACTTCAAGCATCTTCAAACAGCTGCCATGGTGGCTTTTATAGTGCTTTGATAGCACATACTACGGTAAAATGTAACTGGAAAATGCAAGTCCACATTATGATGATACACAATTCACTCACAAATACTCACACTCAACATTCACTCATTAATACAAAAAGTAAAAAACAATAGGCAAAAAATTGTCAGTTTTGTGTTAGTTTCATGTCACTTGAAGTGCGTAAAACTTTCCTCTTTTATCTGTTTCTATCACTATGGAACAAATATTAGACCAGATGAATACCTCTTTCCATAACCTTGCATACTTTCCTGGAATCCAATGACATAGGTTTATTTCATTGTGCTTTGTGTGTTATTTCATTCTTTATGACATTTTGGTTTCAGTGGAAGATGAATACCGGTAATAGATTTGTGAAACCGTTCTTGTACTACATAATTCCCTATCACCTTTTCCTGCACAGACATTCACAGAATAAAGGTCTTATGTTTGATCATGAGTATTACACAAAAGGGTTTAAAAAATATGTTAAAGCACTTATTTCTCAAATCTGACTTTTCTACCTCAGTTTTGATGGTAAAACCATTCTTTTACCATTATATAGCATTCTTTCACAGTCAATCATCCACATGAAGAAATTAAATCAAAGAAGCAATATTACGATACTTGTGAGTGACAAGCTATGTCTGGATATCGAGTTTTCACAGTAACCTTTGTAGGAAAAGTTGTGGTAGTTTTATCTTCTGTAGATATGAACCTCTTACCACAGAACTTGGCAATTCTTCAAATTTGACCCTCCCAAAAATGATAATAATTCTATGTTGTTTTCAACTAAGATTCCGACATTTGCCACTGCTGATCCCGGTCTCTTCACACTTTATGGAATCATCGGATATTAAAGATCAATATCTCACCCTCATTGATATTTCAATTTCGATATTTTGATTCAAATCCTCTCTTTTTCACTTTGCACGATCCGCCTGAGAACTCTAGGGGCGAGGGGGAACGCCAGACCAAAAGTACAGAAGCAGATGCAAGCGTCCAATCCCGCTGCAATGCACGATCCTCCCCAGTTTTGATACAAGGCACTGTGAATTTGGGGCAGCACAGCAACACTAATTCAGTAATGGCACAGAGCTCGGAGTTGCGGGTAAATAGTGTCACTTTTGTCGCACTCCGATAAAATACCCCTCCGAGTTTGCTCAGCGTTGACTGTGAGGGGGCTGCGAATCGTTCGCCCCACCCGAACACTCCACCGACTGGCGTGGAAGCGCCCACAACTCCATCTGCGTGCGAAGTTTCCAGCCACTTGAAAAGCCTGGAAATAGGCATACATTTGACTCGGATAGCTGTGAATTCTCAATGGAGGCAGCTGTATTTCTCTTTTCCTTAACCCTTGGGACGCAGACGTAGTTTGACACATTGGGCAAACCTTCAGATGTGCAATAGATTCCACACCTAAATGGTTACACACATACTGGGAAATCCACATTTATCTCTTATCGATGTACAGTGAGTCATGGTAATATTTTCTGATATCATTTAGAACAAAGATTTGACTGGAATTGACAATGCAATTATTTGATACTCTCTCCCACAGATTATGTTGATACTAAACATAAATACAGCGACAGAAAAAAAAAAAGGTTTTTTTTTAAAGATTACCACAAAGATTGTAAACATCACCTATATGAATTTGTTTACAGGGTTCATAAAATTCATTTGCAAAACTACAAATTTCTACATTTGATTTGGTTTGAATCGTAGTCACATATAAAATTCAAAGACATAAAAGAATGTACTACAGATGTATGACAGTAATGAACCAAATAGTTTAAGTACTAATCTATAACTATTCTGACTTTGCCCAATATAATGATCTTGGAGAGTACAAACTTTATCAGTCAAGCTTACATGCAGACTGCCCCTATATTTAGACAGGATCCTCCATATGCATTTATCAACAATCTTCTCATGTAGATCATCATTTGGGGAAAAAAGAGAGCAAATGGCATACACTCCGGAGACTAGTACGGGCTGTCGGTGCAATAGCTCATCCTAACCTACCAACAAGTGTACGGAGGAAAGTTACGGAGTGTTAGAGGGTGTTGCAAAACACAGCTACTCTCTTCCCAGAAGTAATGTCTTTTAATAAAGCATCCGAATGCGATCCGAAAGTTGTCACACTAACAACGCTCACCCTACCAGGCATATTTCAAGTGAAATTCAAGGAGTGCAGCCTGGCGGATCGGTGACCAATTTTTTACGAGTGCCTGCGCATCCGAGGATGACGGTTGAATAATGCCATCAATCACGGGAAAGCAAACAGACATTATCGAATTTGAGAAAGAGAGCTTTTTTTTTTACCCAGGCACTGTTATCCTCAGCTTTTATCACAATCTTATAAATTCAGCATCCATCATGAAAAGGCATGTAGGATACGTTACCTTTAATCATCTTTCAAATATTCTTTAATCTTTGCATTGATGACAATTAAGAATCAAATTGGTCAGCTGATTGGTTAGAAGCTCTAAAAACTGACTGTCTACAAACAAATTATAAAAAAAAATCAAAAACACAGTTCAGGGAGGGTGTTAGTTAGAATCACAAATACAAGGTACTTTCGGAATAGTCTAACATGCCCAAGGCGATAGCTGAGGGTGTTAGGACTGCTTCGAATGTACTGAGTTTAGGTATTTATTCTGATAAAAACATGACCAAAAATTATGTACATTATTTGTTTTATAAAATTATGAAGCAGATTCTTGTCATCAAATACATTTCAATTGTGCACATTTTAAATTACATAGCAGCCGTTTTCATGAGTAACAAAAAAAAGATGAGATCTTACCTGGTCACCATCGTAACCTGAAAGTGCTATTGACTGGTCATTAATCTTACCTAATGATCGGTCAGTCATGAGCAAAACTATGTGTTAGGCCAAATAAATAGCTAGTCATGTGTACACTCTAGTCTCAAAGCAATCATTTGACTAGGATCTGCTTCATCATTTTATAATATAACTTAATCCCACAATTCCCTTTTGTGCAGCAATAACCATCACATAGCTTCACTATTTTATCACACCTACATGGGTCCATCCACCAAACACCGTTGTGGCACCTGTTGTGGCACCTGTTGTGGGGGTAAGGGGATTACCCCTCTCTGGATCACCCCTCTCTGGATCACCAGCTTAGAATCTTGATGACTTTGTACATGAAGTTGTTGTCCAACGGGACTTACATAAATAATATGATGTCACTACATAGTTTGGCGAGTTTCATACACCTTAAAGGGGAATCCACCCTGAAAATTAGTTTGAATGAAGAGAGGCAGAAATTTTTTTCAGGAAAAGGACAGTGAAAGTTTAAGCAAAGTTTTATTAAAACTCAGAAACTATGATGCTAGAAGTTGCGATCACTCAAAAACAAACTGGCAATGCTGTGATGTCACCAGTGAGCTCACCCCCATTTGCTCTGTATGATAAAATATGAAATTGTCATATTCCTATCAAGTAAATTTCCGATCATAAAAGCTTGAGAATAAACTGACAATTTTTTTTTTTACATTCATATGTTTTGATTAAATCAATGTACATGTAATTAATGGGTAAAAGGGTTCCAACACTTTGTGATGAAATTTGTGAGGTGATTTTGTAATAAACTCATTATGGAAATGGTGATATATTTCTACTGAATTATTCTTCAGTGTTGGTGTGTATGTGTGTGTGTGTGTGTGAGTGTGTGTGTGTGTGTGTGTGTGTGTGTGTGTGTGAGTGTGTGCGTGTGTGCGTGTGTGCGTGTGTGCGTGTGTGCGTGTGTGCGTGTGTGTGCGTGTGTGTGTGTGTGTGTGTGTGTGTGTGTGTGTGTATGTGTGTAGTGTGTAGAAAAGGTAATGAAATAACACACCAATAATGTCTGCAAAAAGATATTGCTAGGCAACGATAACATCTGTTTACAATGTGCACGTGTTAATCAAACTAGATGATGAACGATGATGTTATCATCCAGAAAGCCTTTGGGGAAACTTGACCTATTTAATTCATGATTATTGATTATCACCGGTGTTTAAATATGCATGATAAACATTCATATCACTGTCACGGTAGTGTAACTTGAATCATGACAAGCTGAGACATTCGTTGTTTGGCAAAGACAGAACAAATATCCTACAAAACTCTTATTCTTCATGCAAATTTGTAAACAATGATAAAACAGGATCCGAGGCGCCCCGAGGGCGAATCAAAACACGGCGAGAGACAAAACGTGTCTTCTGGAAAAACATGAGGTTGCCGATTCCCGCATTTCATACGGAAGCTTGTAATCGAATTGAATACCTGGATGCAAATTTGCACGCCCACAATTAATTGGACCCAAAAGGAGGGGGGGTAGGGGAGAGCTGTCACGGCTCCTTCGCGGCTGACCGCAATGCAAGAAAAATGCGGGGGGAAATCAATTTTTATGAATGTTGTCAGCGAACGAATATTATCATTTAATGAGAAACAGGAATACCATCACCTGAGGGGGTTGGGCTTTTATTACATAAAGGCAAATCAAAACAAGATAGAAACAATTTCATCGTGGAGAAACATGCAAATGTGTCACTCTTTTGGTTGTTGTTCCTCTGCCGCTGTACAAGGCGCAAAAAATATAGTGGGAAGCAGACGAAATGATGATTGAATCTCAGTTTCCCTTGAGGCTCCACTGCCTGCATATGAATATGAATAGATGGGGGGTGGACAAAAATGAAATAGATGTGTGCTAAAGTGGTGTTGAGTTTCACATATATGCAGCATATTGGCACTAACAGGTGACTTCAGCACCACAGCTAGCTCAAGCAAGAAGAAAGCCCAGCACCGCACGATTTTCTGGCAGAGACGGTTCGACAAGAGAATTTTCCGAGTGAAGGGATCGTGAAATTTGTGGCCGACGACACAAACTTGACAGCAATTGAAGCAGAGATGAAATGAAGATGTGAAGTGACAAAGAAGATTCTGCTGAGGATGGGGGTAGTGACGGTGGCAATGCTTTTAATAAAGAGTTTTGGGAAGATAGTGATGATGATAACGATGATGATGATGATGATGATGATGATGATGATGATGATGATGATGAAAAATGATGAAGAAGATTCTGCCGAAGATGTTGGTAGTGATGGTGGCAGTGGCTTTGATTAAGAGTTTGGGGAAGATAGTGATGAAGATAATATAAAGATGATGACGACAATGACGACGATGATGATGACAATGATGACGATGATGATGACGACGAAGACAAAGATGACGGCGATGATGGCGACGATGATGATGATGATGATAATGATGATGATGATGATAATAACAATGATGATAATGATGATTATGACAATAATGATGATGGTGATGGTTATGGTGACCATTACATCATTCACAGAGGTAATGTCTACCGTCATAAAGGATAATCATAACCATGAATAATTATCTAATAAGTTGATGGATGATGATGACGTTCTTGGCAGAAGTGGGAGTGGTGTTGGAAAAAAAAAAGATTTGAGGAGAAAGTGGCACTAAGTGATGATAACAATCACCATTATATCAATTACACACAAAAAAAAAATGTGAGGTGATAATGTTGATTTTCCACAATCATAATGAGAACAAAAGATGATGTTAATGAATTAAAAAAAAGAAATAAATGTGTGAATTAATGAATTAATAGATAAGGAAATAAAGAAAAAATATGATCCGTGATGACACACAGATCACCTTATAATTTCTATCAGCATACTTGCAAAATGACATTATATTATCCACAAACAATGGTGACAACAATTACAATGTAAATGATTTCTTGAAATGATTTGACTGAGAAAAAAGGAGCTTGAAAATGAAAAGATCAGACCTTTCATGAACTCGGTAGTGCAATCAATGGTATAAACAAGAAAATACCTCATTCCAGTCATTGCTTTAGAAGCATATAGTGGACTCTAGAAAAACTTGGCTCTGGGCATAATTTCTCCGGCAAAATTTTTATCGGAATGCAAATTACCACATTAAATTGCATGAAGTTAGCTTTTGATATATCAACTACTTCACATGATACGTCTGCTGATGATTTTTAAAGTGGCTCTCGACACAGTTGCAGAGCAACCCCTCAACGAAAATTGTGCAATTCTCCCACATTATATTGTCTGATTTTCTTCTGTGGTGGTGGTGGTGGTGGCGGTGAGTGTGTGTGTGTGTGTGTGTTTTATTAGGTTGGCTGTTGTTATGTTGTTTCATTGAGCTGTTCGATCAACATCATTGCTGTCATCAAGAAAGACTTTTGATGTGAGGGGGTAAAATCTCCCTTCTAACACCTAATAACCACGGTGTCGGAAGACGTGACCTACTCTTACAGCCGGCTTTCAACGCATTGCAAAGAGAATCGGGCTATACAACGGTAAGGAAATCTGGAATGTGGTTTTAATAGGCAGAAGGGAAAAGTGTGACGGGTATTTTAACCAAAAAAAAAAAATCTGAAATATAAATGATTGAGAGAAAATGAAAATTGCCAACAGCAATATGCCATTGAACCCTTGACCTTTCTAAATGATGCAGAAAATCCGTCTTTTGTTGTCAACCATCCAGTGTTAAATCCCCCCAGTCGCGTTTAAACACACCACATGAAAGACTCGCGCCAACATTTTCCACCAGAGCATTTTTTTTTTCTGGGGAGTAGGAGGGGGAGGGGGGTGACAATACTTTCAAAATTCTTGATTATCAGACCACAGGGTAATAATGAGATTTGACAAAATACAACTGTACTAGAGTGAGTGACCGTCGACTTGGGTTCAATCAGGCGACTACTGTCAAAGTCGAATCAGTTTTTACCTGAAACTTCAAGGAAAAGGTCACCTTGATATACATTTGGGTTGGGTGAATGCAGCAATATCAGTAGAAGACATCAGCGAAAGCTTGAGGAAAATCAGACAATCCTTTCAAAAGTCATGAATTTTTGAAGTTTCAGTGCCACCATCGCTGGATGAGAAGACTACTATGTACAGCTCTTGAAGCCACATGCAGAGAATGATGCAAAAATTATAGAGAATTCAACAAAACTGCACTTTTTAAAAAAAAAGAACATATTCCCTCCACTTGTTACTGACGTATGTTAACGGTAGTATTACTCCCCTGCCTTCTGCTAGAGTCAAGTCAAGTGCTCTTTTATAATGAGAGAAAAGTAAAACTATACTGAATTTTCTTTATATTTTCTTTATATCATTCTACGCCTGTGTCGTTACAATCTGTAGTAGTCTTCTCATCCAGCAGTGACTGAGCGGAAACTTCAAAAATCGATAACTTTTGAACGGATTGTCCGATTTTAATCCAACTTTCACTGATGTGACCTACTATTATTGCTGCTTTATATCAATCCACACGAATATTACGGTGAACTTGTCCTTTCAAAACAAACGATGACACTCCTCAACAGAGCAAGAGAGGTACACGTATTCCTATGCCTGCAAGGAAATATAATGATACCTCTTCGATTAAGTTAAAACTTATTCAACTCTGAACTTTTATTTCAGCTTGAAAAAAGGGCAATCTGTTAATCCCCAAATTTTCTTATCTGGTCCTTTTTTTTTCTTTTTTATCAATTTAATAACTTGCTTTTTATGTGTTTTTTTTATCTCTCTGCTTAAAGTGCAGAATCTCTCTTGCTGAAGCCTACAGCAGCAATGTCGTTGTAATGTAATATCTAAATATATTCATTAGAAGGCAGGACATGGTATACTGTATACGCTATGTATTTCACGGGGGGGGGGGGGGGGAGGGGTTTCACGAATTTTGCGAGTCGGGAGCTATTCGCGAAATTAACACACGAAAATATTACCTTCCAAAATGAATCCCTTGCCTTGATGATACGAACATTTCAGGACTAGTATACCATGGCTTACCGAACAGACCATACTGGCTAAGCTTGTTTACGTACATAGCACGTCCACGTCTACTTACGAATAGAGAGCTAATCCACTATCGCAAGGGGGTAGAAAACTTACTAGCATTACTTTTTTCATGCGCCACAACATTACATACGCGCAGCGTGTCACCCTTGATTACATGTACTAGCTCTAGACTTGCGTTTGCATGCCGCTACGTCTTTACAATATGTCCAGGGCCGGGGCTTCGTATGCTCCAGCTGGTTGCCGCTGAATTCACTCGTACCCCTCGTACCACTCATCAGAAATCTAGCGCGATTTACTAGTAACTGAGATTTAAATGGACTTAACCACTTCAAAAATGTTAAATTCTAGCTTACTAGTTTGCAGAGTTTGGTAAGTTTTTTTCATGCAGTGTATAACTAGTATCATTCTTATTTGCTAGTAAGTTGAAAATTCACACTTTCTTTGCCACTTCATATTCTCTCTGGTCTCCCAATCGCGAATTTAACCACTCGCGAAAATGTGTGGCAGCGGCAATTCGCGAAAACTATAGCGTATACAGTAGCTTGTGAATAGTCTGGGCAATCACTTTCCCTACTGTTTAAAAGTGACTTGTGGATAAAGCTGTAGTCTGCACACGAGTTATTGAGTTTGATAATACTGCTTGCTACAATTCTTTTGTTGCACATGAATGGTGTGCAATTTTTGACGTGTTTATTCTTCCAAAGTACACACACCCTTTAACGTTTGTTTTCATTCACACAGCGCGAGTTGTTGATGTGCACAGTAGCAAAATGTCTACATAGTAAAAACACACACACACACACACACACACACACACACACGACTCTAAGAATATGAGATCACAGTGTGCCGCAGAATATGTGAAGTGAAATTCAGCATTTGAACCGTGCGTGATCCAAATTTCACCTGGACCACACATAGACAACAGGCAAAAAAAAAAAAGACACCCTTTAGTGTATGCAGTATGCATACACATCACACAGTATGTGTTGTTGACAGAACAATGATAATAATTTCATAAGATGTACCAATAAACAATGCCACTCTTAGCACTGCAATAATGTGCTGTGACACAATGGATAAGACTCCCAACCCCTAATCGGAGGACCGGAGTTCGACTCCCACCCAGTGCTTATGTCCTTGGACAAGATGTTTTTACCCACCGAGTCCCTCTCGACCCAGGTGTATAAATGGGTACCTGGCAATGCTAGGGTAATAATAATAACGGCAGGGCCCTCTGGTAGAGCAGTGGCAACACTGAAGAGGCTACCCTGGATAAATAAGACCACATTATTATTAATGAATGGTCAGAGCACATCTAATGCAGAAATAATGTCCGTTTCAATTCTTTCCTGATCTGAAAAAGTGCCTAGATAGATCTTTTTTTTTTAGCAAATAATGGAACCAAACCTAGTATTTGTTGTTTGCCTGTTAGAATCTGATCTCAAATTGTCTTCTTGGTAAAAATAAACACACAAGTTAAGGCTAAAGGGCAACAGAGAGTCAACAAAACGTAACAAACCAAAAAAAGAACAGAAGAAGACAATGAAAAGAAGACAAGGGTAGGTAGGTGACATTACTCTCGATAGAAAAATAACAGCCCTGCCAGTGTATCAGTTTGGTTAATTCATCCAATATTTGCGCCACTTAACGCATACCCTAGGAACAAGTGTGGGCTTGCCTTACCGCATAATTGCCTCTAATTTCATTCATGCAGGAACAAGGGGGCAAGAATATACTGCGAATACTCATCAACCGCAGTACCCGGCAGTTGCTTTATCCCCTATGTTAGACCTTATATATGTATATATAACTGACACACATCAAAACAAAAGAAATACATGGCGAGGAACGGAGAATTTTGTTGAGCGTACACTTCCTGAACCTGTGAGAAAAAAAAAAGGGGCAGAAAACAAGAGATGGGAAAATTTGACTGTTATGCAAATCGACGCGGCGCTCCTTCTTCTTTCTTCTTAGAAATTCGAAGACGGGGATGGCCCGAGGACGTTCTCAAGTAGAGAACAGGTTCGGCTAATCAACAAATACCCGATATTGACTCCCGTCACTTATAGGCCCGCGTGGAGAGGCGCCAGAAATTTGGAGGCAACCGCGAAAAAGTTGATAGTCTCGGTCTTTGCTTTATATAATTTGATGACAGCAAATAACAAGAAATGCTAACTCTCACGCTCTTTCTCTCTCTCTCTATCAAATTGTATCACTACATAAAGAGAAATAAAGAGTTACAAGACAAACCGGTTTCCAAAGACCACAAAGACCCCACGTATCCCTTTTTTTTAATCGCTTTCGAATTTGTCTTAAAGTCCATTTCTCAGAAATCTTGAACTGCGAAAATAAGAAGACTCAGGACGTAACCTGTGGATGGTTCTGTGAGGAAATATGTGCACCCACAAGAAAATTTAATACACCGTACGTTTGTGTGTGTATCATGTTACATGTATGTTGGCATGTATACAAGTACTGTATATTTTGTATAGATGAAGGTATAATTATGTGCAAATATCTATACATACAATATTTACTATATACAATATCTATACGTGGAATGTCACCATATCACCATAAAACCATAACAGACCTTGATGATATCAGTCATTAAAGCCAAGCAAACTTCAATATATTGTAACTACCTGTGATGAAAAAAATAAGAGGTTTGATCAATTATTTATTCAAATATCTTTATATGTGAGATATCTTAACTAACTCCTCTCAAAATTTAAAACAGTAAGAATATTTGTTTTTTCAAAACAGTATTTCACTGTGACCTTTTGAATTTAAAGATGATCTAAACCTGTACGATTATCAGCTATCTTTCTGGGTGGGGGGGTGGAAAATTTAGATAAAATTACATCTGTTTCTTTATTCTTGCTAAACTTCTCTCTTCCAATCCATAGGACTATAATTCACTGCAAAATAAAAATAGATAAACAAGCACACACTCATACTTTCCTTGAATAGATTTCAAAGAAGCTTTTTGAGTTGTGCAACATCTGATTCAAGAACGAATATCGCAGACCGGGAGTAATCAAGTCGTCCGCGACCGACCGGAGCACCTAATCCCGCGACCGGCCCCAAATTGGCTCCGCCTTCAACGGTCGGCAATCTGCGTAATCTCAAAGACAATCCTATGATGGCATACACAGTCAAAGAAAACAAACAGCAATCAGGGATGCTTTATCCAGACGGGATGATCTCGAACCTAGTGCCTACACGGGGGTCCTTGATAGGTCATTCTTTCCATGAATACTGATTTAACCCTTTCAGTTTCACTTTGTTTCATGTATCCATACGTACCAATAGGAAATGTGATAGCTCACAGACAACTTTACCAGTTGAGGACGAGTCGTGAGTATACTCGGGCAGGGGTCTATAGGATATGCGTGTTGTAACAAAATCAGTCCGTCCTCAACGGGTTAACCACCGATGTGAAAAATCACTGAAAACTGAACTCACTCATAACATGAACAGACGTACAGGTACATAAGAGAAATAACAGGTGAGTATAATCATGAACATTTTTTGTGATACAAGTGGAGGAGACCGACATCAAAAGCAATGTGGTGGACTGGGTTTTAACCTTTTCTGTGCCAGGGACTATGGACAATGTGTACAATGCTATGGGGTTTTCTGTACTAAGTAGCAAGCACAGCACACAAAGGGTTTAACACACTGTTTAACATAGAGTTTAACATAGTGGTGGCTAAAATAAAAAAAATTTTGAACTCTTCAGACTGAGCTGAATGAATATGTTAAAGATCCATACAAGAACACAATATAGCATACAACATGTTCAATGAGAATTAACAAATGTCATTATCAACAGTTCTATGAATAAACATTACAAAGCTCATAAATGGAAACATCCTATCTACTTTAGTACTTCTGTCTAAAGGAAGTATCAAGTATGGTGAGTCTCGTCAAAAACTGAGTGAAGATGAAAAGTAACAACTAAAATGAAGATGATAAAGAAAAAAAGCATGATAATGCTATTCATTGATCTATAAATCTTTTGCTGCTATTACTTCTATCACTTCTACTTACTTATATTGCTGCTAACACTGTGACAGAAATTATAAAGATGATGGCACTAATGATGATCAATACAAGTATTATTATTTTTATTATTATCATTATTATTATTATCATTATCTCTATTATCATTATTACTAATACTACTACTACTACTACTACTACTATTACTACTACTACTACTAACAGCTTATCTTCATCATTGTAATAACAGTAGCTATAATTCTTTTTCGTCTAAATCTTATTTTCATTATGATTATCATTACCAATATCAATACTGTTACTATTAGCAGTAACACAAAACAAAACAAAAATCAAATCGCATCTTAGTGTGGAATGGGCCATATGAGCAAGTTTGATTTGGTGTGCGGATTGAGTAAAGCTTTCTTACTCTAGCTGTGGAACGATCTCGCAAGCCTTCCTGCGACATCATTCGACAGTGTGAACACATAGATACAGAATTTTGATTTCAATTTTCAAAACGTAAACATCTCATCACCACCAATAACTACAGCCCAAAAAAAATGCTGCTGATATGCAGTTTGTACCTCCCGTTCCTCCCCCCCCCCCCTCCACAAAAGAAAGGAAAGGAAAAGAGAAAAAAAATCTATTGAAGGAATGTCTGGATAGGGATTTTGTGAACTGCGAGTCGTTAGAATAGGGGAATAAGCTAATTCATCTGCACCGCTTATCTAAACAAACCTAATCCTCATTTCGTTTCACTCCGTCAGTGGCGGGAATCCGGAGATTTCCCCGCCAGCAGTCAGCAAAAATAAACAGTAATCAAATCCATAATATTGTGGATCATTGCAGACTAAATCATTATTGCAACTTGATGATGCACTGGTACACCGTACCATCGCCTCATAACCCTCGTCCTCATAACCCTTCGAGTCTGAAAAGTGGTGAGTCCTGCCTCTATTTGTGCATGTCACATCTACTTACCGTGAGCTAAGGGTTAAAGTTAATCAATCTTTTTCTTTTATTCAGGAGATCAGCTGAAAGATGGATTTACATTGCACTTGGCATGAATCTACAAGGTATGGGAGTAACCCTGTGTCAAAAAAGACCAGATACAGTAAAGCAAATTATCTTTGTGGGGTCTTAGGATTGAATATTAGCCTGTAGAAATGGACATCATTTTTCCCACAGTAGAAGTGCATCAGCAAAGGTTTATCAGTTTGATTAAATCAAAGAAGAACTTTGCATGGTATTTGACAAGACTCTAATTCCTAACCACTTGGAAATAAGTCAAAAGACTAACTGAATTGAGCTAATGTGTTAATGTGTGTGTGTGTATGCGTGTGTGTTCTGATTTATGTTATATGTAAAGTAAGTTTCAAGAATGCCAGAGATATGTAGTAATATTCTTACATACACAAATTCCAAAGAAACCTTCATTTAAAAGCATCAAAGATTTTTTTTGCTCAGTAAATTGTAATATTACACCAAATTGTGTGGGTTTTTTTTTTCAATTCAATTCAATTATACCTTATTTCTATCCAAAAAAGTAACATATAATACAAAGTATACATTTGACAGTTCAAATTGTTGAACAATTTGTAAGAAGTAAAAGTCATAAAGTGCAATTAAAAATGTAGGCTATGTACAAATGATTATATAATGAGAAATACAATGCGTAATCCACAATGGTAACAAAAAATATTGGTAAATTTGTAAAAAGTAGATTGTTCAAACAATATCAGCTATATTCTAAGGGGAAGAATATGACATATTTTCAAGGCTCTTACTTTGCAGAGAAACTACAAGTTGGGATACAACACCACCCGACGTTTATCATTTAAAAAAGATACACATTTCTTCTTCAATAAATGTCAAGGGCAGTAACAATTTGATGCTTTTTTCCCTAAAATAAAAGGCAAAACATTTTTCCATGATGATACAACACATTTCCAAGTTTAAATTTGTTCCACCACAGTTCAAAGTGTAGAGAATAATGAAAATGTTAAAGCACTTCTAGCAAGTCTCGATTTCACAGCATGCCAAATTTAAGCTGGGAAAATGAAAAAAAAAAAATCTCAAATTATACTTCAAATGCAACCAATGACAGACCCTTGTTGAATCAATGTAAACAGATGATTGGAAATTAATAGTTTGTTCTTAATACAACTCATTGCACTATTAGGCAAGTCCATCAGCTTTTAAAACATAGAGAAAAGTGGCCATGACTAACAGAAATCAGGAGTAAATGAAAGTGATGTTTGGTATCTCTGTTGGCCTATTCTGAATTTTCTCATTCAGAATATCAGACACAAATCGATCATTCTCCTTTCAGGCTTGAATACTTTTGTTTCATTTTTTGCGGTGGGTTTGGCCTTTGAAGACCTCGCGTAGTTTTGATCGCAAGGCCCCCATTGCTCAGAGTCCGAATGAACATTGACGACATTGCTCTGCTTATGTTTTTCTCGTATTGAACAACAAAGCAACTTTTACTTTCTTCTTTCGCTGCACGCAGAACACAAACAAGACATGACAGCCAAAGCCAAAACCAAAAACCCCAACAGTCGATCTACCAAGCTGCCCTTTTCTTCTCTATTTCTTTTCTTTTCATCTTTCCCTCGCTGCCCACACATCTCGTAACATGCCTTGTCAGGCATCCATCTGTAATTGTGAGGTCCCGAACACGATCCACTCGCTGACGGAGCTCGCGCCCGCCGACCAAGGAGGCAAAAAGGAGTGCGGCTGACGATCCAAATTACTCCTCCCCTCAATCATAATCAAAACTTTCTCTCCGCATCGACGCAATAACTTCATGGATGCGGAGCAATCGGGATACTGAAATGAGGGCCGGCCGGCATATTTGTTTCTTTTTCCTCCCTTTTCCTTTCCCTGGTGCATCTTGTCGGGAAAATAACTCTTGGTCCATAGAGTAATGCGAGTAATAGTTACAATTTCAATGAGAATTCATATGAGAACTTTGGTGAAAGATCCAAGTGACTGATGTCCATATATGGGCGAAGGGGACATGAGAACAAGCAATTTGGGCCTTCTCCTTGGGGTACTTTTGGGCTAAGAGGACAAATGTTAAGCCAATCCCAAGACCATCCATCTCAATTCTGATCATTTTGGAGGAACAAGCTGCCCCACAAGACCCTACGTCAGCACTAGGCCTGAATACAACATGATGGTGTTATTGTCATGGCGACAATGGAAATGATGATGATGCTGATAATGATAATGATAATGCTAATGATGATATTGATGATGATGACAGCGATGATGTTACTGATGCCTCTGAAAATTAGCATGATGATGATTTGAATAATGATGATGGTGATGATGATAATAATAACAATGACAACATAATCTCAAATCATGTTCATGCATCACAAACAAATAAGTGAGCGAATGATGAACCATTTCTCCCTCATATGGCGTTGAGGTTCACGGTGCTTCTCACGGAAGAACAGAGATGTAAATAGCACTAATAGCTTGGTGACAAGCATCACTCAACATTATTTGATTACAACTACACAATCTACAATATGTTTTTTCTTTTAATCAATCTCCAAGCTGCTAGTGATGATTGTTTCTGAAAAATAGAACCGTTGGTAGATGTAACAGAAGTAAGTTGCCATCTGGATATCCCTATACGGTAGATCAAGAAACACAGCACAGCACAGGCAATTCCCATTATAATCAAGTCCTTGGGACCAGGAGTTTTCTTTCCATATATTGATGGTTTTTATGATACAGTTTTTTTTTATAAATGGTCTTATTTACATTCTATTAATGGTTTTATTATATAGTTAACAAATAAAGCATATAAAGATATGTAGATTATTATTTTGGGACCTCATTCTAACTTTGTTTGTAATTATGTTTCTTTGTAATTATGTCATAATCGGAACTTACACCATTTGTAATTATGTTGGCTATTTATAATGGGAGCGCACTGTATAATAACTATGTTGCTCTGCTAAGCTGAATCAATGAAGGCTGCCATATAAACACATTTACAAACTGGTCACTGCTCTGCATGTATGGGTATGGGTTTCAGGAGATTAAGCAGGCTAAAAAAAAAACATTGCTTCCAGTTGGTGGCTTGTGAGAACTCAAAGTTTCTGGTCAACATAATCAGACGTCATTACATTGTCTTACACTTACGTCATGTCTGCTGACTTACGAAGTTCGAGAGATAGAGAGCGTGTGTGTGTGTGTGTGTGTGTGTGTGTGTGTGTGTGTGTGTGTGTGTGTGTGTGTGTGTGTGTGTGTGTGTGTGTGTGTGTGTCCTAGCCAGAGATAGAGATTGGATTAGAATAAGTGATGGCAGATCGCTGAGCCCAGTCCATCGTAAGTTAACCTTTGACCTTTTCAACGTCTGGTACAGACAGAGGAACATGCCTACAGGGGGCATCGGACATGAACATCCTATCTGCAACTGTCTTGATAATTCACATGGTCATTTATAAAATAGAGACTGATCAGCATAAACTTTGCCACCATTTGTTGTGGGCATTTTACAATCTCTAGCCTCTCAAATACCAAAATCAGAAATGCAGATGCAAGAACGTAGTAAAGAGCAAAGGCTCACAAAAGACATTCTAGTGCATATCTGCACATATTGATGATGACGATGCCTCCATGACCACTGATAATGTATCATCATGACCCTACTTTTTTTTCTTTCTGTAACAACTGAGATCTAAAAGTTACCTGAATCTTAATGAGTTTTCAAGAGATGTGTTCCAGTTTCCGATCATACAGCACTTGGTCTAAGATCTCTAAATTTGAGTCTGTGCATTATACGACAATCCTACTAATATATACAGAATTCTTGTTTGCTTATTGTGCGTGTGACATTGTGCTTAGCATCTAAAGAAATTATATAGATGGAAAGACACACATGATGAATATGATATAGATATACATGCATATTTCAGGCTTTGACACTAACTTTTTTGTGTGGTATGTGGCCCAAAATATAGCAAGAGTAACAATCCAATTTTAATCTTCGTTGCCCGATCGGCTACCAAAAGATAGATTTAGCAGCCTGATACCAATTTTTAATGGCCCTGGGCCACTGGGCTACCAAGCCACTACTGAAGTTGAACTGTGTACATATGATGATATATAAAGTGTGACTATACAAGCCACTACTGAAGTTGAACTGTGTACATATGATGATATATAAAGTGTGACTATACAAATATATATAGAGAGAGAGATAACATGTCACTCACGACAAAATGATATAAGGGCAGCAGAGCAGACATATATTATAACTGAATGACAGAAACAAGGAAGAGATATATCACAACAAACATGCAGCAGCCATCTTTGTTGTCACTCCAACATCCAAATCAGATCAACATTTTGTGAGTTGGCAAATATATCAAAGGGACGGAAAGGAAGAAAGAGAAGAGGACAAGGGCTAAAATGAAAGGAAGAGGTATGGAAAGAAGCAGGAGTGCTGATGGGGGGGGGGGCAGGGAGGGAGGGGCAGAGGGAGAGACTGGTATAAGACATCGTCAAGAGTGATGATATGCTTTGTAACAGTCCCATGGGAGGGATACCCACTTTGGAAGAGAGCAACTATGCCGGCTGCAAAAGTACCAGAAGGTAACAAGCACAGAGTGATGTAGAGAGAGATAGATAGAGATATTCCAAGAGAAGAGACAGTGAGAGATACGTGGGGGGAGAATTTTAGAGGGAGGGGAAGAGAGAGAGGAAGGGAGAATGAGATGGGTGTGGCATATCATTCAAATTGTAAAAAGAAATATATCAATAGGAATTACTAGTACTATGTTTTAAGGGGTGTATCTTGCTTGATGACACCTCAATACCTATCACAAAAGCAAGTTTGATCATTGAGGAAAGTTAAATTAATGGGTGAAAGAGTGAGAAGGGAAAGAGGATAATAACAGGGAGATGGAGACCTTGAGAGGGGGAGAAGGGGTGGGAAGTGGGACCAGGTAGAATGAGACATTTCCCCCCAAAATATGTTTTGGGTAACCACCCTGGGGATGGCTCCCACTAGTAGCAAGCCACAGAAATCTGAGACAATAAATCAGTTTTGATTGGATTCACCCTCGTGACCCCGCCCTCTCCCAGGGTAGCCTAGCGACCCAGATTAGAACTCGATTAGCCCCCTAAGATATTGGCATGACCCTTGTCAGGTCAACTAGGGGGTAAACACTCACTCGTACAATGGATTCCCCCCCCCCCCATAAGCTCCTTCCTCGTCATCTCCGTTCACTGACTATAACTTTTAATTTGTACTCTTCTCATTGTTTCTGTTATTTTTTTGTCCAAATGTCCCGATTCAATGTCATGCTTTTTTGTCTTTTTTATAATTTTTTTTTAATTTTTTTGTCACCTTATCTGAGCCTTCTCACTCAATTTTTTTTGGAGTATCAGAAATACTGATTTTAGTTTCAAAACATCATTCATGAAATTCAAAACAATGTTTCTACATTACTCGATGACAACATTGATGTTATCTTGCAAAAATGTGTCTTTATGAAAGTATTTTTCCCTCCTATGAAAATTCATGATTTTTTTTTGAGATATGAGGTCTTGTCATCCTGGGAATGATATGTGGTTGAAACTTATATTGTCGTTTCGTGGAAAATGCTCAAAACTTTGAGTGTCAACATTTTTCATTCTTTCTTTCTTCCTTTCTTTCCTTCACTTTACATGAACTCCTTCTATTCTGTTTGATTTATTCTTGTTTTTACATTTATTTCACTTTCAACAGAACAAAAAAAAGTTTAAGAGAATGACATTTGAAAACTTTCATCGTGCACTATTACCAATATCTCATTTCCATACCTTGTTACTTTGTGTTCTGTTATTTAAAAATAATAATTTGATCTTATATATTCACTGATGTAAACTTGGACATATAGGGTAGAATTGAACATAAAGCTTCCCTGACTGAAATGCACATGCTTCATCATTTTTTTTCACCCTTTACCTCTCCCTCCAAAAAAACAAATCACATGATGGCCAAATTCACCTTGTTTCCAAGATACAACTTATATTATCCAATTAGAAGTGATGTGATTGTTCATCAAAAGAAGTTTTATGTTTATCCCTTCCTTCATCAATGAATTTGATGCATTTCTGTCGGGGTGTTTTTTTATCCTTTCAAACAATCACGGTGCATGAAAGAGATGCAGAAGTACCGTACCTCATGCCATCCATTTTCGAGAAGCAGCGACTTTTATTCGGGAAAAGCGTGCGGGAGACAAGGCAAAAGAGGCTAATCGAATAGGCCTCGCATCATTTCTACAGAGATTAACACTGGCAGAAATGCAGAATAGTACATCATCACATCTCCCGTCGCAAGACTGCCGTGCCGAGCGTGCGAAATCCAAGCAGACGCGTGGGAGGGGGGAACGGGATCCAGTCTCACGCGGATGCATGAATTATGCATGAGGGGTTGGAAAACTGATAATTCGGTAGAGGCAGCGATACCCCGGCCATTCAAAACGGGGACAAATTTATCAACAACTGCAGAGCATCACTTTATTCTCACTTCCTATTACTTTCTTTTCCTCCTTACAATTTCCTGGCGGAGAGAAAAAAAAAAGTAAATGAGGCATAGCTGCCACTACTCACCCATTGATACCCAATGACACCGTTGAGACTGACACGAAATGGAAGGGGTGGGGTACTGTGCGGCAATTAACTAGCAAAAGTCACCAGTTTGTCGCTTATGATCATCCTACTGGGCATGGCAGCTTGTCGGTACGACATCTCAATTTCCAGCCGATGAGAAAATCAACTCATTCTGTCCCATTTCTTTCTATTCGCCATTGACTTTGAATTCTTGGCTGAGAAGTTCTTCAAAATACAAAGGCTTACTGTCAAATTACAGGTCTGGAATCATTTCACATTTATTCAAATTAAAATCCATTGAAAATATCATTTAATGTCAATATGCATACTGATAGAAAAATAACCAGAACTTTATCCAAAATAAAACACCCCAAAGGTTCCTTCCCTTTCTTGCCAATTATAACAGACTTTAATCATTGTTCTTAAAGCTTGCCATTCTTTTATACTATAGCTCTCTGCCAAGTTACAGGGTTCATTTCCTATTTACTAACATTGAAATCCATTCCAAATAATTTAAGATGTGAAGGCATTCCAAAAAAGACGAACTATAACTTCTAAAAGGGTAGGCAACATTCACACATTGTGGTTCTAGACATGCTTCGATCATCAATCATATGCATGGTCATTTTGTGACCCGCCACAACAAAAGGATCCTAAAGTCTCTGATGGCTGAGCAGAGAAAATCGAGTTTGAAGTCAGATCATCAAAATCGGTCAAAATGATAAGATTCCTGTTTTTGGCATAATTTTGTAGTCTAATGTATCGTCTAACATCTGCCGATATTTTGAAGCTAAATGATCAAAGGAAAGACAAGAAATTAGCGTTTTTGTGGGCCATGACTTTCCGACTTTCAACGAAACAAAAAACGCGTCTGAAGATTTGGATTTAGCGCCGCAGCTAGACTCTGCCCCTAGCAACGAGGGAGTGATCTTATCGGTCAGTGCGTGGCATCCTGGTTACTGATTGGTTGTGAGTAGACCGCTGGCACTAAGCTTGAATGAACATTGCAGAGGTTGCTAGGAGCATACCTTCCATTGCCGAGAGGTGAAAACTGTCTTACCTCCCCTTGATCATGATAGCGTCAGAGCGAAAATTTGAAGGTGGTTTTTCAAAACACTGATTTCCTAAACCATTCAAAATGCGCTGATAAAATCGTCTATATCTCCGCAACCGAGTACTTTTATGAGTCGTGTTATACATGAAATTAAAGAAGAAGAGTAAGGGAATAATGTCATGTCATTTTCCAGAAATCATCCTCCCCCAACTTTCGGATCCTTTTGTTGTAGTGGGTCACATTTCTCTCCAAGGTTCAACAGGTAAAGGGGATGGATACGAGCTACATGTGACCTGGTTTAGTCACGTGACATGGTTTAGTCATGTGACACGGTTTGGTCATGTGACACTGCAGACATAGTATACTGTACTTCAGGAATGAAAAGTATCATCCCTTTCCACAGAACAAACTTATGGATTATCTTCCACTCTCTTGTCTTCTTCATCCTTCTCTCTATCTTTACATCTGTATGTTTCCTTGTCTATCTATCCATCTATCCATCCACCCATTCACCTTCCAACCTATCTGTCCATCCATCCATCCATCAAGCAATAAATTTCTACTCTGATTTTTCTCTTCTTTCCTTTCCAATCAGTGATCATGATCTATCTATCCATCTACATATCTCATCTATCTACCAATCAATCAATCAATCTATCTATCTATCTCTCAAGATGTACTGTATACGCCATATATTTCGCGAGTGTAAATTTTCGCGAATCGGGAATTCCCGACGATTTCGCGAGTGGTTAAATTCACGATCGTGGATTCCTATACTGAACGGAGAAATGTACACGCGTACGTAACATTCACGTTGGGGGATCAGAGTCAATATTTTCGCGTGTCTTTAATTTTGCGAATTGCACCCGACTCGCGAAATTCGCGAAAATAAAAACCTCACGAAATATCTGGCGTATACAGTATGTCAATCTATTTTTACTTTTATTTTTTCTCATCTTTCTTTTCCAATCAGTGATCATGATCTATCTATCCATCTACCTATCTCATCTATCTACCAAGCAATCAATCATTCTATCTCTCAAGATGTATGTCCATCTATTTCTACTCTGACTTTTCTTTTCTGTTCTTTCCAAGCAGTAGTTTTCTTTCTATCTATCTATCTATCTATCGATCTATCTTTATTTCTATCAAGAAGTATACAATATATTTCTACTTTCATTTTTTTTTCTTTTTCTAACCAGTGATTATGATCTATCTATCTATCTATCTATCTATCTATCTATCTATCTATCTATCTATCTATCTATCTATCTATATATCTATCTATCTATTAAGATGTATGTCAATATATTTCCACCCTAATTTTTCTTTTTCTCTTCCATTTCCAAGCAGTGTTCATGATAGGATGTGGGCATGCCTAACGACTGCTCTGACAGTCACCAACTCGTGGTAGTTTCTCCATCTAGGCAAGATTCAGAGATTCATCAGATGCGAAATCGGAGCGGGCCATGGGTCCTAAAACAGGCGCGGCTCTCGATGAACTTCACTGTGGATGCATCATCTTCACCTCCATCTCTACCCCTCTTTCGCTTCTTCTCTCTCTCCCTCTCTCCCTCCCTCTCTCTATCTATCTCTGTCTCTCTCTCTCTCTGCATTTCATTCTTTTGCATTATTGGTTAATTCTCTCAGTTTTTAATATTTTACTTGAGAGGTGGGAGCGGCACAAGCACGGCGGTTCTTTGACTCTTTTTGATTTCATGATACAAGTATTTCATTTTTCCGGCATATGTTTTGTCTTCTCTCTCTCTCTCTCATTCTCTTATTGTCACATCTGTATGATTAAAAAACAAGATATAAAAAAGAAGAGTAAGATATACTCAACATATCAGAAGTGACCACAATACAAAGACGGAGATTATGAAGAGGAAATTGACAAATGAATCTACGGCCATAAAAGGAGTCCGGGGAAGGACTGGTATTGAGATGCAGATAGAGGAGACTCGCAGAAACAAGACCGAAAAACTAAGAGAATAGAAACATATACCGTAAAGTTCCGTGTATAAGACGCACTATTTTTTCGTCGGAAACCGTTGAAAATCGGGGGTGCGTCGTATACACGGGTACAGTCGAATCGAGGAAAAAAATCCGTCATGTACACCCAATTTTATAAGGCCAACTTGGGGCCATGTATGCCCATCGACGTTTGGAAGGTAAGCAATCACTAGAACTTACGGATAAAAGAGCGATCTTTCAATCTGGACACCCACAAAAGCTGCAAATACGAGATACACTTACATCGGCCTTGTGCAGTAACGATGTATCAATCTGGCCATAGACAACAGCTGTAACAGCACTGCTGTATGCTACCGATGTCAGTCTACCAAGCTACCAACAGCCAACCTAGTAGCTGGAATACGCGATGTACAGGTATCATTACTAAATTACCGATACTGTAAAACTTATCAATGTACTAGTATCAATATGACCATAGACAAAAGCTGTAAAATACGGAGTAGGATCGACACTATGTCACCGTAAATATGAACGATGTGTGAAGCATGCATGCATATCCATGCCGTTCGTTTGCTCTTCATTTCACGAGTGCGAGACCAGCTAGATAGCATATAGCTACACTGTGCTGTAGCTAGCTAGTAGCAAGCCTTTGGCAAAGGCAGCAGCTGCAGAGAGGCTTTTGCAATGGACTCGCGTGCACACAGCGATCGGATCGAAGCGCGCTAACCCGTTGCGCGCTGTGTGTGCAAGTCCATTGCTCTCTGTGTGCGTGTGCTGAAATTATAGCGAGCTGCCTTTTGCAAAAGGCCAGCACTGTGCATACAAGCATGGTACAATAGACACACATGTTACTGGTAACAGTGCATGAGTGTAATTACCGTACGCACCGTACGTCTTGCCGTATGATCCCTCTGCTACACTTGTTGATGTTTTTCTCATTTTTCGTGATGAACCTTCCAGTCTGACATGCGTCAATATGCGAGACACCCTCTGCTATGTATGACAGCAAAGATCGTACTGTATACACATGAGTACGATATGCATGACACATGTACCACGATTGAAAGGCGAAACAATAGCAAGTGAGTACCGAGACAAGTCTCGCATTTTGCGTCTTCCATATTTTGTTGATACCCGATGAATACCGTTAAAAGAAAATATAAAAGGAAACGAAAAATAGAGCAAATACATGCTGCATTCTAGGGAAATATTGAGCTGAAATAATATGTATGACACACGCAATATTTGCGTGGACATTTTCGTGTGTTTTTTTTTTTTTAATTTTAGGTCCGAAATTAGGGGTGCGTCTTATATACGGGTGCGTCTTATACACGGAACTTTACGGTATGTTGAAAGAGTGATATATAGAGGGGGAGAGAGAAAGAGAGGGAGAGATGAAAAGAGAGAGAGAGATGGAGAGAGAGAGAGACCCTTCTGTCCTACTCTACGGGATAGTGTCGGGTCATCCACCAATCAAATCACGGCAATCCCTTGGTGGAGGAACGGGAGACCACGGATCGATCCGTTCAATCAACCCCAAACCGTAAACATGCGCTCCATTGCCTAGCCCCCCAAAGAAGAAGAAGGAGAGGAGAGAGGGAGATGAAGAAGAAGACGAAAAAAAAAAATCATATTTTTTAATCTGGACTGATTAAAAGGGTTGTCCCGGGCCAGGGGACGGGTGGTGGTCCCCGCCCACCTTCAATAAGTCGGGGGGGATTCTCCTCTCATTTGCCAGAAACTAATTCACTCTGCCGGTGCTATCTTTCTGCCGCTTCTTCCATCACTTAAAGGGGGATCGAGATCAACCCGCCTGGGCGCACCCTTCCAATTTCCATAAAATGTCACATTTAGAAGCCAACCGAGCATTACAAAAGCCTGAATCTTCTGTCTTCTAAGGGACAAAATTATCTGGCCTGGGAATTATTAATGATCATATGAATTATGAATTCATTTCATTCCAAGGAATTCTGAAACCATCTTCTAGTTTATCAACTTTAAGATAAGCCATTACCACCACTGGGCACAATTTCATTCTGACAACCCAGTGATTCCTTTATACACATAATATTAGTCATAAATGCTGGCTTAATCATCTTTTAACCTGCCACCGCCAAGTTATGACTATAGCTCATTGTCTTGATAACAAGGCATATCATGTTCAAGTTTTTACTGGTTTGCCATTTCGAGGCTATTTTGAAGAAGGTAATCTTACAAGTCAGTCCTGTAATAATTACAGATTTTGGGGAGCAGCAAAATGACTTATTTCTGGTGGTGAGATGTGGAAACACCAATGAATAATCCCCAAGAGCATGAAGCTAATAATACATGAGTCTTCGGCGTTCATTACCACCGCCAAGAGCAGAGCCTAATTTTCAACCGACATTTGATATAGTACATGTTTTCTGCAACAAAACGAGGATCAAGTCAGGTTGAAAAGCAAAACTCATCCCAAATACCTGCCAAATGAATAGAATACATGCCACTGTGGTATCTTTGACCAGCACTTTAGTACAAAAAAGTATCTCCCCATCCCCCCCCCCCCCCCCCCCCCCCGCATCCCCTTTCTCCTTTGGATATGATATACCTAGTGTTTGTAACATGGGAGGTAGCATTCTGACATATATGTTTTAAATCTGCAAGGCACAAGTTGCTTCTCAAAATTCAATCATTCCATTAAAAAAATACATATTAATGATTCAAAAGCAAACACGGCATTTGTGTATATAAATCTTCTCATAAGATAAAATATGGCTATAAATAAATTGTAATAATAGGCTATACTTAAAATATTGATTTTAAGGTTGTTCATAAGATAGAATACGGTTCTAAATCGATCATAATAACATGTTATACTTTGAAATATCGATTTAAGGTTGTCCAAAGAGAAAACAAAGACAAACTTTGTTACCAGCTTGAAGTTCGTCACACAGATGAAACACCCACACTGCCAAAAGGTTGCCCATCCTTAGATGCAAATGAGCTATCGAAAGCCAATGGTGACCTTTGACATTTCATTCTGTCATTCAAGGTGTACCAGCCTCAACTTCAAGTCTTGGGATGTATACTGCTAGCCTTGTCAGTCCCACTATATATTCCTCTTGATTCTACTTTTACTATCTCTTCTTTCACTTCCTTTTCTTCTTCTTTATCATTATATTTTTTTCCCTCTCTCTCAATCTATCTCACTGTTCTCGTTTCTCTTACCTCATACTCACCTGACATATTTTAATCTGCTAAGTGAATGCATTGATTTTTCTTTCACCGTTTTTTTTTTTTTTTTGGGGGGGGGGGGGGGGGGCAGAGTAGATGTTACCATTCACACCTTTTGGGCCCAACATGTTCCCAGACTCCTGGTGTTTTTTTTCCAATGTCTCCCAGCATGCAAAAAAGATGTTGTGGCAATCGAAATCATCCTCTATGAATACTTTTTCCCCTTTCCCGCCTCCCAAATGCACAGATATAATACTCCACCAATTTCAGCTCTTCTCAAATAATGGTTCTCTATCATATTCTTAAAGTAGAGACAAGAGAAAATACACAATAGAATAAATGTTCTACTCCTACAAATGAAAAGTTCAGTCGCAAAAGGGGTTAAGCACCTTTTTTAAACATTACATGAAAAGTCCACTGTCTGATAGTGCAAAAGAAATCCTTTCAAGTGACACCTCACTTATTATATTTAAACAAGGAATATTTGTGTAATTATGAGTGAAAATATTACATATTTTCCTATAACTTTCTTTGGGTTTATATAAGAATGACCCAAGTCCATGGAAGACCATTTCGAGTAAACTTTAAAAAACTTGATATATTTTTTATTTGTCCAATAATATTCTATTTAACTGTGATTGGAAGGCAACACTGCATATATACAAATTAGAACATATATTATCATGACAATTAACATTTACATTAATTGTGGAGAGGCCATTTTGTGTGATGGACTTGGGTCATTTTTTGAATCATATACATGATATTCTGCTATAGAGATGAGAGAAGGATGAGAGAGGGCACTATAATATGAATGTAAGAATGACCCAAGTCCTTCCTTCTTACATTCATGTAAGATTTAACTCATTCATTTTAGGCACTTCCAGGGGTAATTAGGATTTATCATTTACACACAAGATGAGTCCATGCATAAGCTACAATTTCCCATGTCAAACTAAATTTGGCCAAAAATTGGACTTGGGTCGTTCTTATATTCAGGTCTTTATTTGTTTGTTTTTGAAGCTCTAACCCATTGCAGACGGGCTGATTTTGCTACAACAGGCATTTCCCATTGACACTTGCCCGAGTATACTCGGGAGTCGTCCTCAACGGGTTAATCACGAACATTTCAAATTAGCACAAAGGAATTAACTAGTTTTGCAAACAGACTCCTCAAATGCACAATATTCTTTTTTCAAATATCCTCCTGACAAATGCATGTCTCATCCAACAAAAACTCTTTTCACACCTCATTCTTTGAAATTCATCTCATCTCTAATACATTCTTTTAAATCTAAATGCATCGAATCTTTTGGTCATAGTTTCTTTTATAAACAATATCACTACTACCCATCTTGTCAGATTCCATCAGCAAGAACAAATTCCTTTATTCAAGGGTATACTTATATCTGCCATCCCTTACACCATTTCTGGTATGTAATTTCACATTGTTGCTTCATTATGATCCTGAACTTCTTTTCACATTCTTTGATGATCTTGCAGACCCCACAGATTCATCCATATCCTCATCATTTGCATTCGGAGTCATCTCTTATAATCTATTCATGAATCTCTCCCGATTTCTGTATTCTCACGCATGCCATTCCCCAGTACACACACCATGGCAAAGGTTTCTTGTTTTGAAAAAAAAAAAGAGGAGGAGGAGGAGAAAGAAAGAAGAAAGAAGAACCTCATCTGCATTTGTCCGAGGAGAAAAAAAAAGAAGAAGAGAGAAATGCATTCGCCATCAAATTCACATCACCGCACGACAACCGCGCTGTCTTTGGGAAGTGATTTTATGGTGTCTCATGGCCGTACGCAATTGCTCTGCCATCTCACGAGCTAATATCCTGTTAGCAGGGGCTCATGGGATAGCGTTTCGCTCCGCTACACGTCTCCGCCAAGACTTTAACCGCATTTCCTCTAACCGCGCAGGACTCTCCGAGGGGGGAAAGGCGGCCCCTCATGTACAGCTAGCTCACTGCCGGCAGCTTGCGGCTTTGGGCCTCCCCCGAGAAACAAGAAAACGACAACAACAACGACGACTCCATTCTGCAGAGTCAAGCACCCAAAAATGCATTTCATCATGATCTTACTAATATTCTTTCCAATGGCATATCTTAATACTCATAGAAATATTGCTCAAATGGTCAAAACAGCCCTCCCCCCCCCCCAATAAAAAAAAGAATGTCCTTCAACCTTTCTTGGAGTATTGATGCTTGAGGCATTTCGCTTTAGGACAACCTGGTTCATGCCCCAGCCAGTCTAAGACCTAATTTCACAGACACTTTGTCAGTGAGAAAATGAAGTAACAGCATCAGGTAGATATGTACTTTGTATGGCCTCAAAAACACAAGATCAAAAAGATTAAAAGCCAGCAATATGTAGACTTCCTGTCTTGTAAGACTTGATTAATAAAACTATACAAGAATCAAGCAAGTCTTAGGACTTTAGCTGTCGCTGTATCCAAGGAATGGAATAGTCCCCTTTTCTGTCCGTCACAACATCACTATTAATTTCAAGCATTAAAAAAGCTCAGGAGATGCGTCCTCTCTTGTGATGAGTATCTTGATTTCACATGATTATGGAACTTTTTCATCTCTGGCAGCAACATGTAGACTGTCAACAGCATTTTAAGGTGGTGATTCCTATAGGGGCAATCTCTGTGTGTATACTGTATATTTTAAAATAAGATACAGCCATTACTTAATGAAAAGTATCTCAGTATGTCATTACAACAAAACGGATGATTGTCCACGGTCCTTCTCTTGGGGAAAAAAGTTTGTGCTTCTTCAACATCTCAAGTAGATTACTGAAAATGCTGTTATTTTTGCATGCAGATATTTTTGCGAATGAGGAGGTCGCAGATATTTTTCACAAGATGTTATTTTCGCCACTCGTCATGGAGGCGATCGTACAAAGGTGTACTCACCCATTCGTTCACTCTGCAAATTTAATGCGTTCAAGATTAGGGGGCAATATTTTCACGTGTTGTTAAATTTGCGGCCCCAACAGTGATTTGTGAAATTCATAAAAATAAAACCAGCTTTTACAGTACTAAAATCTCATTTTCCTCTCTCAATTTTTAGTCAAAGGCATGATCCTCATCCAGTAGTATTCCATGACAAAATATAGTAACTCAGGTGAATGGCCAAGCCTGTCTACAACAGACAAACAAGGGAGAAGTGGGATAGTAACCCACTGTGGACTAGCAGAGAGCAGCTACCCTCCTGCCTAACCTCCTATCTGTGACATGCCACTGCATTTGTTTGACTTTGAGTTGATTTCCTTATTTTTTCAAAATATGAATATAGCATTACAAAGCAGTCTTTAAAAATTAACGGTACATTAAGAAATAGTAATGTCTACTAATCTTTCAGTATAATACACTATTCATAATCATAATTGAAATATCATTCCTTGCAAAATCAAATTATTACAAAGAAGTGAAGGAGACCACCATCGGAAGCTTGATTTGAGGGCGGCTTCTGCAAAGAATGCACTGTGTTGTGAGCGGCAGACTGGTTGAGCATGCATGTACATTCTGACTAGTTACAAGTAGTCGCGTCCAGTATGCATCCAATGCTAAATGAAGGTATAAAAACATGATGGCATTCTCACAGACAGCTCTCTCTCTCTTTCCCTCTCTCTCTCTCTCTCCCTTTCTTTTTCTTTCTTTCATTCTTTCTTTCTTTCTCTCTTTCTCTCTTTCTTTCTTTCTTTCTTTAGTAATTTCTCCCTTTCTCCCAAGTCTTCATCCTAAAATCTGGACTTCATTCCGTAATGTATAGGCAAAAAACATTGAACTGAATACCTTGTCCGCCCTTGCCCATTCTTACTATGCAAGGAACGGTTAGTCATTTCCACTGAATGATAAAACAGGTCATATATATCAATGGGCAGGAAGATCGGAACATACATAATCATGTATAGATATTTTTATAAATGTTTAAAGGGACTGTACAGTACTGGTTGAGGTAGGGATTCATGTTTTGAACATTCCTAAGTGAGATAATGAGAAACCTCTCATGAAATATGAAAGAGCATGCAATTTTAAGAAGGATTCAACGTTTATTTGATGAAAATTGGTTTTCAAATGACAGAGATAGCCAAAAAAGTGATAATAATAAAAGGCGACAGGCCACACCTTTTATTAGGATCTCTTTGTTTCACCTTGTTTTTGGATATATCAGCCATTTCAAAACCGATTTTCATCAAATAAACATTTGGTACCCCTTAGAATTGCACGCTCTTTGACATCTCATAGAGTGGTTTCTGAATATCTTGCAAAACGTTAAAAGCGAAATCCTCTCCTCAACCAGAACTGTACACACCCATTAATGTATGAATATTATATTCCCTAGCTCATTATCTAATTTTATATTCTAGGATTCTTTCTTGTATAGTTCCGTTATGTTTATTTCTTTAATGTTCCATCTGTTTACACAGACAAATAAATCTAAGGAGGACATTATATTGAAGACACAGAAAAAAACCTAGACTCATGGAATACCTTTTGTTTACAGCAAAAACACAAAAAGAGGGGACAACACGCCCTTTTTGAAAGGTTGGCTGCCCCTCTGGAATGGTAAGTCCAGTGGATCCAAAATGTTGAAAGCTACAAACCCGCATGTATCTAATGACGCAATCATTCATCTATTGATATGTTTTCTTTCTCCTGTAGATCAAGAGCTGCATTATGACTTGTAGCATGATGGATTTGTCATGGCACACAAGGGCATTATTGTCGTTATCAAATACCCAGTTGTATCACCCTACGTGTAACATACACAGATATTATTTATCTCCATCTACATTTTTCCCCTTCACAATCATGTCAGAATCTTTGAGCAAGAATGTCAGTGTAATAATTTTTTAGAAGATTCCACTCATTCAGACCTACTTTCTGGGTTTTAATTTCTCTCCTCACAGTCTCATTTTTGCTCTTTCTGAGCGGAGGAGGACACGAGCTCACAACCTGCTGTAAATTACGCACACATTTGTCCGCGAGGCTTTTGTCTTTAGCGGATGATGAATGGGAAGGATTTGCTGGCCAAATTGAAACAGATGACGGCAGCTAATGGCTAATGACACCGACAACATTCCCAACCCCTTAGTCCCATCCATTGACTCCCAAGTGATTTGCCCGGCTAATGTACCCCAGACTGCCAAGCAGACCCCTTCCCCCCATTAGGCATACAGTTGGCCGGGTCTCTGACAGGTTAGGATTGGTGGGTATTTCCTGACGCGGGGTTTCCTCCTGTTAGGGGCAATAACGGGCCTACATTTCAAGTCGAAACTCAAAACTAGACACTCCATTTGCAGGATTTCAGTTCAAATATGCTGGAACATTGCCATTCTTCACTTCTTCATCAACAAAGTCTTCTATTATCATCACAAAATTTTTTTTTGAAGAATGCATCATCAGCATCATCACTGACATCATTATCACCATGGCGATCATCATCACATCATCATAAAATTATCTACAGTGTACATGACACAACTGGACCTTGCCACCAAAATATCTGCAGCAGCAATGAGGATGGTATTAATTCCACTATTATATTAGTCACCAAACATGATAAAAATTAAGATTTGGCTGCAAAATTTTTCTTGACACTGAAAAAAAAAGTCGAACCAACCATACACAGATATGTAAGCCTAAAAATAACAAAAAAAAATGTAAGGGAGTTATGTTCCATATTTCACATCATTATGAACACAGTCAATAGGTTAAATAGGTCTTTCTGTACTTGGAGCTTTGACATCCTGCTAACATACCTTTTGAACATATTCCTTTCATAGAAATACCAAAAATAATCAGTTGGGTTTTTTTTTTATATATAATCCAGCTGGTTCTTGAACTACCAGACTTGACCATGCACTGTTTTTTTTATCAATTAGTTTTTTTTTTCTTTCCTAGTGGTTCTTAAAGAAAAAAGAGTGGACCATACATCCTTTCATCCGATAAATGTTTTTGTCAATCATAAGCACAAATATTGTTCATTATCAACATGTTACAATCAGCCAACATGTGACCTTCTGATTAAATATAAGGGCATATGATTCAACCTTCAAGATTTGGGATTCCCCACAGGGAAGAGATACATGGCATGCCTGATTTCCATAAGCAATGGATTAGAACTAAAAGTATGCATATCTTTTTCGGAGAGAAACAATATATTCACAATTGCCCTTCTACACTCATATGCAACTATACCTTCTTTTATATGAATTTCTAATGTGACATCAAATATTATGTGAAGTAGCACAGAATACTATATATACACTATAGATATACATGTATATACATATGAATATATGGCATACACATGTATACTTTTAGACATATGTACATACATAGTACATATTCCTGCAAGGTGAATATATTTTGTGAATGAAAGACATAAAAAAAAATAATCACATCCTTTCTGATGTCACATATTAACGGATCTGTGCTTCTAATCTTATATCATATTCAGTATGCTCACGATATTCATGTTCCGCTTGACCTATAATACGAGAATGAATCTCTCAATTTTCTGACTCAACCACCTGCCTGTGTTTTCTACCTCTATCCATCCTACCATACAGTATACTGAAATTCCTTTCTTAATACTCATCAACCACCAAGTTTTGGCCATTCATCTGCATGCCACTCTTTTCCTAAGTATTGTCCAAAGGAAGGACGGAAGAAAGAAAGACCTCCCTTCCCCTACGAGAACTGCCGCTCACCTGGCAAAGTTGGATGACTGATGAGATACAATGCTCTGTATCAGTCAGCTAAAATACAGGGTGCTCTCGCTCTCTCTCTCAATGGTGATCTGAAACAATGATACCTCTTTTTGATCCTTCAACCTTCGACAAGAAGAGCCAGTAAGCAGTAAGGATGTTTAATTTGTTGCCATTTCATACCTGGTCCAGTCCCTTCATTATCTATAACTCTCTGTTACCACTGCAAAATTTGCAATTTGAAACTAGGAGAAAGAGGGGTACTTGACAACTGTCATCTACTATCTTGCCATCTTTGTATTTTTTTTGTCTACACCCTCCCCCCCCCCCCTTTTAAGTCAGAAAACATGGGGAAAAAAAGATTAATTATATGCATCTATCAAAGGTTGTATAATACTTTTGCAAACATCACAACATTTTGCGTGGTTGGAGAATAATGTCTCCTAATGCCATGCATGAAATCTTATGGTAATACATCTCAAGAGTTTTTTTTTTTTTTTGGGGGGGGGGGGGGGGGAGGTTGGGGAAACGAGTGAAAAACTAACTCAAAGTAACTTGAGAAGAGACTCCCCTTTCGTACCGAGAATGATGGTTGGAGTTTTTTCGGGGTCAGAATAGATTCAGTGGAAATCTATAATGTTGTCTCCCCCTCCATCAGAAAGAAGTTTCCAGTTTATTATTCTGCGGAAAGGTCTGAATTACCTACCTCTACAATACACCAGTTTATAAAAGTAATCTAATTATAAGGGTTAAAAGAGGGACACATTAACTTTTAACCTTGCCATCTGCATAATATCTCCTCACATTTACTTCCTCTCATCAGTGAAGTGATTAAAGTATTAGAGAAAGAGCCGTGATGGGGGTACATACCACACTGATGTAGGGGCTTGAACCAGCAACAGCAGAAATGGGTTGGCAGTAAGCCACACTGCCGCTGAACATGACTTCAGGTCTCACCAGCACCGTGGGCTGCACGCTCATCTATCGCCGCGGCCGTCTGCGTCCCTCCTGAAAGCGAACGGTGGAGGGAACCCTTCTCCGCTTCCAGGTCGCTGAATGGCTCCGATTCTGTCTTCCGTCCGTCCGTTGTTTGTGTGTGTTGCTTTCTTTCTTTCAGTCTGTCTGTCTGTCTCCGTTTGCTTCGCTGCATGCACAATGTCCTTTTTTTTTATTCTGCTCCTACCTGAAAGGTATCTCTGTCACCCCTTCAGTTTCTATTTCGCTTCTCTATTTCTGTTTTTCACCTCCGGAGAGCAACAGGTTGCTCGAGTCAAACTCCGGGTTGTAGGGTTCCACACCTTCTCGATCAGATGCACAGAATAAAAAGAAGTCACTCGTTCAGTGGATGGAGAGGGGGAGGACAGCAGCCCGCCTCTCACTCCTATGACTCCACAGAAGATCTCCGAACAATAAATGTACGATTTGCTTCACACTTTTCGCACATGAAACGCGCTTGGCGTGGCACAAAACAATGTCTTCTTGGAGTGGAACAGACGCTAAAATGTCGTTCATTCACAAATGAAATGTGTTCTCTGGTTGGGGAAAAAAGGCTTTGTCAGAATTCTCAGACTGGTATCAGTACTTCTGATTTTTCTATGTCAAAAGTTTGATGTGTTCTTTCTGAGGCCACTGTAAGAGTTGCGGAGACAATATGACAAGATACGCCATGATGACATATATTGTAGATTCAGACAGATGAATCCACCCATCAAATTTGTTAAACATTGATTTTTTTTTTCTTATTTCTTTAAGATGTCAACCATGGTAAGAAGAGATTTATTCTCAAATATGACTCTTCGACTAAATCGCTAAGACTTCGCACTTGCATCTAATCTACAATATCATGACATTGAAACGGGTAAGGGGATATATTCTTGAAACCATCTATATGGCAAGATTTCTTACATGAATTATCACCTCACAACGAAATGGGTTAAGTCAGATCTGATACTCTGCAGGTTACATTACCTGTCACTGCCATTAGCTGGATTGCTAGCATCAATTTCAATCCCTCCAAAAATTCCCATTTTTCTCTTTTTTTTCACACTATTTTTTCTTTATGTCATACATATTTTTCCCTTGCATCTTGATAACATTATCATCATCATCCCCAATAGTACAATTGTATAATCACATTTTCTTGAAATTTTACTGTGATAAACCCTTCTGCAAACTTTTTTTTTTTGGTGTGTTTTATATTTCCTCTTCTGAAAACATTATTTTCATAAGGGGAAAGTATTTGTTATGTTGGTTTAGAAGAGCTTATATCAAAATGAATTGGATTTGTCTGCGTGAAATTTTGTTTATCAATAGGTTTTACATATTGATGTTACACTATACTATTAGTATATCCAATATAAAGGGCAAAGTTTTCAGTCATCTTTGATGAATTCACCTACTACTGCTAGCATAAATTATTTGTAAAGTGATAACATTAAAAAAAAAATGCTGCTCGAGATGACAATTTCATTCAGTGTGCTTACTTGTGATATGCATATTATAGACATGTAGTAATTTGATCTAACCTAATACAATTTTGATTTAAGATTACAAAAATGTTCTGACATTCACATCATCATCTTAAAGTTTGAAGACATTCTTTTTATTCACTTTACTGATTTGATTTTCAACAACTTTCAAACAAATTTAACACTTTCTGTTATATGCAACAAGTTCAAGCAATGTATTTCCATTTTTTGAGTGATTTTTTTATTCTTTTAAACTGTTGCAACAGGAGCTTGATTATTCTTATATGAGAGGTTCACTGTATCATATGTGATAAGACACAATAAGTCAATTCTCTTAGGCAATTTCACCAAAAATTATATGCTTCTGCTCAAATCCTAGATTAACTGTGTAGGCTCCATAGTGGTAAAAAAAAATTATTAGTAAATAAGAGACATCTTGTGTTTCAATACTCAATAGAGTCATACAATTTTTCCTCTTGAAATTGTTGCACCGTCACGTCTGAATATTATACATGTATTTTACTTTACTTAAATACTCTCAAACAAAAACTAGCTCCATTCACATTTGTAAACTTTATATCAAACATATGCTTTACATCAAATATCAAATATGATAATACAATATATAACATGCATATTCAGATGTAACTGTAAACAGTAAGTTGATCTTCAGTTGGCCTGAAAATTCAGGACATTATCATTGATCACATCAAATGAAATCACAGTTAAGAAGTTTATCAGACCACTGTTACCAAATCATCAACTAGACGAAAACCTTGGAAGGAATTCATATTACATTTGCATTATTTATAATGCAGATGACAGAGTGGCTACTTACACATTGTCTCTTTCGATATGGTTTTGAAAATGTGGACCAAAAAGGGACACATAACAATAGAATTGAAATCTAATACAAAATATTTAGGTACTGGTACATCATTTTATGTTTGTTATGATTATATATATATATATATATATATATATCTATATATATATATATATATATATATATATATAGATATATATATGTATATATGTGCAAATCCATGGATTCACGAATTCGATTACAGAAACCCACACAGATGGTAAGTTTCTAGGGATAAGAGATCACGCACATGGGACTCAAGAAATTAAGTCGGTTCTGCATTCCTTTCAGAATGCTCGTTGGTAATGTAGCCTTATTATTGTTTGGGTGTCACAGAAATGATGAGTGTGCTGTTGGCTATCACCATTTCTCTTTGAGGTTATATCAGTATGCATATGTAAAGACATAATGTGTATTCAGTATACACACATAGAAAGAGAGACACATATGTACTAGGTACATCAAAGTGCATTGTATGTATGTAGGTACGTGTACACAATCTGGATGGGAAGATATATGCACACAAGCATTGCACAGTACAAGAAAGATAGGTCTACTTGTTGGCCAAGACATGAATTCTCTCCCATCCCACACAAAATAAACAAAGAAATAGATGAATATATAATAAACAAAAATGAAAAATCTGACACAAGTCTGAAGTTGTAAGCATTGGGACTTCTTGATGTATGTGTCTGTGTGTATGTGACTCTTGAATTTTTACCAGCCGACAGCTTTCAAAGCCTTGTGACGCAAATCATTTAAAAGCATTTGAAATCTTGAAATGATCGCAGTAACCATGGCAACAGCTGGGGCAGTAGCCAATCAGCTGTCAGCTTTCTATTTGTTGCTATGGTAGCTGTAGTTCTTGTGAGTTTAGAATTTCTGCAAAATGTCTAAATTCAAGTAGAATTGTCTTTTTTTTTCAGTCGGCAAACTTCGCAACTCACAACCAAACTCTCACATCGCACAACCAAAGAAATGGGCTGTTACCACTACCGATTGCTACACAATTATCTCCCTTCTAAGAAATCTTATTGAAAACTGACTTTTAGTTATCATTAAGATTAGGCTGCTGAAGGTACTGGTGACTTAGATATTTCCATTCCTACCGCGTGAAGCAAAGCTCACTGCTTTGTACACACTCTGATACCGACTGAAGAAATACGGCATTTCCTCCGTGCAGTCAAAGCAAAGGGAAAAAGGGATCAACAGGCAAGAAACGAAAATCTCTGACACGCCGTGTATCAGTTTTTGAGACCCGTAAGCTTTCGCAGACAAACACAAACATTTCAAATGGGGGTAACCAACAGCCTCCAAGCCTCGGCAAACAAAACCCATTCTATCAAGAAAGAAGGAAAAAAAAGGGAAGGCAGGGGGGAAAAAATGAGCAATTGATTCCGCGCACAATTCGCACCCAAGAATAGGGGCCATGTCTCGGCCACTTTTGAGATGACAACCTGGGTCGGAACGAGCGGGGGCAGACCGTACGCTCCACTCTCAGAGATTTTTTGTGCGGCCATGCGGCTATTTACTGAATCGCCGCCGAGACCCGCCAGCAGCCAAACCTCCACCGAACCGCCGAACCGCCACGACCCCGGTCGAGAGAAATCGGAACTGTTACACTCGCAGCCCTCCATTTTCCCCCCTTTATCTGTCCCTCTCTCTCTCTCTCTCTTTTCCCCCTCTCCTTCTCTCTCTTTCTATTCGGCAGCCAGTATGCACACACAGACATATATACACACTGAGAGACTAGCTTTCGGGTGTTTTCTCCCCGCAAACCGCAGCTATCGAGCGGAGCAGGCCCCTTCCTTTCGGGCGAGGGATTAAAAGAAATTGAGCAGCAGCCTCCTCTGTCCTGAAAAGGGGGCTCTAGAAGTGGAGAGGGCGAGGGCAGAAGGAGGGGGGAGAATTAAGGCTGTAAAATGGGCGAGCAGAGAAAGGATGTTGTAGCTGGAGCAGAAGAGAGAAAAAGGACTGAAGGCAAAGAGTATTGTGCAGAAAAGAGAAAGTTATTAGTGGTATTTTGCACTCCCATCATCCTCCCTAACTTTTTTCGGCATTTTGTGCTTTCTGTTTTTTTTTTGCATCTGTGCATGTGTGTGTGTGTTTGTGTGTGTGTGTGGGTGTGTGTGTGTGTGTATGTGTGTGTGTGTGTGTCGGTTGGCAACAATGTAAGACCGTGACCGAAGGGATGACCGCAAGAGCTGCAGGGCACGTTTTACTGGCCGCACTGACGGGGTGGAGTTTGGTGCGGCCCATCTTACGGGGTAAAGAGGGTATGGAAAGTGATGTATCTCATTGATGCCCGGTGTACTCTAGATATCGACTGCATCATACACAGTCAGAGAAAACATGGAACACAAATATATATAGTCATCATGAGAATGGCGCAGAAATTATGATAAAATCTAAGTTTAAGTTTAAAATCCAATTTCTGTTTAAATTCAAGCAGTGCTCTCATCATTTTTGCAAGCTGTCCATTGAAGGATGTTTCGATAAACCCCAGGAATGTTGTGATTTCACTTAACAACAGCAGCTTCAGTATCTTAACCAGCCCGTACATTGTCAGAGGTGTTATCAAATAGCATACACTCATATCTAAAAGATTCACAGAAATAGGCAAGGTGTAGATTTCATGCAATACATGACTTAATATTCCAATGACTTGAATTTTTTTTTAAAAATTGTAACTTTATACACCCTGCCTAAAAGAAGGAATAGAATTTCAAGAGCCTCATACATTTGAAACTGATGGGCAATTAGAAAAAAAAAATACAAGAGGCGTGAAACTAAGGTCTATGGACAGTAGGATGTAAAAAGAGTTTGGGTTTATATAATTACAAGAAAGATGAGATAGCACATTATGCCATGCACTTTAGCATTCAGGCCCTCTACTGAAAAGTAATCAGTTATTGGTTTATGCATGTAGTATTATGGATATCAGACGCTGAGAATGATGATGATTTTTTTTTTTAATGTAACTTTGCTCCCCATTTTCTTTTTCACACTACATAGTGGAATCAACCACCAGCATAATATTTATCCGTCATGGCCATGCAATTATACAGCCACTTAAATCAAGCCAAAAAGAACTAAAGATGATTATTATAACAGATCACATGCTGGTGACGGCATTTAGTTTTATTCCATTTCCGCTAAAAACGTAATTACCTTGTACAAACAGTTGATATTGACATGATCATTGCAGAATATTTACTGGCACTGCAAAAGTGGGGAGCCTAGTGACTCTCAACCTCCAAGCATTTTCTTGATAATCATATTTTAGACAATTGTTGACATTTAACCTTAGGTATTATGATTTATCTATTCTTTGATTTTTATAACACATGAACTGATGATAAATGATCAGTTTATACCACTAGAAATTCAGAATAACACAAAGATCATCACACACACAAATTTGCTCCTAACCCTTGAGGATTAGGTGTTACAAAACAGCTACACAAATCTGTATGCTCTTCTCCTAAGTTGTGTACCACCAGAACATTCCCCCTCTAAACCTAGTCCCCCCCCCCCCCCCAACAATGTTGCTATGATGTCAATACATGTAGATGCCGTAAAAGACATAGAAAGCACTTTTTTTTCTGATTAAGGCGTATTTCTTGTGAACATACTTGTGAACATAGCTGTCAGTGTGTTTCTCGTGAACATAGTTGTCGTGCGAAGCCGGGACTGGGAGCTTGAGGGTAGCGACTGGGGTATGGCGGGAGCTTTCGCAGGAGAGCCATTAACGGCAGTCAGTTGACAGATTGAAAGGGCCCCCTGTCCCTGGGCACCACTTTAGGCTTGCCACTGAAGAGGGGTGGAGGACCGTGATCCCCTCTCCCCGTATCACACCCGTGCTCGAGTGCCACCCCCGAGGACCCGCAGAGAGTGGGGGGAGGGAGAAAGCGGGAGAGAGAGAGAGGGGACGTCCTCGTAGCAACGGGCAGAGAAGAGGGGATGGGGGGGAGACGCTGGGTGGTTGAAGTGCGTGTTGCAGCTCGCTCACGGGGTGAGGCACTTGTGAAAATGCGAACCCATACAACACTTTAGTAGTGTAAGGTGGGGGGATGGTTAATATGGGAGGGGGGGAAAGAGCCCCCTTTTTTCATGCAAATGATGCAAAACCTCGTCTTTTTACTCTCAATTTCTCCTAGAAAAACAATGGCATAGGGTCGAGGCACGGCTGGTTTGACAAGGTGAAAGATAATCAGAGACAAAGACAAGAACACGGAGAAAAAAAGAGAACCTCAAGGCATGCTTTGCTCTGTCTTAAAAATTACAGTTACATATATTTCTTCCTCTACAGCTTAAAATCAAAGGTACAAATAATCCACCACCACTCTAAACCCTAAAAATCATGTGTGCCCCATAAAGATAGTGCAGAATCGAAGTTATCATAGGATTTACGTATCTTGTTATGGAAAGCTGAGTTAAAACACCTTTTATAAACTTAGGTTTCATTTCAATACAATGCATCTACCTTTGACAGATACCCCTGAAGATAAAACAGTTTCTTTTCTTTCTGATGCAAATGTTAATGCATAAACTGTTGTACTGAATGTTATCGTATGCTGAGAGAAGGTCTTGGCTTCTCTCACAACACTGATGTTTAGTTTGCCTTGGAATATAAGCAAGTCTTTTGCAAAAACCATGCTTCCTTATTTAATGCTACAGAGTGATGGACCATATTATGTGGAAGTGCACATATTTCACTGGGAGGATGAAATGACTCTATTACCAGTGGGTTGTCTATCAAATTATGATCATAAATGAATATAATTTCCCATTTTCTGTGTTGGTAAATACTTGGCATACATGATAAGCATATTTCTTTCACCATAGCTACGCCAGGGACATTGGACAGTGTACAATCCTATGGGAACTTCTGCGCACACACATGGGGTTTTGACAACAGTCTAGTTTGCTAATCCATATTCCATCATGAAATGCATTCCACATTGGATATGAATGATTCAGAAAAATATATCATTAATGTTTCATCCCAAAAATGATTTTGCTCACAAACCTCGAGCTTCTATGAAATCTGAAGAACAATAAAGTTTTAACTGCACATACAGTGAAACAAACAAAAATTCCATAATGTTATATATATTTAATGCAGATGCATCATAAAAGAATCCATTATAGCATAGGTACCAAATATGATAACCCTTGTAACAGTGCAGAATAGCCCAACTTTCATTGATTTCTCATTTGTTCGATTAAAAAAAAAAAATCTTTACAAGACTAAATGACGGCCAAAGGAAATAACATGTGATTAGGATGAATTTGCACACACACACACAAAAGAAAAAAAAATAGGGGGAAAAATTTCAGCATGGAGCAAAAAACAACATGGAATGTACATCCCAAAAGCCACATGACCTCTTCTTCATCCACCAACCAACAAGGACCCCGAGGAAACAGAATCCAGCAGCCGACCAGGACATCGGGCCAGGATGGAACGCACAGAGGGGTGCAGGCTGCTGCTCCGCCCGAGTTCAGGGCGGGCGACGGTAGGGGGGGATGACAGCCCAGCCAGCCCAGCCAGCACTGCTGGCCAAACAACGGCACACCCACCGCCTACAGACAGCACCTTGCAAAAAGACAGCCAGCTTATATTGGCTTACCAGCAAACAACCCAACATCAGATAATCATTTTTTTGTTCTCTCTATCTCTATCTCTCTCTCTCCTTCTCTAATTGCTTCAAAATCATATTAATTGCAGACATTTGAGGGACAGATTGAAGTAAGAGAAATAAGACTCTCACAAAAAACAAAGATGCATTCATAACTGAATCACCCAGACAAAGGGAAGTAAACCAACATCTTGAAATGTATGGTTGCTAAAGAATCAACTACTACTGCACCTAGATGGAAACACTTTCAAACCTAAAGATACATTTTACAATTACTATATCCAATAAAGGGGAAGAAAAAACAATCTACTGTCATGGAAACTGAATTCATAGGAGCTGAACAGGGATAGGATTTCAATGAATGATGGGGGTTTAATTTGAGATTAACTTGAAGTAGGTTTGCATTGCAACTGATTGACAAATTGCCCTACATCGACGTAAAAAAATCTTGACAGAAGAATTAAACGAATTTGAATAGTTTGCATGGACATAAGTTTTCTCTCACTGACTCATCTTTTCATTCTTTGCTGATTTCTGACAGGATGGAAAATCAAATGACATGAGATTTTACAAAAGAGGAAGAGTGTAACTTTCTTGAAATAACTTTCTCGAGTATGAAAAACCATCGACTGTACTTACTATCTTCATTGCGCTCTTATTGTAAACTATACAAATTAATTTTGCTTGACATAGACTTGCATTCAGACAGTGTGTACACACAAAAAGAACTTTAACTTGACATCATTTTTCCCCTTCAGAAGACAACTATAAATCTTGACAACAAAACTTTTTACCACATTTGTAGTATCAGCAAACTAGATTATTGGAGATAAAATAACATCAAAAGTTGATCCCCCACCCTCCCCTGATCAGCATTGGAGTTTAGTTTATGTGTTTGGTACTATACCTGAAAATCAAAATAAGTTGGGTAGATTCAATAGCCAAAGAAATATGCCCAATCTGGACTTTTTGTCCTCTTTCTATGCATTCTCATTAATATGATTTTAAAACCCCATTACATATGCCACATCTATACAAGCTCCACTATTTTACTTCTATTTCTCTGTAAGCATTCCATTTTACGAAGTATATTTTCTCCCAAACATCCCAGCATTCCATATTATCATTTCTCCTTTCAATTACTGATTTATAAAAATCATGTATCAGTTAACCTCTTTATAGCATGTGTGCCATGAGTGCACATTCTGAGTGGCAGAAGGTTGTTAAAATCCACCGACATATTACAACATCAACCCTTCCAGAACTACCGTCTCGAAATGGAATTGATATTGTGTGCGACACGTTGCTAGCAGGATGCAGTGTTAATGATTATTCTTTGGCTCTTAACTGATGATTTCGCCCTTCTAATAGATGCAGTTGAAAAAAAAAATTATATTTATTGAATTATGAATTCCCTACATGACAGTTCAACTTTGACTAGTACGCAACATCATAACATGGACTTAAAAGCTGACTGTCACATTTAACATACTTTGTCTGTTTCATTGTTTGACTATTTTTCACAGGAAGAAGAATATATCCATGGAGATAATGTATCTTCATCCCTTTCAGAACCAAGGTCCTAAAATTCTATCGATGTTGTATCTAAATATGAGGCCCATAGAATATAAGAGTTAAAAGTGTGATCAAAATATTTCATTTCCTTGATATTCAAAAATCAATTTTATTTGTCGACTCTTTTGAATCTCCACAAGAGCAGTGGAGTGGGACCAACCACATTTGAGAAGGAAGATATTAAACTGAATGATTGCTGCTATTTCTCTGTGTCCTGTATAATTCAATCATACGCCACCAGAAAATGACGTAGCTCATAGTTAACCAGTCAAGCATGTGTCAGTAGCCACTCCATCATATAAAATCATCATGATACTCACAGTATATAGACAAGAGTGTTATTAGAGGCAATTACAGATATGTAGTTTGCCTCCTTTTTTTTTCCCCCTCCTTCCAGACGAGACCAACGTATGACCGCTTCCAGGTGCTTCTCCAACGACAAGCATGTAATGAGGGGAGAGACCTGCGACCAGATGGAGTGATGAGCTGAGGATAGACTGAAGAATCAAATGAGATGACACCACCGAAGGGTAAGAAAAAAACAAAAAAACAATGGCAGTCACGAGCAGAAGAAATGGGCAGGTCAGTCTAAAGATGTGCAGAGTGAAGGAAAGTCTGTAATCGTTGATCAAAACTCGGTGTGCCTGGTGGGCAAATCTGGCGCAGAGTTGGAACGGACGGAAAAAAAAAAAACAGATGGCATGAACGAGACGAAGGGAAGATGATGCAGCAGACATCAGCCAAGTTGGCCGGATTGTGATGCCCGAAATGACGGCAAAGGATGAGGTAGGGCCGTGATTTCTCGCCGAAAAAGCGGGTTCCAGTTTATGGGATTTTTTTTTCTCTTCCTCCTCGTCCTCTTCCTCCTTCTTCTTCTTCTTGTTCTTCTTCTTCTTTTTTTTTCCTCTTCCTCTTCGAGAGAGAATGAGAGATACGATTGCAATTACGGCTCAGTGGATATCGGTGACACCCAACTCATGCCGGGTCCCCGTGGAAATGTGCTACAAGAATGAAACGCTCTCCTACCTTTTCCCTCTGGTCTTCCCGATGCTCCGCTCACACGCGGCGATCGCAAGAGGCGCGGGGTTCTGCGTTCCCTCTTTGATTGCTTCGGCCGGCCGACGGTCGGTCCTGATCCGCTTCCTCTCTCTTTTGAGGTGGGAGGCGGAAGATGAGAGGCTAGGAAACCAGTGATGTGCTCTCTCTCTCTCTCTTGATGATGATGATGATGAAGATGATAATGACAATGATGATGATGATGAATCTAGTCTAACAAGCATTTAATGAGGATGACCTCTGTTCGCAAAGTTGCCCTGCCTGATGCAAGGTCGGCGAGTGAATCTCACAATTTTATGCACAAACGGCGCAACGTCCGGTCTCAATACAGCTGGTTACCTTTCCCACCTATGCCACCAGCTACTCCAGTAGAGGTGCAACCGTTTTCAGCAGAGCAAACCTAAATCATCTTCGGCCGATCTCTGACGAAGAGACGAAAAGATTCCTAAACTCACCAGCCAGACTCAACAAGCACATCAGGTCATCAAAGTTCACACTTATGTCAAAACAAAATCGATTCTGAGGTCTGTAGAGCAGGTTAATCAGCAGCAAACGTTAACACAACAGACATGATGCGTTCCCCCGCCAATCACCTCATGGTAGCAGCGTATCATGGCCCACGTCTTAGTTACGAACACCTCATCCCTGACCACATATCGCAACAAACCACTTATCCTCTTTCTTTTTGAGTCATTTGACTCCACCATAGGAAAGGGAATATATCATACACACACACAAAAAAAGAAACCAAGGGTGAGGACCGCCTGTGCTGAGTGAGTGTCGTGAGATGTTCATCAAACAATGAGTCTAGTACCTTCTGGCATCTGCAAGTTTGGGGCGGGGTTGGGGGAACTTTCCCACACGAAAAATAATATCTTCCGAGAGGAGAAAGTCAGTAAATATAACCCCTTCTAACCAAAGCTTCCATCCCTTACACTTCCATATCCCTCCCCCTCCCCCTTTAAACTATCAACCTTTCTGAGTTTCGCCATTTCCCCCCGTTTGGGTCCATGAGAAGGGGGAAGACTCTTGAGAACGTGAACCCCGAGTCGACGATCGGACGACACGACACGGATGATGCCGTAACGGGATACCCGCATGCAAACCTCACCAGGAACTGCATAAATGTTTGTCAAAATGCAAACCCGACCTGATCATAGGAACAAGAGGGTGGGTTGGGGGGGGGGGGGGGGGGGAGAGCAAGGAAGGGGAAAGCAAAACAAAAGAAAGCGGTTGGGGTGTGCTCATAATTTCTACCTTTCCTCTCACGCCCTAGCCATCCCACACATCTTATTTGCTTTTGTGTCACTAAGCAATGGAGGATAGGGAAAAAACAACAACAACTATACGGGGGCGAGGGTAATATGCCCCTAAACAAAGGTTAGATGCCGAAAAACTCTCAACTCGGTCTCACTCGCCAAACAGTGTCTAGAATTACTGCATTACGGTAGATCCAGACATAAAGAATGTCCATTGTGGAGATTGTATTCCAGGCGCACTCTATTGTATGGACCGGTACCTCAAAATAAATGAAATTCCCATACATTCACTTTCTCCTTTTTCTCCCCCTCTTTTCCTTTCAAAGCTACCATATCACTGATCGTGAAGTGAAGACACACAGGGTCTCAACATCACACACACACACACACACGCACACGCACACACACACACGCACACACACACACATTGTCACAGAAAAATGACAAATTGCAATCATCCTAGAGATTCTGGTTGCTAGATATCTCGGGAAAAATGAAAATGGATTGTTGATGGATATAGTCCCTTTTTTTCTTCTTTCTTTATTGTGTGCTTGCATCATCTTCTGCATAACAGAAAGAAAAAGAACGCAGGTACTTTTTAAGCACCGGTAGTCAGGTTTCATCCGCGATGCACGCGCTTCACAGCGCCCGGTACAAAGGAAGATGAAATTGTCGAAGCATCGGAAGATAAGTTACAGACATTCTTTTCAAACTTCTGCCGAGACCCACAATAGCGGCCCGTAACACGAGAGCTGAGGGAACTTCTGTCTTGCTTGGAAAGCCGCCACTGCTGAAAAGCAGGCTCATCTCAAAAATTGATGTTGCATGAAAAGCGGCGGAGAAGAAAAAAAAATGACTCGAAATGGAAGAAGTACGGTATCGTTTTCTGCCTGGAAATTGGAGTACTGAAAGAAAGCAAGTCTCCAATGCATTCATTTATTTACTCTCTTCCACAGAAGACAAAAGAGCCAAGACTGTTTACGTGGTGCCACGAGTATCTTGGTTGCAAGTACAGACGTCGAATCTACGTCAAAATTCCCTACGAAATAACCGTGGTTGTCTTCGCATCTCGCTCCGCGAAAGCACATATGGCTGTGTCCAGAAAACAGCTCGACACAAAACCCGTCTCTAACTTCTGTTTATATAGTGTATTATCTTTTATATCCGTTATCCCCATCACCTCTCATCAAGTCAGTTGACGAAATGAACGTTTACACAGAAATCAATTCTATTTGTGGGCTTGAAGTCTTGGGATTGGTAACAACAAAAAAAGAAAGAAAGTGATATCCTAATCAGAAGGAAAGGCCATAATCACACAACAGCTCTGCAGAAACTTTCGAACTGTAGACCTGTTGCACACAAGCAAATGCAATCTAAATATGGTCGACCTTACTTATTAAAGTTGACCTCGCTTAAGTCGAATAATCGCCTAAGTCGAAGGTCTTTTCAAGACCTCTTTTCCTTATATTCTATTGATTTTAACCCCTCATAAGTCAATTTTCTCGAAGTCGAAGCTATTTCTTCAGTCCAAATAGATTTGCCTTAGGCAAGGTTGACTCTATATATGCATATTTCTACATGGTTACCTTTACCCTTTTTTGTGCCGGGGAATTTTGGAGAGTGTGTACACCGATATGGGCTTTTCAGTACCAATCAGCACTCAAAGCACATACAGAAGTAGTAAGAGGAAAACTTCTAAATGGCGAGTACTGTTCAACAAATTACAAACCTCAACTTACACGTAGTTTTCACCTCTTTTCCATTTTGTTATTGATTTTCCGTCATAATTTTTTTATCCTGCTCTAAGTTTTGATGATCTTTGCCTGCGACCATTGCAATTCTCCATGTGATACAATGGGTATAGTGGATAAGACTCTCGACTCCAAAACTAAGATTTGGAGTTTGTGTCCTGCCAAATACTTACGCCCCTAGAAGTGATGTTTTTACCCATTATGTCCCTCTCGATCCAGGCATAAAAATGAGTACCTGGCAATGATTATGTAATAACACTGTACTACAAGATCCTCTGGGAGAGCAGTGTTAATTGATAAAGAGTTGATAGCTATTGATAGAATTGATATAACAAAGTTGGTTGATGATAAGACAGAGGGTAGTGAGAAGCAGTTCGTATGTAGACAATGAGATGGTGTAGACAAAGAGAAAGATTTCTGGTGTTGTTGTTGTTGTTGTTAAGAGTATAGATACCATATTCAAGAAGAAAAAAGACCACAGTGAGAGAGACAGATGAAGCATGGCAAAGAGAGACAGTAAGGAAGAGAGAGTGCAGCAAAGGGAATTTGAGAATATAGCAGATGCAGAAAGGAGACTGAGATAAACATATAAGGGTAGAAAGAGAGAGAGAAACATATAAGATAGAAAAAAAGAGATTAACATATAAGATAGAAAAAAGAGATTAACATATAAGATAGAAAAAAGAGATAAACATAAAAGATAGAAAAAAGAGATAAACATATAAGATAGAAAGAAAGAGAGAAACATATAAGATAGAAAGAAAGAGAGAAACATATAAAATAGAATGAGAGACGGAAACATATACACATAAATAGGTAGAAAGAAAGAGAGAAAAATAAGCATAGAAAGAGAGAGAGAAACATATATGGGTAGAAAGATAAAGAGAAACATGTAAGTTTAGAATGAGAGAATATAAGTTTAGAATGAGAGAGAAAAACATATAAGGTAGACAGAGAAAGATAAGGCTCCAGATAATTTGAAGATAGACAAGTTTTTACAGGGTAGAGAATATATAGAGAGTGTGAGGGATTCAGATGAACTTAGAATCAAGACGGAGAGGGAGAAATAGGGACAGTGAGATGGAGTTGGCAGAACGCTCACAAATTTTTTTGGTCCGACTGTAGGTTGGTTGCTATGCGCTCCCCTCTCGGTGAAAGAAAGGAACAATGCCCGTTTGCCTGGCACAGATTAAAAGCTCACAAATCTTTTGCCCAAGTCATTATCTCAGGTCCGATCCAAAATAGACATGAGAATGGGCTTGCCAAGGGGAGGAAAGGGAGGAATAGGGCGAGGGTAAAGGTTACGGCTTAATAACGAAGTTGCATTCTCCCCGCCTGGCGCGCAAATCCTAAAAGCACACAATTCGCGGCCGGCGGCACCCTTAGTGCGTTTTTTAATGTCTTTTTTCGCTGGCGAAACCACATGGTCCCTAAACCCAACGCTTACAACAAAAATATCCTTCTCCGCCCTCCAAAATTCTGTCCCTCAAGATTCTTCCTCCATTCGGCAGCCGGGAACTGGCAATAGATTTCGCTGAATGGACATGGGGGTTTAATTCCCCACCACAAAAAAATATTCTCAACATCACCTGTAAAGTAGGGAGAACAATTTTGTTTTTTGTTTTGTTTGGTTTTTTCTCCCTGACCAGTGCAGGAATTTTTCATCACTAGTATGAGTCACTGCGCGGTGCCCAGTAGTGCTTATTACAATAATGGCTCCAATTTAAAACCTAATTGATTTGCTCCACCTTTCAAAAAAAAAGTAATTTCTCTAACTATTCTTTTTTTTTTTACTCTTCCTCCTTTCTGTTGTTGAGTTCTAAACTTTATAATGGTATATTTGCCTAACACACATTCTGATCAACCCAGGTAGGTCACCGGTGAATGCTCCCATAGAAAGGCAGCATATTTTTCGGCAATATGAATGCCTTAAAGGTAAAGTCCTTCATCAAAAAAGCATGTCAGACAAAATCAGGCATCAGATATGAATGACAAAAATGTTAGAATAATGGTAAGAGGAAGGAAAGTATATGTAATGGGGAAAATCAGGATATTAATCTAAACTAAAATGATACTAATGAGGATATTTATGATGATTTAACACAGGGGGGGGGGGGAACTTTCATGGCAGATATCAGTGACAATAATCTTTACAAAATAGTCCAGTTATTTTGAAAGTTAAAATAGAAAGTCTGCATTTCCACATTTATCAGAGAATGTAGCAGAAAGTCACATATTTTTCAGAAAAGAAAGAACATCTGTCATGACAGCAATCAACTTTATAACTATGGCTCATATGTAAATGTTAAAAGAACCTCAAAAAATATCCCACAAATTTGATATTCTTTTGTTTTTTACATAATAATTTTGTGAAGATCAAATCATGAAGCAACACAAATGAAAGAAAATGTGCACAATTACACGTAGAGACAAACAACACAGCTTCACGCATACCACACAGGCCATATGTTCAGAGATTTGAAAAAGCAGCATGAGACGTCCATTAGAGATTGGACAAAGCATCCTCGCATGGATAACCTTATAAATAAAAAATTTGATGTAACAATGTGGTTATATCTGCACAGGGCAGCAGCTCCCTCCAGCCATAGCTTAGCTGTCTGTGAGATCTCATAGGCCATGCCGTGATTAACGCCATCAGTACACGTTTGTTCTACAAATCCTGATATCAAATTTATACTAGGGGCTCCATTCACATTGCTGCTTACTAAAATGACATCATTACGAATGTTAAATAGCTGGAAATATTCAGTGCAAAAAAAAAAAAAAAAATATGATTACACTCCATAGCTTTAAGTCTAGAAAGAAAAAAAAATGCTTGAGCCACACTGAAGAAAAGCAATTTTCTCTAAGTCTAAGAAACCAATTTTGAAATTAAGAGCATTCCCACCTGTGAATACAGAAAAATCACTTTAATATCTTTAATTTTTTTCCTGGTTTGTATTTCTCACCTGCCTACAGTGAAGGATATTGCCTTTAAATATTTTGTGGTTCTTAATTTTGTTTTTCAATGGTTGGTTCAGACATTTTTTTTAAGGTCATTGGACAGAACAAAACAATACGGTGTTTGCCTGGCATACTTCTGGCCACGGCAGACAATTACAAAACAGGTAGAAATTGGGAGGGCAGGCATATTACTACAACTGACTTGATTAAAAAGAATTGTTCCAATCAAACACCACAATTCTCCCCCCTCTTTCTCTCTCTTTTTTTCTCCTTCTCTTTGGTTTCCCCTTTTAAGCATTCTGTCATTTTGCCGTGCCATTCCCCGTATTTCTGGGACAAAACCCCCCAAAATGCATATTTGCCTAGCACAGTTTGGTCCAAAAACATTCCGCTATTCTTCACATACAGACTCTAATTTAGACGTCGCCCCACGACGACGCTCCGTCAAAAGTGCAACAAACTCTTGACAGACCGGTGGCAAGCGGTTTTTAAGACAAGTGGACGTATCGCATCCGTGCCAACGACAAGATACAGACGCCACTGTCACACTCGACAGAAAATACAACAAATTTAAAAGAGGATTTCAACGGAGATATTCAAGCTGGTTTTGAAAATCTTACACAACCTAGTCACCAAAGACCATTCACAAGCAGGGGAGAAAGTGGTCTGGGGGGAGAACAAAATACACTGTACGTCCTTGAACGATCTAAGGTTATCGAACCCTCTCGCTGGTTCGTTCCAATTCTGTCCGAAAAAAATGTTGTCGCTTGATTCGCCACAATTGTGGGTTTAAAATGTAAAAAAAAAAAAAACCTTGAAGAATTTCTTGATGTCAAGGAAATATGTGTAGCATCCTGTAAATAGATGAATGGCATGTCATGATGACGATTGACAAAAAAATTGACAAAAATTGACGAGGAATGTTTCCTCTTTTTGTCTTTGATTGCTGCAGATTGACGGACTGTAATCAGGCAATTCTAAGGAAATATCATGACGTTTCTCTAGTGTTTCACACTTCTTCTGTACTTCTATCATAGAATTTACTGCAATCACTATAATAATAACAATACTACTACTACTAATAATAATAATAATGATAATAATAATAATAATAATAATAAGAAGAAGAAGAAGAAGAATGATAATAATAATAACAATAACAATATTATCATTATCATTATTATTGTTATTATTATTCTTTTTTTAAGATTATTGTATAAGTACTTTTAAGGATGGGCTGCTTAAAGTTGGTCTCTTAAAACTGGGTGAAAAACAAAACACTTTCCACCCCCACCCCCACCCCCCCCCCCCCCCCAACTCAAGGAGTCATAACATGGCTCCTGGTAAAATGAATTCTTGCATCATTACTATGACAGTTCTTTTGCTTAAATGTTTTTTTTTTTATTATTATTATCATATGAGTACACTATGTTTAAGACCAGGCTACTTTTAGTCCTAATAAAAGGCAGATCCAACATTTTACTAGGATCTCTTTTGTTTTTAGACATCTCAGCCATTTTAAAACAAATTTCATCAAATAGACTTTAAAATTTCTCTTAGAATTGCATGCTCTTTAACATTTCATTTGAGGTTTCTCATTATCTCACAAAAAAAAAGAGTTGGAAACCTGAAGCTCCATCTCAACCAAAACTATACCATCCCTTTAATCGCAAAGGAACGGAAGTGCTCTGTGAAACATGTATCTTACATGGGTGTACAGTTACGGAGCATGCTAAAAGGGGACATCATTCAAAACATTTTATAGATATATCTCAATTTGAATCCCTGGTTGAGAAAATCTAATTTGGAAAAATGCAACAACAACCAAAAAACGAAAAGAAAAGACTGAAAAAGTGTCTGACAGAATGATTAAAATGTGGAAACTAAACTCAACTACAAATCTCTGACAGAAACAGATTGAGGAGATGAATTTAAAAGGACAACCAAGAAAACAAAGAAAAAAAACAAAACCAAGTAAAAACAAAAACAAAAACAAAACAAGGCAAAACACAAGAAGACAAAACACATAAATACAAGAAAATAAAGATAGGAACATAAAACAGGATTCTGAAATAGGAAGGAGGGACTCTTAGGGGAATGCCGGGACCGGGACTCATCAATAGTCCTGCGGGCACGGCTCTGGCAGGTGACATTCAGTTGCCTATGGACTCGGCTGGTGCTCATTTCTTCCCCCAATTCCTCACAGGCAATTGATGTACATGACAGTGATAGATGGGACCGCCCTGCCTCACTCCAGTCTTCCTATTCCTATCTCTTTCTCTCCCCATCTCTCCCTCTTTCTCTCTCTATATATCTACCTATCTACCTATCTTTCTATTTCTCCCCCTATTTCCATCTCTATTTCTCTGTCTCTCTCTATATCTCTCCCTATCTATCTCTCTATCCTTCTCTATCTCTCTCTAAATCTCTATCTATCAATTTATTTCTCTATCTCTCTATATATTTCTATCTACCTATCTATTTCTTTATCTCTTTCTCTATCTCTCAAACAGGGATGCTCTACAATGCTGCTGTGTTTTGCAAACAAGAAATAAATCCCTTGTCTTTTCCCAACATGTTCATGTCTAGAATAGATTGCTGTCATACCTTTACCACCCTTAAACATTCAAAAGGCCTGTATCCGAATGCTATATACAATTTCCTTGCATCAAGACAGTGATGATGGTTCCACACTCCTCTTGTAACAACTATACTTACGACTATCTTGGATATTGGCCATTTTGGGGTACTAAACTCTTTGGAAGCAGTACTGAATTGGACACTGTTTGAACTAACAAATTGTAATGCTTCAAAGATTTACTGACAACTATTGGAATGGATATTTAGAACAAAAAAAAAAGCAGCATCGATACTTGATTAATTCATGACGTAGTAACTTTGTTGCTGTGATCAGATTTTGGCAATTTGTCTAAATTAATAATATAATAATCCTAGGGTGATTCTGTCCATTAAAGAATCCAAGAAGACACACAATTCCAGCATTTCCCACAGCGCATGATTTTTAATACCTGGATTTATGTATCAAAGACCAAAAAAAAATAGAGGCTATAACATTTTTAACCCATTGAAGATGGGCTGATTTTGCTAAAACACACATTTCCTATAGACAACTGCCTGACTATACTCTGGAATAGTCTCCAATGGGTTAATGTATAGGTGGAGCCAGGAGGGAAGAAAAACTTGGGTGCTAAAGAGCATTTCATACAGTGACAAGTAAAAGAGAAAGAAAAGAATACAAATCAATCCAGGTTTTGTGAGCACACGAGGACAAAGGTACAAGATAGGGCACAAGCTCTTTATCACGTCTGGCCAGGGGCTACAAAAATCTGACCACTGCCATGTCAGTCTTTGGAGAGGGATAAAGTATTCTGTGGTTTTTCGACACAAGCTGGATAGCATTCCTCGGAGAAGGAGCTGAGATGAATGTACAGATCTGTGAGGGCGCCAGATACAGATGCTGAAGACTCCAGAGAAGTCTGCATCAACCATGACTAAAATGTTTTGTTCTTTTTGTAATTAAGGTCAGAGTTAAGATCCCTCTAATTTCTTAATGATAGGGTGAACATAATGAAGTACAACTTAACACACATACAAGTATTTATATCTGGTAAAAAGCTTATAACATACACACACACATCATGTCGACAAAATCTACTGCTACCAGGGTCCTTTCTGGTGCACACACTGGAATTACAAATTAATTCCAAAGTTTGAGCGAACAGACGATATATATATACGAATGTATCTTCTTCTTTGTATGGTTCCAAAATTGTATGACTGACGTGTGACAACAGGTTAAGTGTGTCAATGTATATAATTATTGATATATAATACATTTGCTTTAAAAATGTGGGATTTCTATTTCATCACAGAGATGTTGCTCAGCATACACTATTATTGGATGGTTAGGCATAAAGAAGATGTTTAAAAAAAGTTATGGAACATTAGATATTTCAATGGTAACATACTATACTAGTAGAAGCATCTTAATCATCTTGAATAATGAGATCCCAGATTGATGCTTCTGATGTGCTTGGAATATCAGCCCAGAAAACAGTGGTTATAGAATTTTGGAATGTGAGGGGAACATTTCCCATACTGTGCATCATCTTGCCCAGTGTCACAGGCATAAAAGAGCATGAGTCAAAAAGAGAGCTGTAAGATTTGATATACCGTCTCTGAAAGCAGTCCATGGAAATGAAATTGGAGGAAAAATTACTTTCTCTGAATACATCAGAATAATGAAAAGTATTTGAAGTGAAAAGAGAGAGTGGGGAACATATATTTATGAATGAAAGTATCATGGTCTATGCCAATGAAATTATGTAGGATTATACTTTGTACCATTCCTTTCCATCAAATATATATTTTTGTTGTATATTGTACTTATTAATACATGCTTATGCTTATTAATGTCATACATATTAATACTATATTCATATTTGTTTGATGAAATGCAGATATGAAATTGAATCAGATCAAGTTAGTATGATGGAGGGTACTAAAGGAAACGCTGAAAAGGCAAGAAAATGGGAAACTATCTTATTAGTCCAGTCAAATACGAGAGGTTAACTCATTGCCTGTGAGATACGAAAATCTCTACAGACTTTGACCATTATCCGCCACGTTTTGGGATGCAAAAGGTTTAGGGGAAAGTGATCTGCATGGGTGGATGACAACAGAAAGGACTAGCATGTACAACTAGTGATTTGGGATGACGGAGATGAGAGATAGGGGGAAGGGGTGGGGTGCGAGGGGGTAGTTTGGAAGAGAGAGAGGGGGGGAAAAAGATGGAGCGAAATGATGGAGGAGAGAGAAACGAGGGGAAGGAGACGAATTGAGGAAACCCCTTTTCGATTGATGAATGATGACAATCGATCAAAGTCAGCGCGGTATCCCGGAGACACGTCGGCTTTTGAATCATCGGAGTACGGAGGGGGATTAAAGGCAATCTATTGGTTTTAATTTCCCTTGCTTTTCCCTGTTTCTCTCGCTTTCCCCAATGTCTGTATTTTTCTCCCCTTGATGTTTTTTGTTGGTGACTTTTTCGTGTGAATAATTACTTTTACCTGAGGTGGTTGCTGGCCACAGTGGGGACATCTAGCATATCCATCTTATACATGCTGCATCCACGTTTGACAAAGAGAAGCAAAATATTCACCAGAAGATATTCACAAAAAGAGAACCAAAAAAAAAAAAAACATAAAAGGGGGGGGGGGGAGAGCTACTAATACACAAAAGTTTGAATGTAATGTCAATGTTTGCATTTTTCCTGTCGACGAATGAGAATAGGAGTGCATTCCGATCTGTGATTTTGCGACTCGGCCGCGTGGATAGAATAGAGTGGGGGAAAAATGATGTATCGTTATGGCCTGCGGACATCTTTTGCCGAACTACCTGCAACATTCATCAAAGTTGCGCTTCGTACTCCAAGTCTCTTCACAATCAGTGTCACATTTTTCTTTTCTTAAAAAACAAAACAAAATAAAACAAAACCAAAAAAAAAAGTTGGTTGAGAGGCAAAAGGGCACAAGATCCATGCACTCTGTACAGCATTCTGCCTACCAACTCGTATCCAATCCACATACGTACAATATAGCATTTGCAACTCCAACGCATACCTCTCAATCTTAATGCAACATTTGAATCAATCTCCCAGTCGCTATGGCATTCCAAAGCCGACTTGAGCCCTATCCTAGCATTAACCCTCTGACACTCAAATGCTGGGTTGTGTTGTGCAGTATTGGTGTTATTTCAAACCAGTGGTCCCTATGGGATTAACTTAGGTTTAATCAGAAGCTTCACACACGTACACACACAAAAAAAGAACCTTTAAAGGAAACCAAAACCTAAAGAGATATGAGGATTGAGTGAAAGCAACAACATTACTAAAACACATCAGTGAAAGTTTGAGGAAAATTGGACAATTGATCCAAAAGTTATGAATTTTTAAAATTTTGGTGTTGGAACCACTGGATGAGGAGACTACTTGAGTTTATGACATGAGTGGACAACAATTATAAAGAAAATATGAAGAAAATTCAAAATGCTTTCACTTTTCTAGTATAATGAAAGAACACTTGACTAACTGCTTTCAAAAAGCAGGGGGAATAATTACTACCCTTAACATATGTCAGTATCAAGTTGATGGAATGTCTAATTTTCATGAAAAATGAATTTTTGTGGAATTCTTCTTTTATTTCCTTTATATTGTTGTCCACATGTGACATCATAATAAACTCTGGTAGTCTCCTCATCCAGTCATTACAACACCAAAACTTTAAAAATCCATAACTTTTGCATCGATTGTCCGATTTTCTTCAAACTTTCACTGATGTGTTCTACTAAAATGTTGCTGTTTTCACTCAATCCACACTGCTCTTTGGGTTTTAGTTTCCTTTAAATTATTCTAACACGTTATTATCCAAGGCCGGTTCCTTCTTGTTCACTGTATGTGCATAATATTACAGGTTGAGCATACAATCCTTTTCAGAGAGTGTACCAGCAAAATAGAGAAAAGCCTCTTTAAGTTGTCAGAATTTTTCAAACATCTTTCGTTCATCTTTTGTTACAAAAGGATCAAATATATGTGTACTACACTTGATATTTCCTCCAAATATCCCTGCACAAGTATATGAAATTCTGCCATATGACTTTAAGGAGTCATTATTCCTGACTGCAACGAGTACATTATGATTTGATAGACAAATGAATATCAGTTTGCAATGTTCCGGGATCCTACCGTCAATGATATCTTGAGCAATGCTGTGGTATTATGACAACGTTCAAATGCACTAAAAAAACAAAACAACAACAACAATTCATCATACTAAAGTTTTAAGAATTATGCCATCACCTAAACAAGAGATTTAGGAGCAAATATCACTGCACTATTAAGTACACGAAATGGTTTATCCAAGCACTGCTGTCTTCAAAAAAAAAAATCACAAGATACTGATGTAAAGACGTTGAGTATGGTAATTCTGTTTACTCACAGATTTTAACTTTGAAGTATAAGTGTTTACAGTGTTCCATAACTTCTAGAATAAACATACACAATATCATACAGTTGCAGAACCTAGTAGCATACAGGAAAATGCAGCTGAAAATTTTCCCTCTAAAAACCATTTCTGACATTGCCTTTGATTTCACTGAAACCGTCAACCCTACAATAATGATTTACATAAGATCCCCCCCCCCAAAAAAAAAAAGATATGAAAAGCCCCCTCTTGCCACGTCCCCCACCGCTACTCTTCTCTACCCACCCCCACCCCCCCCCCTGCAAAAAAAAAAAAAAATTAAAAGAAGACTACACTTTTTGTACAGATATTTCCTATCGCTACAAGCCAAACGGCAAACTGTATTAAAGTTTGATTTAACATTCCTCACATGACAAACTCTTGCTGGTATCATGACATTATATTGTACCAGTAGTTAGCATCTCCTTTGCAATCACATGTTTGTTTGTCTGTTTTTTCATTGTCTGTAATGTTCTGCTGTAGAGTCTTTCAATGTTTTCTTTGTTTCTCTGTTTGATCTACCTTTCTTTGTTACATTTTTGAACATTTCATCTATTATCAAAGTATACTCAAATTTATGCAATCCTTTTTTGTAAGATACAATTCTAATCTATCTAGTTTTACTTAATATCCCCCCAGAATATGTGATCTGACTTCGTCCGGTGAGAATAATAAGGGCGTGAGGTTGCCACTAAAGCCATAGTGTTTGAGGCTCCTTAACACCATTATCATTCTCAACTGATGACTTTATTCTACCATATCTGTATTATCCAAAATATCTGATTCCATTTATTTCATTTTGCTGGTTTTTCTGAGCAGAGGAGAGAATGAGAGACCAGTACGCTGCATTATGAATAACAACACACAAGGTGTCCGACAACCACAAAATCTGCCTAGCTGATGTCACAAGATGATGTATGTCCGATGCAACAGTTTTAACAGGTTGATGAAATGGCAGGCAATATGAGACAAATCAGCAAAGAAGGTAATTGGTCGACTTGGATATCAGTGCAAAGTTTCTAGGATCACTTTTACGTTATTTCAGTCTTAATTTTCAAATTTTCATCGTCGCCCTTACGTTCTCATTTCCTTTCCTTTCCTGGAGAATTAAAGGAGAAACGCAGAGGAGAAATAGATGGAGATTGATATAGGTGGGGCAGACTGAAGAAAGGTAAAAGAAAGAAGAAGTGAGAGAAGAAAGAGGGAGAGAGAGATGCATATATATATATATATATATATATATATATATATATATATATGTATATATATTCATTTGTATGTAAATATATATATATGCTATATATCTATTCATTTGTCGTCATTTGTATGTGAATATATATATATATATATTCATTTGTATGTGAATATATATATATATACATATAGAGAGATAGAGAGAGAGAGGCAGAGAGATGGAGAGATGGAGGGTGTAGAATGAAGGGACTCACTCCAGCTCAGAAATATCTTGAATAGACCCCGATAATGAATGAAGTATCGATTGCAGGCCACGCCATTGTATTCTTTCCTTCCTCATAGCCATTCAAAAGATGTCATTATTTTGACAACGTCTTTCTCTCACTTTCTCTTTTCCTTTTGCATTGTTTAGAGTAACCCCCTTCTCTTCTGCCCCCCTCTCTCTCACAAACCATTTTCTCCTTGGCAACAATATATTTTTCTTTAACTTTTTTTTTCCCCTACTACTTCTTCCCCCCTCAGGATTTGTGAATGTGTTTTGCCCAAAATTTTGGTGGCTGTTAAAAGGGTTGGGTAGAAAAATAAGACAACAATACGTGGAAGAAGTTAAATAACCCAGATTTCTAAACAGGAAGGCTCGGCGAGTATTGGTGCCTCCGGTTGAAAGGAGAAGCACAAATCATTTCCCTTTGCCCCACCCCAATACCCCTCCCCCCCCCCTTCCAAACTCTCAACAAATATCTATCCTGGGGAAAAAAGAATAGAGGTTATTTCTCTTCTAAATCTACAAGTTCTATACACCTCATCCTTCCAGACTGCTTGTTCTCCATTTCACACATTTTCAAATATAGATGAGCACACACTTGCTTGCTATCACCATGTGTAACTCGAACAACTCTTCATTCCAACACAAGTTACACTTCTGCCACAGCTGCTAAAAGTCATCAACCCATCTGCATAATGTCGTAGCCACATTCCATTTCACTTCAATGCCTTACTTTGCCACCAACAATGCCACATCCTGTACAAAGAAATGATCAACTTCAATAAACATGCAGTTATCACAAGCCATATATTACATACATTTGCTGCTAAAAGAACTGTGCTGCTATCTTTGGGGTTGAGCATATAAAGTCAACAGCCACAAGATACCTTGTATATCCCTAATCCATTTAATCCTGTTTATGCACAGTGGGGACTATTTTACTCATTGTTGAGCATTTGCATTCATTATATTCAAGGGCATGCATCTTCTAGAAAAATGTGGTCTATTTATACATGACACAAGAAAGACTCCAAATCTTCTTTGTACTTCATGCATTTTTTTAACAGCCGTGTCTATCGAGAATTATTTACAGGTGTAAGACCTTTACCATGTGACTGCTACTTTGTTTCTATAGTTCCCCTTGGCTACACGCAGAATAAGCAGCTAGCTCGCAAAGTGTCATTCACACTGGCAAAAATTGATAGGGGAATGTCAATTGCAATACAAATAGCAAGATTTTCTGCACCCATAAATGTATCCTGCTAATTGCCCATCGCGATAATTTGTCAGCCAAACTGAACATGCTCGAAATCTACTAAAATGGTAACCCTTGCCCTTGTGTTGATGCACTGTTGTGAGGTGTGTTTTAAATAACGGGATTAACAAATCTTAAGATTCTTTTTTTTTTTTTGGTTAAGGCACTCTCACACTCTCTGTGGTGCAAATTATTGCCCTATTTCTCAAACTATCATAATAATTCTGAGGTAATTGCAAGATATTTTTTGGGGATTTGGATAGCGATGCTGATCGCACTACTGTAAAACATGATATATTCGCGGCATGAAATTTTCGCGAATTGGAGCCGACAGCCTTTTTCATGGCATGAAATTTTTGCGAATTGCCACTGGCGTTCAATGCATGTAGTGTGGACAAAAACTTTCGCGTGCATTTTAATTTTGCGAATTTCGGCGCTGGCGAAATTCGCGAAATTAAAATGCACGCAAAAATTCCTTGTTTTACAGTATTTAAGCGAGATTTTTAGACCTCACTGGCAAAAATCTCGATATTTGGATCGCAATGCAAATCTTAGGATTTGTGCTCTACTAATCCACATCAGTGTGAATCGCACTTATTGCTGCATCAGCCAGACACAGCAGTAGGTGAGGAGCCTATCATTCACGTGCATCACTGCAGCAAATGCTTGAGATTTTTCCGTACTGCTGTGACATCACGATTCCATCATCAAAGCGTACTTGGCAAAGTCGTGATGTTTCCCACGAAACAGAACAGAAATTGTAACTAGAATATTCTTTCACAATCGTCCGGACCTCAACGTAACTTTTAGAATTGGTGGCACTGGAGAACAAGGTTACATTTTTTGTCCCCTTGAAGGACAAGTTCACCTTCATAGACATGTGGGTTGAGTGAATGCAGCAATATTAGTAGAACACATCAGTGAGAGTTTGAGGATGTCACATGTGTACAATGATATAAAGAAAGAATAAAGAAAATTCAACATTCACGTTTCTCGCATAACAAAAGAATACTCAATTTCTCTCTTTCAGAAGGCATGAGGAATAATATTACCCTTAACATACGTCAGTAACAAGTCGAAGAAATGTGCACTGTATTCAAAAAGTGAAGTTTTGTGAAATTCTCTTTTTATTTTCCTTATATCGTTGTACGCATGTGACATCATACACTGTAGTAATCTTCTCATCCAGCAGTGACTGCGCAGATACTTTAAAAATTCATAACTTTTGAATGGATTGTCCAATTTTCCTCAATCTTTCACTGATGTGTCCTACTTATATTGTTGCATTCACTCAAACCACATGTATATAAAGGTGGACTTGTCCTTTAAGTAGGATGAGAATGACTCTTCACAGAAGCAGGGGAAATATTTGTGCTTTATTTCTAATGGAGAGTTTAACCTGTTGAAGACGAGTCCCGAGTATATTTGAGCAGGTGTCTATGGGAAATGTGTGTTGTAGCAAAATGAGCCCGTCTTTAACAGGTTAAATTAAAAAAACCAATATATCCATTTTCATCCATTTTTAAAGACATTTGAGATTGAAGCTGCTGAAAATAGACAGAAAATAGTTAAAATATATGTGAAAATTTCAATAACATCTTTGAAAATATCTATATGTCATAAGTGCAGTGTCAGTGCAAAGATTTGAATATTCTCCATTTGATGAGGACATTACTTTAAAAAAAAAATGCAAAAGGGCATTTATTTGTTTTTGCATCAATTCCCAAGTCTTCATAATTATACAGATGTAAGTTTTGTCTACCTGCATAGAGTTCACTATTTTCCCACAGATTTCATCTTATATTTTATATTTCATAAATAATATAATATACAGTTGTATTTCTCTTACTCTATAACTTCTCTCTCTCTCTCTCTCCCTCAATCTCTCTTTCTCTCATCAACTTTCTCTCATCAACATAATATTTAACCAATATCCTTCACCCCTGGGAACAATATCCGCAGACCAAGACTCAACTTCTCGACCTACTTCTGCCTCTTTAAAAAAAAGGGGGGAAAAGGAGGGATTCCTGCTGCAAAATTAAGCGGGAGTGCAGGTACTGGCGAAAATCAGGTTATGTACATTTGGTTTGGCATTACCGATACCACTAAATTGCGCGTAAATTGCTTTTTGAGATCTGCCATTGTACACAGGCTGTGCCCTTCTTTAAACTCACCTGGAATTTACCTACAGGAGCAATGCACCCAGGGCAGGGGGGCATTTACCATAAGGTGCGCAAGCTCCCCCCTCCCCATCCCCCTCTCCCCTCCCCATCCCCCTCTCCCCTTCTTCTCCAAGCCCATATTCTTTCACACCTGTCTGTCTCAGCCTGAAAATAGATACTTAGCCAAACTGTGACTCGAGCATGTAATGCGAAGATGATGGGTTTGTATCTTAACCCGTCGAGAACGGACTGATTTTGCCATAACACGTATTTCCCATAGACACCTGCCCGAGTATACTCGGGACTAGTCTTCAATGGGTTATTTAAAGGCATTGATTCACAAAGCTTCCAGTTTCTTAAAACAAAATGATAATAATAAATCACAGAATGATTCAAAAGACACAGGAAATCTGAGTTCCATGATTGAACATGGTATGACTGTCTGCAATACTGTGCAAAAATGAATCTTTAAAATATATACAGTATGTCCCCCCCCCAAAAAAAAACACAATTGGATTTTGCACTGATAATTTTCAAAATGATTAAAAAATCTTAAAGGTATTTCAGAGTATGACACTATAATTTGCAGAAAACCCCATTCAATTTGGTTAAGTGGTGCAAATTGGTGCAAAATTGGTTCCACGATACCTACATTTTTTTTTTTTTTTTGTCGAGTGTGACATCAGAATAGACCATTTTGGCATTTGCAGATATCCTGATAGTTAAAGAGGAAGTCTAGAACATTTTTGGATGCTTGACTGTTTTCATTTTTTTTTCACCCCTTTGGAAATCATCACAAAGCACAGTCAGAAGAGTTTGACAATATTCTTGTATTTAGCCACCTGCAATGTTAAAGTGTGTCTTTAATCTGTATATCCCTTCTATCTGCAGATGGATACATGAACCTTTAAAGGACAAGTCCCCCTTCATATACATAAGGATTGAGAGAACGCAGCAATATTAGTAGAACACGTCAGTGAAAGTTTGAGGAAAATCGGACAATCTATTCAAAAGTTATGAATTTTTTAAGTATCTGCCCAATCACTGCTGGATGAGAAGACTACTACAGTGTATGATGTCACATGCATACAACGATCTAATGATAATAAAAAGAGAATTTCACAAAACTTTACTTTTTGAATAAAGTGCACATTCCTTCGACTTGTTACTGACGTATGTTAAGGGTAATATTATTCCCCCTGCCTTCTGAAAGAGAGAAGTCGAGTGCTCTTTTGTTATGCAAGAAAAATGGAAATATGTTGAATTTCCTTTATTCTTTCCTTATATCGTTGTACACATGTGACATCACAAGCTATAGTAGTCTTTTCATCCAGCCATGACTGAGCAGAAACTTTAAAAATTCATAACTTTTGAACGGATTGTCCAATTTTCCTCAAACTCTCACTGATGTGTTCTACTAATATTACTGCATTCACTCAACCCACATGTCTATAAAGGTGAACTTGTCCTTTAAGATCGTTATTCCAGATATCTTCTTTCACTTCTGCTTATTGAACCTTGGACAAATTTGAGATTAGAATACAACGATTACACAAGAACAATACTAAAAGTGATCAAATCAGAGTCGGCAAAAAATTATGACAATGGTTCTGTGAAATATATAGGCTACATTCAGTCCAATACAATGAACTAAATGAAACGCAGTATTTTCAAACAGTACGATTTAGGTCCATGTTAAAGGTTAAGAAACTTGAGGTATATTGAAAGACCTGTATATTTCTTTTCACAATGCTGGCAGCATGCTCCTAGCATGCACTGTTCTGTACACCAAAATAAAGTAGCAAATGCTCTGTCAAGGATTGTATTGCATCCTGGCTTTGGCATATATATATCACAAAGTTATGAACAATTGGTACTAAAAAGGCAATTCTGCATAAAAGTGAAAATTTTCACTTGCAGTGAAATTGCATATTAAATCCACAACCAAAGATCTAAAATAGTCAAAGAATTAACTTCAGATATATTGTCATTATTACACTAAATGACATAAATTTCCATACTTGCAACTTTTTTTATTTATGAGTGGGCAAATGTGGTATAAAAGAGTATATTGTGTACAATAATAATACCATTGATACTGTTAGTTTTCTACTGCTTGATTTCTTTGCTGAATAAAAAAAAGAATTGAACAAAACGTCAAAAAGGTGGAGATTTTCTTGAAGCCATTTCAATTTCTAAGAGCACACGTTTTCAGGCTACAGCATTGGGCTCAGCATTTCAAAGGAGGAAAGGAGATCGGCCAGATGGTGACAGTGAGTCGTACACTTCTCACAATAGAGGGCAGCAGAACACATTTATTAGCAGTGGAAGGATGATGGAAGGCAAGAAGGCTTTTACTCCACCACTGTGTAAATGTCCATGGATTTTTCAGTGAAGAAATATATATTTTTTTTAGTAAGGTGTTACTTGAGGTGCAGCTTTTTTTTAACAACAGCTAACGAAGAGGATGAAGTCATAAATATTGTCTGCTTGATAAACATACTTATTTGTTAAGCATTGTCATAAAACCTTGAGGAGAACTGAGATTTGTTCCTCTCAAGACACTGAAAGTCTCTTAATCTCAAAATATGGCTTAGACTTGAAGTGGAGCCATGCAAATGTGCGTTCTTCACACAATATTACTTTCAGGGTGGACATATTAAGATATACAGGTATGGTGACTTTCTTTCACATTCAGTGATTAACCCAATATCTCAAAGGGTCTAATTCTAGTCACTGCAAAGTTATAACAAATCATGAACGAGTGATGCTCATGATCTGTACCGTTTGAGAATTGTTTTCTCGTCACGACACCAAATGCTTGGAGAAACAAGTTGGCCACAGGAGTATCAACTGCTGGGTGGCCAATTGTATGAGACATCTCCATATGTTTTGCATGCCCACACAGAAAGCAAAATTATTATTTAGTTATGTGATTACCTTTATGTATTCTGCCATCACCACGCTGTCAGTCTACACACTCGTGCAGCTGTTCTTGGGTCTTAAACTTGTGATAACTAAAGTCCTTTTACTTCTCAAGCAAAAGTCGCATTAAAACTGAAAATATCAGATGTACTGCAAAGTTCCCTACTTGGGTTGTGACACACTGGAACAAAAGTCTATCGCATACATAATGATACATATGCCTACAATGTGATGTCATCAACATACAAGGCAGTATATAAGAAACATCGCACCAAGATAGGAACATATTGTACAAGTCAGAAATAAGTGTCATTGACATTTTACAGACATGGGTGGAGTGCGGTTATATTCCACTCTCCCTGAAAATCTGCAAATGATAGCCATATTATATATGACAGTAATCAATTGTTACTACTGTTTTTGATGAGGGCACAGAAATGTAGGCACAGACAAGACAGTATTAAGTATCAACCCCACGATCATCACATTTCTCAACAGAAATACTGATCCATGGTATTTCCTCCCCTATACTGTTCAACATCAAAAATGTATGTTATCCCCAACCCACCAAAATAAGTAAATGAATGAATATAGATAAACAAAATAACACAAAATAAACCATGGATCATTGTATTTGAAGGCCAAAGCTGAAGCGATTTGCCCTCATTGATACTGTGATTCGTCATTGTTTAGAATTGTCAAAATATGGCCAGAGGAAACAAAAATCAAATACACTGTCTGTCATCACTCTCGATCATTTCTAAACCAGTATTCAAACCGATTAGACTCTGCCTGAAAAAAAAACAAATTCTTAAAGAATTCTGTAATTTCAAGCTTTCAATGAGACATCCCTGAGATATAGAGCACAGAGCTATTAAAACATCTGGATGATCAGGTGATCTTGCCAACAGAGCGCAAGAAGGAAGCAACATGCATGCAAATGCAACATCCTATTGTTCTTACAAACACTGCAACATTGCAACTGATTTCATGAATATGAGTAACACTGCAACATATTTTCTTTGGTGTTTTCCATTCTTGTATGAAGGCCATACACCCCACTGACATAGAATTACATAATTCTGTAACTAGAAAAGCACTCGGAGAGTACAGACCTCCACCAAGCAGCTCATGTCCACCCATAGAATGATTGTATGGTATGAATGAATGAATAGTCATCATCATGATATAGTGCACAAGAGAGTGATGGTGATGCCAAGTAATATGGCTATTTATTGTGAAGTTATAATATGCACATAATATTCTGAAATGGTTATATTTCCCATTGATAAAGAATCTATCAAAAAAAATCGAAAAATATCCTCGATCCAAATGGTGATCTGGATCACTACTAAAATTATTATCTTCTCCTTGTGTCCTTATCAATCTTTCTTTAAAAAAAAAAAAGAATTATAGTGCCAACAGACAAACAGACAAAAAGGCAAACAAACCAACACCAGCAAAAAAAAATATACATGTATCCTAGAACCAGAAATATTTACAGCATGAAATTTTCGCAAATTAGAGCCAACGGCCTTTTTTGCAGGACGAAATTTTTGGGAATTGCCACAGGCACCCAGTGCATAGATAGTGTAGACAAGAACTTTCGACTGCATTTTTGTGCACACAAACATTTCTGGTTTTACAGTTGTAACCTTCTTTATTAGCTGAGGTAATTAAAGTGGAACTGCAGTCCCTTCTATATGAGAAATTGTTTGCGTGATGTATAAGATGAATGTTTTCGTTATCTATGTGAAATCTTATGGAGGCAACAACATTGTTCCAACATATGACCAACTCAAGGATAAGAGCTTAAAAGTTTATCTTCCGACTCCGTATTGTTGTGGAGGGCCTGCCCCAGCTGAGCTAGAGAGGGTCAGACAAGGCCAGAAAAGACGCATGAGGACAATCAACCCAGTTTGTGAATATGCTGGTATTGGGGAGGAGGAGATAGAAGAACAAGCAAACAAACTCATTTCTGTGTGTCTTGAAAATTGTCATTGTATTTCACACTCCAGAAGCAGAAGGGAGCAACTCTGAGGACCCTTGAACTGCATTTAGTAGGGATGCCAACCTTGTTGGTAGCATTACATTGCAGCATTATGACAGCTGAAAAGGCATTAATTTTTCATGGGATAATGGTATTATTTACCTTTCCTGTGATAGACATGTGTGGTAATATGATTTGGGAAAACTAGCATTTTCCATGAAACCTGCAGAACTTTTGGCAAACAAACAAAAAAAGTACAAAATACAGCAGGAAGTATCAGTTGACATCACTGCATCAGGCCTTTCTTCTGCACCAAAAATTGCAACATTGTTCTTTTTTTCTGGCATGTTCATGGACCACCTGCAAAAAGTCTCAAGTGTTTTCTGGCATATGTTTGTGCATTTGAGGTCCTTAGAAACTTTCTGGCTCTTTTCTAGATCGTGCGAGTTTAGACCACCTGCAGAAAGCCTTAAGTGCCCACTTACGCATTCGTCTCTGTGTTAAAGGCCGTCATCAGGCACTTGATCGGTCACCTCTCGGGGTGTCCTACCACCTTAGTGCCCTAAACTAAGCGCTGACTGTACAATGTCCATGTATGATAAGAGAGATTCTATGAAACAAGGATATCACTGCACACACAGTAAGGGCAAACACACGGGAAAGTACTAACTAAAGAGGACAAGTTCACCTTCATATACATGTGAATTGAGAGAATGCAGCAATAGAACACATCAGTGTGTGAAAGTTTGAGGAAATTCAGACAATCCACCCGAGAGTTATGAATTTTTTAATCTTAGCGCCGCCATTGCTGGATGAGAAGACTACTACAGCATGTGATGTCACATGTATAGAATGATACAAAGAAAATATAAAGAAAATTGAACATACATGTATTTTCACTGTTCTCGCATAATAAACAAGTATTTGACTTGCCTCTTTCAGGACGCAAGAGGAATAATATTATCCTTAACATACATCAGTGACAAGTCGAGGGAATGTGTGCTTTTTCAAAAAACACCATTCTGTGAAATTCTTTTTGTTTTTTCTTTATATCATTTTATGCTTGTGACATCATCAGCTTTAGTAGTCTACTCATCCAGCAGTGACTGTGCAAAAACTTCAAAAATTCACAACTTATGAACAGAATGTCAGATCTTCCTCAAACTCTCACTGATGTCTTCTACTAATATTGCTGCATTTACTCAATCCACATGTATGTGAAGGTGACCTATCGCAGGGGTGGGGGGGGGGGGGGGGAGGGACAACTTTCATTAGAGTAATAACACCCAAGTTACAAATATGTAAGCAAACTTACACAAGTAGTGAAGAAGTTGAAGATATTCAATATTGGTTGGCCATAAATAATGTTTTTTTTTTCCACAACAGTCACAACTATCAATTTTTTTCACACAGCTTTCACATCACTTGCAAATGTAGCGTGTAAGCACATATATATATATATATATATATATATATATATATGGATGCGTGGATGCGTCGTTGCTACGCAAAACGCGCACATACACACTGCGCGGTTACCATGCACTGTGGCAGCAACTACCAGTCTAGACGCATTCCATCACAAGCAGGTTAGTTTTGAAATCCGTCCGACCAGGAGCAGACATATACCCTTGTGTGTATGTTCTGCTTCAGAAACGGATTTTTAATCTAACATCACATCGCATCCTGGTCGCTGATGAAGAATGTGATGACTAACCTGTTTGGTGTCTTGTTTCTAAAACATGCGCTTAATTTCCTCGCCAGGATAAAGCGTTTTAATGCCATTTTAGGTTTTAATCTCATTCACTTCTGTTCGTTGTTGATCAGTGACTACCAGGAAAGGCTGGTTGACTATCAGGTAAAGTCTGATTGACTATCAGGAAAAGTCTGATTGACTACGGGAAAGACCGTTGACTATCAGGAAAGTCTGATACAGTATTCCATCACGGATTTTTAATCTAACATCACATCGCATCCTGGTCGCTGATGAAGAATGCGATGACTAACCTGTTTGGTGTCTTGTTTCTAAAACATGCGCTTAATTTCCTCGCCAGGATAAAGCGTTTTAATGCCATTTTAGGTTTTAATCTCATATATATATATATATATATGAAAAAACAAGAAAAGAAAAAATAAACATAAAAATGGAAAGGTGAACTTATGAAATAACCTACCCTAAAATAGAAATAGAAAATATTTACACATTATTTACACATATTTCCCTCAGTGAACTTAAATCTTCACAATAATGTCATTAATTTCATTTGACGAATCACTGTGCATATGAAGATTGTTTAACATATTCTTATCATAGGTTAGTACTGAGATCAAAAGAATCCATAGGTCTATACCACGTACCATATGGCTGACATTTTCTTACGTAACAATTTTTACATCTTTCCTTGTAAATGAATTATTTGGGATTAGCGTCTCATACTATGTAACAGCTTTGTCTTGAAAAGTATGTAATTCTATCAATGAAGAATAATTGGGAAATGATTGAGTGTTCAAGAGACAGAAGGTTTTTCCACGTCATTGTATTATTTTGCTGATGTTGACACAACTGTTTGTTACACTGTAGCACCACAAAACACAAATACTGAGTAATTCTCAGCAAGATAGCCATGATCACAATCTTCTGTTTTTGGTTTTCAATAGTGTGCATTCATGGAATTCAGTACACATTACACTGGGCTATTTTCAAGTCAGTACATAAACTTGTGAATAATACGAGAGAAACACCTGCCACTACTCATGGTACATCATGAAAATGGTTCTTTCCTGCCTCATTACATCACATCACACACAGCACCGACGCCACTCTAAATATTCATGAATGTGAGTGCATTGTGAAACTCATGCATTCCTTATACTTAACCACACACCAGTAAGCTGTCCAAGGCTGTTTTCACACGGGTCGAGAAACATAATTGCAATGCTGGATTTCAATTACTATTACGATTATCGTCCATATGCATGAACAAGGAAGGCTTCGCGAATTCTGCAGTTTTGAACTTCAGAGTGAAGAGAGGAGGTGTGGCTTCTTTCTGAGTTTCCACCAATCACTCTAGAGTGGTAAGTAGCACACACTTCGACTGTAGTGCGAGCATTTGAGGAGCACAATTTTTCTGCTTAAGTGGTTGAAAGGTCACCATAAGCTCTGTCAAAAAAGTAAGCATGATTTGGAGGTCAATCCATGCACACGACTGTCTTGTTCCATAATTTTGAAGAATCATGATTGGATAGACCTCCAGACTGTCATTTGAATCACGATTAGAATGACAATGTGCAATTCTAATCACCCTCCACCACTGCGATTTGCATTCACATTGTTAAAAATACATCATTTGAATCATGATTCTGGTGCTACATTATTGGAATCGTGGTTCAAATTACGCCTCTCGGTACGTGTGAAAACGGCCGAACACCACTTGACACGAGGCACGTAGATGGCAGGCATAAAACTAAACTGCCATGCTTCTATACCACTGCCAATTGCCCTCACATTTTGCTGGTTTTCTACTTCTTCCTTCTCTATGATGCTCTTTAAAGGAGACTGAAACACAAACATATGAAGTGGATTGAGAAAATGCAGCAAATATTTTAGTAGAACACGTCAGTGAAGTTTGAGAAAAATCAAATGATCTGTTCAAAATCTACACATTGTTGAAGTTTCGGTTCCAGCATTACCGGATGAAAAGACTTCCAAGACTACAAATGTTCATGATGTCGATGCAGGACAATGCATGGTAGCACTAATTTATAATAAATTGCCTCACCAGCGAAACCATGAAATCAAAGTAATTCAACTTGTTGCATATCCTAAGATTTCTGAATATCTAAATCTATAGTAGTAGATGTGCGAAGTAGTAGTTGTAGTACTACTAGTAGTAGTAGTAGTAGTAGTAGTAGTAGTAGTAGTAGTAGTAGTAGTAGTAGTAGTAAAAGTAAAGGTAGTAGTAGTAGTAGTAGTAGTAGCAGCAGTAGTAGTAGTAGCAGTATAGCAGTAGCAGTATAGCAGTAGCAGTAGTAGTAGTAGTAGTAGTAGTAGTAGTAGTAGCAGTAGTAGTAGCGGCAGCAGTAGCAGTAGTACTAGTAGAAATATTTGTATGGCATCTTCTATATAATTTAGGTATATGTATTCTACTCAAAATTCTTCAACAAATGTTCTGTCTACACATGTACAGTATTATCTAAAATGAATATGCAGAAATCATAACAAGAATTTTCCCTAAGGCAAGATTATTTTCTAACCTATTGGCTACAGGAACCTGGTGAGGATTATCTCAAAATTATAAAAGCTAAAATTCTGACATTGGCAGTAATTTAAGCAGCTCTACGTTCTCTTGTTTCACAACAACTCTTGAAGTTTTTTTCCTGTCTATGCATGAATAGTAAATCACAGATGCATACATGTAGAGAGATATGTAGATGCTACGTCAGGCAAGGCTCAGCCCACATCAAGCCATCTACACCTGCATGCACTGAAACCTAAGGAGGCCAGCCATGTTTCCACGTGAGCACATTCAAACTGACAGCCCTCAAAGCTGCCCCAATATTCTTTTACTGGCAAACAAGAAAAGAAACATGGGCAGGCTATGCATCATCTATTAAGAGGAGAGAATTGTCTTTATATAAAAGTATACATGTATATCATTGGCATTCATTCTATTCAGCAAAGATAGTATTCTAAGAAGTTCAAATGAATGGCTGCATTGCTCCTTTTTCAACTCCAGGATATCTATCACACACGTGGCCTTGGTAGTCTCGAGTTTGCACCAACAACGGGATATTCGTATTTGGCCAGACATAGCTTAGTGATTGTCATGGAAGACTGGGATATGCAAAAATTTCAAATGCTTGACTGTGAGCAGTTCAAATCATTACTCCCTCTATGTTATGCTGAAAAAAAAAACATCAAAAAACATCAAAGTTCCCAGTGTGTTCTATAACAACAAAGTTTCCAGTGTGTTCTGTTGGTGTGTGTGTGTGTGTGTGTGTGTGTGCATGTGAGTATGTATTGAAGGGGGTGGATCTACGCATACTGTACATTCATTTCATAAAAACTTAACTATATGATCAATATTTACAGAGTGATAGTGATACACTGTGGGGTGTATGTTTTTTGTTTTGTTTAGTTTTTTTTAACTTAAACACAACAGAATTGATAATTTCAAAACCCCAAGATCTCTCAAATCACAAAATCTACCAAAACCAAAGTCACATTTTAAAGAGGAGTTTTTTTTTTTGTTTTATCTTTTAGAATGACAGGCAGTGTTGATGAATGGCATGTACATTCAACAATGGCCCAAGTCTTCAACAGAAAAATATATGTTTCCAGTTTATTCACTAAACATCGGCGTCAGGTTGCAAAATGTGAAAAGTCTTGTTTAAGATCAACATTCTCACTGGAATGCTACAAATATTCAACATCATATATCATCTTCAAAACAAAAAGGGCAGAGGTGGAAAAAGTGTTCTGTGGTCTGCCCACAAGCTCTAACATACCAAATGTTAGAGTGAATAAGCTGCCATTTTCGCATACAGATATTTTCAAGAATGAGGTCACAGACATTTTAGCGAGATGTTGTCTTCGTGATTTAATACTATTGGGCCATTGTAAGTGCACTATTACCAAGAGTATGGTGATTGTTGATAAATTCGTGGTACAACAGTGATTCAAAAAATTAATGATGATATTAATAATAAATAACAGCTTGTACAGTAGCCATTTCATGAGTGTGTTTCTTTAACCCGTTGAGGACGAGTCCGGAGTAAACTCGGGCAGATGTCTATGGGAAATGCGTGTCATAGCAAAATCAACCCATCCTCAATGGGTTAATGGTGAAGTCACTGCTGTCAGAAAAAAAAAAAGATTATGATTGTGACAACAGTTATGGTGTCTGTTAAAATCTCATTCTCTCTTCTTCTATGGCTGCTAATTTTATGTTCTTCCTTAATTGTCTCTCATATTTCTGTATCATATGACTTTATCTGTTTTAATCTTCATTACATCTTCATTGATGTGTACTCATATACATTTCATCATCACAGTTAGCCTACATTTCAGTCACTTTCATAAAGCTACTTCTCTCAGTTAAAGGAGACCTCCAGATGATTTTTAACACTTTTCTATTTAAACATCTAAAAATTGGTTTATACTTGGTATAGAGTTTTCAGAAGGTATCAATGATTGAGATGGGGAATAAGAATGTTTTCAAAGTTCATAACAAATCACAAGAGTAGCTTCACAAAGGAATACATGATTGGGTGCTCAAGGAAGCAGAATGACAGTAAGAAGCATGCATAAATTCTACACAGGTAGACATGTTTAATAAAAACAAGTGGTATTGAAATGGAATTGTATTGCTCCATTAGTGAAATGTGTGAGCCTCCTATTTCATCATCGTTGTTCAGTATAGTATGTTTTGTTTTGTTTTGTTTTTCAGAGTATTGGTTTATTTGCTCATGGGCCATGCACAACAAATTCCACAAATCTGTTCATGGCACTATCAATTTAAGTACTACCTGATGTGAAATTATATAAACTGTCTGGAATGCCCCTTTGAGTGCTGTACCTCAAACTTGTATTAAGACAATTACCCCTCTGCTAAACTACTGGTCAGTGATAGGGCTAGAGTAAAGATTACGGCACGGGGTTAGCGAGGGTCAGGGAAAGAGTCTGGGGTAATTGTCCAGAGGGTAATTGTCCTGGAACCCTCAAACTATCTACCTTTGTGTCGTAGTGGTTGACAATGATGGATAAAGCTACTTCATTCCATTTTGTTTGTTTGTTTGTTTTTTCTACTCCTTTTTATTTAATTGGTCAAGCTGTATTGCTTTGACTACAATAGAATAGAACATGACTAGTCGGCTGAGAATGAGAAGGGCACTGAGTTGCCACTAGACCCATAGTGTTCAAGGCAACTTAAAGGGACAGTACAGTATTGGTGGAGATGATAATTGGGCTTTTAACTTTTTGCAAGATACCAAGAAAACACTTATGATAAAGTACAGAGCATACCATATCAAAAGGAATTCAAAGTTTATTTGATGAAAATCGGGTTTGGAATGACTGAAACATCCAAAAACAAAGTAAAACAAAGCGATTGTAATAAAGTGTGGGTCCCACACTTTATAAGAATCACTCTTTTTTGGATATCTCAGCCATTTTAAAACCAATTTTTATCAAATTAACGTTGAATTCCTCGTAGAATTACATGCTCTTTCATATTGCATAAGAGGTTTCTCGTTATCTCACCAAAAAAAGTTAGAAACTTGAAATTAGGTCTCAACCAAAACTGTACGATCCCTTGAACGCCCTTCTCATTCTCAACCGACGTTGTACAACGTCCATTTACAGGAGTTTGTATGGGACTGGTGGATGGCTCTGCAATAACCAGCAAAGGCAACCCATAGAAACAGTAGCAAAAGAACTCCCTGTTGTCCATTCCTTGTGACATCATCAAAGTAACAACAAAAATGTCACTCTTTTTTTTTTGCCTCGATATCTTAGCAAGGACCCTGCAATGTTTTGCTTCCTCTATGTTCACTGACCATCCACTGCATAAATCTTAAGGGCTTTTTACACTTGTGTTTCTTAACCCCGGACTTTCTCTGACCCAGGACTATCGTTAGTCCAGTACCAATTTTTTCAGTTTTTTACACTCGCCAATTAGTCCCCTACTATCTCTTGTCCGGGGCTAAGGAGAAAACTGACCTTTTTACACTCGTATTTCTTAGCCCCGGACTTTCCAAACCACATGAATATTCATAATTACGCTGTGTACTGTACACGTACACACACACGCACGCACCGGCAGCACTTGATTACCTCGTTTCTGATTGGTCAGTGAGGGTCTGACTTCGTCTCCATCGCTTAGCCCAGGATTATTTTTTTGTTCTGTTTACACTCACTTGCTTGGCACCGCAATTGCGGTGCTAACCCCTGCTATTTTGCAGGGTCAGATGGTACCGTACTATCGGTGGGGCTAGCCCACTTTGGCAAAAACGAGTGTGAACAGAAAGTGGGCTAAGGATAGTCCCGTACCAACGGTGGTGCTAAGGCCCCCCCTTAGCCCCACCGTTGGTCCCGGGCTAAGCAAAAATGTACAAGTGTAAAAAGCCCTTTAGACTAGTTTCAACCTATATACCCCACTTTCCTTTCTTTCTGAATTCCTCTTTGTATGCTTGTTGCTGTTTTGTTGTTTGTTTGTTTTCGCGTGTTCTGTTTTGGGTTTGGTGTGTATTTGTTTGTTTCTTTCTTTCTTTCTTCGCTTTCTGGAAGGGGACTGGCAGGAATGTGGAGTTTGAGCCTCGCATGTTACAAGGAATTCACTTTAGGGCTTTTTACACTTGTAAATTTTCGCTTAGTCCCGTACCAACGGTGGGGCTAAGGGGGGCCTTAGCCCCACCGTTGGTATGGGACTATCCTTAGCCCACTTTCTGTTTACACTCGTTTTTGCCAAAGTGGGCTAGCCCCACCGATAGTCAGGTACTATCTGGCCCTGCAAAATAGCAGGGTTAGCACCGCAATTGCGGTGCCAAGCAAGTGAGTGTAAACAGAACGAAAAAATGATCCGGGGCTAAGCGACGGAGACAAAGTCCGACCCCCACTGACCAATCAGAAACGAGGTAATCAAGTGCTGCCGGTGCGTGCGTGTACGTGTATAGTGCACAGCGTAATCATGAATATTCATGTGGTTTGGAAAGTCCGGGGCTACGAAATACGAGTGTAAAAAGGTCAGTTTTCTCCTTAGCCCCGGACAAGAGATAGTACGGGACTAATTGGCCAGTGTAAAAAGCTGAAAAAATTGGTACGGGACTAACAATAGTCCTGGGTCAGAGAAAGTCCGGGGTTAAGAAACACAAGTGTAAAAAGCCCTTTTCTAACAAAACATCTGGGCCCTGTTGCGTAAGTTAAAAATCAAACATAAGTCAGAAAATCACGCATAAGTCTATGAATATTCGATTCCAACTGACTGACAAATGAGTTATGATTTATTTTCTGACTTACATTTGATTGTATCTTATTGTGCAACATAGCCCTGATCTTACAAAGGTCACACGATTCTTCACAGCTAGTTCATTGCTGCCAGAAAGTGGTAATGCTAAATCAATGCTGCAACTTGAAAACATTTTCAGCAGAATGAAAATTAGAGAAGAAATTGCATTCAATACAGATATCAATAATTGTAATATCTAGAAGGATAAATACATAGAGTAGTAAAATGAGTAAATGGTGGTAAAAATACATGCTGCAATATGATACCAAGGAGCTATGTGATATCTCCTTGATGATACACGATCATTATCAGGATCACATATACATATATGTCATACTTTTATGAGGGTGAAGTTAGGGGAGTTATTCAACACCAAAAAAAAAAAAAAAGGAAAAAATAGGTTTGGTTAATTTTTGACCATTTGAGGATACCTTACCTCAGTAGCTGCCGGACCGAGTGGCATCTGAACTCCAGTCCAGAGGCTGTAGTCATCTTTGCCGGTAGCAGCAGCGCTTAGCACCTCTCCCTCTCCCCAGCTAGTCACCGATGACATCATTGGCGAGCCAGCGTTATAATCATCCAGGGCAAAATTCACACACAAAGTCCTTTTCCTCCTCACTTTTTTCTCTCTGCTTCTTCCTTTCCTTTTCTTTCTTTCTTTTTTTTTTAAGATTGAATGTTCACCTAGGAGAATCTCTCACAGGGTACTCCTTTGAAGGAAGGGAAAAAATACAAAGGAAATGACTTTTCTGGGGGAAAGTTTATTGCTTCTTCCTAATTCTGGAACAAGAGTCGCTGAATCCAGGGAGAAAGCTTGGCGTCGCTAGGCTGCTATTAGTTTTCGCCGTGGCAACAGCGGCGATACGATTTCACACCTCCTCTCTCACGTTCCCCTTTTTTTCTCCCAAAACCCGAAGGATCCTCTTTCATCCGTTCTCCGGTGTCGCTTTCGCCCCAGTGCCGTATCGCTATCACCCCATAAAACAAAAACCCGAAGTCCTAATGTTTTATGATGCAGCGGAACACACACGCACCGCTACAACCGCCGAGCAAAAATATACTCCCACACAGACTACATATTAATGTAATCTACCCTTGTAAGTTCTTAACAGGATACGCCGGAGAACATTAATAAAACGTGACGCTATCTGGGAATACCTTGGCATGCTTTAGGCAGGGTGGGGTCTTCCTGCATTCTGATTGGTCCATTGACCGAGGTCAAGGGTCGAACCTACCAGCACATCTGTGGCAGCACTGCTTTGCATACTATCACATTTCAGCAAGTCCACTTGCCATGTGTACAAAATATGATAATGCTCCGAACCATCCCACTGTGATGTACCACGTCCATGATACACTTATCCAAGACATTTTCAGAACACAAAGTATCGGTAACCCAACAGGAATAGCTCCTTGTTGATATTTTGCTTTTCAAAACATTTCAAACCCGAAAGTAATAACAAGCGTATCATCCATCCATGCAGGTAGTAGTAAAGGACTTTCCCTGTCCACTTATTCCAGGAATCACTTAGAACAACTTCATTTGTCTTCAGGGTTTAAATTGCCTTTGTTGTTGTTGTGAATGTGGTTTCGTTCTTTGTTTCTCGTCTCTCCTAATATGTCATGGTGACTTTAAGAGTATTAGAAATAGGGTTGGTAGTTATGCACTGAAGTAACACAAAGCTATTTGTGACTTTCATGATAGGTTGGTCTTGCCGGGGTTTTGTGAAGACATGCACGTAAATCGAGAGAAGAATCCTAATCCGTAAAATACGACCGAGATTAGACAGCGACAGGTTTCAATGAAGGGATTGAGTTCCGTGGAAATAAGCGTGACACCGCGTCCGGGATTAGCGCAAAAGCTGGGATTATAACCAAGTGAGATTCCACGAGAACACGGAGCAAATCTTCTCCAAAACTAAATCTCATCCCCGAAAATCTCCTGGCGAGCTGGATGCCTTGAATTCTGCCTCCCATTTGCATTTCGGCGGGGCTCCGGCCGCTTGGGTTTCCCCGCGTCCACGTCTACTCTACGCAAAGCCAGATAACTCTGGGAGAAAACAGCATCTTCACTTCCCAAACTGAGATTAGGGCAAAGCCGCCCGAAGAGGGACCACCACAGTCACTCGAACACCCCGCACTGATCCGCAGAGCCAACGGGATTAGTAATTGACCAATATCACTCCCCCTCGCCTCCTCTTCTGACTATGTCCCATCATTTGTGACATTGTTTCTCGTGGAAGATGAAATAAAAAGGACCACAATTTGATTACTCATTGCCATGGCACTGTATTGGTGGCCAGCATTTCATCAACCGCCTCTTACCCCCCTCCCCCACCCCACCCCACCCCTATGAAAACTTCTAGTAAATAAAACAGTTTGAATCTTTTTCTAATAAACGATAATGCTAATTGCACCCATCCCTTGCAACCGGAGGAAGAGAGCATTGCCACAGACAACCGCAGTTCAGATGACATAAAGAGATATAGCACAGACTTTAGCGCAAGAGATCCGGAGAGATTAAAAATGCAGATAGATAGTTGTGATAACTTTCCCTGTGAATGGGGTCTAAGTTACAGAGCATAAAGTTAGCACTCACTATGGCTTAGCATCGACAATGTCTGACTCTGCATGCACAAATGTCATTTCTTTGACAAAACCTGTGCAAACTTTGGTCAGGAAGTTATCAAATTTCCAACGACTTCGACATCTTAACTTTAGGATGTCCGATTCCAACAAAAATTCCCTCACTTTTCCTGATGTCATGTTCTATTACTTTGACATAGCTGGAAAAAAAAATGAGACTTTTCCATTTTTCACTCATTAGACCTAGCAAGGCAGAGGCAGTATTAAACATGTAATAGAAAGGAGGGCAGATCTGAGCGTAAATTAATTCACAATTGTGCTGCGCAGTACAAATTTCGAGAAGTTCTGCTGAAGGCTCCATCAAAACATACAATCAAAATTCAAACTTGAGGAAAACCACTTTGGTGGCTGCTTTATTTCACAAGAAAAATCAGTCCATGGCGGAACTGATTATGAAAGTATAATGTGATACTTTGTGAAGGTCATCTCTCATGCTGCCGAGTTTTTTGCATTTTGGAAGATCAGTTTTAACGAAGTAATTCAAAAATAAGTGTATGAAGCCCTTCAATCGAAATCTAGCTGATGCAGGTAATCTAATATTATTTTCCTTTTACTTTTCACAGGTCTTATTTAAGTCACAGAGCCCTGGATTAAATGATCCAAATGAATGCAGAAATGGAGTATTTGGGTGGTTTTTTTTTCCTTGGGGGGAGGGGGACAAGCATTTCTTTCCTGTTCTATTTTCTTCTGGTCATTTGTTTTTTCTACTGATGACTACATTCATGTCCAACAAAACATATGACTCACTAGAAATACAATTCACAGTGCTAATTCTTTAGTATTTACTATTTGCACAGCAAGAAGCATTCATTCATTGTCAGACCAGCAGAAATGTGGGAACAGTGGGATGTGAAAGTCTTCCAAGGACAAATATCATAATTTGCAAGTTAAAATATATATACCTCAGTCATTTGCCACACTGTGGCTCAATCTATATCAAACGTTCTTCAATGCCAACAAAGTCCTGAACAGGACAATTATGGTATATGTAGATAACTTATATTCCGGATCTGCATCAACATTGCAAATGTCCCTTGGATTATATGTATCATCTTCCTAAAACAGAAAAAATCAAGGTGAATATAAACACACACACTCATACTATACATATATATATATATATATATATATATATATATATATCACTGTATATCTTACTATGTTTCAGTGAGAGAGGAATCAAGGTTGAAAAAGATAAAATAAAATATGGTTTATGTTCGTGACCAAGAGAATGGGAAGGGGAGGCCAAGAAAGTAGGATATCATTGGCACGAATATGACCCCCGCAAGGCCCGGGGCGGGAGAAACGCGAGCGGGGGACCAGTGGTGACAGCATCGCCACACGGTGATCAAAGCCGGCGCACTCCGGTCGGCGCAAGACCGGAATACATTCAGATTCTGTTTCACCCAGCCCGGAGAGCCCCTGCTCTACACAACGATGTCTATACTACCCCCGCTTTCACCATTCTATCTCCCCCCCCCCCCCTTTCTCTCCCCCTCCCTTTCTCTCTATATATATTTCTTTATATCTCAACCTCTTTATCTTCCTTTCTGTATGTCAGTATCTACATCTCAGAATCTCTCTTTTTTTTTTAACTCTCACTCAATCCACTCACTTCTCGTTTCATTCATCCACAATTTTTTTTTTCTGTTCTCATTTTGCAGGTAGTGATGAATTTAGACAGGTTTTATGTCCATCATTTTGTCATGTCATCCCTATCTCCTGTCTCATTATACTTATTTTTTTCTATCTCTCTATCTCTCTCTCTCATACACAGACAGACAGACAGATAGACAGAAGTCATTCTCATCTCCTTCAATTCATTCATACTTCCCTCTTCTCTTACGGCAGGTGAACGTAAACTGGTATCATGTTCGGCATTATCTCATGTCATTCATATCTTCCGACTCCTGATCCGTACTCTCTTTCCCTCCTCTTTTTCTCTCCCTCTTCTCCCCCCCCCCCCCCCCATCTTTCTAGCTCTTTAAAGGGATTGTATAGTTTTAGTTGAGACCTAATTTCAGGTTTCTAACTTTTTTTTGGTGAGATAATGAGAAACCTCTTATAAAATATGAAAGAGCATGTAATTCCACGGGGAATTCAACGTCTATTTGATGAAAATTGGTTTTTAAATGGCTGAGATATCCAAAACAGAGCGATTCTTATAAGTGTGGGACCCACACTTTATTACGATCGCTTTGTTTTACTTTGTTTTTTGGATGTTTCAGTCATTCCAAACCCGATTTTCATCAAATAAACTTTGAATTCCTCTTAAAATGGTATGCTCTGTACTATTTCATCAGTGTTTTCTTGGTATCTCGCAAAAAGTTAAAAGCCCAATTCTCATCTTCACCAATACTGTACTATCCCTTTAACATACACACACACACACACACACACACACACACACACACACACACAGTACTTTCAATGCTCTATACATTCACTCACATTATATCATGTCTCTCACAGCAGATGGCGGTGAACAAACATACGTTATCATGTCTGTTGCTAGTTTGCGTCATCCATGCCTTAGCTGTCTGCACTTGCATCTTCAGTTCTTCTTTCTTCACTCTCTCTCTCTTTCTTTCTCTATCTATCTCTCTTTCTCTCTCTCTCTCTGTCACACACACACACACACACACACACACACACACACACATACACACACATTTCTTTTTCTATTTATTTACATATGTTTCTTTCTCACCACAGATAGTGGTGAACACAAACTCATACCAAGTCTCTTTGTAAATATAGTCTCATTTTGTTTAATTGTTTTCCCTACTATAAAAGTAAAAATTTGCACAATGAGGAAATGTTCGCACATTTCATGCAACCAGAAACTAGCACTAAAATGAAAGCACACACAATATTCTAGCTTGCCATATGCTCCAGAAATTGATGTCTTGATTCCACGGAATTAAAAACCTGCGAAATTCATCTTACCCGACCGAGCACGAAAAATTACTCATGCAAAAATATCAACCTTTTACAGTACATATATGTATATGTATTTATAGGCGTACCTGTGCTTTGGTGTCTCGTCCGCTACCGGCTGTTTCATGCTTTGGCAATCTTCAGGCAGACTGACTTTCAAAGTGGTGCTTCTGTGTTTATGTGGCGCGGCGGATCGGCTTGACGCATGGATGATTTGCTTGTTCCGGTGTCTACATTTTGATATAAGTTCGGACCTTTTGTTGAGCATGTGTTTGTTTCGGATGATAATGACCTTCTCATCGAGGCAGAGATTACACAGGCCGCTCTTTCTTGGAGTTACGTTTGACTTTTTTTTAATGTCCCACATTGCGTGAAGTTTGCACGCTTGTATATGTATATATACATATCCTCTTGCCTCTTCCTTAGTCCTCCCCTCTCCATTTCTCCTCAGCCAGATCAATTTCCCACTTTCTTTTCATGTGGATTCAAATATTCTCTTGCAAACCATGACTTATGCCTATTATAGGTCTCAATAATTCTCCTCTTATGCACCAATGACTTCTCCATCTCCCCCTATTTCAACCCTTCTCCCCTTCCCCCTTTCAATCTATCTTTCTATCTATATGCTGTACCTGTCTATCTATCTATCACTCTATAAACCTACATATCCATCCATCTATCTATTCACCTATCTATATACCTATCTATGTATCTATCCATTCACCAATATATGCACTGATTTATCAATTTATCTATCTTTCTATATTTCTATCTACCTATATTATATCTATCTATCTATTCACCTATCTATATATACCTATCTATGTATCTACATATTCATCTATATATGTACTGATTTATTAATTTATCTATCTTTCTATATTTCTATCTACCTATATTATATCTATCTATCTATTCACCTATCTATATATATCTATCTATGTATCTATCCATTCATCTATATATGCACTGATTTATCAATTTATCTATCTTTCTATATTTCTATCTACCTATATTATATCTATCTATCTATTCACCTATCTATATATACCTATCTATGTATCTATCCATTCATCTATATATGCACTGATTTATCAATTTATCTATCTTTCTATATTTCTATCTACCTATATTATATCTATCTATCTATACACCTACTGTAAAGCAAGATATTTTTGAGGCATGAAATTTTCAAAATTTGGAGCCAACAGCCTTTTTTGCAGCATGAAATTTTTGTGCACTGTCACTGGTATTCAATGCATATAGTACAAATAAGAACTTTTGCTTGCATTTTAATTTCACTAATTTTGGCTCTCGGTGAAATTCTCAAAATCAAAATGCACTAAATAATTTCTGCTTTATCTATCTATCCATCCAGATACACTGATCAATTCATCTATCTATCTATCTATCTATCTATACTCCTATCTATATATCCATCTATCTCTATGTGTTTCTCAATTTATTCACAATGATATGCTTTTTACTGTGATCAGTGTAAAGAAACTTTTCCTCTATTTAATTTCATAAATATACATATTCCCATATCTATCACTACATGTTCCTCAACTCACACTGATCAATGTATAGAATCTTTCCCTCTATCCACGAACACACCTATCTATCCATTTATTTATCTCTATGCGTTTCTCCACTCATTCACACTGATATGCCTTTTACTTTAATCAGTGTAGCGAATCTTTCGTTCTACCTACCAACCTACCTATCTTTACACCTATCTATCCATCTATCTATCTCTATATGTTTTTCAACTCCTTCACACTGACATGTCTTTATTATTGTTATAATTATCGTCATTATAACTATTACTATTATTACTATTCACACACACTTTAAATGTTTTACATGTTAACCTGTTGAGGACGGTTTGATTTTGCTACAACACACATTTCCCATAGACACATGCCCGAGTATACTCGGGACTCCTCCTCAACGGGTTAAACTAAATAAGGCATGGGACTCTTAAAGAGAAAATCCATCATGATATTATGATGTTTTGTTTGAAATCAGGAAACTTGAAGAAGCAGATCGACGAAAATTTGGGAAATAAGTCGGACACATAAACAAAAAGTTATGATCTGCAAAACTTTAGAGAGAACGACAAATTGGCAACTCTGTGTGATCTAGGTTTTGAGTAGCTCTCCATCTGTTTTGCACACCAAATCTTAATAATTCTAATTTTTCTCAAATACTTGGGCACAGACAAAACTTACGAACCATCGAGGATGCACAAGAACATACTCAAATCATATACCGAGAATAGGTCTGCAGAAAAAGTTTCTCAGAGGGGAGTATATTAAAATTGGTGAATTCTACATCTCAAAAATAGGTTTCTATTCTCTCTCTCTCTCTCTCTCTTTGAAAAAAAAAAGGTATTCCTTGCAGATGTTTGTCCAACAGCATTTATCGCTCATCCAAAAAATATTCAGCCACTTGCACTTCGCCCCAGACGAGGTCTACCTTCCGCAAACACGCGGAAGAGCTACAGGCGTCATGTTATCAACGGCAGGCACGAGTCGCAGCGGGCACGGAGGGGCAAGGCGGTCAATTAATCACACAAGAAAACACTGAGAACCAAATATACTCTCTGAACTTCCTTGTCGTGCGTACCTGTGTTATTTTCGTTCCCCCACTTCTTCTTTTCCAATTTTTTTTTGTTTTGTTTTCCCTGAGGAAAAACTTCTCTGAGTTACAGTCGCAACAGGTGATTTATTAACGTAGATTTTTTTTCCTCTTTAAGATATGTCATAAAAATGCTAAAAACTATTAGAGGACAGCTGTATTATGCATTATTTCTAAATCTGATAACGATACTGTATTCAGTTTCTTGCTTTCTGTTTTGTTTTGGGTTTTTTGTGTGTGGTTTTCTTTTTTTTTCTTTTTTTGGTCATTGTGTACGAACAACACTGGCTCACAAAGGACATTACTAGGAACAGTTCTACAATATTGCCAGTACTCCTTTTCATCCAATTTTCTGGAGTCTCCAAAAGACCGCTCGTGCACTCGCAGATAAGCGAGGAGGATATTTCGCCGCATTTTGCCCGCGGCCGACTCCACTGCAGGCGTCTAACCCAGCGACTGCTAGGAAGCAGTGTCCCCCCGCATGTTGAATTCACAGGGGTTTAACCACAAGTCCAAAGGCATGACTTAGCTCACACACATCTGGGTCATATTGTGACCTCGTGGGGGAGGTATCTGTGTGTGTGTGTGCCTGTGTGTGTATGTGTGTGTGCATGTGTGTACACACAGAGATGGCTCCCACATGTGAAAAAAAAGGAAGATAAAATATGCGGGTAAAGTATTTATACAGTAGATAACAATACTCTGTCGTTTTCTTTTAACCATAAACTTTCATGTGCAACAAGCAGGACAGGTATAGGTAGATTACAATGTATGTAAGTAAAGAAAATATTTTTTGGCACACAAGAAAATATCAATTTATCAAGTAGATGTCATTAAACACCAGTACAAGATGATATTATTTTCAAAGGAAATTTTTAAACATTAATTCACACAACATTGTGGGGGAAAATGAAAGCATGAGAGCATAAAGAGACTGCTCTGAAATCCTCTAGAAGCAAATAGCAATTATTGTCCTATGACAGTCAAAGTGTTCAGGTATCTCTCTCATTTACAGAAAAAAAAAATGATACTTACTACATACTTCTTATCTTAGTGACATTTCCTGTAGTATATGTCTGTTGTATAATACTACTGCCTATGTTTTTCTGCTTGTGTAAAGCTTTGGTCAAAAATGTTAATCTTTGCATATGTCATTGTTTGTATTTCTGGAATTCCAGTTATTTGTATTTGTTTGTATGCAGAAATAAACCAAACCGAACCAAAAACCAGACCAAAAATCTGTCAACGCATACGTTGCGATCAACTGAATATACACTCTGAAATTTTCTTATCTATTGTCTGGTGATTATTATCAAGAGCTTTCATTTCACTATTTAAAAAAAAAATGGTTCAGTTGCATGTGTTCTTCAGCACACTTTAGTTTTAACCATTTGAAGAGTTTGTTTGCAAAAACCGATAAGTCCATATTTGCCAAATGGAGATATTTGCGATTAAAGTTCAAGAAAAATACAGAGAATAATAAGAAATTTTTTGCTTCTTTTGACCATAACTTCAAAAATGTACCTTTATATGTAGCGACCAATATATCATTTAAAAGGTATTATTTTGTACTTTATGACAGAGATCGTACTTCAAAATCTTCAAAAATGGACTTACTGGTTTTTGCAAACAAACTCTTCATTTGCTTCCATATTTCTGAAACTACATTGGAGGACAATCAGCAACATATAGCAAGTCTCGGTGAATCCAAGCTTGAATTACCATGGCAACAAAACACCATCTTTTCACTCGCATATCCAATGCTTGAAAGCGGTCAAGAGACAAACATAACAAACAAACAAACACACACACACAAACACACACATACACATACCAAAGGCAAGCAAGCAAGCATGCAAAAGGCAACAACAGCAAAGAAATAGTAACACCCCCCCCCCCAAAAAAAAAAAAAAAGATGGAGTGCAGCAAAACATTTCCTGTAAATATATTGAGTTGAAAGGGCGAAGAAAAGTTGCGGAGAAAACAGTTAAGGACCTTCTTGCACTCACCGGCCTCTCTGCCTCATTGTCTGGGTCCATCTTTGTTATGGGCGCCGTGATGGTTGAATTCTAGTGGCCACCGAAGGGCCCCCTCTCTGGCAGAAACTAGATAGGCGGGTGGTTGACTCCAAAGCAGTCTGTATGCAAAAACACAGGCATATTAATTGATACTTCCATAAGTCTCCAGATCAATATAAAGCTTTCACAAAATCAATTGATCACGAGTCATTTGCAGCAATGATGAGATCAAGAGGCCAGGGAAAGTGAAGGAGGAGGAATTCCCTAACTGGATATCAAATATTTTCTTTGCTCTCCAAAATGTACAACAATAAACTGGGATAGAGCATCATAAGTTTGAATACATCTTATCACTTTATCAGTCACTCTACAGGGGCGCCGATCTTATTTAGAGCACTGCAGTTACTCTGAGAACTGGAAAGGCATACGAGTGAAAAGCACAGTACTGTATACGCTGAATATTTCGAGAGGTTCACAAATTTCGCGAGTCGGGTGCTATTTGGGAATTTAAAGACACATAAAAATATTGACTCTGATCCCAATATAAATGTGACGTGCACGTATACATTTCTCCGTTGAGCACTATACTCCATGATCGCGAATTTAACCACTTGCGAAATCATCTGGAAGTCCCTATTCATGAGAATTTAGACTCTCTAAATATATGGTGTATACAGTATTTTTACCTGTGAAGTAATAGAATGTGGGTAAACAGTATTTTCCATAAAACCTGCAGTAGTTTTGGCAAAGAAATAAAACTACAAAATACTGCAAGCAAAAAGTAACAGGTGGCATCTCTGTACACAGTGTACCCAGCCACATTCTAATGCTGGCCTCTCTTATGCCTCGTAATAGTCAATGAGAGGAAACATTGAGACTTACTTTTCATTGGTGCAGTCATATTTAACCATCAAATCATTGGAAATCAGAGCAAAAATTGGATATTACGTACTACAACACAAACTGACCATTTGAATATCACATTTTACTGCTTCCAGGTGTTCTGGATGAGTATGATATGGAAAGTAGCAATTATCGGTTTAAGGCTGCATTTATCTTATTTGAGAGAGAGAATCACGTTTCCAAACGCGTTTGCAACGGTGTTTGTAAACGTGGTTTGAAACGCGATTCTCAAGGAGCCGAGTTTATCTAACCATCATACAATCGCGATTCCAGTGGTGTCACTGAGCAGCTGCTTTGCGCCGTCTGACCCGGGAAGTAAAGGTCAACTTCATAACACCAAACCTGCCTCATCAGTCACACACAAATAATGGGCAGAGAGCACAACCGGAAACAGCTGAGATTTGACCTTGAGATATGAACGCGTTTCAAAACGGCATTGCGTTTTATCTACTCACAGAACAGTGATCGTGGTCTCAAACGCGTTTCAAAACGCCCTTTAATGCGTTTCAAAACGGCGTTCCTAAACTCGTTTGAAACCACGGTTGCGTTTATCTAACCCCTGAAAATGCCTCAAACGCGTTTAGGATCGTGATTCTGCCTCAGAAAATTTTTAGATAAACGCAGCCTTAGTGTCACAGTGCTATCATGATTCAAAAATACTAAATCTTGGTTAAACATCCGGGACAAATAAGGTTCTCTTATTCAGTGAAAACTTGTGGTTTAAAGGTGAGAAATAGTAAAATTGTTTAGCAATTGGTGATTAGGATGAATGTATAAGTTTCCGTAAGACTAGATATACACTTTCGAAATAAATCAAGTTCACTATTGAAAATAACAATAATAATGATGATGACAATGAAGATGGCAATGATGAAGATAATAATGATAACAATAATAATAACAATAATAATGATAATAATAACAATGATAACAATAATAATAATGATAATACTAACAATAATTATAATAATAATAATAATGATAATAATTATAATAGAAATGATAATATCAATAATAATAATGATAATAACAATGATAATACTAATGATAATGATAATAATAACAATAATTATAAAATAATGATAATAATAATTATAATAACAATGATAATAACAACAATAATAATAACAATAACAATAATAATAAAACAATAATAATAATAATAACAATAATGATAAAAACAACAATAATTATAATAATAATGATAATAATAATAATGATAATAATAATAATAATAATAATAATACTGAGAAGAAAGAGAGGAAGAAGAAGTTAATTTTGCTCACCATAAAAGACAAACTCAGTGACATTTACCTTTCTACTGACACATTGATATTCACAGTGAAATCTTCGTCTTCATTTCACTCATTTCGAAATTGACAGTAGAGGGCTTTTTACACTTGTAAATTTTTGCTTAGTCCCGTACCAACGGTGGGGCTAAGGGGGGCCTTAGCCCCACCGTTGGTACGGGACTATCCTTAGCCCACTATCTGTTTACACTCGTTTTTGCCAAAGTGGGCTAGCCCCACCGATAGTCCGGTACTATCTGGCCCTGCAAAATAGCAGGGTTAGCACCACAATTGCGGTGCCAAGCAAGTGAGTGTAAACAGAACGAAAAAATAATCCTGGGCTAAGCGACGGAGACGAAATCCGACCCTCACTGACCAATAAGAAACGAGGTAATCAAGTGCTGCCGGTGCGTGCGTGTACGTGTACAGTACACAGCGTAATCATGAATATTCATGTGGTTCGGAAAGTCCGGGGCTAAGAAATACGAGTGAAAAAAGGTCAGTTTTCTCCTTAGCCCCGGACAAGAGATAGTACGGGACTAATTGGCCAGTGTAAAAAGCTGAAAAAAATTGGTACGGGACTAACGATAGTCCTGGGTCAGAGAAAGTCCGGGGTTAAGAAACACAAGTGTAAAAAGGACTTAGCAGAACTTTCTAAAGCACAATGTAAAGACCAGTTAAAGCAGAAAATTGTTGATACATGGTAGCCCTTCCCTGCAAAAACAAGGTTGCAGGTCATCACAAGAAGTAGCTTTGAACAAGAAAACACTCTAATTTCATCACATCATATTGATAGATTTGTGGTTAAAGTATATGAACTATCACAAAACAAATCGGAACACTCTTTTTTATGGGTCAAGGGATGTCATACTGTGAAGATAGGACAGAAGAAATTTTAATAACGCAAACAAATTACATACTGCAACCTACCAGCTGTTTCTGCTTTTATCTGGTAAATGTCATTTCACTGTGATCTTCAGGCAAAATCTCAATGATATTGGGAAAGGGTGTGGATAGGTAGAAAGAGTTGTGAGTGGCATTGAGCTATACGAGATATGCAAAGCTACCATTTTTACCTTAGAATTGTCTATCACTTGGTCTTATTGGTAATGGTAAGTAAAGTAATAACAGCTTTTTTCAGGTATGTACTACAGGTGTCTGTCATTGAAAAAAAAAAATAAAGATACAATGCTATCATGCTTTTAGACATCTGCATCACAAAGGCATTCACTACAAACAAACGCAAGAAAGGGAAAAAAATCACTTTATAAAACAACACTTGAAGAATATTATCGCAAAATGAGCTAACTCCATTTATGTTGAGTTGAGATGTTTGTGATTAAAGCTGAGAAGCAGCTAAAAAACAAAGAAAATGAAAAAAGAATATGCAGGATATTTTTAATCATAACTTCTAGGATATTCCTTGTTATGTCACAAGTGAGATATTACTGGAAAGGTTTCACTTTGCTTTATCTGATGATGGACTTACTTTGAAATGTTTAAAAATGGCGCTTAGCTCATTTTGCAATAAAACTCTTCATTTCTTTTCCCACCATAGTTGGTGGTGCTTTGTCTGCAACCACAAGTCTCTGTTTGAATGTATACTTTATTATGTGACATCGACAACGGTGAGGCACTACTTGCTTGCTCATTGATTGGCACCATGCCTGGTAAACTGACCATCCAAACAGAGAGTTATCCCGGCAAGCCTCCTTCCTGTCCGGTATTCGTCAAGAGAGGGCAGACTTCCTGAAAGGCCCACCCTCTCATATTGAGTGATGGCCAAGTGGGAATGCCACAGTGGGAGCAGTGGCAGCACCAGTGGTTCCGTGGTAAGGGCTCTAAACTCTCAAAGTAAGGGGACTCCTGGGTTCTAATCCCACCCAGTAAATGCACCCCAGGATACTAAGAATTATCCTCTAATAGAGTTTGTAGAGTTCTCAAACTCACTGTATACTTTTGTTGTTGTTGTTTTGATTTCACTATTTCATTCAAATTATCTCTTTTTAGGCATGACTATAAGAATTCACCAAATTGCAAATACCAGTGACAGATTTGAAACCTTAATTGTCCTCTGATTGGATGTTGCTAGATTGGACATTATGGCTATCTAATAACTTGTTGTTGCTCTGCAAGTCTTTATTGGTCACTGCTGTTATAATCAACAAACTTGCAAAGACCACATCAATACCAACAGCTAGAGAAGCACTCTGAAAGCGCAGACCTCCGCCAAGCATGCAGCTCATTTCCATCACTGATCTTGTTCTTCCATAGAGATATCAGTGATTTCCACCCATACGTACTTATACTTCGTGCTGAAAGTGTTTATAATAGTGTGCTAAAAGTCTCCCGATTTCCCAAAATAGAAGCCTTTGTTACGTCATAAACCCTCAGCTGCACAGCGCGCCTCGCCCTAGCAGAAACTAGAGCACGCACTTTAGTGCGCGCAGGCAAACCTCAAATACGCACAGCCTGAACTCCCAAGTTCATTGATCCTACCTGCCAAAATATCAAAAATCCTTCACAAACCTTTCCTGCAAGTTTCATCCAAATCCGTTCACTACTTTTTGAGTTATTTTGCACACGGACAAACGAACGAACGAACGAACGAACGAACGAACAAACCAACGGTAATGAAAACATAACCTCCTCCCTTGGCGGAGGTAACTATAATTCATATGAGCTGACTGGCTGTTGCTATGTTAGTTGCTAAGGCTTTGATAAAGTATTGTGGGTTTTTTTCACCTACAGAAGGCACAAAAACTTGAGTGAAAGCCCAGGAGTACTGCATCACTTTTGGTTTAAAATGCACTCATAAACTGACATGCTCACCTGAAATAGTAAACAGAGTAAGTGGACTATTCAATGCTGAGAGACAGTGAAAACTGGCAGGGCAACACTTTGGTGTCGAAACGTTGGCAGACACGGAAGTCGAACACAAAGTCAGCGAGACAGCTGTCGAAGTCGGCAACAGTCATTATTTGATGATGGTCACTGCCACACTGTCAGACAGACATTTAATTAATCCAGTAAACTCACAGCCAGAACAAGATGAAGTAACCATTTCTATATGACTAGCGTGGGGAATCTGCAGACTTTACATAACCACTCTCTCATGACAGTCTGTCCCTTTCGCATGACGAATTGACACCTAGAAGATTACAAAGAATAACTGAAAGAAGGTATTAAGTGAGGTTGGTGCGACTTAATAGATGCTGTGCAAAGTTTATAGACACAGGGGGGCCTATATGTGACAGGACTGCACAGTACGAAAACATGATTTTTTACTTGTTTCCATGGGCCATTACGAGAACACAACTTCGTGGAGTATCCTTCAACCATTACGTATTACAGTCACCATGGCAACTGGCAGTATCACAAGCTACACTGTACCCCTAATTGGACCACAAATACCATCCAAACCTAGGGCCATGGCCAGTAGTCTGTTGCTGCAAAGATTTGGCATCAAGCGGATTTGCTGCATCACAACACGCACCCAATGCAGTTGTGCCACATTCTAGGATATTTACACATATGCTAGAATAAATGAGCTATAAATGTCATCATCGAGCATCTGCCAAAACTTAACATTTTGAACATTCATATTTCTAAGTATGTCTGTCTGTGTCCCATTACAAGTAACTCCCTCTCCAGGTCAAAGGTCAAAAGGTCAGGGTGTAAAACCCTGGTCACATCCAGGGTTGTCTTTAGTCTCCTCACTTCAGACTTCACAACATTTTTTTTTTTAAAACTCGGGGGTTCTAGTCCATAATTTCACAGCATATTATCAATAGTGTTCACTTTCCAGAATTGTGTACTTTTCCTTATTTTGTGGACAGATATTTGTATGCTCAGCATCCTACAAATTTTCCTAGTATACAAGGCATAGTTCACCACTGAATCTGCACCACACTACAGCTTTTGTGGTGTGTTGCTACTATGCTAGCTACTAATACCTACTACTTTGGATGTGTTGTCCATATCGTGATTAATAGTTGAAGATTTCTTCCTGACATTTTGGATACTTTTGCTGAAATGTTATCATTACAAAAAGAGCTAGATCTATACAAACCCTTATTTTGACTGACTTAAAGGATAAAATGACCAGGGCAAGAGGTTAAAGGACTTCATTAATGTGTGGTCATAAATGATAACCACGTAGTATCTTTCCACTCCAGTATTTCAGGGGATGTTTTCATTAAGGATGATCATAACACTCCACAGCACCACCCACTTGGAACAAAACTCCATCACACAAAATTTAATGTTTATCCATTATTTCTTAAGATCTGTCAATCTAAATGAGTAAAAACCATCACAATAATAATGGTGACACAGCATAGGATTCAACACTCAGAACTGTAATGGTATACTGTACGAGCTGAAATTTTCGCGTACAGACATTTTCGCGTGTTGTTAATTTCGCAGTTGCGAGGGTCTAACCGAACTTAGCTATTCGCGCATTGTTATTGTCGCGGTTCAAAGGCGATTCGCGAAATTCGCGAAAATAAAACCACCGCGAAAATTTCAGCTCGTACAGTACCCCTATCCAGGAACTCACGCTGACAACACGGAATGCATTTTTGCATACATAAATGCCTGATTCCAAAGTAAATGTCTCAATACACATAGCCAAAAACATTTCCATAGTTCCAAACACATGCAGCGTGCACACTCGCAAACAGATTGTGGGGTCAACTTGGAACCACAGCAACTCAACGATGACTAGTTTTAACCCGTTGAAGATGAGCTGATATTCCTATAACACGCAGTTCCCATAGACACCTGCCTGAGTATACTCGGTACCAGTCTTCAACAGGTTAATCAATGTCTTAAGCCCGCCGCACACTACACGACTCACGACTATACGACCTTAGGACCACAAGACCCAGTCGTACGACCTGCCAATGCACACTATACGATCAGACCTTACGAGTAGGCTTACGACTGTTCTGTCTTCAGTACTTTACCAATGAGTATTAAAGCGCACACAGTGCGCACTGTGTGCGCTTCATTTTACTGTATTTTGATTGGCTGAAAGCCCACGACCGGTTGTAGAAATTCAACATGTCAAATCTCTGCGACTGGCGCTAAGACCCAGTCGTACGACTGGAAACTGGCAAGACTGTGACGTCATACTTCCAGTCTTAAGGTCGTATGACCGGTCAGATTGTATAGTGTGTGGCGGGCTTAAATCACCAATATGGACAGTGTGCATGGAAACGGTTACAAGTTTGTCTCTTCGAGTTTTGCTCTTCCCCATTTCTGCAGTTAGTTTTCGGGTCAAGGCTTCTCTTCGGGGTCTGGAGGGGAGGCTAAGCGAGTAATGGAGTGACGCTGATTGACGAGACTCTGAGGGTTAATGGGGGATGAAGAGTTGTTGGGAAGAAAGGAGGCATGCCGCTGGTTGACTTCAGTCAACGTTTGGTGCTGAAAAACCTCTTTCATGACAAGTTTTCCTCCCCCTGTTTGTTTCCTCGTTCAATATTCTGTTTCACTTTGAGCGAAAAAAAAAAAAGAAAATCACTTGCAGCACATTGCACTGCAGTTTACCAAAATCATTCTTGGCTTTTATAAGAGTTGTTTCAAAGAATCATTGTACAAAAACTTTGATAAAATATCCTTGATTTTTTGGTGTTTTTTTTTTTTTTTTTTTTTGGGGGGGGGGGGCAATTCATTTTGTCAATCTAGTAAATATTCAGTGGGGCCTATCTACTAATGAAATTGAACGGCTCCTGATAAATCATAGTGCAGATATTGCAGATGTACAAATGTACGTTTTAACTGACATGGATGATCTCTGGTAACAGTGGTTGCTTACAACAGGTGTTTTAACCCCTCCCCCTTCCTTCTCATGACCCTCCGCTACCCCCTTCTCCCCCTTCTACCCCCCCCCCCCTTAACAAACACCACCACTGACTTCATCCACCGACAATTTCTTACACATGTACATTTTCACATGACATGTAAAACATTTTTTCACTCTCTACTCTGGATACATCCATCACACTTTTCATTCTCTCCTCTGAGCCACAGAGTCATGAACTCAGTAACAATAACGACTAAACAAGGCCATGTTTTGAATACCAAAGTGATGATGTCACACTCTTTTGTTCTTGCCTGGGTTAGGAAACCAGGCATGAGCATAAACACACAGGCCAGGTGAGATTGTTTAGAACCAGTTTCCATGGCGATGAATAGCTATGACATCACACCTGGATACTCTACACCGGTAAGTTCCACATCATGAATAATAAAACCGTCCAATCAGCATCCAAGTTTTGGTGACAGAGTAAGCTGGAACATTGCAATTCAGAACTTTCAGGGCAAGAGTTTTTCTCTCTCTCAAAAAAAAAAAAAAAAAGATTACAAAAAAAGAAACCTGATATGCAGAACATGGCAACCTTGCAAGATCAACATGACAAGTTGTATAAAATTCACTTCACAGTACTTGCAATATGTTGCCAATGTGACAATGCACATGTGTCTGGGAGTCCTGTGATTTTGCCTCCATTGAATTCAAATCAACTTTGAATCAAAAATAGTTTATCAAAAGCCTAGACCGATGCAGGGCATCAACTGCCCTGCAAAAATATTTTAAAATACCGTACCTACAAATGTTATTATTCATGTCAAGTACAATCCATTATATCTTCAAAGTAATATTCACACAAAAACAAAAAACCCGGAGTCACAAACATACACATTGTACAGAACACATTGCATACTTACATAGATATAATAATCGTGGCCAGGGTGACTTAACTTCTTGCAATTCCTTTTCCACTGATGCAGAGCACAAGAGCTTTTAATAGTCTATTTCACAATCCTTCACCAGAATTTTACGTACAAACACAAGAAGACCACATATCCAGCAAATCTATAATGCAAACTGCTAGATACTGCAATACTGCATACTGTTCCACGTACATATTTTTGATTCCCATCTCTCTTTCTTCCTAGTTTCAAAACAAGTATCCTTACTCTGCACAACGTGCCTATCAACATTCAAAAGATTGCTCCCCACTGAAAAAGCAAAACAAGAGAAATTGCAAAGTACTTTCAACGCTTAAGATTCGGTTTATGGAAGGAAGCCGCGAGATCATAATCTCTGACTAATTACACAAGTATTAGATCACTAAAACTGATAAATCGCCGCAGCAAAATCGCGCCCATTGAGAACTGAAAATAACCACTTCCTCTTAGGCAATTAATGGCCATAAAGAAATCACAGCGGAGGCAATCCATGCGCCAAACATTATTTTCACAGCTTTCTCTACTTTCTGCTTATTTCCTTTTCAGCATACTTCATCCAAGTTTTAATAAATAAGAGTCTCTTTTGCAATGATTTCATCCATTATTTATTTTTTCCATCTCCGATAGAAACAGGTGAATATAAATTTTTGCAAAAAAAGAACTAAATGAGTGCACTGGTGTCTTTACAGGGACACTAGTGCCAAAATCATACCAATATTTTTTGGCATAACATGGTAGTAATACCTAAAATAGGACAATGATGATGATGATGATGATGATGATGATGACAATATTGATGATGATGCTGATGAGGATGATGATGATGATGATGAAGATGATACAAATGATGATGATGATGATGATGCCAATGATGATGATGATGCTGATGAGGATGATGATGATGATGATGATGATGACAGTAATGATGATTATGATCAATGACAATGAAGATGTAACATGTGTAATGATTATGATTGAACATGATCATCATTGTTATCCTCATACTGCATGATACTACGTAAATTACCAATGATGACTAGAAGATGAGCCAAAGACAGCAAAGAGGGAGTAACAGAAGTAGTAGAAGCATAGCAGATGAATATGAGTAGTACCAATATATACGATTATAGCATATCAGGGCAATTACCCCCCCCCCCCCCCCCCCCCCCCCCCCGAGGACAATTGTCCCCAAGCTAAATACTGGTTAATGACACTTAGGTTAGAATAAAGATTAACCCATTGAGGACGAGTCCCGAGTATACTCAGGCAAGCGTCTATGGGAAATGCGTGTTGTAGCACAATCAAACCGTCCTCAATGGGTTAAGGTTAGGGTTAGGATTAGGGTTAGAGTTTGGGTAAGGGTCAGGATTAGGAGGATTAGGGAAAGGGTTAGGGGAAGGGTCTGGGATAATTGCCCAGGGGGTAACTGCCTTCGAACCAATTATAGCACTGAAAGTAACAGCAAAAGTCAAAAGAGCATTAGTAGTAGTTGTAGGCATATATGTAGGCCTAGTAATAGTGGGTAAAAGTATTAGAAACAGATGTGCTTGTAATAATCATAGTAATACTGTAATAGTAGCAGCAGCAGTAGTAGTAGTAGAAGTAGTAGTAGTAGTAGTAGTAGTAGTAGTAGTAGTAGTAGTAGTAGTAGTAGTTAGTAGTAGTAGTAGTAGTTAGTAGTAGTAGTATTAGTAAAAGTAGTAGTTAGTAGTAGTAGTAGTAGTAGTAGTAGTAGTAAAAGTAGTAGTAGTAGTAAAAGTAGTAGTAGTAGTAGTAGCAGCAGCAGCAGCAGCAGCAGCAGCAGTAGTAGAAATAGAAGTAGCAGTGGTAGCAGTAGCAACAGTAGTCATAGCTGTTGTAACAGTGGTATTACAGTGGTGATGGTAAATGATGGTGGTAGTAGTAATAGTGGCAGAAGTGAGAGTGGTAGTCGCAGCAGTGGTGGTGTCAGCCTAGCGAGAATAAGACCGGCCACCTGAAGAACAGCGTATGTCTTTAAAAGCATATTCCTTGCAACACTGAAATAATAAGAATAATATAATAATAAGGTCTTATTTACCCAGGGTAGCCTCTTCAGTGTTGCCACTGCTCTACCAGAGGGCCCTGCCATTATTATTACCCTAGCGTTGCCAGGTTCCCATTTATACACCTGGGTCGAGAGGGACATGGTGGGCAAAACATCTTGTCCAAGGACGTATGCGTTGGGCGGGACTCGAACTCCGGTCCTCCGATCGGGAGTCGAGAGTCTTATCCACTGTGCCACAGCGCCCCCACGGGACAAGATTCCTTATGACTTTATTCGACCAATTGAATGACTGCTAGTCGATAAATTCTAATTACAAACCGTGACATGTGACACGCAGAACCAAGATCAACCTCACATAATTTGTGTTTTAGTATAACTGAGAGGAATGCATTTTACTTCCTTTTCCTTTGATGTCTTTTACTAGTTGACGAGAGCTGGCTGGTGTCTTGAGTTAACAGCCAGACAGTTTCCTTCATTCACGACAATAATATGTGCACGTCTGGCCTGCAGATGCTATTTAAAGCAGAGTTTGGATCTGCAATGACATCTATAAGTTTGCCCAACACATGAAGATTAATCGATCTTATTCTTGACTCATATGCTAAACGTCCACTCAATTTGACGCAAAGAGGGTAAACACGGATTCCGCACGCCGCCGCTCCTCTCTCTCTCTCCCTCTCTTCCCCCTGTCCTCGCCTTTTCCCTCCTGCCGCGCACGACTCAAACATCTGAAAAAGCCATTACGGGCAGAAGCGGGCCGGAGTTTCGACTTCTGCGGTTTTCTGAGTCAACAAAGCGTGTTGACAAGCTCGTTTTGGTGAGAGTGAGAGAGGGAGGGGGGCAGGCTTAGTGTGCCGTAAAACCTCGTTTGCGTCCAGGCTGCAAGCGTTGACAGGTTGTGAGAGAAAGAGAGAGAAAGAGAAAAGGGTAAGAAGTCTTGTCAGAAAGGCAGTATACAAGCTCTCAAAATGAAGGACTTCTCTTCCCATAACCCCCCTCCCCACCCTCCATCTTGTTCGACACCAACTCTCTGCACATTAAAATTATGATGAAGGGGTTGTATGAGGAGAAATGTGTGTGGATACACCCCATCTCTAGCACTGATTACTAATTCTGGGAGTCGCCCCCCACGCCATCTTTCGCCTCCTCCTTCTCCTTTGGTCCGTCCCCTCATCCTGTGACTCTTTAATTTCCTCTCCTCGTCTCATTTCCTGCAGCCACGACGTAAAAACTCGTCACTGAATCTCATCATCATTGGCATCATTTCATCTATTAAATCTCATCTCTCACTTTGCTTCTTCTTCTTCTCTCTTAATTTGCTCCAATTTCCCCTCCAAGATCTCATTCTCCCATCCTTGTCACCATGGCAACCCATCACTTTGGAAGCTAAACAAAGCCACCGGTGTCAACTCTAAGAGATGGTAGTATCTCGAATAGATCTATACATGCAGGTCGCACTCCTTCATTACTCCAAGGAAATTGTGGTAGTTCCCCTGTTTACTCATCCCTTGCAATATTCTCAAAAATTCATCAAAAGAAGCAACTCCACATTGGGGAGAGTATGTTGCGAGTTCCCATATGAACCCTCTTACTACCACCAGTGACCTCCTCACATATAATTTCAATGGCACTCTGAGATGGTGGGTCTGTGAGAGTTAACTCATTCTTTACGGGAACCTGGTATAATCCTGTGGCATCAACTGATATATGGGAACCTGTTATACCAGCCAGGTTCCCGTAATGTAGACAGGAGTGCCTGCATTCATGGCCTAAATTCATGCTAATTTGTGTTATGCTGCCCAGGAAAATGAGTTCCTTCTATCAATATCTGTTATCTTTCTGTATAAAAGCTGCATGCATCGCAGTTTTATTTGCCTTTTTCCAATGCAGTCGAAACCTCAAGTTCTATCTCAACCAAAACTGTGCCAGATCCCTTTAACAGAATTTCCCTCCTGGATACTGAATGGAATAGAACTGAATTGAATTCATTTTTCATATATCTCAACAAAATGCCTTTAATACACATCATTACTGCATAAACTACTGTAAAACGAGAAAATTTCGCGTGCATTTTAATTTCGCGAGCGCCAAAATTCGCGAAATTAAAATGCACGCGAATGTTTTTGTCTACACTACATGCATTGAACGCCAGTGGCAATTCGCGAAAAGTTCATGCCGCGAAAAAGGCTGTCAGCTCCAATTCGTGAAAATTTCATGCCGCGAATATATCATGTTTTACAGTATGTATGGATGAGGGTGAGTCCCAAATATACTCGGGCAAGTGTCTACGGGAAATGCATCCTCAACGGGTTAAAATTGTCAATTCACAAGTCAAAGCCTATAAATCAATTCCAAATGTAGATGCAATGCTGAAGAGATAGGTAATGTTTATGTTTACATAAATGACAGAAGCAAAGCTTTAAAGTCCATAACACGAGTGAACTGTGAAATAAAACAGAACTGACCACATGCAGTGCTTGTAAGTACTCGAGGGTTCCTGCGATGTGCCAAGTCCTGGCCAAACATCTAATGACTATGTAGATGTTGGATACGACGAATGAAAAGCTTAATTATTGATATGTGAATAAAGATAAATGATATTCAATTTTTACTCATGGTATGGTGAATGATAAACCAAAAAATCAGATACTTATATATCAGCAGGAAACACTTTATATAAATTTAAAGCCTATGATAAACAAACAAAAAAATCAGATGTGATATACGATATCAGTGGTAAACACTGAATATAAATTTAAAGTCTTACAAGACAGGGTCACTCTTCAATTTCAATTTCAATTTTATTCTTATATTTCTCGATGGAAAATACATGATATATAACAAAATATAATAAAACAGAATGTCCAGCTTGGATATATATACATAAAGAAATAGGAATACTAACATAATACATAACGGTCGATGTGTCATTTTGAATCAAAGTAAAGGATGCAAAGAGAAGCACAATGGAACCTACTAAAAAGTAAAGCTTGTTGAGCGTAGGTCCCAACAAAAGCCCAGTGTGGGGAACAGGATGAGGAGCACGGGTACAATTAAAGACCAAGAGTAAAGACCAAAAGTAAGGGACAGCCTCTTGCGGGGCTGTCCCTTTTTTGTTTTGCATGCATAAGCCTGTGCATGCTCTAACATTTGGATTGAATTTTCTTATTTGATTACTGTTAACTGGAATCTCTGTACCGTTAACGATAGTTCTTGAATAATCGCGTGACATTCATCTAATGGACACAATGTGCCGTTCACGTCACCCTGACAGTCATTAAGGTGGCGGGCATGCACATTCGCAGTACACGCTGGGTGGTCCCACAGATAATTTGGGTTGTCTGATGTGGCCGACATACTGCAAATGGTTTCAGACTGCGCAAGAGTGGGTTTTTGAACCTCCTCAAGACGGCTCTGAAACACACCCCAAGTATACCGTAAAGCAAGATATTTCCGTGAATTGTCACTGGCAATCAATGCATGTAGTGTAGGCAAGAACTTTTGCAAGCATTTTAATTTTGCGTATCTCGGCTCTCACGAAATTCACAAAATTAAAATGCAAGCGAACATTCTCAGTTTTACAGTAATCAGGGCATGAGTATCTTCACAGTCATGTGACTTAGGCAACTCTATTAAAAGGCGTCCAATGGCTTTCAACGCAAGATGATTATCATCCACTTTGCAGATGCAATGATAACTTGAGCATTGTTTCATAGCAATCAAAATATGAATAGATTTGATGATTAGATAATGCACAAGGATATAGCACAGTTATCATTACATTTAGCTTTAAATGTTCAAATTCTACTTCAATTTGAAGAGATTTGCTTTCACACTGCATGAGTTTCCTATGGGTTACAGTTGAAGAGTTTTAAATGGTGAAACCAGCTCACTCAGTTCTTGCTACGTTGAGATATTTGCGATTGAAGCTGCTAAAAACAAAGCTAGGAAAATAATAAAAAAAACACTGGATATTTTTAACCGTTACTTCAAGAATATTTCTCGTTATTAACCCGCTGAGGACGAGTCCCGAGTATACTCGGGCAGGTGTCTATGGGAAATGCGTGTTGTAGCGAAATCAAACCGTCCTCAACGGGTTAAAAGTCAGGTATCACTGGAAAAGTTTCAATCTGCTCTGTTTGATAATGGACTTTAATATTTATATATATCTTTTGAAATGGCGCTTTGCCCACTTTGCAATGAAACTCTTCACTTTCAAGCAAGGAGACTGCCACAAAACTTGGTATTCAACGAAATCGAAGATAAAAATTAATTAAAGTATCCCACTACCATCATCCACCAAGGTAGTTTGAGACATACGTCCTTGTATGGTCGGACAAACTTACGAAGAAAAAATACCTAACAATATCGTCACAGTAAAATAAGCGTGCTTCTGCCTTTAAGTTTCCTCTCAAATAGATAGGAAGATCTTCAAAGTCAGCACAGTAAAAAAAAATGACAAAACAAACTGAAAAAAAGGACACAATGCCTGTTGTCAGAAACACTCTACAATGTTCCACTTCATGGGGATATCTTTTATACTAGTTGACAGATCCAATACATTCAATATGGAGGGAAAATGTGGATATAAGATAGATTCGGGCTGAGGAGAAGTCACATAGAAGATGCATTGAATTTCCTCTTGTGTAGAAAGATAAGGTCTAAACACTTTTTTCCCCCTTCCCTGACCAGCAACAACAACAACATCAACAAAAATCCATCCATTTGTTTCAAGGAACGCATGCAGCGATTACCCACGCTGTTTCTGATAAGGATCAATTCTTTGGGGGCTCGTAAACACGAGCTAAATGTTATCCGGTCCGGGGAACAAAACCAGCACAGGGTAAAAGAGAGATTTTCTGTCTTGATACTGATACGGCAGAATTAAGCTGCAGAAAAAGTATGAGTTTCCATGGATCGTATCGCGGGCAGGTTAGTCACAAGTATAACATTCCAACTCCTTTCCCCTTCTCCCGCGACGTCGGGAAACCAAGGTAATCTTAAACGTCTGTATTTGTCTTGCTATTTATAACCGCTACTTCAGTCAGACAAGAGAGTAGGCCTTTTAAACACAGTCAGACTTCCTCTGCACCTGAGCATTTATATGTTTTTTCATGAGTTATCAAGAAAAGATGAGAAAGAATCATACACATGCTTTCAATATAAGAAGAAATTACACAGCAAAATGTACATGTACGTGTGATATATGCATATATGTCTTAAAATTTGTGAAGGAAACCGATCAAAAAGGTAAATTCACTGCTTGTGAGGAAACTTGTAAGGAGACCTACTCACTTTCCCTGGGGTATGAAAGCAACTGGAAAGGGAAAAAGAAAACTTGAGGTCTCAAAATCTTACAGTTGTTGGTAGTTGTTGCAAAACATGTGGCAGACACTCAATTGTCATTCCTGCACAGAATCTGGCATGTGATGATACGGCCTTATTTATTTCTCCAAGATGTCCTCTTTAGTGTAACTTCCATTCTCAACCATGGCCCTATGATTAGCATTACCCTCTTCCTTGGTAACATAGGGGAATGGAACAAAAATATATACCTGGTTTGAGTAAATGCAGCAACAGTACTAGAGCACATCACTGAAAGTTCGAGGAAAATGACAACCCATTCAAAAAGTAACAAATTTTCAAGCTTCGGTGAAGCCATCACTGTGGATGAAAGATAACATCAGTTTGTGATATCACTAGCTTTCAATATGGAAAGTAACAAAGAGAAAATACGTGACCCGCTACAACAAAAGGATCCGAAAGTTGAGGGAGGTCGATTTTTTGAATATGACATGCCATTATTCCCTTACTCTTCCACTTTAATTTCATATATAACACGACTCATAAAAGTACTCGGTTCCAGAGATATTTATGATTTTATGAGACCATGTCAAGTGGTCTAGGAAGTCAGCGTTCAAAGTTTCCTCTCCGACGCGATCGTGATCAAGGTAAGATAAGACAATTTTCACCTCTTGACAATAGAAGGTATGCTCATAGCAACCTCCACGATGTTCATTCAAGCTTAGCCCCAGCGGTCTAAGCATGACCAGTCAGTAACCAGGATGCCACGAACTGACCAATGAAGAGATCACTCCCGAGGGGCGGAGTCTATCTGCTGCGCTAAACCGCGTTTCTGCTCCGTTGAAAGTGGAGAAATCATGGCCCAGAAAAAAAGCTAATTATTTGCCTTTTCTTTTAGCTTCAAAATTTCGGCAGATGATAGACGAAACACTAGACTACAACATTATGTCCAAAACAGAAATTCGATGGTTTTGATTGATTATGATGATCTGACTTCAAACTCGATTTTCTCGGCTAAGCTGTCAGCGACTTTCTAATCCTGATGTCGTGGCAAGTCACATATACATTTCAAGCCATATTTCGGTTTCAGTATCCATCTTGCCAACAAAAACACACAATGGGTAGTTTTTTAACCCTGGGCCTTCTAAGAGACCATACCCTCATCCACTGGACCACAGTACTCTAACTATGGTACATGGAGTGATGTTCTTTACTCCTAAGGTTTGTTAATCCAAAAATGAAATAAGATTTGTCAATCTGAAAGTGAAAAAAAGTGTACACTTTTCACACACCTTTGGAAATATAAAACGTGTTTTATTTTCAGATTATCTGGTCATGAATCTTCAACATAACAAACCATTTTTCATTCTTGGATTAACAAATTTTTGGAATAATGAAAATTATTTCATTTTGAGATTAACAAATCTTTGGAATAACAAACCTTCTTTAATTTTCAGAATTTGGAACCTTCGGAATTATGAACCAACAGGACAATAAAACCTTCAGAATAACAAACCCTCAGAAAAATGAACCTTCAGAATAATAAAGTATGATAATAATAAACTATAATAATACTATGGCATGTCATATGGAGGGTTTGTTCCTTTTAATAATGGTACCAATCGCTAACTACACTTTTAAGGTATGCCTAAACCAAGATTCTAATCCATAAGCTGTACTGCGTTACCCTGAAAGACTACAATATTTCAAACTTTATATGCCACAATTACTCATGTCTGCTTACCTTACTACTTTCGTATTCTCAAAATTTGACCTTTCAACATAATGCAGATTAAGGTAAACAGGAATTTGTAGCAACTTCTCTTTGTGAAACATAAAAAGAATGAATCTAAAAATGAAAATCATGATTTGACTGTTGTGGAAGGCATTCTCCAAAAATACATCAGTAAAAGTGGGCTAAATATCCTGCAAACGGGGTTAGGCAAATACGCGAAAAAAGTTCGGAGGCAGCACCTGGGGAGGAACGGCAATTTTTGCCGAACATCTTCCCTTGTCTTGTCAAGATATTTCATGGGAAGTTATCCATCAGGTGGAGCGTCCATAATGGATGGACGCGGGGAGTCCCCCAAACGAGACGGGGACGCAAAGGACCAGAGGAATGACAGAACTAGGTTGGACCGATGAAAGGTCGCTTCAGGGTTCCTCCGTAGAAAAAGGAGGAAGGAGTCCCATATTTTCTGACCAAACATCCCGAAAATAAAAACGGAAAGGAAAAAAATTAGGATTTGCAAGACAAGACTGTGCTGCAACATGTGTCAGAGGGTGCTGCCCAAGTCTATAGGAGTGCACACGCCTCAAACTTCATCCCGAAACTATTCCCATTTTGGAACAGCTCAGGATATTGCACATTGCACACGCATCAGTCAGACACTATAAACCAAAAGAGTTTTTATAATGAAGATGCATACTCTGTAGGCTAACTTTGTATCATACGTTATGACTTGAACTCCTCCAAACTTGTTATGCAATATCGTTTGTCAAATGGATGGCAATAAAAGTATAATTGAATTGAGTGATCATTTTTTGCCATGTGTGAATGATGGTGAATGAGATCTATTTTCCCATCCGGATGCAAAAACCAATAGCGCTTTGTGGATGAATGCACCTTCTTGGGTTTTGTGGAGTTGAGATCCAAACTCTAGCAACTTGCAACTGCCAAGAATCTAGTCACAAAAACGTTGCCCTGATGAACTGATGAACTATTTGGAAATCAACGGATGATCAGGACTTGCCATAGTGCAATGCTGGATCAGGAACATGGCTTCTTCTGGAATTGATTTCCGCGGAAGATTACAAACTTAACTGTTGCAAATGGGATCAACCTAAGAACTATACAATGGGGGACACACATTTTGTTTGTGTGTGTGTGTGTGGAAAATTGTCTCCAGTTTCCTGACAAAAAAGGGAGAAACCATCTTTCATTCCGATAAAATCTTCAGATGATGACAGCTCCCGGTTATCCGGGGGGCAGAATATCCACATATTTGGGGAAAACATGGGGACTTTCTACACAGGAAATTTAAATTTCTTTAAAAGGATGCAGAAATAAACTGTGAACTCCAAAGTGGCAAATGTCACCCTCGGTTGAAGAAGCACGAACAGATTGTCAAGTTATTGAGGGAGTGGAGACTTTGTCTTGTTCAAGAATGTTTCATTGTCTGATGAGGATATATGATTAACCACAGCTGAGCTTTGCTAACAAGGATGAACAGATTTTGAGCAGGTTTTAGAACATGATTAGCATCAATGTGTCTGAAAAAGATGGCAGATTTATGGAAAGTTTTTTTCTTCTCTGTTTTTTTGTGTCACATGACCTGCGATTTATTTATCAGTGAGATCAACTGTCAGGACTGATCATGGTTGACATGAACCTGTACAAAGCAGGTTATCAACTCAATTCTGAAGTGCACAGAAATTGGACGGCTCATCACATTTTTGTTCTTTTTTTTTCCCCTCTTTTTGAACAGGGAACAACTGAAGATGTGGATCAATAGATATCACTTGTAGAAATTGTCGAAGTAACCGTCATTCAAACACACACTGCCTTCCTTCTGAAGCGCGTATAAAACAAATGACTTTCCCATAGTTCGCGCAAGCCATGCGAACACCAATCTACAGGAAAATTAGTAGCAGAAATGGCTTGGACAATGATGTCATTCATATAGCTGTGAACTCTGACCTGATATCCCAGTCCTTTGCTTCATTTCCTGTCACTGATATTTTCATTTGGATTTGTATTCACTTCGGAGGTTTACAGGCTGCCGACGGAATAGGTCTACATCTATGTGAGATCGCACATTCCTGTACGCGTATATATAGGCCTACTTTACTGTAGTCCCACCAATAGAGTCTATGGGTTTATAGACCACACTAGTCCATACAGCACAGATCTTTGAGCTATTATTCAATATTTCTTCATATTTGTCAGAATTATACCCTATGAGTATATACCATCGGAAAGCTTACATTATGTAAATTTCAAACTTGATAGTTGTTGTTTTTTTTCGTATAAAATGCTATTGATATTTTTCATTAGTGGTTTCTTTTGAGTATGCGATGTTTATAATTATGTAAATCATACGAAAATACTTAATTCATATGACATCACATCATTCACGACACTGATTTACATCTTATATGAAAGGCCATTTCTTTCTCTTTCAACTGATATACAGTTTTCCATTGTTTTCTTTTTATAAATGTCGGTGATATCATCTTGAATTTGAGACGGCACAGTTTAGTGAACATAGGTGAAATAGCCTCCGGCAGCAACAACCTATAAACTGCATTACGCGACTGGCAGAGCTGGGTTAATGTAGATTGTTCAGAGCAATACATACTTCATTCATTCATTGAAATATTGTAATCTTGAAATTCTTGCAAAAGGATGTAAAATTCCCCAGATGTGCTTCCTAAACATCGTAGACAAACCAGAATTCCCCGAGAAAGGAAACGTCGCGTCTGTGGATCAATAGAGTCACGTCTCCTTGATTAAAAATTGCTCGTTATCGTCCTCTCGATTTAGATATCATCTCCGCGGCGATGACAGATGACTGCCGAAACGAAACTTCGATATCCACCCAGCCGGGCCCAGGCGCACCAGTCTTGCGTGGTGGAAATTCCTCCTGCCTACTCCCCGGCGACCGCCGCGCTTAATTCAGGAACTGGATCACATCGCGGCGAGGAAATTGTCCGACATGGCGATAGGTGTCTAGAGATGGAGCGGCCCTCTTTCGGGGCTGCGCTCTCAAAATTGACAATTTCCTCTACAACGTCATCACCAACAATCGCGCATTCATTCCTCAGGGCAGGGGGGGGGGGGCGGGGGGAGGGGAATTCTGCTAACTGCCCGTCATCTGCCGTGTTTTGTCTGCAAGATATTGAGATGACATTTCTAGTTTGCTACTCCCCTTTCTCCCAAATTTTTGTCAGCCTTCTCTTGTTTTCCTAAATACTCTTATCCTATACCTCAATTCCCTTGCCCTACGTGCGGCAGACCTGGGTTTTTTTTTTTTTGGATGTTGGTTCCAAATACATGCTTTCCTGAGACAATTACAGGATGGAGAACAGCTCCCTGCCAAACCTCCAATTATTCCTGCCCATTCTTTCAGGATGAGATGCTCGTGATGTGAAGCTTTTGCCGCTTTCCTCAAATCATTTGAAGCAACATTCCATTCCAATCAGATAAGTCCTGTGTTCAAAATTCTTTGTCTCCATAAACATCATCACTTGATATTACAAACACTGCTACAAAATATTACAGGTATACATGTTGTCACTTGTGCAGCAGTTTATCACTGGAGACCAGTGAATGGTCATAACACTAATTTCTTCTCCAAAGCATGCTTTTATATTCAGCATAAATGCTCCTTTGCAATCATTTCTAACATTTCTGTCATAGTTTTCTGACTGATCATTTAATCCCTGAAACAAATGCTGCTTGGAACATGAGATGAACAAAATTATTTTCAAGGCAAATTTCATGCTGCCAGTGTACTCAAGATTACAAATTCACTCTTACACCTTAATCAAAACACTCCTAAACTTTTTTTCAAATTTCAATGAAAAATCCCCAACACAACCAAAAATTAATTCAGATACTTATCGTTAGATCATAGATTCAGGAGCAGTCATTTGCAGCTATAGGCGATTTTTTTTTCTCTAACGACAAAGCAAATCACACTATATAATATAAATAAATATTTTTAGATATCTTTTTGGTGCAATTGACTTACAATGAATAGCCCAATGTAGAGTTTCCTCCTTTCCTCTTCTTTGTCTTTTGATTTGTTTGTTGTTGTTTTTTTGTTTCTTTCGGTATGAACTCAATGTTTTTTGTGTATTGTATGGTACATAATAAAATTTTGTTTCAACCTAATTACAAATGATTATGATCCAGTACATCTATCTATACAGTGTAATATTAATGTTTGTTTAGAGATCATTTTCAATAAGCCTATTTTTTTGCTCCTTATTGTTCTGCCACTATCGCATTGGAATATTATGTATTTTTTACACAAACTTTGTAAAGTCAATAATGACCTATAGCGGAAATAAACAAAATTGAATTAAATCAAATTGAATTAAATCAAATTAAATTAAATCAAATTAAATCAAATTAATAAATCTGTCTAATTGTCACAAATTCCATGCCTGCTTCCATCTGTTCCCTCTACCTCTCATGAAAGAAATGAAACAAAGAATAACATTTTACTATAAAGAGCTTAAAAGATGTTGTCTGTGTGTTCCGATTAGTGTGTTTACAACAGGTGAACTGGAAAACACCTACAACTCCTAGTCTAACTCTCCTCTGCTGCCCTCTCTTGTTGAAAATGGGAGATTAGCCGGGTGACAGATTTCTCACTGATTCTATGCAAGGAAACCGAAACAATGCAGAAAGTTGTTTTGATTGAAAGCAGACACCAACACGACAGATATCATTGAAAACTTCAGCCATAATAGGCATGTGATGAGAGTGTTATGACTGTCTGAAGTCAGTAAATCATCTGCTATGATTTAGTTACTAGAAATGACAAAATTGAACAGAATGTTGGCATAATCATATTAAGAATTGAAGAGTTTGTTCGCAAAAACCGATAAGTCCATTTTTTAACCCGTTGAGGACGGTTTGATTTTGCTACAACACGCATTTCCCATAGACGCTTGCCCGAGTATACTCGGGACTCGTCCTCAACTAGTTAAGATTTTGAAGTACGGTCTCTGTCATAAAGTGCAAAATAATACCTTTTAAATGATATATTGGTCACTACATATAAAGGTACATTTTTTAAGTTATTGTCAAAAGAAGTAAACAATTTCTTATTATTCTCTTTATTTTTCTTGACCTTTGATCGCAAATATCTCCATGTGGCAAATATGGACTTATCGGTTTTTGCGAACAAACTCTTCAATTTCTGTGCATTAATGTACATTATGTAGTACAATCATTACAAGACATAACGAAAAGTAAGACTGAAGGTACAATGGCAGAGGGACCACATAAAATGAAGGTCTGATTAAAAAAATAATAATAATAATTGGAAATGCAGGGGACCATCTTCATAACGCAGAGCTAGCACTTGACTAGGAAGATGGCCCAGGTTAAGTTACAACATAAACTGAACTGAAAGTAAACTATCATGAAACTAACCAATCATAGAAAGTAAACTATAAAGTATATTACAATGTCACCATTCACTGGATGAACAGTGCAGTCCATGTGATATTATACTATCATTTGTAACCAATAACCAAATAGCAAATCTAGGAATACAAATAATTCTTCTCAGTTGAGAGAGCACATTAGATTTAATCTACACCTCTATTAGAAAGAGAGAGAAAACCAAGTCTACAGGATGTTTTGTCTCACATTGTATAAAAGTGTTGTATGTGAATATCTCCCACACAAATATCACTTGTATGATTCTCTAGGCTTTCCTCATACAACTAATATTCATATAACTAGGCACAAACTGACGTACATACTGTAAAATGTCAAACCATGAGCAAAACTAGTTTCAATACTTACTTCCACTCCATTTTAAGGAAGATTTGAGTTCCACATCATTCATATTATTGCTGCTTGATAACTTCATATCTTGCATTCATAAAATTGCTAATACCAAATTGCTTCAAAGGACTAATTGAACATGTGCGAAGTGATAGAACAAACACAAAACTAAGAGCAGACACAGCTAAAATTCAAATATTAATCACAGGACTGTGCAACGCATACACAGTAACCAAATAGTAACAACATGTTGCAGTGGTACATAAATAGTAAAATCCCATGGGAGGGCTGTAAAGTTGATAGCTGATTGCATGAGAATAATATATGTATATTTGCCATCTGATTCATCTCTCACACCCAGTATTGTGACTAGCAATATGAATGATCGCTATCAACCGTGATTGGTCCATATGATATGATATGATATATCCAAGCCGCGACTATTGTTACACTCTGCTTTGATTCCTTTTTCACTCTCATCCTGGCAGGTATCACATAATCAATAGATGGGGGGAGACATATTGCAATCTTTTGTCATTGACAACTATTCTATTTCATTTCGGTGACAATGAAATTAAAAACTTTGTTTGAACAACAGAGACATTGCGTTATGGTGTTTTGGGGAAGAGGTGGCACGTGTATTGACATACATGGACCCCTGGGGAACATATCGGGAACAACGGCAAACATTTCCAGTTATTGGATGACTACTCTTTTCTTTAACTTAAATTAAACCTACATTTCCAGTGCCTGTACATATTGTATGATCAGTCTCCCCTGGGTATTAAGTGTAATAATTGTGGAATACATGGTGTATCCATCAGCACTGTATTTTTTGACAGATTTGGTATCTTTCATCATAACAAGGAATATATCAGAGGGATTAATATATTAACACCACTGATCAAGCATTAAAGCCTCTATTTAACATTGGGACCAGTGACTAAAAAATAAAATTGTTTGAATTATCATATGATGCTAATGTATAGTTAAAGGACAAGTTCACCTTCATAAACATGAGGACTGAGAGAGTGCAACAATATTAGTAGAACACATCAGTGAGAGTTTGAGGAAAATTGGACAATCAATGCAAAAGTTATGAATTTTTAACATTTTTGTGTTGGAACCGCTGGATGAGGAGACTACTAAGGCTCGTGATGTCATATGAGTACAACAGTATAAAGAAAATGTAAAGAAAATTCAACATATTTTCACTTTTTTCACATAATAAAAGAGCACTTGACTTGCCTCTTTCTAAAGGCTATGGGAATAATATTACCGGTACCCATAACATATGTCAGTAACGAGTCAAGGGAATGTGTACTGTTTTTCAAAAGATGAAATTTTGTGAAATTCTCTTTATATTTTCCTTATATTGTTGTACGTATGTGATATCATACACTGCAGTAGTCTTCTCATCCAGCAGTGACTGCACAAAAACTTCAAAAATTCATAACTTTTGAATGGATTGTCTGATTTTCCTCAAACTTTCAATGATGTGTTCTACTATATTGCTACATTCTGTCAATCCTTATGTTAATGAAGGTGAAATTCGTCGGTTGAGAATGATAAGGGCGTTAAAGGACAAGTTCACCTTCATAAACATAAGGATTGAGAGAATGTAGCAATATTAGAAGAACACATCATTGAAAGTTTGAGGAAAATCCGACAATCCGTTCAAAAGTTATGAATTTTTGAAGTTTGTGTGCAGTAACCGCTGGATGAGAAGACTACTGCAGTGTATGAATAACTTAGATGTCACATGCGTACAACAATATAAGGAAAATATAAAGAGAATTTCACAAAATTTCATCATTTGAAAAAAAGTACACATTCCCTTGACTCGTTACCGACATATGTTATGGGTAATATTATTCCCCCTGCCTTTAGAAAGAGGCAAGTCAAGTGCTCTTTTATTATGCGAAAAAAGTGAAAATATGTTGAATTTTCTTTACATTTTCTTTTTACTGTTGTACGCATATGACTCACAAGCTGTAGTAGTCTCCTCATCCAGCGGTTCCAACACAAAAATTTTAAAAATTCATAACTTTTGCATCGGTTGTCCAATTTTCCTCAAACTTTCACTGATGTGTTCTACTTATATTGCTGCCTTTTCTCAATCCTTATGTTTATGAAGGTGAACCTGTCCTTTAAGTTGCCACTAAACCCATAGTGTTCGAGACAACTTAAAGCCCTTCTCATTCTCAACAGACGAATTGTCCTTTAAACTGCATCACAAACCTGCATATCATACAAAGATTTTGCGATAAGCCACAAATATATCAAAGAAGATATCACTAATTCTCCCAATAAACCATCATGGTAATGGTTTATTCTTGAAAGATTTTTTTTTTTTAATAAAACTGTTGTTCACATTTTGTATATCTAACAATACTTAATATTGATAATACTCATTAACATTTTCATGTTGGTTATTTTTATCCCTAACTCACATTTTAGAACTATTTTGACACACTAAGCCGACACTTTTTTTTTTCATCTGCAAAAATGTTAGCATGGGGCTTTCAATGTTACTCTTCACAATGTTTTTCCTGAATAAAAGTATAAGTCCCAGAGATGAAAGCATTCGGATAAAGTGAATTTATTGGATGAGTAATCTATGAAAATGCAGATACATTTCATGAATGACAGCATTTCTGTTTCAACTACACTTTCCATGCAAATTTCACGACCGTTACAAGTTTCAAAATACAAAAAATTAATGTATGTGTTTTACAAGGTAAAACAACCAAATCTGTTTTTCCATAATTTTTTTTTGTAATGTCCACTGATGTTACCACAACAAGCTTGCCTAATCCTTTGCACACTTATCCATTCACAGCATTTTTTTTTTCTTTAGAAATGATGCTTTTGAAGGGGAAGCAAGCAACTCTACTTTCTCAGCATCAGGATCTAGCTGAATACATAAAAGGAGACAAATTTACATCATTTAAAATCAAATCCACACCATGCACAAGTTAATTGGCATTAATGAATAGAATAAATGAATAATCACATACAATGGTGGAGGTTTCTGCAATGTAATGTAATGTCCACTGATGTTACCACAACAAGCTTGCCTAATCCTTTGCACACTTATCCATTCACAGCATTTTTTTTTCTTTAGAAATGATGCTTTTGAAGGGGAAGCAAGCAACTCTACTTTCTCAGCATCAGGATCTAGCTGAATACATAAAAGGAGACAAATTTACATCATTTAAAATCAAATCCACACCATGCACAAGTTAATTGGCATTAATGAATAGAATAAATGAATAATCACATACAATGGTGGAGGTTTCTGCAAAATTTGACCTGGAATTCAGAAGATCTAAAATTTTCAACATTTCACATATTTTCCTAAAACAGTGATGTCAGTACCTTGACTAGCATCTGAAAATTTCAAAATCAGAAAATCAAAATTATTGATGCTTAGCACTGTGACACATTTTTGGAGTCACAGACCAAATTTGATACGTTCCTGAACTTGTGACAAATTTTTACTTTATTTTCAGTGCAATGCACAAACATATTCTCAGTTTTTAACTCTTTATGTGCCATGGTGGAAACCCCCTGTGTGCCACGTTATTCTGAGACACGAAGGTAGTCATGCTTTGAGAAAGAATTCTGTTATTCCGATTTGTATAACTTCTACAAATTTCTGTTAAGATGGGCGTAATAGTAGGCAAAGTCAAAGAGGAATGCCAAGCTTTGTTACGATATAATTTGTATGACGAATCTATTTACAAATTTTCTTTTCAATGACCAGTTGCTACATTATTGTAAAGGCATGACTTTTGCACATAAAACCATGACAGAAACGTAGAATGTACGAGCAAATCTAGTTGGGAACTTTGCTTGATAGTCGACCACCACATAGAATGCAAGTCGTATAATACGAGAGGAACAAAAGCACGAGAAACGCTTTCATTGTGCAGAGGGATTAGCAGTAATTAGCGGTTTATCAATCAGTCTTGGCGGCTTTGTTTGTTGAGCAGAATATGCGAAGTTGGCAAGCTGTCGACTGAGTCGGACGTGCGAACGTGGCACATAAAGAGTTAAAAAGAAAAATATTAGCAAATGAAATATCAAACCACAGCTCTACACATGGCAACAAGCGAGTTTCATTTTGGCACTAAATCACAATTTGATTGCCAAAAAAACAAAAAATGCATTGTTGTGTAAATCAACTCTTTGAAATAACAAAGTGATGAGCACATGTAAAAAACATTGCACATTCCCTCCAACAAGAATTTAGCTTGGAAAAATGCCATGTGATCCCTAATGACAACCAATGGGTCAGGGCCAGTTTGAAATCAGTGTATCATTACTGTTTTCAATGTTGCCAATTTGTCAAACATAGCATTGTTTGGCACTTGATAACCATTTTGGTCATAAAGACATACTGTAAAAGTGGATATTTTCGCGCGACTAATTTTTCGCGCTTGGCCGGGCAAGAAGAGTTTCGCGTGTTTTTGATTCCGCATAATCAAGACATCACGCACAGGAACATATGGCAAGCAAAAATATTCGCGTGCTTTTATTTTCGCGCTAGTTTCTAGTTGCGCGAAATCCGTGAAAATTTCAACACCGCGAAAATTTCCACTTTTACAGTATCCCATATTGGTGGCTGAGAACCAGAAGGGCATTATTGCAACTTTTGTTTTTTGTTTTGTTTTGTTTTGTTAGACATATCCCATATTGGTGGCTCAGAACCAGAAGGGCATTATAGCAATTTTTGTTTTTTGTTTTGTTTTGTTTTGTTAGACATATCCCATATTGGTGGCTCAGAACCAGAAGGGCATTATCGCAACTTTTGTTTTTTGTTTTGTTTTGTTTTGTTAGACATACATGTATCCCATATTGGTGGCTGAGAACCAGAAGGGCATTATAGCAACTTTTGTTTTTTGTTTTGTTTTGTTTTGTTAGACATATCCCATATTGGTGGCTCAGAACCAGAAGGGCATTATTACAACTTTTGTTTTTTGTTTTGTTTTGTTTTGTTAGACATATCCCATAATTGGTGGCTCAGAACCAGAAGGGCATTACTGCAACTTTTGATTTTTGTTTTGCTTTGTTTTGTTAGACATATCCCATATTGGTGGCTGAGAACCAGAAGGGCATTATTGCAACTTTTGTTTTGTTTTGTTTTGTTTTGTTAGACATATCCCATATTGGTGGCTGAGAACCAGACGGGCATTATTGCAACTTTTGTTTTTTGCTTTGTTTTGTTTTGTTTTGTTAGACATATCCCATATTGGTGGCTGAGAACCAGAAGGGCATTATTGCAACTTTTGTTTTTTGTTTTGTTTTGTTTTGTTTTGTTAGACATATCCCATATTGGTGGCTCAGAACCAGAAGGCCATTATTGCAACTTTTGTTTTTTGTTTTGTTTTGTTTTGTTTTGTTTTGTTTTGTTTTGTTAGACATATCCCATATTGGTGGCTGAGAACCAGAAGGGCATTATTGCAACTTTTGTTTTTTGTTTTGTTTTGTTTTGTTTTGTTTTGTTAGACATATCCCATATTGGTGGCTCAGAACCAGAAGGGCATCATTGCAACTTTTGTTTTTTGTTTTGTTTAGTTTTTGTTTGTGTTGGGTTGTTTGGGGGTTTTTTTTGGGGGGGGGTAATTTGAGTTATTGGTATCATATTGTAGAGTTCGATCTCCTCTACATTATGGTGTCAATTCTAAATCATTTTCATTTTCAGTAAAATGTTGAAAATCACAACCACAAGGGCGCATTTTACCCTAGATTTGGAACAATGCTCATACATCTACCCACTTTGGATTATATAACCACTTTATTGCATGAAAACTGATTGTTTCATCTCTTTATACACACAAATCTTACAACAGGATAGAGCCTTTCTAGTTCTCAGCTTATGATAGCAACATAATGCTCTTATGGTGTTATTCATACAAGGTAAAAGAAAAAAAAATCTAGATATCTTATGATGAATTTTAATTTCTTCGAATAAATGTTTTGCAAAAGAATACAACGTCTCTAGTTCAACTTCTAGAGAATAGAACAAAAATAAAATGCTCTTCAAAATCAACACTGCGGAAGTCTCATTTAAGATACAAGACAAATGAGGAGTCTATTATTAGTAGTCGAATTTTAATTTCTTTGAATAAATGTTTTGCAAAAGAATACAATGTCTCTAATTCACTTTCTAGAGAATATACCAAAAATAAGATGCTCTTCAAAATAAACACTGCATAAGTCACATTTGAGATGCAAAACAAATGAGGAGTCCATAGTACAGAATGACAAACACAGCAGCTCTTGGTTTTATGTTTCCCATAGGGATAACCATCTAAGCTGACTCATCGACACTTAAATGACCGCAACTGTCTTAAAATTTGTCCATTCCTATTCAACTTTTGACTGTTTTTCTTCCCATCATTCTCACTTTATTGTAACAAGGGCTGTATGAAGATAAGCAAACCCAAATATTTGTTTTTTGTTGCTGTGTTAACAGAAATTTTATTCATTTTGACTTTGATGTTTCAATATTTCCCTGTGAAAATAAGCCTGACTATCGTCCAAAACAACATAACCATAATTACTTGACTATTAATCATGATTTTATAAATGCAGCCAAATCAAGTTAACTCTTTATGTGCCAAGGTGGAAACCCCCTGTGTGCCACATTATTCTCAAACACCAACGTAGTTATGCTTTGAGAAAACATTCTGCTTTTCAAATCTATGGAACTTTTATACATTTCTGTTAAAACCTCGACATGTAGTGAGCGAAGTTGTAGAGAAAATGCAAAGTCTTGCTTTGACGTAAATTGTATGACAGATCAATGATTGCTTTGCTTTCAAATGACCATTAGCTACATTACTGTAAATGCATGACTTTTGCACACAAAGCAGCAACATGGATCGCTTAGAATTTACTCGCTAATCCAGTAGGGAACACTTTTTGCTGGTAGTGGTAAATCATTACAGACAATGCAAGCTATATGTGAGAGGAACGGAATCGCGACAAACGCTTTCATTGTACTGTGGCATTTCTTCTTCTTCTTCTGATTAAGTCTGCCTCCTTCAATAGGCAGGAGATTCCTGCAGACTGTGCTATTTACATTAAATAATACAGTTTATTTACAGACATTTACAAGCACATAGAAAATTTGAAGAAAATAACTAGCCACTGTAATCAACCGATAGTCGGTTTCGGAATGATCCCACAGATGGCGCTGAAACAATTTCTGAAGACAGGGAATTCCAGTTCCTTACAGTTCTTGGAAAGAACGAATGGCGATGAGATTCAGTTCTTGAGTATGGTACCTGATAGGAATGTGGTTGCGAGGCTCTCGTCAACTGGGTAACCTGTTTGATACTATAGTCCATTTGGCACTTTATCAATTGGTTTGGGTGGGTTTGTGCGTTTGAGCAGAGTATGCGAAGTTGGCACGCCATCGACTGAGTTGGGCGTGCAAACGTGGCACATAAAGAGTTAAATGTATGCTGATGCAACAGGATCAAACAAGGATATAGTCATACGAAAGGGATAGACTACCTTCAGTTTGGGAATTGCTGTGAAATATAAACAAAAACATTCATAACAACAATCTTACAGGCATCTCCCACATTTTCCAACAGTAAAAGATGGAATACCACTTCATCCTAAATATCAGAGCTATGACACAGGCCCCCTATGAATAATAATAATAATAATAATAATAATTGAAGAGTTTGTTCGCAAAAAACCGATAAAGTCCATATTTGCCAAATGGAGATATTTGCGATTAAAGGTCAAGAAAAATAGAGAGAATAATGAGAACATTTTTGCTTCTTTTGACCATAAGTTCAAAAAAGTACCTTTATGTGTAGTGACATATATATCATTCAAAAGGTATTATTTTGTGTTTTATGACAGATACCGTACTTCAAAATCTTCGAAAATGGACTTATCAGTTTTTGCAAACAAACTCTTCAATTGCTTTGTAAGAGCCATTTGTACAAAATGTTTCCACCACTTATTTCTCATAATAATGCTGTGACGTTGTGGGCCATACAATAAAATTTACTTGAATGAATTGTTAAAGTGAACGTATACCAAATTGCAATTATTACAAATATCATCTACTTGTAAATTGTACATAATTTCTCTGTTTATTTGATGGAAATGAAAATAAATTTGAATCTTGAATCTTAAAGGAGAAAACCCTTTCTTTTCTGTGAACACATTATTATATCGAGGCAAATCTTGCAACCCCATCTTGCCATGTATAGCAATTCGAGTTAAAATGCGCTGCACTTTTTGACCCAGATACGTATTCTATCACACCTCTCTCCCATTCTCTCTCTCCCCCTCTCCCTCTCCTCTTTTCCTCTTTCTCTCTCTCCTTCCCTCTCTAGCTCTTTTCTTCACAAAGTTATGATTGTCTCCTCTATCTCTATCTCTATCCATCTCTTTTTTATCAAATTTTATTTTCCCTTACTTATTCATCTCTTCACTCTGTTTCCTCTCTCCCCTCTCTTTCTCTCCCTCTCTCTCTCTCTCTCTCTCTCTCTCTCTCTCTCTCTATATATATATATATATATATATATATATATATATATATATATATATATATATCTTCATGTATAAAATATTTTATCTATATTTCTACATATTCATCTACTCAGTCTTTACCCTTCTCTCTCTATACCTTTCCATTTGGGCTATCAAATTTTACATTCATCTCTTTATCATTTATCCCTCTCTCTATTTCTCTCCCTATCTATTAAATTTTATATCTCTACTTATTCATCTACTTACCTTTTATTCATCTCTCTCTCTCTCTCTCTTTATCTTTCTCTGTCAATCTATCAAATTTTATATCTATTTCTCTACTTATTCATCAATTCATTATTTATTCCTTTCTCTCTTTCTATATCTCTCTCTATCTATAACATCTTTTATCTATATCTCTCTCATTATTCTTCCCTTCATTCTTCTTCATTCTTCCTCCCTTTTTCTCTTTCCATATATCTATTAATTGACCTACTTCTATATCTATCTATCTCCTCATTCTTCTCTTCATTTTTCTCCCCTTTTCTCTTTCTATATATCTCTCAATTGATATATTTCAATATCTATCTCTCTCCTTATTCTTCCCTTCATTCTTCTTCATTCTTCCTCCCTTTTTCTCTTTCCATTGATATATCTCTCAATTGATCTAATTCTACATCTATCTCTCTTATTCTTCCCTTCATCAATCTTCATTCTTTCTCCCTTTCTCTCTTTCTATATATCTCTCAACTGATCTAATTCTATATCAATCTCTCACTTTATTCTTTTTTCTTTTCTCATGCTTTTTCTTTCTTCTCCTTCATTCTCTCTCATTCATAGAACAGTATCTTTGAACCCGCTTTCTCTTTCCCTCTGTCCCTCTCTGTCCACCATTCCTACCCCCACCACCCCCCCCCCCCCCCCCACCCCCACGATCTCATTATGTTTCTCAGACATTACTCATACTCACAAATATTCACGCAGCCCGGCACACCAGAATACAATTCTGTTGACACCAAATCTTGTACAGCAACACGAGATTGGCAAACCTACATACATTTCCCCCATGAAAAGGTGAGGAAATTATCCTGTGCAGACTTTACAATGTGAGCAATATAGAAGAAGGAAATTACAAGACAGGTACATCTTGATCTTGTATTTCAGGTGGATTTTTCTTTTGGGGGTGAAATATTTGCAATTATGTATTTCACATACATTCATTATCAAACTGGCATTCAAAATCATAACAAATAATTCATATGTGATGAAGATGAATCATATACTTGGTATCAAACCTCCAAATTGTTATAAATCAGAAACTAGACTTGAAACTTACGTCGTGCGACCTTTCACCAGTTAACAATCAGCTTCTTCTGGCATCCTTCCAGTGGAAGAATGGTCTTTTACGCACGAAGCTGTGCTGGAGTTTCAAGTCCAGTTTCTGATTTATAAGAATTTGGAGGTTATACACTTCAACTAAAAAATGAATACATCAGTTTACTTGGTATCAAAGTATAATGTGAGTATGCAGGACAAGTTCTATTATCACTGATGACTGCACATACAAATCATGATCCTTAAAGGTAGGGAATCCCATTTGCACGCCTTAAATGAAGAGTTGCATAAATACAGTGGTATGTTGAAGAGAGTATCTTTTTAGAAACTTCCATAAAGTATTGTAAGTGGAAGGTAACATTTAGTACATTTTTTTGACCGTTTGATTTTGAATTGAATTGTTTTCGGGGCTCACCGTAAATTCCAGTACATTACTAGTCTACCTTTGCAGACCCATGTACTGCATGTGTGTCCATCATGTATATTTTGTGAAGAAAGTTTATCAACACTTACAAACATTTCTATATATATTCTTGCCACACACTCTATATGTTATTACATCAGCTCTTGTACTTTAAGATTTGTGTTTATAGATGTTTATAGATCACAAATACAGAAGAATGCAACAAAAAGGCTTAAGTGTGGCTGACACACAGAACTACTGAGTAGTCGAGTTTTGTGCATCATTCAAATTTTAGATAACTGTTGACTTCCAAATATCTAAGCAGTGGCCTAAGCAAGTCCCCTGAGGTTCATATTTAATGTTTTGCTGCATTTTGGGAGGTCTGTAAAAGGTATCCCCTACCTTTAAGTAATTTTCTGATTACTTTTACTTCATCACAAGATAAATGATGCCTTCTAGTTCTATTCTGTGGCAATGCATGTTTGGCAATACCTTTCTCTGTCACCCTGAGTGGCATGAATCATTATTAAAGGACAAGTTCACCTTCATATACATGTGGATTGAGTGAAGGCAACAATATTAGTAGAACACATCAGTGAAAGTTTGGGGAAAATTGGACAATCCGTTCAAAAGTTATGAATTTTTAAAGTATCTGTGCAATCACTGCTGGAGGAGAAGACTACTACAGTGTATGATGTCACATGCATACAACGATATAAGGAAAATAAAAAGAGAATTTCACAAAACTTCACTTTTTGAATAAAGTGCACATTTCTTCGACTTGTTACTGACGTATGTTATGGGTAATATTATTCCCCTTGCCTTCTGAAAGAGAGAAGTCAAGTGTTCTTTTGCTATGTGAGAAAAGTGAGAATATCTTGAATTTTCTTTATACTTTCTTCATATCGTTGTACACATATGACATCACAAGCTGTAGTAGTCTTTTCATCCAGCCGTGACTGAGCGGAAACTTCAAAAATTCATAACTTTTGAACGAATTGTCCAATTTTCCTCAAACTCTCATTGATGTGTTCTACTAATATTGCTGCATTCACTTAACTCACACGTCTATAAAGGTGAACTTGTCCTTTAAGCGGTCTTGTGGCTTGTCTGCAAAAAAAAAAAGGTGTCTCTAATTCACTTCATTTTACTTTCTTTAGCAAATAAGGTATCTCGTGTGCAACAAAGCGTACGCTTGTCAGTAACAGTCAATTCCAGTTGAGATTCTTTGGCCATTTGTGCACTTACACAGAGATCAATGATAAAAGCCTCTATACAGTTCGCTACAAGGATGCTCGAATATACAGTATTCGAGCTGGGGCAGCGTTCCCCCCTCCATGGTATACCAAGGTCTTTTACGGAGAGCAAAAAGGCAAGCGCCTAATTTGGTGAGTGATGCCATCCCTACATGTGTTTCCAAAGCAGGTCATTATATCAAGAATCACTGTCTCCTTCTCTTTGCCGATTCTCACGATGTTTTGGGAAAGAGGGATTCTACCTTTAATCTCTGCTGGAATCGAAGCTCTGCTATGTCCAGGCTCTTAAGACAGAGTGTCCAATTTGTTCGAAAGGGAACACATGCATATTTTTAAGGTAAAGTTCAAACTGCACTGAATATTCCAAGTAAAAATCATGTAAAAACAGCAGTTCATTCAAGCTTCAGAGAAGTGAGTGTAGCATATTTAACACTTTTGATTGGGCCGACTTGTAGCTGAACTGTACAATATAAGATATAAAAGAAATGAAAAACACAGAAAATGAAAGTTCAAACTGTGCATTCAATCCTCATTCCTTTATAGCATTGAAGGTATTGCTGAATAATAATACTACACGCAAAAAAGAGCTTACTTTGTCCTGTCGCACCATCTTCAAATGTGCCCCCCAAATCATGACATCACTTGAAGTATTAAATGCTGTCCACATCGCTCTACTACTTCCCACGATGCTTTGGAGGAGGATTCTACCTTTAAGCCCTGCCAGAATGGAAATGCGGCTAATCCCCTTTGGGGAATTGTGTCCATTTGTTCCAAAGGGTAACATGCATATATTCAGGTAACGTTCGTACTGCACCGCATCATCACGGGAAGAAGCAGAAGAAGGGGAAAAACGATGGTGAAGGGATGAATTCCTATGTTAAGTGAGTCTGTCCTTTTAGCACTCAAACTCTGCACCAGTGGTTGCTGCTTAATTCCAAATAGTACAATGCACTGTCCATCCCCCATTAGGGGTAGCACAGATATGGGCACAAGTTTAGTTGCAGAAGGGAGTTAGAAACCTTTGGAGGTGATGGATTAATTCTTCTGAAGGGAAGGAAGGGGTGAAGAGCCTACACACTTGAATGCTCAAGGGTAGTAAAGTGTAAACTTGGGTACTTATCTCATATAACATAGGATCACTCTTTTGGAGAAGAACACTGATGGGGGTCTAAAACAGTCCTACCTTCACTACAGCTTTTAACATGCATGCATCTTTATATGCACCTACCATCTATACATCTGTCACACTGGTTCCACACCAGTACCATTGGTATTATATAACAGTCACTGCTCATCTACTTTAGCTATTATCTTTCATATCTTTGTTATCTTCTAGCATTTACTGTTTGGTACCGTAACAAAAAAAGAGAAAAAAATCATAACAATTAGGAAAATTACAGGATATGTTTGATGTATTGATTTATCATTGTGTTGTGATTACTAGCACAACAAAATGTTTTTGCAAAAGGCATTCAAAATTACTTTCACCGATTTTCGATAATCCTGGGGACAGCAATAAAAAACACCAAAAAAAAAAGAAAGAAAGAAAGAATTCAACAAAATGGCAGATTTTTAGTTGGTACATTGGGGTACCAAATACCACATCATATATCAACATCTCTGTCAAACTGTCAATTTCTTAGGCAATCAGATTTTTTTTAGATGTTGTTTTGCATTTAGAGCATTTTTTTTTAAATCAAACTGATTATTTTTGTTGTGTAAAATGTATTGATTTGAGCCGTATGACAACACAACATCTGTATTAATTAATAAGTATAAATGACCGGCATACATAATTAACATAAACTCAATTTTTTTTTTTATTGAGAATAGTGATATATTGTACTTGTAATATTTGTTTTTGTTTTGTATTATAGGTTAATCTAATTGTGTAATGGTTAAGATGAATAAGATTGGCCCTTTGTCGTTCTTTATATATTTTTTTTTCATTGCTACACTGTATTTTGTGAGTATTTTTAATGTATTCATGGCCATCTGTTAACAATGTCTGTAATTCAGCCTCCGGGCTGCGAAAGATATTGATCAATAAAACACCTTTTCAATTCAATTCAAGCATTGATTGCACAAGTTCTAAAAAGCTCTAAAATGTAATTATATTTTTATATTTGTCTGTCATGCAACTTTACAGGTTTTAAAGGCATAATTTACCATTTGCAGATGAAACAAAAACCCAGCAGTAGTGCTTCAAAATAGTTCTAAAATGTGAGTTAGGGATAGAAACAACCAATGTAAAAATTTGAACCAGTATAGTCGATGTTAAGTACTGTTTAATATACAAAATGTGAACAATAGTTATAATAAAAATGTTTTCAGATTACAACATCTACAGTTATGGTTTAACGAGAAAAATAGTGATATATCCTTATATTTCAGACTTTATTGCAAAAATTTAATATGGTAGGATGTTTTGTGATGCAACTGACCTACACATATGCACCAAAAGTGATATCTTGAATTTTTTTTTAAAATCACTGCTCCCAAAGGTAAACAGGACCTTTAATACTGGATAATAACAATGTCATAAAAAGAAGTGCTAACAGTGGTGTAGTAGTAGTAGTAGTAGTAGTAGTAGTAGTAGTAGTAGTAGTAGTAGTAACAGTAGTAGTAGTAGAAGTAGTATCAGCACTTATGATGATGCTTGTAACAATAATACTGGTAAAAATATATATGTTAATTCTAACAATGTCATTGCCATTACACAGCAGTAAATAATTATACAACAGCATTAGTACTGTGCTATTTTAAATTAAAGTTTGAATGCTACAGATAAATATCAAGTATATTCAACAGATATAGAACAGTACATTAAAAAGGGGACCTTCCTTCATACCAAACATGTACCTTTTTGTCCCTCATTCGTTTTTCTTCACTCTACCTCATAAAATCTTTTAATCTGCATTTCAATAGTGCGTCAGTTGTACTTATGATTCCATTCATCCCCGACCAGAGGTAACTAAGTAGTATATTTGATCCAGTTCAATGAGTAATGGTTACCCGGGGAAATTTCATGCAATCTGCTCCTAGGGTCCCTTTAGCGGCAGCCATCTTCCCTCACATCACCAATCGCCCACTCCAGGTCAATTGGACAACAGGCTGTCCCTGGGATTAGGTGTGGGGAATTCCTCTTTAAATGGCACAAGCCTCAACAGTTTGCATCAAATTTTCCTGTGAAAACGTGGGATAGAGCATTCTCCAAGAGGACTACAATCCTACTGATGCCATTAAGCCCAACTGCTTATATGGGTAACCCCTGTGGGTCTCCTGAGAAATCTGTTCAGATTTCAGCATAAATGGGTGGAATTTCTCCCTTTAATCTGAAATCTCAGCTTTTGCTTGCTGAAAATATTGATTCTTGCAGCTTTCACTCGCATTCACATCCAAATCGCCACTTTCTATTCCCCATTCTCCTTGGCCGATTCTATGATTGAATTCAAATGCACACATCATTTGCATTATTGATTAAGTCTAGCTCAACGTGATCAAGCAATAAACTTACAATAGAGGTCATTTGCATCTTTTTTTTAAGTCATATCGACCCCCACTGCTCATAAATGTGTTTATAAATGAATTGATCAATATTGTTACAATTATGCAGGATTATAATTTGTAATATTCCTTAATCCATAATTAATCAAAGCATACGTATCAAATTTGTTTGTTTTAAAAAAGTGAAGATATGACATCAACTCATTTTCCTAAAGTTCAGTAATAGGCTTGTTAGACTACTGCAAACTAAGAGCGTGTTTCTACTGAGAGCACCTCACATCCCTGGCATCGCCACAAATTTTGTCCAACGCAGCACCTTGTATTTTACGACCACTCGAGTTGTTTCTATTGAGCGATAAAATACGAGGTGATGCAAAGGTGACGTGCAAATGCGGCGATTCCGGAAGTCAGGTATTTTTAAGTCACAGATTGGGTCACGCGCGCGCCTGCTTTGCTACTGCGTCGGCTATTTTTTGATAAGCCATTTCTCTTCATCTCCCCATCCAATATACCCCGAACTAACATACTGGTATCCTGCCACTGACTGATGAGAAATCTTTGGAGATCGAGGGTCCAGTTGAGATTTTCTCAAGGCTGCGACATACTAATGTGGTACTCGCGATTCGAGACAATATAAAATGAAATAACGCAGTGCAAAATCAAAGTAAGTGATGAGGGTTTAGTAATGCAATAAGTTAGGCTGTTAATCACGCGAACAATAGACGATGAATGCCACAATTCACATGTAACGTAACGTATAGGGCCTATAATTAACACGTACACAAGCGAATTGGTACAAACAAAGCATGATGCGAATTAGCGAACACGGTCGCTGTGTGTACACACGTATTTTGTACACATGTGTCGAAGGAGTGTGTGCGATGCGATTGAAAAGCGCGGGGAGACATTCTAGACGTCACCACGAATTTCGCTACCTGGTGTGTTTCTACTGAGAATCGTCCTTCGCGTCACCACGCATCGACCACCTCAATAGGTGGACGACGGAGCACCTCGCATCACCCGGCATCGGCCACTACCCGATCTGTTTCTACTGAGGAAAAATTCGAGGTGTCACCACGCATCAGCCGGTATCGGCTGGCATCGGCCGGTATCACCACACATCGGCTGGCATCGCCTCGAATTTTTGTCGCTCAGTAGAAACACGCTCTAAGACCCAGATATGACGACCACTGGAGAAGCTTTTAAATCCACCTGTTCAGAGTAAATGGTCTTGAATGATATGGTTTGAGCTTTAATCTGCATGGAATCATAACACAACTGCCATTCACTGCTGGATCAAATTCAAAATCATTCTAATAGCATCTGATTTCCAAAGATCCCTCTATATTGACACAGTGAAAGTCTTCTTTTTAAAGAGGAGATGTAAAATGTGGAGAGCGTGTCTCAAACAGAAAAAGCCTCCCGCTGACTCGCAATGATGACTCATCGAGTAAAGATTTTACAGTGTCTGATTCATCGTTACAATGAGACAATTCCTTGAAATATTCATGGTTTGACCCTCTTCTGACCATCAGAAACAAATGTTTAAAATAGCAATTATTTCATCGCACTAATTATGTAAAGCATTTCACGCAGACTGGTTGAGATGTGATTGTTGTTACTGTTTACATGCTAAGCTGACGGAAAGTCCTACACACAGCTAGCAATTCAGCAATACAGTGGCAATTCCATATCATCTTCCGCGGAACAGGGAAATCGCAAAATGTCAAATAATGCATGTTAAAGGCACAATTTACCATTTGCAGACGAAACAAAAACCTACCTTTTGTGCTTCAAAATAGTTTTAAAATGTGAGTGAGGGATAGAAACAACCAGTGTAAAAAAGTTAATCAGTATAATCAATGTTAGATATTGTTAAATGTTAAAAATGTGAACAATAGACATGATATGATTGTGTCTAGACTAAACCGTCTACAGTTATGGTTTAGTGAGAAAAATAGTGATATCTCCCTATATTTTAGGCTTTATTGCAAAATTTTTATATGGCAGGATGTTTTGTGATACAACTGACCTACACATATGCATCAAATGTGATCATTTGAACATTTTTGAAATCACCATTCCCAAAGGTAAACAGTACCTTTAATGTCCACATGCAAGATGGGATAGCAGTCACTGTTTCTTTGCAAACTTTGACAGAGTATTCGGGCACTCTAGGATTTTCAATATCTACATCAACTAGGTATGGCACAAACTTCAAACCAGTAAAAATAGGTAACTTACATTCAGCCACATCACAGTATTTCAGCAAGAGAAACTGTCAAGGAATGCACTATTTATAACAAACCTAAAATGTTAAGTCCGTTCAAGTTGACAATAAGATACCAGAACTTATATGCAGCCATCTTTAACCCACTGAAGACTATACCCGGGTATATTCAGGCAGGTGTCTAGATGGGAAACGTGTGTTATAGCAAAATAAGCTTATTAATAATCCTTTCAAAATAAGCTCATTAATAAGCCTTTCAAGTGTACAATCATCTGACACAGAGCTATTTCAGGAACTCTTGATTGAGCAATCATTTGATATACCGTAACTCATACTTTCATATCCTCCAAAAATAAAAGACGCTGTTTACAATCATTCAAAGAGCATATGAAGCATCTAGAACATAAGACGGAAGAACAAATTACGTGAAAGAAAAGCCACTATTTAAAATAAGGAAGATGAAAAGGATTTTCAGGATAGTAAAGTTCTGTCTAGGGCTATCCTGCAAATACATATGTAAAGATATAATCCTAGCTTCAAAATTTGCCAAAGAGATCAAAGTTGTACAGAACCGACACTAAGAGTAAGATAGATGTTCATTTATTTATTAGAACTTGGGCAATATGTGATTCAGTCACCCATGGAGCAAAACACTCTTGAGACACAACAGTCTGTTGGGGTTAACCCATTCCATGCCTGTTCCTGGGCTGGAGTTTCATGAAAAATTAATGTGGTCCTTGATGGGTTAACTCTTTACGTACCATGGTGTAAACTCCCAGTGTGCCACATTATTCTGAGACTGCAATGTAGTCATGCTTTTGGAAAACATTCTGTTGATCAAATCTATGTAACTTCTATACATCTTTGTTACCCACGACATGTAATGAGCAAAGGTATAGAGCGAATGCCAAACTTTGCTTTGATATAAATTCCACGACAAATCTATGATTGTTTTTCTTTCAAATGACCAGTAGCTACATTATTGTAGAGGGTTGACATTTGCACACAAAACAGTGACTGAAACTCAGAATTTACTCGCAATCTAGTAGGAAACACCACTTGCTAGCCAATTATCGCACAAGATGCAAGCTAAAGTGTCAGGAACGGAATTGCAAGAAACACTTTCATTGTACTGTGGCATTTGGCGATTTATTGATCGGTTTGGGCGGGTTTGTGTGTTTGAGCAGAATATATGAACTTGGCATGCCATCGACTGAGTCAGGGGTGCGAACGTGGCACATAAAGAGTTAAGAAAAATTACACAAGTTGACCGTTGAGTACCAGAGCAGTGTTTACACGCAAAACAACCTGATTGGGTCTTTATGCTATTTTAGCATTTGTAACGATGACATCACTGCACTGTCTAGGCACATGCTAAGGATGAATGATTCAAATGGCAGGAGATCCGGGATGATGGAGCGCCCGGATGATTCAGTGTTACCTCATCCCGTGAATGACAATGGTCCTCGTTGCCATGGAGAGTCCTCCAGCAGCCACTCATGGATATGTATGAACTCGTGGGTTTGCCAGTATAAACTGCCCTGGTACAAAGGTGTCTAGAATGTTACATCTATTGCTCGGCAAATCATACAGCTCCTTGCTTTGCGAGATTTTCAGAAAATATTAACAGTTGCGAGTGATGGTGACGGTGAGGTTGGCTAAACATATTTTGGCAATGTTGTAATCCCATTTCTCCTATCTCCCTCTCTCTCCCACTCTTTCTATCTTCTGTCTACAAATATATACATGTCAAAAGATGTATATGTTTATGTAATATATACAGTGTATATATATTATTCAAAAGTACATTTATGTGAGTCTATACATTTCTATGATCACTCCCATCTCCCTCCATTAACAAATTTATCTCTGATCAACAATGGAATATATATGAGTAAAGGTGTACATAAGCATCCATTAATAAGAGCGTATAAATACATGTGTCATTACCTTTCTATGATCTTTCCATGTCTCTCTATCTCTCTATCAATCTCTCCTTTTGGCTATATCTCCATCCACACACCCATCTATCTGTCCATCCACCGAACCATCTTGCCCAGGCTCTTTAGCACTCACCATTCCACGTGTTTTCTGGACATCTTATTGATCGACTTTCGGGGACACGTGACGTGACTTTAGTTTTTTCAGCGTCGGAACGCTGCCTACCAGACCGAGTGCCGACTAGGGGCATCGACAGTGGATGGCGTCAGTCGTTTCTCCATCCCCATCCCCATGTATAACGCATGATGGATAAATTAATGCCGAGAATTAGTAGCCGCCTGTCGCCGGTCTTCACAACTTCTCCATTATACCTCTAGCATCGGAGTTGATGTGCACATGATGACTACCACTGGTACTTTACATGTGGATGTTTTTTTGTGGCGCTTTGGCAATGTCAACCTCTCACCTTGCTTGGTTCGATCACAAATAATAACAGGTGCAGATATGTCCAGTATTAAAAGGCATACGTGTTGTATTGCTCACCTTTGCGGTACAAATGTGCAAAGATCTGAATTTAAGGTAATGGCAAAGACCATTACCTTTCACAACAGTTGTTGTTGTTTTCAAGAAAGAAGAGAGAGGAAGAAAAATGGGGCCCTATATACAGCAAATCATTTGCCCCGTACAATACTGACATAAATCAAACAGAATAAATCTTAAAGGTATCAAACAAGAGTATAAGAAATACCATAATGATGTCTCCACGAGGGAGCTCATATTGGAAGTCTCCGCATTTCACAACAGGTTCTAAACAAGAACTCGATGCTCTAGGAACGACGCACTTAGAAACCTGGTTTAACAGGTTTGGTTTTGGAGTAACATATCTCAATGATCATAATCATCAGTACAGTTCCACCAACAAGCAGCAAGCTTCATATTCATGAGTATCGACAACTGAGTGGGAGCTTCATGGACACTGCAAATTGACTTACTACCCTGCACAGTTGGGCAAACATATCAAACAAAAAGAAAGATATAAATTATTATATTCATTCTGATGAGACTATGGTTTATATCTATAAGGATACATTGGAGAGCCTACCTTTCTACCTGTTATCCTTATCCGCAGCAGGGAACGTCTGTTGACCATTCTAGCAATCACTTTTTTTCTTTGCACTTCCCTAATTTTTCATTACACAATTCACGACTATAATCAACCAATGATTCATCGCATTGAAAGCTGAAACATGATACAGACATTTAACACCTGAGGATGGATTAAAATGAGCTCATACCATTAAAGCTGCTACATTCATGCCAAACTGTCAAAACAAGGTAAAATGCACAAGAAAACAAGACTCGATTCTGTACACCAGCCCATAAAAGCAACACACACAAACACATTAGTGACTGGAAGATGTCCAAAGATTACATGCTCTAAATCAGTAATATAAGTAGATTACCTAAGAAACAAAAAGAAATAAAAGGAAATTGATTCAGGAAGACAAGCTTGGGGAAAACATTTCTCTTTCTTCTCACTTTTTACACATTAACTGATGGTGTGTCATCTGACCGCCTTCAACCTTTCAAAAGCACTGTTCGAAAATACAAAGGAAATCTACTGCAACAGAAGTGACATGGGCTATTAAAGACAGAATTTTAAAATGCTGAAAAACTAAAATGCATTCAGGGAGTCCACAAAGGATAAATCGACTCATTGTAGTGAAAAACTACAATATTCTTCAGCAAGACATTACGGTAATTTAAAAGGAAAAAGAAAAGATGAACCCACAAAGAAACAAACAAAAAACTTTCCACTAATGCTCAAACTGTGCTCTAAACACAGTTGTTGGAACATCTGATAATTTTGACAGGTTAAACCACATCGTGCAATAATCTACATTTCCAAGAAATTTCATTGGAGCAGTAGCTTACTGACGAGAAGTATACAGTTTGCAGAACGCATTATTAGTTGTGATTTGCATTTCAGTTGCACAAGGTTATAATATTTAAGTTTCAGGCAGAAACTGTATTTCTATGAAGCTGTTTGCCTTAAGATAAGTACACATACATATCACATTCCCTTAACCCATTCCAAACTAAATTATGAAATAGCCATAGATTTTACACAAGCCACCAGGTTCCCGTAAGGAACAGATTATGACAACTGATAATTGAAGACCTTTGAGAATTCTTTCATGTTTTCAAATTTCTGTTTAAGGTACTTATTCAGCTACAAGGACTAATAGGTAATGGATATTAGTTTGATAGAATTAGACTTATTCAAACGATTAATTGAATACATCAAGCTCTTATCCATTTTCATCTTCCAAGATAGCACCATACTCGGATATGTGACAAAGATTTGAATGACCATTACGTCATCTCATGAAGATTGAAGTGCATTTGCCATATGAAATGATTTATGATAAATTTTGTTCCTTCTGCATATAGGGCTCTACATCATTATTATTATTTTTTTTTTATTTCTTTTGCTGTTGTTCCCCTTCAGGTTCATAAATTCAAAATTGGCTCTGCAAGATCACTGTCATTAACATCAGTGGCCCAACTGGGACATGATGTCAACATCCCTTTTCATTGTCACGTTCTGAGGAGGAACATAGGCCAGATGATTAACGTCACATATATGGGGCACTGAGTTAATAGAGTAACACCTCTTCTGAACCAAGTATATGAGGTGTCAAAGTGGAAATCCAGTCCTGTAGGGATAATGTGTACAACAAGATCATTTCTGTAGTATGAGACTAGAGCTACACTCCTTGGTCAAATGATTTTGCTACATTTTTAGGAGAGCTCTTATTGCCTTCATATTGCTGTTAATATCTGTCACAAACTGTTGGTATTGATTGATTGACTGATCGATCAATCGATCAATCGATTAACCCGTTGAGGACAAGTCCCGAGTATACTCGGGCAGGTGTCTATGGGAAATGCGCGTTGTAGCAAAATCAAACCGTCCTTAACGGGTTAATCAATCCCCTAATTGATTGGTTAATTGATTGGTTGGTTGGTAGGTTGGTTTGATGGTTGATTGATTGATTGATCGATTGATTGATTGATTGATTGATTGGTTGATTGATTGATTGATTGATTGATTAAATAAGTAGTAGTCACAGGAACTAAAAACTTCAAAAAACTCCACTTTTGAACAGATTGTCTGAATTTCATCAAACTTTCACTAATGTGTTAGTACTGCTGTGTAACCTCACTCCACATGTATTTGAGATTGATTCCCCATAAAACACAAGTGACTATTACATCACTACAACATTTATCATCTAAATATCTTGTGATTTGGAATTGTACACTGAGGCTTCATTGAGGGATGATGGGAACTACCAAGATGGGAGCTCATAAGTCTAAAATTAATAAGTGATAGATAAGGTACCATTTGAAAACTTCACAGATGAAGGTTACTCATTTTCCTTGAATTATTCTAAAAATCATTTCCCCGACAGTTAACCCTTTTCCATGTTTCTTGCCCACACAAATTCTCCCCTTAGTAAGGGCCACTGGGTAACTACTTACAATTGTATATTAATGCAGAGCAGTGTTCTGTTTTCGTTGTGAGAATTACGATTTTAAGGAGAAAGCGGTCCCCAGAAAGCCATCATGTTTTCGACGCATGCAGTCATGCGGAAAAAATATGCTAAAGTTGGTGGTATTATACATTAGTTTATACTCCTCACTGCATACTGTATGGATGCCTTCGAACACTGTGAATACATCTGCGGTCTGTCTTGCCATACAAACATACAAAGTGTGAAACCCTATGCCTGTGTGTGTGTGTGTACATCGTGTGCATCCGATGCAGTGTAAACACAAGCACAAAGTGCAAGGCGTGGGACTGAGGAGCAGCGGACTCGCACTTCGAAAAGAAGTGTGGCTATTCTAGACGCAGTTATCAGCAGTGTGAAATTTCATCCTTAGCAGGTCAGAGTTGTTAGATGAGAGAGAGGTGGGTGAATCCAATGCTGGAAGGCAAGAATTGTGCCGGGAATCGCCTTATCCTACAGCTCAATCAAACATCAATGTCCGAGTTACTCATCAAACAAGGCCACCTCAAGTACTGAGCCTACCTCACACAAAACAGGAACATTTTCAGACCATGGTCTTCAGATTCCAATGAACAGAGATTGCTTTGTATTTCCAGTACCCTCTTTTAAATCAAAAGATATTTCACACAAAAATATGTGTTTGTGAACAGAAATAATAATTTCCTATATAAATATGCAGTGCTCAACACTAACTTTTTTCCTCTGGTGACCCATTTGGGCCACTAAATTCATTAGATTTGAAACATCAGTGGTTGAAGAAGTAATGCACTGTAGGCCTATACCAAAGTAGTTGGCACTAAATAAAAGGAAATATAGCAATGTACTTTGAATCTTTGTTGCCCGATTGGGCCATCTAATGATTATGCTTTTTTTAAAGTTTGGTGGCCTAACATCACTATTCAGTGGCCCAGGGGCACACTGGGCCACTGTCAATATCGAGCTCTGTAATATGTCCCAGTTATCATCTACTCGAGTGGATAGCCACGAATTCCATTTTCTATTGAAGAGTGTCACACATGGATCCAAGGATAAGTTGGCAAAGTTCCAGAGTTCATTAACAAAGTGGAGGTTTGACAGTCATGAATGCCCACATAGATCTTGAACCAATCACAACTATTTTGACAGAAAACTTTGTGACTGGAGAAATATGGCGTTTTCACATCAGCCTGATGTTTCGAAATAGCGCGCTATTTTCTGACTTAAGAAATTATCCCGATAGCGAAATAGCATGCTATTTGATAATGTGAACACAAATTAGCGCGCCAATTGTATCGCTCTGATCGAGAAAATTTCTCGAGTCCAACTCAGGAAATTTCTGAAATAGCGGGATAGTAGCGCGCTATTTGATAATGTGAAAACGACTCGAGAAATTAGCGTCATACATCCCATCATGCCTAGCGTGTGTGACGCGATCGATTGAGGCAAACTGCACACAAACCATGAGGAATTTTTGAGAGGGCACACACATTACTGATGCTGTTTGCACATACTCGGCTGTCGAATAAGCTCGAAAAAAATTCGGGCTTATTCTCTCCGGGCTGATGTGAATAAGAAATGAAACAGCGCGCTAATTCGCAATTGCGAAAAATATCTCGAGCTTGGATTTTTATCGGGCTGACGTGAAAACGCCTAGTGAGAATGTTGAGGGCAGTGGTTCTTTTTCTGAAGGCCACTATGGTTTAACTCTTCCCATACCAATGAGTCAAATGTCCACAAACTTCACACACACACACACCTGTGGACCTGAAATACACATGGCACCCAGAGGGTTTAATTTCTAACATTAAAGGGATCGTATAGTTTTGGTTGAGACCTAATTTCAGGTTTCTAACATTTTTTGGTGAGATAATGAGAAACCTCTTATGAAATATGAAAGAGCATGTAATGCCATGAGGAATTCGACATTTATTTGATGAAAATTGGTTTTGAAATGGCTGAGATATCCAAAACAGAGCGATTCTAATAAAGTGTGGGACCCATCTTTTATTACGATCGCTTTGTTTTACTTTGTTTTTGGATGCTTCAGTCAGTCCAAACCCAATTTTCATCAAATAAACTTTGAATTCCTCTTAAAATGGTATGCTCTGTACTACTAGTATTTCATAAGTGTTTTCTTGGTATCTCACAAAAAGTTAAAAGCCCAATTCTCATCTCCACCAATACTGTACCATCCCTTTAATGCTTACAGCACTTTGTTTGCTAATTAGCATAAAATATGTCCTGTTACAACTAAATTTCAATGAATATAAACAATCTTATAAATCCCCCTAATCCCTATTTTGTCACCTTAGACCTTATCGTTCGGCTGAGGCACATTGCGACACCTGAGTGAGCTTGCTAATTTCACAACCACTGTGAAACCAGAAATGTTTGCGGTATGATATTTCCGCAACTTGGAGCTGACAGCCTTTTTCGCTGCATGAAATTTTTGGTGAATTACTAATGGTATTCAATGCATAATGCTTTAATAGACAAAAACATTCAAATGTGCACTTTAATTTTGCAAATCTTGGCTCCTCATGAAATTCGCAAAAAAATTTCATTCACGTGCAAATTTGTGACCCACTGCAAGGAAAGGATCTGAAAGTCGAGGGAGGTCAAATTTCTGAAAATGATATGACATTATTCCCTTACTCTTCCGCTTTAATTTCATATATAACACGACTCATAAAAGTACTCACGTTGCAGAGATATTGATGATTTGATGAGACCATGTCGAGTGGTCTAAGAAATCAGCATTTCGAGAAAACTGCCTTCAAAGTTTTCTCTCCGACACTATCATGATCAAGGGGGGAGGTAAGACAGTTTTCACCTCTGGACAATAGAAGGTATGCTCCTAGCAATCTCCGCAATGTTCACTCAAACTTATAGCCCCAGTCGTCTACACACGACCAATCAGTAACAAGGATGCCACGCACTGACCAATAAGAGGGGCGGAGTCTATCTGCGACGCTAAATCCAAATCTTCGGACACGTTTCTGTTCAGTTGAAAGTTGGAAAATCATGGCCCAGAAAAATGCTAATTTCTTGCCATTCCTTTGATCATTTAGCTTTGAAATTTTGGCAGATGATAGATGAAAAATTGTACAACAACATTACGGCAAAATCAGATATTTGATGGTTTTGACCAATTTTGATGATCTGACTTCAAACTCAATTTTTTTTTTCAGTTCAGCTGTCAGCGACTTTCGGATCCTTTTGACGTGGCAGGTCACATTTCTAGTTTTACAGTAGGTTAAGCTTGGAGGTTAAGCTTGGAGGGATCACTAAATACTGCTAAAAATAAAAAGCTTGGTTGCAGCTTGGGTGCTTGGGCATATCAATGGTTAACCCGTTGAGGATGAGCCCCGAGAATACTCGGGCAGGTGTCTATGGGAAATGCGTGTTATAGCAAAATCAGACCGTCCTCAACAGGTTGATACGATGTTCCTGAAAGGGGTCTAGGGCAATTACACCCTGTGCAATTACCCAGGACCCTTCCCCTGACACTAAGCCTAACCCTAATCCTAACCCTAACCCGAACTCTAACCCTAAACATAACCCTGACCCTTAATCTTTATTCTAATGTTATCACTAACCTGTATTTAGCGGGGGGGGGGGGGGGGGGGGGGGGGGAGTAATTGTCCTGATACACCTGAAAGCACATCTAATATGTTCAGGGCCACACAAGGGCTTTTTTGCAAATTTTTGCTTAGTCCCGTACCAACGGTGGGGCTATGGGGGGCCTTAGCCCCACCGTTGGTACCGGACTTTCCTTAGCCCACTTTCTGTTTACACTTGTTTTTGCCACCGGTTTTTACCACCGATAATCCCGTACTATCTGGCCCTGCAAAATAGCAGGGTTAGCACCGCAATTGCGGTGCCAAGCAAGCGAGTGTAAACAGAACAAAAAAATAATCCGGGGCTAAGCAACGGAGACGAAGTCCGACCCCCCACTGACCAATCAGAAACGAGGTAATCAAGTCCTGCCGGTGCATGCGCGTACTTGTACAGTGCACAGCGTAATCATGAATATTCATGTGGTTTGGAAAGTACGGGACTAAGAAATATGAGTGTAAACAGGTCAGTTTTCTCCTTAGCCCAGGACAAGAGCTTAGTACGGGACCTACTGGCGAGTGTAAAAAGCTGAAAAAAATTGGTATGGGACTAACGATAGTCCTGGGTCAGAGAAAGTACGGGGTTAAGAAACATAAGTGTAAAAAGGGCTACAGTGTTTTTTGAAACCTGTTTGGGGCATAGGGGCTAATCAGAGGGGCATCAACAGTTATGAACTTGGTGACCATGGGCTAATTGATGATGATGATGATGATAATGATGATGATGATGATGATGATGATGATGAAGACAATGATGATGATGATGAACAGCATTTATATCGTACCATTTGTCTGTAAAGAACATTCAAAGGTGCCCAGCTCCCACAATATGTCACACATTATTTACAAAGTTGATGGAAACGATAGGTCTTTAGTTCAGATATGAGGGTATCAAGGTTGTTAACAACTCTAAAGCGATTTGCATTAATGAACTTTATTACTATTTTTGTTGCATAAACATAACACCTGAAGGATGCTCATACCACCATCAAGACAAACGGCAAGACAAAATGGCTTACGAAAAATAAACGGACAGAAACACTGCATAGGTGTTTATTGACCCTTGAAATTTGACAAATGAACTGTTTTAAGAACTAATCGAAGTTGAAGATGATATATGACAAAATGAAATGCATGGAATTGAGGGGAAAGGTGACAGGAAAGATCTGACTCTATATACACAGTTCTTTCCGCTTTTCCTAATCAAAATACCACCAAACAGGATTGCTCACAAAGAAAAGGAGATAGCATCACTGAAGCCAAGTTTCGCATTTAGTGCTATGTACACAAAAGTCGGGAGAGATGACTCAAAATTGTGACGGGAATTAATTTCTGTTTGTTGACACAACAGCACTGTACTTTACTGATGCCAGCCAGCCACATTGAAAGTTGGCCCAGAGCTTTCTAGAAAAAAAAAAGTGGAAGTTGCTGACAAAAAAAAAATGACATGCTTTAGTGTTGATTAACATGCAAAATTCTGTGCTGATGTATGCATGTATACTGTATACGCTGGATATTTCGCGAGGTTTTTATTTTCGCAAATTTCGCGAGTCAGGTGCTATTCGCGAAATCAAAGACATGTGAAAATATTGACTCTGATCCCAATGTAACGTATGCGTGTACTCTTCTCCATTCAGTACAGGACTCCACGATCGCGAATTTAACCAATCGTGAAATCGTCAGGAATTCCCGATTCGCGAAAAATTTAGACTCACAAAATATATTGCATATACAGTTACTGACTGTTCATCTGTCTTATTTTCACTTCATAAAACCAAGCATTTTTTTTTTCATGCATAATCACTTAACCAGTCCAAATACAAGTTAGTCTCATAAAAAGGAGTAAAATCTTATGAGTTCAACGGTAAAAATTTGACTGAAATCGGATGAAAAATATCAAGAAAGTTATGACATTCTGAAGTTTTGCTAATTTCTGCAAAACAGTTCTTGTACAGTGGAGATGAATATGCAAATGAGTGAGCTGACCATGTCATAACCTCACAATTTTCCATTAATCGTGTAAAAAAAAAATGATGAAAATTCAATGTTTCTGTCATTGAAGTCTAAAACATTATGTTATTCCTGGTTGAATGACTTCAGAATAGTGATCAGGTAGATATATCAGGATCTGCGCCTCGGGCAGAATTGCGTTCGAATGAAAAACTGGAAACTCCAAAATTCTATGTACAAACTATATGGCAAGTTGTGAGGGTATGACATGCTCACTTTGGCATTTGCATATTCATATTGACCATTCAAGAACTGTTTACTGAAAAATTAGCGAAACTTGAAAGTGTCATGACTTCCTTATTTTTCACCCAATTTCGATCAAAATTTTACCGTTGAACTTGTAATAATTTACTCTTTCTTATCAGACTAACTTATATTTGGACTGGATTTCCCCTTTAACAAGGCAAGTGCAATAGAACACTTGTACTAAATATACAAAAAGAATTTAGTAATCTCTATTTTGGAATGAAATTTCACTCAATGGACAAGTTGGCTTAAAGTCAAGGGTCAAAATCAAATGAGGAATACAGAGAAAGCTTCAAAAATCACAAACAAACAAAAGTATATCAAAGTTTTGAGATATCAAAATTTCTTTTGTCACTGGAGGCAATTTATTGTTTTAAAATGAAAATCACATAATGTGATGACAGACGTACCATGGTCCTTTAGCTCTTTAATTAGTCTACAGACAATTTTCCACTGAATATTCCCTATCTAATCAAGAGAAAATAGATTTTAGCCATTCCATTAGATTCTTCTCAATTTGCAATAACTTTGCAACAATAACTTCCAACAAGAGAGGGATTTTGGTTGCTGAATTGATGATTATTGATATGACTATTTTCTATTCTTTTTTGAATATGAGTCCCTTAATCATATGCTAAGCACTTGATCAAATATGCTGCTGTTTCCATTTTCAAATTGCAATCCCTGTTACAAGTATGTTTAAACAAAACCTGCTACCAAACATGACATATAAACATGTATCTGCTGCATGCATACTTGTATCAAAATTGTCTGAGTTTGTTTGTGATGCTCAAGGGTGTCACCGTGCAAATGTAGCACAAATGTCCTCATTGCCCTAATCTGTCCTTATACAATTATGCAGATAGTCAAAATATCATAAACACAACACAATTAAAATAGAGTAAAAAAAAGCTGTTATTTAAAATCTTGCTGCAGAAAATTGCATTAATAAGATTCACTGATCATTTAACCATGCTTACTCTACTGCTGCCATCTGTTAATATCTGTGCTGAAATTGAAAAAGAGAGAGAGAGATTTGAATGAAAATATTTTGAAAAAACTCTAGTGAGTGAATCACATCCCCCAAAACAAGTTAGCACCTGTCAACGCATCCATCCCCCAAGCGGATTCATCTGGCTCGGAATGGGGAACTCTGAAGCTATCCTACCCTCTTCGCCAGAGGTGCGGTCAATGACCCCTACAAACATCCACATTGTACTGTACGCTGTTAAAAGGGCTGTGGGGGAAAGGATATTAACAAGATCAAAGACCACTAGTCCCATTGTGTACAGCGTGTGTGAATGGCTACAATGGGAAGGATCTGCATTGTTGTCCCATTTTCCGAGTCACTGATCACAAAGTGGTCTCTATTTACGCTCAAGGCAAGGTTAAGTGGTCTGATGGCTGAGTGGTTGAGGTGAGAGAGGTTAGACATTCAAGGTTCAAGGTTCAAGCACATTTACTCCTCCGACAATCAGACTGAAAAAGGCCTTTCCACAAGAGGCACATTCCCACAGCCAGAAGGAGTGAGATTTGGATCGCGATTCAGATCGCGATCCGAATCGCGATCCGAATCTCACTTGCAGCCGATGTATTGTGGGCTAGAAAATGTCAATGTTCAAATCACCGTTCTGACAAGACAAGGCACATTAAACAGTCATCACAGTTATCTGGGAAAAAAATCACACAAATACTTAGATTGGGATCATGATCCAAATTGATCCAAATCTCATTCATAAACTACCATGTCACAACCACCCCTTGGGTTACCAGGGAGTAAAAACTACCAGAGACCTTCTTCACATATTGGGAGGATGAGTGGGTGATCAAAAGAAATTCTAAGCTCATTCTGATGCAGCACGTGGAGTTTTCATCTTCAATGTTTCATTGTCAAATACACAGTGGTTATTCCTAGCCATTTGTTTGAAGAGACCTAGTGAATCTAGTACAAAGTCTACCAGTGGCAGATCCGGGGGGCTCATCGGGCACACCCCCCCCCCCCCTTTATTTCCTTTTGTTCAAACACAAGAAACAAAAAGAAAAAATGGAGGGGGCTCATGCACCCCCTTTAATTTTGTAAAGCCCCCCCTTTCAGAATTCCTGGATTTGCCCCATCTACAAAGATTCTATTAAAAAATTGATTAACACAATGAAAAGACAAGTATGAATTTTCATAACTTGTAGAAAATGGGGGGTGTCACTTCTATCATAGCACATCTGCTGACTCTCCAAACCATAGAGACCCTACTTCATCTACTTTAATGCAACTCCATACTTGAAGAATAAACTTCATAAATCAAATTAGTCATAAAGGTCAGATTTCATTGTCAAAAGCAGTGAAAGTAAAAGTGCCTCATCGACTAAATGACGCTAAGCACATTAAGAGCAGGAAACGGTGAAGTATAAAAAGTTTCTAGCAAAAAGGGGATGGTCATACGTGCTTCCCCAAACATACTCGTATCCAGGGATCAGTGGAGATCAATGGCAGAGTACGCCAAAATTTTCTGGTTGTGAAGGTTGCCCGAGTCACTGAATCGAGATACTTGGGATAAGATTTCAAGGCACTAAGAAACTGAGAGAGAACCATTAATAAAATATAAAAAACATGATATATGGATGTACATAAATTACATACATATATGTACATATATATATATATATATACAATATGTGTGTGTGTGTGTGTGTGCTCATATATTTCAATGAGACAGAGAAGTAGTGTATTGTACATGGCTTATTTTATATTTACATGAAATATTGCATGTATATTTATACATACCTACATGTGTCCAGTACATACATATCCATGATACTACTGCTCTATCTCATTGGAAAAAAAAAACAGATATATATATATATATATATATATATATATATATATATATACAGGGCTCGACACTAATGGTGGCCTGGTCGGGCCACCAAAAAAGGTTGGATGTTTGCCTTTGGGCCACTAAAAATAAAAGTTAGTGTGGAGCCCTGATATATACATATATATATATATATATATATATATATATATATATATATATATATATAATATTTGATATATATAGATATCTCACAGATCCCCTAGACAAAGGCAAAGCTGGCCAAGAGCTCGTGACAATGATCAGATACAGCAATGTCCCGGTAGTACTTCATGTACTGTCACTCACTTTCATCAAATACAATTCAAATTTGCCGGTCACAGTAGCTGAGCCAGAGACATCAAAATCAATTTCGCTTAAATTGGGAATTCATTTTTTATCAAAATTTCACACAGAAATTGTCTCTCATATCTATACATTGTACAATATAATGAAATTACCAGGACAGTATTTCAAGCAAAGGTACTGTGAAATTTTTAATCTTCTGTGCTAATATCTCTCCAGCACTATCAGACAGACAGACAGATGGACATACACACAAACATACACACACAAACAAGCACAAATAGAGAAGGAAGTGATATTCAGTCTCTGTTATGCTCAGAATTATTACAACTGTAGCTTCGGGGAGCAGACATGGCATCTATTTTTTATACATACCGACATAACCAGCTATCTATATTAAAGGACAAGTTCACCTTCATAAACATAAGGATTGAGAGAATGCAACAATAATAGTAGAACACATCAGTGAAAGTTTGAGGAAAATTGGACAATCGATGCAAAAGTTATGAATTTTTAAAATTTTTGTGTTGGAACCACTGGATGAGGAGACTATTACAGCTTGTGAGTCATATGCGTACAACAGTATAAAGAAAATGTAAAAGAAAATTTCACATATTTTCACTTTTTTCGCATAATAAAAGAGCACTTGACTTGCCTCTTTCTAAAGGCGGGGGGAATAATATTACCCATAACATTTGTCGGTAACGAGTCAGGGGAATGTGTACTTTTTTCAAAAGATGGAATTTTGTGAAATTCTCTTTATATTTTCCTTATATTGTTGTACGCATGTGACATCTAAGTTATACATACACTGCAGTAGTCTTCTCATCCAGCGGTTACTGCACAAAAACCTCAAAAATTCATAACTTTTGAACGGATTGTCTGATTTTCCTCAAACTTTCACTGATGTGTTCTACTAATATTGCTACATTCTCTCAATCCTTATGTTTATGAAGGTGAACTTGTCCTTTACAGACTTTTTTTTTTGCATTTACAAGTCTAGATATTTTCAGTTGTCTGGATGTATGGATGACCCAAACCAATCAATTCTTTTTAACCTTTTGTGTGCCGAATTAATCTCCTGTCCATAGGTATGTACCGTGTGTGAAATCTGTGCATATTTGACTCAATAGCACAGAAAGAGTAGATTCTACCAAGCTTTGGGATACCATAACAACCAGCATCACATTTGTCATTGTCACTGTATAATGATGATAATGTTAATGATGATGATGATGACGATGATGCCGATGATGATGAGGATGACGATGATGCCGACGATGATGACGACGATGAAAAAATGATAATGACGATGGTAATGAAAATTATGATGACGGTAATGATGATGGTGATGACGTGGATGATGATGAGTAGTGATAATGGTGATGATGAGGATGCCATCTTAGATGGTAATTGTGGTAGTGATGAGCGGTTGTGCCAATTGGGAGTAAGGTGACGATGATGAAAAGTGCATGGCAATAAAATTATTGAGGTGATAATTGAAATGATGAGGATACCACTGAAGAGGATGGTTCCCTAATGAAGAACCATTAGATTCCTCCCAAGTTCCTCATTCATGTAATCTAGCAGACACAGTCAGGTAAAACCATCTGAAAATTGATCCAAAACATTAGGTTTGCTTATAAGATGATCACTCAGAATAAGGAAATAGCTATGAGATGGTATCACTACCAATAAACATGAAAACATGAAAACAAAGACAATGACTGCAGATCACTTGTTTTGGAGTGTTTCTCTCTCTCTCTGTTCCCTGTGTCTGACTGTCTGTCTCCAGTGATGCTGATGACTGTGTTAAGATGAATGTAAAGGCAATGCTCAAGCAAACTACATGAGATGTTGAGGCTGAAAATGCAAATGTAATGGTGATGTGGATGAAGATGGTGATGGTGGCAATGGTTCCAATATAGTCAGACATAGATGGGAGGGATACCAGGATTCTGGAGATGATAAAGGTAAGAGTGATGATTATTATGATGATGGTGGTGATGGTGGTGATGATGGTGGTGATGATGGTGATGATGGTGGTGATGATGGTGATGGTGGTGGTGGAGATGGTGGTGGTGATGGTGGTGGTGATGATAGTAGTGATGATGGTGGTGATGATGATGAAGATGATGAGATGATGGTGATGATGGTAATGGTGGTGGAGATGGTGGTGGTGATGGTGGTGGTGATGATGGTAGTGATGATGATGGTGGTGATGAGATGAAGATGATGATATAATGGTGATGATGGTGATGGTGATGGTGATGGTGATGGTGGTGGCGGTGGTGATGATGATGATATGATGGTGGTGGTGGTGGTGGTGGTGATGATGATGATGGTGATAATGATGATGAGATGATGGTGATGATGATAATGACGGTGATGGAGATGATGGTGATGATGATGATGATGATGACAATGGTGGTGATGTTAATGGTGATGATGATGACAATGGTGATGATAATGATGATGATGGTGATGATGTTAAAAATGATAAAAAAGTGATGGTAGTGGTGATGATGGTAGTGATGATGGTGGCAATGATGATAAAGATGATGAGATGATGATGATGATGATGGTGGTGGTGGTGGTGGTGGTGATGATGATTATGGCGATGATGATGATGAGATGATAGTGATGATGGTGATGGTGATGGTGGTGGTGGTGGTGGTGATGATTATGGCGATGATGATTATGGAGATGATGATGAGATGATGATGAGATGATGGTGATGATGATGATGATGATGATGAGATGATGGTGATGATGATGATGATGATGATGATGATGATGATGACAATGGTGGTGATGTTAATGGTGATGATGATGATGACAATGGTGGTGATAATGATGATGATGGTAATGATGTTAAAAATGATAACAAAGATGATGATGGTAAATGATAACATCTAAGGTGGTTATGAAGGTTGATAGACATCATGAGAGCAGGTTAAAAACAAACAGATTTTACTTTGCTGTGTTAACAAGACCAAAATCTTGGATATATAACTGTTACCAATATAAACTATAAAGGGGGTACTCAAGACACCAGACAGAGTATGTTAAGATTGTGAAGTTCTGATCTCACCTCCAGTCACAAAAACCAACATCTACTGCTTCACTTCTATCTCTATCTCTTTCTCTCTCTTGATCTCTCTATCTAAAATTTATCCATCTGTGTGAATGATATGCATAGATGAAGCTGTACTCCAAGACATACAAAGCCAAAGGGTACTAATTTTTTGTGATTTGCCATTTGTCATTTATGACAGAGAAAAGTGTTGGTAAGTTCCACACATATTCTAAAATACACCAAGATAAAAAAGGGAGCAATATACTCTAAATAAAATTGGCAAGGATGAGAAAAAAAAGACAAAATGTTTCTTGAGGGCTAGATCGAAACACAAGCATACCAGCCTTGGAAAATAAAAAATGTAAAAAAAAAATCACAATCTGCTGAAGCTTGAAAGAGCTATGCAGGATTTCTTTTTATGACATATGTGTTCTTCTCCAGTTATGGCCAATATATTGTCAGCTGCCACATTTATCTTCATCAACAAACAAACATGCACACTTAGAATTTACTAACCAACTGACAATTGTGTTAATTATGAGCACTCAAGTTTATGAGTAACCTCTAAAAGTATAATCTACATCCTCTTTGGAGAGAAATAAAGGAACAATATGAGTCAATGTTGAAGTTCATGAACAGTTACTACAATGTTTTGTAAGAGGATGAATGAGAACAGGATTCTACACCGGAATACATATTCTCAACGCATCATGACAGCATTCGGCAGAACTGAGGTATGTGTGAGCCACAACAACCAAAGGCCCACTTCTGTGAAACAGTGAAGATCTTATTTAGAATTTCCACAAAGACAATAAAGACAGGACTAGTGGGGGAAAATAATGTTGCCAGGCCTACAAGTCTGGCATCTCACACGAAAATCAGGGCGACAGAATTTCGACAGCGATATGCCTGTCGCTTTCACGATATAAATTCACTTGCAGCCGACGCTAGCGGGTCGCTACGGCCTGCCCAACTGCTATTTGGGGACGTCTTGGCCCAAGCAGGCCTTTGTTGCTGTGCGAAATTATCAATCATATCTTACGCGCAATAAATCCCTTATTATTTCTCCTTCATTACACCTCCGTATTTTGCCTAGGCAAAGAGTACTCACCGAATGTAACCTCTCCCGTCCCAAACAGTTCGCTCTGTTTACGTCTACCAGCTCTGTAACCAATGGAAACCCCGGGTAAATTAGTGAAATAAATTGGTTTTCCTGTCACCTTCGCAGTCGATCCCCCACGCTCTTCTGTCACGGCTAAAACCCCCGTGCCCGCAGCCTTCGCTAGCTTGCCAGAGAAACCCCACCACTCGCTGCTACTAGCTGCAGAGACACGGCGAGCCAGCGCTCACGTTGTTTTGGTTTTCCTTGGGTTTAATATGTCAAAGGTCACGGATGAGGCTTTCACTTCTTCGCGCTGTTGTCGGGGTCATTTAAGGTCAAGTCTTGTAAACTCGGCATGAGGTTCGCACTCGCCTTCAAGACGAATAAATTTGCGTTTAAGGTGACAAGTTTGAGCAGCAAGTTCAATTGGGGACGATAATTGGATTTTCATCTCTCTTTCCACCTTCTCGCTCGATGTCCTCATGTCTTCTTTATCTGATCTTTTCGAGGGCACACCATCCCATTTTAATTCATGAAAACTTTTCAGGCGGGCATCACTTTTACGAATTTTGTATGGAAGCTAAGAAGCATTATTCAGTATAGGTCTGATTTCTTCAAATCGGAACATTGGATTGGACATCACTGATTGCGCAATAACACCTTGTACACGTTGCCCTCATTTACTTGATGTAACCTTTTCTTCTGCAAGATCTTTAATGTGGGAAGTTTCAGTGTTGTTCGTTACATGCAATTCGAGTGTGGTAATCAAAGACGCTTAACTACTATCTTTGGTGGTAATCATCAGTGGCGGATCCCGAGGGGGACGCACCCGTGCGCGCGCCCCCTTTAATTTTTGTTAAAACAAAATAAATAAATAAAAATGGGGGTGGGGTGAGTGGGGTGAGTCCTCTTTACGGAATTCCTGGCTCAGCCCCTGATCATTATTCCAATATCATGTCCTACTTCGTATACTGTACGTCTACAAGAACGGCTATGCACGGCGATGGGCTTAGCTAGATGATGTAAATGAATCATGGAAATTTGAAAACTTCTCCTGCAAACTCGTGCAAATTTCCTGAACGATGAAAACAAATTATTTTGTCTCAAAAAGTGCACAATGTGAAAAAAAACACTCACCTTGCTTTTAAATTTGGCCAAGCTGCGACAGTATTTTCAGAGACTAATAATATATTCTCATCTCTGCGAATTTGTGGTTACGTGTTTAGGCGAAAGCGCTAAGATGGGGTATATCAATTCCATTTTCATCTATTTCGGATAAAAGCAAAAGAACAATACGTTTGACATTTTTTAGTGGTATAAAATAATATGTGTAAAAGGTCATCCTATGAGCTAGCTTCTCTGTAGTTTTAGGCACGCCTTTTCTGTACAGTGATAGCCTATAGTATAGAATAAAGATAACATATAGCCACATTTCAAGATTTCAAGTGTTTATGTTTCTCATATTATATAAAACGGGGCCATGGCACAAACAGAATACATTCAAGTCTGGAACAAAGCCGGGATGAGTGATAAAATGGATGAAATTTTAAGCATTTGCAATTGACTATGAAATAAATAGCGCATCCATTATAATCATGCAGTCATACACAGTGGCGGATCCAGAGGAGGGCGCACCGAGTACGCCGCCCCCCCCCTTTTACAATAAAAGAAATAGAAAAATATGATTAAATGAAACCTGGAAGTGACACCAGAAATATTCCCCCCCCCCCCTTTACGGAATTCCTGGATCCGCCCCTGATATATCCAATGGTACAGCGATTCCGTCTAAACCACACATCTCAACACCTATATACTAGTCTTGCACAAACACATCTAAAACAGAATTTCGCCTTTTCTTTTGGAATATATTTACGGTGTAATATACACAATTAATAGTTTGTATCTTTTAGTTACTGTGTCCGGGAAAAAAATACAAGATCAAACCAAACTACTTCAAAAATTTGAGATATGGGACGTTAAACAGGGCAGTGAAACTTAGTCGAGTCTTACGATAGGCATGTTTTAACAGGGCTTAAAACATTAGCGGTGGTCCGGTGGCCCGGGGCCACTAAAAATTTATGTCGGGCCACTAAATTAAAAAAAAAAGAAGCTTCTCTTTAGATGACCCGATCGGGCAGCTGTAATTACAAATGAAATTATATATTTCCTTTAATTTTGGGCCACTACATTTCTTTTTCGGGCTACCAAAATTTAACAGTCAAAGATTTTACTTGCCAAACAGGGCCACCAGAGAAAAGTGTTATAGTGTCGAGCCCTGGGATATGAATGTACACATCAGCTCAATGCTCATTTACTTTTTGAAGATTGGGGAACATACCAACATCTTTAAATGGCTTGATGTGCAAATGAATTATATCATTCAAACAGGGGCGATTCCAGGAATTCCGTAAAGAGGGGCGCCTTTACAAAATCAAGGGGGGGGGGGCCTCCATTTTTTTTCTTTTCATTTCTTTAGTTTTAACTAAAAATAAAAGGGGGCGCCAGGTGCGCCCCCGCCTGGATCCGCCACTGTGGCAAAGATTTCATTCGTGGTGTTTGTGAATCAATAATTTATTATCAGAAGTACCATTTTGTCAAATTGTACAAGAAACTGTCATTTTCCTCCCGCGGCAATTATTGATTTAAAGCTATACTGAGTGCAATTGCGCGATTGTAAAAGTAAGATTTACTTGGTATTCTCAACATCAATATTTGGGTTGTTCTTGTTGTTGTCGACGTTGACAGAGTGCACGTCTGAGTTGCGAATAAGTAATTATTGAGAGGCGGGGAAACATAATATTCACTAAATTTTTGTGACCCAGAGAAGATGGTGATATTCTGCTACATGTATTTCAAAGATGTAAGTTCTGAGTCATTCAGGTAACGTTCAATAAAGGTTCGAGCTGATGAAGCGTCCAGGATCGGACGTGAATCCTCTCTTGGAATCAAAACAGTAATTCAGATGCAATTCGAATAACCCATTCCGTACGGGAGCCTGGTGGTCTGCAGTGTTAAGTCTATATGGGCATTTCAGAATTCAGTGTGGAACGGGTTAACTTTGCACTTCTACTAAGTATTTCGTAGATTTTTGCCGCTACTGAAAAGGGGACACATCAGTTTCTTCGGCTTCAAGGTTAATACCAATTCGTTTGGATTCCTCTGATTTTGCTTTTCTTTCTTTTCTTTTCTTTTTCTTTTAGAGATTGAGATTGACGATGAAAACACGGTCACAGATAACAATCGTGATGATGATAGTGCTTACAGTCACATCAGTTATACTAATAGGAATCGTGACTAAATAGTATTGATTATTAAAAATATCGTAAACGTCTTCTCATCATTTCTGTCACTGATCTCCTAGAGAAAAAGTCTGCATCTCTCTGATTGAACAGTGCATTATGTTCATGTTCTTTCAATATTGATGTGTGTCATTTTCTTTTGTGTCGGTTATATTTGTATATGAATCTTCTTTGTTGGACTTAGGGAAAGTTGAAAAAAAAACAGTTTCTATATCAATTTTACAATAAATGTCAGTAAGAAGCATACTTGTTATTGGTTGCCAAATTCAACATTTACAACGAAGAAAAAAGTCAAGTTGTCATAACTACAGAATGAGAAAGAAGGAGAGTGGAAATTTGACCAAATACTCTGCAAATCTATATTTGCGTTGGAGTATTTGGGTAATATCGGTGAAGTTTCACAGCTCCATAAATTATAATTGCAGGAATTAGAAAGCACATTTCGCTTTAAACAGTTATATAAACTGGTGCAAATGACCACAAGTATCGTGGTCAGGGATCGTGGTATGCCTTGCGCTTGTACACATTTCTGCAAAGTTATACAAAACAGTTACTCTCAACGTTCTCAATTCTTCAGCAGCATTTTGGGCGAACTCGACTGGAAGACCAATGAGCTGGGATTGGGACCTTATAAATACCCTTTGCCCTCTTTTAATACCGCGTGTCGAGCAGTATGTAGGTGAGTAGAGTGGTTTATCCATAATAGTGTAAGGCCGGTGTTATTATATGAACTATCTCTGCATTATAGCATCCAAGACTGGCATAATGATGACACTGTAAGTCCATGTTGATTGTTAATATATGAGGTGGAGCTATTACCTGCTCAATTTATCATACATACAAATCTATGATTTGCAGTACTCTTTGATAATTAGATTGCCAGTTATATGAAAATGATAATGATTTAATGATTATCATTTTTATTATAAGAATAGCAGTAGTAGTAATAATAATAATCAAAACACTAATGAGGTCAACGAGCGTATGGAACAGCCGTTTAGGGGCAGCCTTTGAAAATCTATTATATTTCGAAATATATACATGCACGTGTGTCGAGGTTAGCAGCGTGACTCTTTATCTTTGATTTCAATGGATATGATATATGCATTTTTATAAAATGTATAACATGGGTTTTGATTCCTTTCCCTTTTTCAGTGACGTTGAGCAAAACAAAAAAAAAACAAACAGACGAATAATTATAACAAACTGAGGATTTTTCTGTGTATAGACGGCAGGAGAGTAGATACCCGGATTTAATATTATATTGGTCTAAATAAAAATCCACCTCTCTGTCATTTCGTTTGTAATATCAAATATTTCTCCCTACATCATTTACCTTGTTGTTTCTTTTTACTCTGTATCACAGCATCCTAATTCTTTCCTCACTGATTTCAATCTTAATATGTAAGGACATTCCTTGTTTTTACAAAAGTACAATTTTTCGAGGTTCGAAGAAATGTACAGGCATAAGCAAGAACTGCTGGCAAACTAATCAATGCATGCTCTGTTTACAATTTGCTGCAAAACTGTCAGGATTAGTGAATGCGACAATTGAATTTATTCTGTCGCATCAACAAATCTATTTTTAGGAGCTTTTATCAAAGGTTTTGTCGTTTCTTTCCTTTTTTATTTTGCTTAGCAAACTTGTCATGCAATCATGACCATATTTGATAAATGATATGATATAGCATTATTCGGCTTCTGTCCTCATTTTTCTTGATTCTTACTCGCACTAATGACGTTAATCAATCAGGTTTTATTGGATGTCAATTTTTTTCAGCATGGATTTCGATGGAGTTAGAAGATACCCACGCGAATTGAAGGAAAAAATGTGGTGCCAAATCTTTTTTAGATACTATAAACCCGGAAAATATTTGTGATTTTAAATATCATTCTATACCATGGTGAGAGTTACCATTTTATTCAGAGGGGACAAATCGTTGTTTTTAAATGATAAATCACTGGAAACTTTTTTTTAAATAATCATGACCATTAATTGAATGTTCGTTAATTGATATCGGCATTGACGCAGAGAGCCCCTAATTGGATGTGCACGGCTTGGAGAACGCTCCAGTTTGGGCACCACAGATATAAGACTACAGTATTCTGGCCGTTGATGGCGGAATTTCGCTTTGCGGACAAGCACCCAAGACTATACAGGAGTTGTGGCGAAGACGCTTCCATTCGTCATCACATACCCTTGAAGTTATAGATTTCCGAGACACTGTGCTTTTCATTTATGTTCCCGAGTGGAAATAAGTGATATGACACGAATTAAATATTATTTGACCCTTTGTTTACTTTGAGTGCCGACTGGCACACACACACACACACACACACACACACACACACACACACAAAAAAACACTACAGCATTGCACACATTGTACAAAGTCCCTGGCACAGAGAGAGTGAAGAAAATATTATGATGGAGATACACCATTACGAAACTCCGAGTGCAAACAATTCAATTTTGTGCTTTAAACAATGCCCCACCAAATAATGAAGACATGAATAAGAAATAGATGTGGACTGTTTAGTTAAAACAGCCTACTGTCAACCTATCGACAAGCTATTATGAAGGAATGCAATTAGATAATTTTCTGTTGTCAATCCCATAATCCACCGCATGCACGTGCCCATCATAATATTGCAGATTTTACACCAGTTTGTGGCCTATCAAGCATGCGATTTTTCTTAGAAGAAAAAAAAAAAACAGGCAAAACCAGAGATCACAAACAACCGACATCCATCTGGTATCCAACTAATGAGAATACATCAGCAAAGTTCCCTGTCACGCAGCCGTATTGTTGAGCTGTTCCATTACATAAATCAAACTAACCAACGGCTTAAAAGGACATTGATTCTGAGCTTCAATCTCATAACATATCGGGCAAATCATCATACACTCGTATTCTATTGAGACAATAACGAAACACGACATGCTTGAAAATATCTTCAAAATGGCTTTATTTTGAATGACACAGTGGACACAATGCTACAAAATGAATGATTTGAGCGATAATCGTTATTCCGAGACGCACAAATTCCCTAAGGGATATCTATACAATATAGATTCTTGTTAATCCAAAACAAAAATGAAAAGAAAATGGTTCGTTAATCCAAATATTTTGGCGTCATTCCGGAGGTTCGTACACTCCGAAAATTAAATAAGGTTCGTTATTCAGAAGATTCATTAATCCGAAACAAAATTCAGAATTACAAACCTTATTCCGTTTTTTGTATTAACGACCTTCTAAATAACGAACCTTCAGAATAACGAACTGTAACCAATATTTATCATTTGACACTTTAGGTGGCTGACAAGCCCCAAATCTCAGTTTGATTATGTGTGTGTTTTTTTATTACGTGTATTTTTTTCTTGTGTGCCTCATGCAACAATCCTACCAGTGTGGTCTTTCAGAGTAAATTGATCATGTCTGACGAACGCTACAGAAATTATAATTTGTAATTATAAAAATGAATTCATCTTTAGACGCTAACAAACAAAATACAAGTACAAGTTTCAGTTCACATACGCTTCAAACCACCCTTTGCAGCTAAGAAAGACAAATTTGTACGTCTGAAAAACAAGACAGAAATACTGCTCCCAGTTTGCATCCATCGTTTCGAGAAGACAATTTTGAAAACTTTTTGAAAACATCCAGAGACTGTACAATGATACACGTATAACATATACATTTTAAGGCGTACTGAACTCGTAGTTCTTTTCTTTTATTATTTTTGATTTGCACGTAGGCAGCGGCATTTCTTTTTTTTTTCATAATGAAATATCATTCCTGCAAAATTTGATGAAGTATCACCTTGCTACTATATAAAAACATGAAACTGTGTTCGACGTGAATCATCTACACCTTGCAATGGGCACTTTAACATTCGTTTCAAAAAGTAAAACATGATATCAAACAAAATACTTAAAATATCTTTCTACGTTAAAACATTCTAATAAAAACACGAATAGAGGGAAGACTCTGTCGAACACGAGCTTCCAAGGTTTTGAGTCAGAATTATTCTAGATGAGGGAGTTCGGACTATTTTCACGCTAATCTTATTTTTCTTGAGCAATGCAAGAAATGACTCAGAGTTTGCGTAATTTGGGAATTATAAGCTTTTCTGCAATATAACTTCCACTAATCAAAAAACACAAATATGACCCATCTTATTTCAGTTACGCAATGCTTGGTCATAGAAGCATACAAAATCACCGAATTCAGTAATATATTATAGTGATAAGGTGCACAATCTTTTTTCGTTATGTTAAAAAATAAAAAACTTACAAAATTTTTGTAAACACATATTGTATAGACTAATGACCCTCTTAAATCAAGCGATTGTCATTTCAAAGATTCTACAGCATTTCAAGGCTAAAATATGGTATTTATCTAATACCATCATTCTGACTTTCTTTTCCCAAGCTCAACAAAAACCCTTCGGCAAAGAAAGTTTGACCGCCTTTTTGCTTTAGTTTCAGAGTCACTTGAAGATGACCTAGATCTAGAATTAACGCAAAACGAAGCAAGTGTACCAAAAACGAAAAGTGCTTGACCCCTTATGTGTTGTGAGTGCTGATTTGCACAGAAACCCCCATAGCACTGTACACACTGCCCAAAGTCCCGGGTACACGAAGGGTTAAACCATCAAAACCGAGAAACCACATTCATGTGGTTTGGTCCCTCTTCGTATAAAGTTTACTCTTCGTTTTGAAGATAGAGTAAAACCAAAACCTCTTTCATTCTAGCCTTTTCTTGTTCAGACTAATAATATACTTGTTTCGGTTGCAGCACTTTCAAAAGCCATTTAGTTTTGTAGCTAATCCTGGAACTTTTGGCATCACGTCTTTCAGAAGTTCCTGGTTCTTTTTTCGAGTGGAGAAATTGTAGTAGACTTCTGTTTAGATTAACGTGGATTTAATGACTTCGCCAGAGCCACAAATCTTTCTCAAACAAAAGAAATTAAGTGAAATTCAGAGGTGCCAATAAGCCAGTTCGAAGGTCCACTTTGCGCATGAGCAGAAAAAAAAAAGTAATTTGTACCATGTGGCATGTTGGCCTTTAAATTCACAGAGATGGGCATCTGAGAAACAGTGGACTCCCGTTACAACAAACATGGTTAAAACGAAATTCCGGTTACAACGAAGTCAAAATTCAGGCTGCAACATTATCCGCACTATGTTTTGTATTGTTTATTAATTTTGTTCCGTTACAACAAAATTTCGATATAACGAAAGAACACTTTGTTTTAACGGGCGTCCACTCTATAAATGTTATTCATGTAATCCTTACAATTAGTGCTTGTCAGCACATCCGTGCGACTCTCTGACTGTCTATTATTTTGGCAATGTAGAAAAAGGTTGTTAATCATACTTTTCAATGCAAATACTGATTCAAATGGATGCTTTCCAAGTGTTAATTGGCGGATCATTCTAGTCTCTTGGTCTATATCTATACCTAAGTTCATTCTTTATTTGGACATGATTGATGAATGCCATAGATTGTTACGTCCGGCAAGCTTATGCATTATGTTGCTTGAAAAACGAGTGAAATGCAACCAACTGAAAAAAATAATGGAAAGGTCACTGTACCTTATACGAATATGCACATGAGCTGTAACTCCGAACAGGCGTGTAAATGATGGCCTATAGTTTTGATTTAATGTTTAACAGTAGCAAAATATCCCTATTTTGCAGGATTTGATTGGCTAACTGGAAAGACAATCAACATCAGCATATACTGTATTCAAAGACCGTCCTGGCTCAGAACTCGTCGTGCACGGTGTACTTGTTTCTCTTGCTCATACCCAGGTAGGAGGTGCCCAGCCCCGCCTCGTCTCTATGGCGACGCACAAAGGCGGTAAAGGCGCTGACACAGTTTCCGAGAAAGTGGTCGGCCTCGCCCAGCACATACATGTCACTTTGAGGCTTTTCCGGGTCAAGGGTCACCACTCTTAACTACAGAGAGAGAAGAAAGTAATGGATATTATATGCAAAGTTGTATGAATTTATGGTAAGAAACCATTAATGTCCATGGAAAAACGCGGAATGAACAGTGAGGCAGTTACTTCACTTCGATATCACTTTGAGTCATTATTGTTTTACATTAGAAGGGAAAAGAGCGACGACGTGCATTATGTATAGCTGATACTTATACTAATATACACAATAACGACACTTAGGCAACAAATGTAGCAAGTAAACGTTTGAGATATAAAATGTCATGGTGGTAGTAACCAGCAATCATAAAGAATAGTAAAAAATATTTACATTATTCTCTTGTAATGTTTTTGTCACTAATGTGATGACGCAAGGACGCAATTTGATTATAAGGTAACCTTATTCATGTCAAAATATAGCAAGATTACGAGATAGGCCAACTTGCCCAATTTCTACAACATCGCAATTCAATTGCTGAACACGATTGCAACAAAGCCGATAGAATTACTGGAAGCTAATGAAAAAAAAAATAGAACAAGAAAACAAAAGAAAATGGCGATATCGACGGGGATAGTGATATCAAGCGATATGAACGAAAGAAGTTGTGAGATCATTTTGTAGCATTACGTGCAGTATTCAGGGACTACTTTCCCGCCTATATATTGTAGACTTAAGGAACAGACATTTGTCATTAAAAAATATGACATAAGAAGGCCTTTTATCCCATACACTTACGTCTGGAAACTCCTGTTGCAAATCGTCTTGCATCGATACGTGATCGGTTGCGATGAATATCGTTTTGATGTCCGGTTCTTTCTCTAAAAGAGCTTGAACCTGCGTTCAGAATGGAACATAAGGACGACAGGAAAAATATAAGGAAGACGGCATTCAAGCACATCATGTTAAGAAACGCGATAAACGCCAGTGTTTATGAGTTTAGTTTCGTGTGATGTAGTATATGGCAAACCGGCCAAAAGAGAGTGGAATCCTCCATCGGTTCAGATGTTTCATCAAGAAGGTTTATGAAGAAAACGATTGAATGTCAGGACGTGACTTTCTCTGTTTTTTTAAATCTTTAAAAAAAAAAACACGATTTGGAACACCAATCAAACTTTAAAAAACAAAGGAAAATCGAGGTAAGCGTTCACGTGGTTAAAACGTATTTGGTAGGCTACTTGATAAAAAAAAAATGTTCTGACATGCTCCTACGTCATAGCTTTGCTACTGTACCTGTTTTAGGTCCAGTTATCATTCAGAAGAAGCATTACTTTGTGATTGGTCAGTTCTTTCTTTCTTTCTTTCTTTTTTTTCTCCCACCGTGAACGCTTCCGGATTGGACGGATTAATGCAGTGGGCGTGGCCTACGCGAGAAGCCTCACCTCTTCGATAACCAGCTCCTCCGACTGCATGCAGAGCTGCCTGTACACGTTGGTCTTGGAATGCAGCCCCAGGCACTGGTGGGAAGACAGGAGGCGTTGCATCGAGCCGTCGGCAAGGTCACAGGTGCGCGCCTGCGTACGTAGAAAGCGGAAGGGCGTGGCGATTAAGGAATTAGGGCGGGACGTTCGTCACAACTATTGTATACTACAGTCGTGTATTATTTCGTAGATGACCATGAACTTTTTTTCCCGATCAAATCGCACTGACATTGCATGGCTATAGTCTATAATCTAGAAATTACAGACCCTTACAATTTGTATGCCCTGACAACTTGCCAAGACGCAAACACTTGAAGATTGTCTGTAAGAAGTCTGATCTCAAAGAGGGACGGGATTTTGTTCATGGGATCTTGAATTTACAATCTATAATAGAAAACCATGGATGGCCAATGCAATGGAAACGCGTTTTCAAATACTGAAGTAGTTACGTTTGTAACAGAGATTTCGAACGATTGATATTCATCAAATTATTTCTTGCTTGAAAGAGTGAGTTCCCTACAATTAAATATTACGAAATTTGGGCTTGTGCTATATTTCCTTTCCCAACTACCGTCCAAAGCAGTCAACAATGTGGCGTAGGGCTTGTTGCTGTAATGTAAGTTGCATTGAAGAGAGCTCTCGCAAAGAGAAGGTAAACAGTGCTGGTTAACCTATTAGTATAACTGACTGGGGACGGAAGTTGCTACGAGCTTGACAGTTTTTGCGTTTAATCGTAACTTTCTAACAGACAGCCAAGTGGTTGCAGTTATACTGTGAATTGCAAGTTGCAATAATTGTAAGTTACAGTAATTGCAAATGTTATGCAACGACTTGGATAGTCACGAACGATTTGTTGTTGTGGTTGCTTCCACGGTTATCGCAATTATTGCAACTTTATATAAGTCGCAAACGTCTTTCTGAAATGGACCCTCATATAGGACTACCAACCAGTACCCGAGCTTTCGACGCTTACCCAGTCTGCCCCGTTGCGGAGGTGCAACCCGACGTAGGGCCTCTGGATGTTCTCTTCGATGTACTTGTCGCCCTCGGCTATGATGTCGGCTGACCACTGCAGGAAGCCGTGGAGGAAGTTCTTGTCCGGCGGCAACGGGTTGGTGGTCGGGGCGTTCATGAAGGCGAGTACGGGATGTTCCGAAGGCGGGAACCTGAATTCAAGCACATAATCATTCACCATTGATGTTTCAATATACAAATGTTTAATGCCTTGAAACGTGGTGGCGCATATTCATTGTGCTAAACGCAAATCATACTGAGGAAAAGTGAGCTTTAGATCTGAGACGCGAACGCTAGAACGACGCTAATTAGTCCAAAAAAAAAATGGTGTTCTGTTCTGCATATGGTGCGAAGACAGCTGTTTCCATTGTAGTGAGAGGAAGCGTTGTCTTAGCGTTGGCGTCGCAGATCAACAACAACAACAACAAAAAAAAAACAACTCGTTTTCATAGAATTGAAAACAACAACAAAGGTAATATGCTGGATGTAACCTGAAAATCTATATCGAGTTGTATATAGTATTGTTAATCTGCGATTGTTAGAACAGCTACTTGTACGCCAACTATGTGTTTGGTGTAAAGCCGACAAGACTGCTGCTCAGCATCTAACATAAACAAGGGGCTAAGAATTTCGATAGCCAATACACAATAGCTACCAAAACAAAAGGAAAGAAATCACACGGTATGCATCATTATTAATCTTTCGATCCCCTCCTAAAAAAAACTAAAGAAATAGATAAAAAAATGCCAATACTACTTCCAGATAGCAGACCATAAAGCGTTGTTTCATTACTGCTGTAAATCTATGAACAAAAATGAATCCATGTCAACACTGTACATGTATTACCTCGAATAGGGGCGAAATATTATAACTTTGTCACTTGAACACATACACACACATACACACACTTACATACAAAGACAAAATTGTATGAAACACATATAACACCAAAGGTATAGGGTCCTACTATTTTTAATGATTTCAAGCCAAATTAACAACTGGTTCAGACCAAAAAGACTCATTCAAAATCTGTTCAAAATAAATCCTGTTACCATGGAAACTTACGTGTCGCCCCACATCACCCTCCAAGGTTCGTAGTCCACGTTGTAATGGAGGTCGCCTGACCAGATCTCGGACTTGACGAATTCGATGTTTTGCGCAGCCCAGAAAGTTCCAAACGGATTTCCGGTCTAAAATAAAGAGAGATTAGGAAATGACGGCTAACACGTAATCACTTTCAATTAATATTCTCAGATTCTTTTTTTTTTATAAGTCACTAGTACTAATCCTTTATATCCCCAATAAGTTCTATAGCGTAACGATTTTGCTTTCACCATCGCAGCAAGCTTCCCACGTTCCCACAAATGTCCCCAGAACTGACATCAACAAATGAATGCTTCACCGATTTAACTGCATTGGCTTATGTGCCACTATTAGGCCCTGTAGCGATTATTCGACGCCCCCACTAACTCTATGCTTGCCATCACGACACTCTACCAACATAGCATTCATAATATACAAAAGTTAGCCTGGTTTATATATATTTCGCTTGGTCGAGCACGCACTAATATATCATCAATGCCATCAGAAAAGTCAAATGGTAATGACATAACCATTTTCACCTCCACAATTATCACTTCTATAACCAACGCTAGCTCAGTTGCTGTCACCGCCATCACTATACCAAACATAACCACCTCCCATTACCAACCTACTACATATCAGAATGAAAACACCTTTAACAACCATCACCACCACCACCACCACCATGCACCTCAATCCATGACCGCTACAGTTTCTACCACTGCTGCAACACCATGGCAAATCACCACCATCACCACCACCATCACCACCACCATCATCACTACCACCACCGCCACCACTACTACCATCATCACCACTGCGAGCCCTCCCTCATCCGCGATTGCCTCACCCTGGGACAGATTCCGCCGTTGCCCTCGGCGGCCTTGCTGGAGCAGTAGGCGACCCGCTGGTCGAGCGGCCAGTGCGTGGGGGCCAGCTCGAACATGAAGTCCTCGAATGTGACGATGTGCTGGTGGTACTCGCGGAGCTTCTCGATGTCGAAGTAATCCTTCACCGGTATATAAAGCTACGATGTCGGAAAGAGTATAGGAGGAAACACATGATTTCAAAATATATTTTTACCAATTCTTTAGACATTGCTGATATTGTTTTGTCTCGATCGTAACAACTAGACCTACAGGGTCAACATGCAAAAATGATAGATTATGTTAAAAATACTATAACCTGACAAGAACTTTTCCCCTCATCGTAGGCCTACGACTCGCTAAATTGACTGACGTAAATTAGTTCATGCAATTCACAACGATATGTGTATTATGTTCTAATTGAAAGTGTTTCATATATCTTCGTCTGCTGACTCAACAACAGTTCATAATGTAGGTCACAGTGATATTAAATGATTATTGTATCTAAAACTGAGGAGAATTTGTTTTTAAAACAGATCGGATAGGAATAGAAGACGTATTTCTACTCAAAACACAAATCTACATTTTCTCCGGATCCAATCGAAGTGAGTATTAAACCATATACCTTTACACAAACTAATTACAAAGGATAGCAAAGCATAAAGGAAATTAATATCCTCTTGTCTAAAAGTTGTGCGTGCAATAGCAGATGTTCTCTTAAATTACGCCTTTAAACTAAAGGCTTCAGATCTTATATACTTGTCTCTACTATATCTTACGTTATCTTTCGTTCTGCCGACTACGTGTTGGTAGTCAATGAAGGGAGGGAGGACGAGCACGCGATCGAGAGTCTTAGCGAAAAACATCGTGCCTAGCAGCAGATCCACTTGGTTACTGAATCGGCCTGCAGGTGGGGAGAAAGATCCAATTTTTGGAAGATTATTCATAATAATAGCCCCAGCACAGATCAAAGCTCCTTGTCCAACGCAAAAAGGGGAGGAGACAATTCTATTACATAACACTTCGTACAAGCTTTCAGAGGGTTAGCATATTCCTGCGTGCTTTGGCAGAGAGATCACACCAAGGAAATTCAAAGTCTTTTATTATGATAATGAGTTTGGCACCCCAGTCCCTATAAATAGCAGGTATTCCCACTATTCGACATCTTTTCTTCGTGTGTTCGGCAGAGAGTTAGCTTGCACAGTGCAACTGTGCGTTATAAGCTTCGCTTACTGATCTTTTTCGACGTATGACAAACCTGAGTGATACAGAAGACAACGGTTCACAGCCGCCGGTAACGGGGCTGTATATCAGGTAGAGAGAGCTGCGGTCTTATCTTTCGGCGCAGAAGAGTGAGATTCAACGTTTATCGGCCCAATTATCTCGCTTTATGGATGGACAGATGTCTGTCTCCAAAACCTCTGAGCCAGCCCGCCATGCGCTGCATGCGGGAGCACTTCAGACTGGCTCCTTCGCGGTGTGACCGCGAAGTTGATTTACTGAGCACTTTGTGGAGTCAGTCAGCCAGAATTGTGCAACCACTCACCTGCTCAGCTCCGACCGGAAGGCGGAGTTCGAGAGCTTAGTGCAGGAAGCACAGCTCGTGGGAGGCAGTGCAAACGCCGCTCCGGGAGCTGCAGACAGCAGCTATAGGGAGCAACGGTCAGTCCATTCAGCCCCCGTTGCTTGACTGGCGGTCAACGGAGTTACTCTGTGCGGTAAAATCCTCGTATGAGATGAACATGAGACCCGAGAGGAGCTCAAACTTGCTTTCAATCAGAAGTACAGGGGCATAATAATTTATGCAGTAGATCGATCTCCATAGGGAAAACGCTATTTGAGAAAGACTTGCGAACAACATGAAAAATGCTGGCGAGTCGCCCCTCGTGCGTGGGCCAAAAAGTCACCTTCTTCGACCGACCGCGTCGTCGGTCGTTCGGTAGCACGCGGATAGAACATACCGTCATATTTTCCAGCAACGCACCATCTAAGGTAGAAAAACTAGTAAGTCCCCGTTTACATGCGGGACGACTCAGATTTTTCAAAGAGACGTGGTCTCTCATTATTTCTGATCCCTGGATTTCAGACACTACATGTATTTGCTGTTACAAGATCTTATTTGACGGTTATCCCAACAAAAATTATTCCTCGTCAATTACTACTGTCGGAGGAGGAAAATGCGGCAATTAATTTGGAATTTCTTTCGTTGCTAACCAGAAAGGGGCAACATCAGAAATTTCCCATGGGGAAGTTTCATTTCTGTCCACTATATTCACAGTTCCAAAGAAAACCGAGGATCTCAGATCCTTCATTGATTTGAAAAATCTGAACTCGTTCGTTCAGTATGAGCATTTCAAGATGGAAATTTTTCGAAATGTTAAAGAAATCCTAATCAATGCAATCCGACTACTTAACGTCACTGGATCTCAAGGATGCATATTTTTCCATTCCTATTCATGAAGATTATCAAAGTATTTGTTCTACGTGGAATGGTCGTTTTTATTGTCTTACTTGCTTACCCTCTGGGTTAAGTTCAGCGCCAAGGGTATTTACTAAAGGAATGAAACCCGTTATTGCTTCTCTTAGAAGCAGAGGCATGAGAATAATGATTTATTTGGACGATATTTTAATTGTTTGCCCGCTCTAAAGAGGAGAGTATTGCTAACACGAACTGTGCTTTGGATTTACTGGCATCATTGGGATTGTCATTAATTTTGGGAAGTCACAACATCTCCGACCTACTTAGGCTTTAATTTGGTGGCGAGCCATCTAGACAAAAAAAAATGACAAGATAAGGAATCTTGGGCATCCTATTTTGTCGTCTCCCTCGACAAAAATTCGAGATTTAGCAAAGTTCATTGGTTTCTTTCTTCTCCATTTGACCCCGTACCGGCGGGTCGTTGGCATTATCGTGTTCTAGAGTCGTGCAGAACCAAAGCAGTGCAAGAATCAGGTGGTAATTTTGATGCATCTCTTTCATCCAATAAACAATAATGCCATTGAAGAAATTCGTTGGTGGCTTCCCTTGCCATGCAAGGAATTTGGGTCCTGCATCGACATTCCTGTCATCCATTGACAATATTCGTACAGATGCCAGCACCTCAAGATGGGGTACACTCTGTGTAAATGATAATTCCTTTGCTCAAGGTGTCTGGTCTCGAGAGGAAGCTAATCTGCATATCAATGCGCTAGAATTACTGGCTATTCATCGAGGCCTTGCCTCCCTGTGCAACACCTCCCATAAGCAACACATTCATATTAAGTCAGATAACAGTGCAGCTGTCAGTTACGTCAGGAAAATGAGTGGTAGTATTCCATTACTTAATAAGCTGTCATATGACATTTGGGCGTGGTCGCTGGGTCGCTACTCTTGGCCGCTACTCTTGGCTATCTGTTTCCCACTTGGTTGGTGTTGCTCATATAGAAGCAGATAATTAATCTATCTCGGAGAGATATGGAGAATTAAATTAGTCTTCGTCCTGATATATATTTTCGTTGCTCTTATCTATACCTTCCTTCAGACCCGAAATTGATCTTTTCGCATCCAGTGCCAATAGGAAATTGGCTACGTACTTGTCTTGGGAACAAGACCCCTAAGGCCATCGATGCCTTTTCAATATCATGGGAATTTTTACATCCCTACTTTGTTTTTCCTCCACTTTGTTTTTGCCTACTTTCCAGGGTCCTTCCCAAGTCCGCAGGGACAATATTAACTGCCAGAGAGCAGTCTCGATCACGATCACCCCCTTTGTGGAGGACACAATCGTGGCTACCGCTCACCCGCGATCCTGGCAGCCCCACCCCTCCTACCAGGGGACTGCCTGGTTCCCCTTCCCATTCCAATGCCCGAGCTGAGGTTACTCGCCTGACCCAGGGAGATATCTCCTCCCACCTCCCTGCCTGACCTATCTCAGCGAACGTTGGCGAGCATTAGGAATTTCAGAGCACACTTCCGAGCTCAGCGCAAATTCATGGCACAACACCAAAAAACATTATAACTCAGCTTGAAAGCAGTGGATTAGTTGATGCCGCAAACAATCGCTTGAGCCATTTAGTTCATCTATCACCAATATCGTAATGTCTGTCTGACCAGCATGTGTTAGGGGAAAATACAGTTAAGGTAGATTCGTATCGATCAGCCTTGTCATCTGTGCTGCCCTCTTCTGACGGGTTTTCCGTGGGAAATCACCCGTTTGTAGTACCTGTGTTGAAAGGTAGAACCTCCCAAACCACGGTACACCACCACATTTCTTAAGTTTCTCAATTATGTTCATTAGGTAATAATGCAAGACTGTTACTTCTAAGCGAGAATTTGATTGCCCTGGCGACTCTTGTTTCAACACAGAGATTGCAGACTTCTGAGTTTTTTGGACATTACATAATGTCAATTCCTAATGACAGTACAGTCTTTCAAGGGGTTGAGTTATTGAAAACAACTACAGAAGAAGGGTATTGCCAACCTATCTATTAAATTGTCTTCTTTCTTCACACACGAGAAGTTGTGTGTTTTATCAGTGCTCATGGAGTACTTAAGTCGAAAAGAACCCTTGCGTCAGGTTCACGGTGTGACTAAACTTTTTATTTCTACTAGAAAACCTCACAAAGAAGTAATCACTTCTACCCTGTCTAGGTGGTAAAAGGGCACATTGAATAAGCAGGCATAGATACATCGGTTTTCTGCTCACATTTGCCGCAGTGCCTCGAGTACTGCAGCTTTTAGTCAAGGCGTCACCATTGAGGAGTTGCCAATGCCAAAACCTTTCGAGATTTTTATTTTAAGCCAGTTCAAGAAGCAAAATTCGCTTCATCCATTCTCAGCTCATCTTCACAAGTTATAAGGAAGATGGGGGACACAATACGTATGTAACTCACAGAAGCTGTCAAAACTATGCTGTTCTTTCCTCCTTGTGATCATGTGTTCATACGGAACATACACCTTGTCATGGTACTACTCAGATTGCTCACGAATAAAATTTGACCTATCATGAACGCCCATGTGCAGCAGTTTTTTTTTTGTTTCATTTGCCTGAAACATATCTCAATTGACAGTTTCTGCGTATTACTTTGAAGATGCTAACCCTCTGAAAGCTTGTACGAAGTGTTATGTAATAGAATTCCTAAATTATGCGAATAATATTATGAAGTATAATTAGAATTCTATTAATAACAATGAAGTCCAAGATGAAGAGGGTCCCACCCAACGCGTTGCGGGTTCATAACATATTGTTTGATAACCCTCCCTCTCTCTTCTCGTCACAGAAACTGTCAACTCATTTGCCATACTACCTGCGGTCGCAACTTCCGTAACCAGGCTCATTACTTTACTGTCTGGCTTCATGCCTGTAAGATATATATGACTGATCCGGATGAATGATTGTTGATAAGTATTCTGTTCAATGTTAGTGGAGACTGACGTTGAGTGATCGTGTGAATGTTTGGATACTGCCTCGTATACTGTACTTTAAAAAGATGTCGAATAGTGGGAATACCTGCTATTTATAGGGACTGGGGTGCCAAACTCATTATCATAACAAAAGACTTTGAATTTCCTTGGTGTGATCTCTCTGCCAAAGCATGCAGGAATATGCTAACCCTCTTCATCTTGTACTTCATTGTTATTAATAGAATTCTAATTATACTTCATAATATTATTCGCATAATTTAGGAATTCTTGAAGATGATAAGTTAATGATTCTGATTGTAGACGTGCATTATTTGTTATTTTTATAATTATAATGTCGTTTAAAGAAGAACAACCTGATCATGACGGAAGGTGAATCACGTTTGAACAAGGAGCCAGTGAAATGAGTTTCTGTAAGGACTCATGCAGGAAGTAATCACATAATTTATGGCTGTATCCTCACTCCCTTCACCATTGACTACCAACACAATGAAGAATTGTAGCGACATTCAGCGCCGGTTTCATTGCCTTTGTATAAATCCAAAGAAGTTTACTTTTCTGCATTGCATACTCCTTATAAGCAACACGGATCTATACGACCATTGAAAAAAGAAACACGATTTCGAAACGACCTGACCCTTAACTTCTTATCAAAACCAGATCGTCAAAGGACAAAATTTTAAGGAATATCGAATCCTCGTTGATGCGATATTGTTGGCCTTATCTAGAAAAGTTTAGAATGAAAGTTTGTCCCTCAAATACATTCGCTTGGCGATGATATAAAATTGTTATGAACAGATGTATAATAGCAGTCTTTTTCACATTCATTTGTTTTTTGGTGGTGGTACATCTATACAAAATAAGGCAATGCAAAGGCCGAATGTCGCTACTTGTACTATTCTTTTTAGACAAAACGTCGTCGTGGTTACGTTTTCCTGTTTCGTTCTGGACGAAACCTGCAGGCCGAACTGGTGCTTGTGTGTCTTGCGTCCACATGGGTAGTTGATGAATGGCGGCAAAATTAATACTCGGTCGATACTTTTAGCAAAATACAAAGTACCCAATAGTTGCTCCACTTGACCGGAAAACTGACCTGTTCAGAAGAATGGAAGGCACTGTATCATGAGTACTATGATGGCAAGAGTGTGACTACATCGCGAAATATACACGTACTCTTCCCTTTGCTTGGACAGTGTTTGGAGGCAAGTTATATATACAATGTACAGTGAACTCCGGTTATAACGAAGTCCTCGGGGATGGCAATTTTCTTTCGTTATACCGAAATTTCGTTATAACCGAACAAACAAATTCATAAACAATAAAAAACATAGAGCAGATAATGCTGCAGTCTAAATTTTTACTTCGTTGTAATTGACATTTCGTTATAACCATGATCTCTATATAACGGGAGTGCACTGTATAGGTGGAAACCACGATAAGGTGCAACTCGTACGACTTCTAGAATGACAATGATGCTGTACAAAAGTTCCTCCATTTGTGTTGGAACATTCTACCAATTGAATGGTCATTTGATGAATTGCTGCATCATTAAGAATCATATCTGTCTTCATTTATTTTGGATTTTCGAAGGAATTTTTAACTCATTAACAAAAATAACGAAGGCATACAGACACGCCGTATACACACAAACACACATACTATAGCATTCCACATAGCTTTCTTCAAAAGGTAAAACAATGTTGTGCCTTGATTGTTTCTTGTCCCGGGATGACTGCGATAATAAGTCACTGTCGCATCGTTATCTTCATCATCATTATTATTATTATCATCATCATCATCATCATCATAGTATTATTATCATCGTCATTACTACGATTCATTTTCTTCTTCTTCTTCTTCTTCTTCTTCTTCTTCTTCTTCTTCTTCTTCTTCTTCTTCGTCTTCTTCTTCTTCTTCTTCTTCTTCTTCTTCTTCTTCAGTCTTCTTCTTCTTCTTCTTCTATGCCAGCCTGTCACGAAGATGATTCAATGTGGGTACAAGGTAGGTGGGACACCTACAAATGTATGATAAATTCAGTTATTGTCATCATCGTCATCATTAATACATTGCCATTATATCATCATTTTCTTGTTGTTTTTGTTATTATCATTAAATCAGTTATTACGATTATTACAGTGTTATCGTCACGTATTATATTCTTATTCGTCCACAAATGACAATTCTTTCCAATCGGTGCTGTTATACTATTAGGAAATATAGTTGTCGTCCATCGGTAGTTAGGCAATGCAAACACATACAAACACATACTTGCTCGCAAACATCCACACAGCTATCGAGTAAAGGCATCGCAGAATACTAGTATTTCAGTCCGTGGATTTCAGTCAACATAATAAAAGCAACTTATTCATTCGATTTCTAAAGCTCACCGAATAGACCAATTCATATTTTTGATAATAAAATACCTCACCAGCACTATAGGTCATTATGAATATTTCCTACAACATCATATGATAAAATGCTACAATATTATGATACAATCCATATGGAATATCAATGTTGCATGGTATTGGGATATCTTGTTGGGATCGACTAGTTTCGTAAGTCATGCGTGTGTCATAATTTTCCGTCTTTACGCAAATGACTGAACACGCTTTATTATTTTCAAACGTCATTAGCAGAGCGAGGCGGTTGTCTGTGGTAACCGTACACTGCACCTGCAGCATTATAATTCATGATGATTATGTTATCAAAATATAGAAATGTGTACGAAATGCCTACAGCAGACAGCACGTATTGTCGTGCTAGAACGGTAAAATGTACTTATAGCAGAAGGAATCTCCTTCAACGCTCGAACGTATTCCAACTGACTTTCCTTGCCGTTGTGTTTTAAGATAAGTGTGATAAACTTCATCCCTGGATCAGGTCGATGTACTGCTTTCTTAGAACATCATATGTTATATAGATTCTAGGCCTGTAAATACCGCTGGAAATTAAATCAAAAGTGGTTGCCATAGCAAATAGGCTATAGAATTTGACAGACGAGATAAAATTGAAAGATCTGAGACGCAATATGTTTCGGGCCTTGCCTTTCTTCAACAACGATGAGAGCTCTAATTAGTGGGTCGATTATCTAGTGTCCAAGATATAGTTCTACTTGTATCCCCGACAACCTGCAATGACGCAGTGAAGAAAGGGATCTGTGTTTGCAAGCCCTGACACTTACCGGAACATGGGCAGTAGAGGATGTAACCCCGCGGGTCCCACTCAAGCTCTGTCCCAACGTTTCGGGCCAGGACCAGCCGAAAGAGGACTGTCACTGCCAGCAGAGCGCTAGTGATAATGGAGCTTCGATCCAGCACCTTCATGGTTGAATATGTGGCGCACAACCACAGAACGATCACGTCCAACAGTCAACGCTTCTCGCGGCGCCAAACTGAAATGGGAAACCCACCCTGTTTGTAGGATAAATGTACCGTGTACAAGTCTTGAACGATAAAAATCAGCACCGATACTGTTGAACACGAATTGAATACGCAGACCTGAGTAAGGTGTGTTCTTGATTGTGACTCAGATAGTCCACGTTGCACAAGGGGAAAAAGGTGCCTGGCATGTGGTCGAATGAATAGAATCCCTCTCCGGTTCTATTCACGGGTTGTGAAAGGAGGTTTATTAGCATAACAAAGGGCTGTCTATGTAAGGAATATATTCTTCATTCATCATCCAGAGATTGCATATTTGCTCGTGCGGAACCAGGCTTTTGTGAAATTCCACTCCCTAAATTCCCTACAAAGTATATCCAGGGAGGGTCCAAATGAATTGGCGCTTTGACAAGGTTAATACCAAAGAATAAAAACTTCGGTCTTATCTATCGGGGATCAACCTAACCGTTAAAAGAGAGAGAGAGGGAGATGTTACATACACGTGCCATAATCTGTACGGGCCACGTCACTCCAGGTAACACACTGGGAGAAATTATTCATTTTCGGTCAATGTAACGCAAAGCACACAGGCATACAACCTCCTCTTCTTCCACCCCTTCCTCTCCCCTTTCTTTTCAGTCTCTTCCTTTTGTCTCCCTCTTTTTCCTCATCTCTTCTTCTTTCTGTTCTTCTTTTCCTTTTCTTTTCTTCATTTTTTAAAACCAAACACACTTTTCTTTTTGTTTTCTTTCGTTTCTCTTGTTCTGCTTTTTATGTGTTGTTTCTATCATATTATTCTATATTTCCAGGCTTTAGGAATTTGTCATATTGTGAACATCGTGTGCAACTTAAATTACCATTTCTTGCTCACAGGCGCAGGAGGTGTGATAATGTTTGAGGTTTTTTTTTCAATATTTGACTTTTACGTATATATACTCATTTATGATTTTTTTTCACTCAGCTCACAGGAAGTCTAGAGGTCACAGTATGAAAGTGGACAAACAGTATTCTTGGCTTGATGTTAGGATATATTTTTTTCAGCAATAGAGTTGTCTATTTGTGAAATAGTCTTTCTGAACATGTCATCTCAGCAACCTCTGTAAATAGTTTCAAGAATAGATTAGACAAATACTATAATCAAAAACAAAATATGATATCATCTAGTATATAGGCTGATTCTTGAACGCCTCTGTCCTTTCCAACACACTCAACTTGACAAGTCCTCGGATCGAAGTTTGATCGATAAACAGGCATTGTCCTACATCATCGTTGGACTAAAGTAAAGTAAGTAAGTAAAGTATTATATATCTATCTCAAACAGATGGATAATCAAAGATTGCGTTTATGTGACATATTCCTGTCCCTGTATATTTATCATGGCTTTGTGTATATATTATTCGAGTCTCATCTGCGCATGCGCGCCATCCAAGTTTGACACTTGATTTTGTTATCACAGGAGTGGGTACATTCCAAAGGTACATGCATTTTAATACAGGGTTGCTATATCTTTGTGTTCTCAATATTTCAATTTCCTCATTCATCACGGCTGTGTCGTATTCACGGTGTTGTGAGCTTGTCAGTGTGAGGGTGGCCAAAATAGTTCACCAATATTAACATTCTTCTTTTGCATGCCCGTATAGGATTTTCATGGGGGGGGGGGGCAAATTCGGAAATATTGGGCATTAAACTTGTGAGGTAGTGAAGCGACCAAGAGATGTATACAGTCTCGGATTGGTGTGGTCATATGCAGGATATTGTTTTTGTTTGTTTGTGTTTTTTCATACATGCGATAGAGAAGGGGGAGGGGTTGGAAAGGATAAATAGTCCCCTCCCTAAGCTTCGAGTGTATAGGATTCAACGATCTGGTACACACTTGGTGTTTTGGCCAATTTTCAATGCAAAAGTAAGATGATAGTTATTATCATGTGAATTGCAAAAACAAAAACAAAAAAAAGATAAACTTGATTATTTTCTTGTTGCCTGATTAAAAAAAAAAATTATCTGACACAGGATATGTATTTTTAACGTGCGTGTTTTGTTTTGTTTAATAAGCGGATCCTGTTCGCCAGTGATGAGCAAAATGATGGGGGTGTACGATTATTCCTTCCCTCTTGAAAACAACGTTTCGCGGTCCCTGTACAAAATTTCCCTGTATAGTTCAGTGTTAATTCAGTATTTATCTATTGTTCTTGGGGGGACTGCAAATCAGCTATAGTCCCATCTATTTTCAACAAATTTTCGGTAAGTCACAGCATGGTATTTCCATTCATATTATTTTAACAACAAATTGTCTTGATTTTGTATAACATGTGTGTTCTACTGGAATAACATTTTAGTTGGAAATGAAATAAGTGACATGGAAAGAAATGACATTTATGGCATGCAATATAGTTAAGCAAACGTAAAGATCGAAAAGATCGTTGGTCTCTGAAGTAAATGAAATGAAATGAAATGAAATGAAATGAAACGAAATGAAATGAAATGAAATGAAATGAAATGAAATGAAATGAAATGAAATGAAATGAAATGAAATGAAATGAAATGAAATGAAATGAAATGAAATGAAATACAATGATTTATTTACCAAACAAACAAACATCGTCAACAAAGTCACAACAATTAATAGTTAAGATATATATCGATGCAGATTTTGATTCATCCAGGTAGTATGCTAAAAGCGTGTAAATTAAATCTGTTCGACTGGACTTACTTGTGAAAATCACACAACCTTTCACCAACATACAAGTCGGTGATCCGAAAAATTCCTCGACGTACAGACAATAAAGGCAGTAACATCGCCTATTTACTCTCCACGGGTGAATGCTCGCCAGCCAGACAGAGCTGAAGAAGTGACTCGGACGAGTCACGAAACTGTTTTCTCCGTGATTTTCACAAGTAAGTCCAGTCGAACAGATTTAATTTACACGCTTTTAGTTAAGATATAGTTTGGCAAAAAAGAACTGGCAATAGCGTGCAGGCTAGTCGAGGCCAGTCCTTTCAATGATACAGATTATAATATAAGTACATAACTTATTTACAATATCTCCAGAAGAATAGTATGTACATAATTATTACATGTTTTCATAGGGGATCATTATTATATTGATAACAGATACTTTCGCAATGATATCCAAAAGACATTACGGGTGTTTATCTTTTTGACATAAAAGATATGCGTTTCATCAAGTGAATACTTGATGAAACGACAGGTTGAAACATTAAGTATAAACTACTGTTTTCTCCCTCTACTTACTCACAATGAAACAAATAAACAAATAAAATCTATAAATTTGAAAAATCTTCGCATCTCGGCGTATTCTCCCCTCCCTCGCCCTCCTCCCCCTCTCCTCTAGCTCCCCCTTGTTTTGATCGATTATGATTACGATGGGAAACGATCGTTGCAATGTGCCGGTGAATCGAGCTAGAGGGGTTGACACTACTGACATCGTGCTCTCACCCGGAGTGTGAAAACGGGACGAATTTCACCAATTTGTACCCATTCGAGGTTAATTACAGACCGGTAAGTCATCTTTTTAAGTATTCGGCCCGATCTTGTCAGAAAGACCACTCTTTTTTTGTTGTACTCTGTATAGAAAGTATGAAAAAGTCATTCATATAGACCTAGTAAAACCCTCTAGACTCTACTCACTGCACTGTACATGTCCATGTACTACCATTGACTACTGTACAGAGACGTTATTTTTACCGGTACCCACGTTTCGTACTGACTACGGTGTACTACCACCCTCGGTTGATCGTTGTCCTCGCTTGCCCTCTGGCGCTGGCGTGTTGTAGAACTCGTGTGCGTGGTACGCCTCAGTCAGTCGTGCTCGTGTTGCACAGTATGCTACTTGCGTAATGTTTATGCGATGCGTTTCACTTGTTTGCAAGGTACCATTGTCATTGAAGGCAAAATCAACATAAATGCTTAAATATAAGTTTAGAGATAATTGACTAAATATTAGATAATTCATCACTGCAGAATTTACACTTGGCTGTTGTTTTAGTTAGTCTCTTGTGATTCACCTTGTCTTGACCTTGACTCATTCTGTTTTATTTAGTTTTGTTTTTGTTTTTGTTTTTCACAGACTTGAAATCAGATTCGTGTAGGGTTTCTACATGTAGGTTCTATTTCAAACCACTGCTCAATGTCTGGGACTGTTTTCTTGGTTGTGCTGACTGTTGACTTGTCTTGAGTTCATTTTTAAGTAGACCTAGACGATTTTGAAACAAAAATCAGTGCTGATAGATCTCTAGTCTTCCATTGCACTTATTGTTAGACTGTAATTTAGTCAATTTATAATTAATAAATTATGGGTGTGAGGTTTAGACATAACGCAAGCTGCCCGTAATTCGTCCACAAGCCGTCCAAAATTTGACCGCCTGCTACATGTAGAAACATATGCTTTTGCACGCGGTTGAACCTGTCCTTGGCACAGGAGGTCGAATCTTGGTGCCGGTGCCAATTATATACAATTAGAACAACTAGAACAATTCTAGACCCATATCTACTATGTAATGTATGTAGTGCTTTTGCAGATTCACAGTGCAGTTATTTGCTAGTATTGTAAAAGTGGATATTTTCGCGTGACTAATTTTTCGCGCTTGGCCAGGTAAGAAGAGTGTCGGGTGTTTTTAATTCCGAGGAATCAAGACATCACGCACAGGAACATATGGCAAGCAAAAATATTCGCGTGCTTTTATTTTCGTGCTAGTTTCTGGTTGCGCGAAAGGCGCGAAAATTTCCACTTAGTACAATATTCTGCTAATTGGGCAGAAGTTGAAAGAGCAGTACATATGTAATCTAACACATCTCTCTGAGCTCTGATTCATCAGCTGTTTAGTCTTTTCCTCTGTGAAGAAGTAGAGCAGTCTATATTGATAAGCCCATAATTAAACAAGTGTGACCAATTGCCATTTTGAAAAGTTTTAATGTTTAAATGGAAAGTCTTGCTCTTGCTGTTAGCATGTTTCTTTTGTTTTGAATTCAAGATTTGATGTGATAAAGAAGGCAGATCCAATTCACTACTGATGTTTGGTGCGGCAAGAATGAGTTCGGAACAATCTCTGCGGAGACTCCGGCAGCTGCACAGCCTCCTGCTGGGAAACTCGTCTCAAGGAGCCCTGGTTGTCCCCAAACTGAGATGCAGAGCTGTGTATTCAACAGGTGAGTACTGTAGTCCCATGCATTGAGAATACTGCTGGGTCAGACAGGAAGACTATCATGATATTGTGTTTGCTTTGCCACATTCAGTTTATACTTAAATTCTTTAAGTGTATGCAAGGCAGACCTATTATTTTAGAGCCTGTCCCTCATCCCATGCCTGGGGCAGAAAGTTAGTGGGGAAAAAAGATATTAGAAGCTGTGGTAGCTCAGTGGATAATGATGCAGACTTTGAATTGTGAGGTGCCAGATTCAAGTCTCTTTGCAGAATTGGTAGTGACCTAAGGCAAGGTGTTTAATTGCTTCCTCAATGGCAGCATAAAGTGGATTCAAACTCAGGAGTTCTTCTTCACTGCCCAGTATTTGTAAAGTCAATATAGTGGATGTCGTTGAAAATGTTTGCAAATATTCTGTGAGAAGATCAAAGGTCAAGCATCTTGCTGTCTTATAATCTGTTATCACTAATGGCTCTGCAAATTCACTACTACTGCACAGCAAGCTGTATGGTGACTGGACAATTTTGTTCATAATGTCCTACAGTTTATATTCCAAATTTCCATGCAATATTGGCCGTCCACTCAATGCTGTCTAAATTGTTTATTAGCCATTTCATATTTCAAGCAGTGTGGTATTAATGCATGCTCAAATCACTTGTAGGGTGAGTACTGAATTGGCTTTTGTTTATATTATTAATGACAGATGATGGATGGCACCCATGCCAGTGATAATATGCCAATCTGTGAAATCATGAAATAGCCTGAAATAAAAATTTTTCAATGTACTTCAACTCTTCAATTTCTGTACATGTAAATCTATCAAGTCAAAATCTGTAAGTAATGTCAGCGAGGATTTTGTAATTTTGAAGCAGGCATTAATACATGTAGGTTGTAACTAAGCTATTGATGTGTTGGCAGGAGCATTGTGGAACTTCCGTATGATTTCTCACAGGCATTTTCAAATCAAGTGCTTGGACCAGACTTCTGCTGACTATTCATTGTCTTTAACCTTCGACCCCATCTCAGTGTGTTTGTTGTTACTTTGTTTCTTTGTTTTTCAAAGATGGAAAGTCAGTCTCTCTAGGAGGAATCACAAAGACCATCAAAGAACCTGCCAGGAGGGAGCTGGTTCCCCTCAAGTACTGTAAGTTTCTTAAGAACCCTTCCTCAGATATGATTGTATACGACACTGCAATTCATCCCAGTTCTACTTCCAAGTAGAATATGGCTCGCAGTAGAAATTTGAATTACAGTGTATCCACGTTCCTGACAATATCACACATTAATATACAGTAAGTTATGATGATAATTCTGTGAGATACTGCTTCTGATACACTATGACAATATGAATGATCAAATCTGGATCAAGACATATTTGCTGTCCCTGAGTATATTCCAAAAAGTTTCAGCACAGTCTAGGAGGAAGGTAATTTGGGACCACCAAATTAACAGATGTGTCGATCCTGATGTTTATCAATGTACTATGGACATGGACATCATAAAGTTTTGTTTTGTTTTAACAGAGGGCTTACATACAGTGTAACCTCATTAGGTTTTTTCTCTGTTGATGAACCTTCATAATGCTACAATTTGTACATCTGCTAGTGCATTGCATTGAGCCTGTTTGGAACTTGCAGTACAGAATGTTTACATTTCTGGACATATGTACCCATAGAAAGTGCTGTGTATTGTGTTTGATCTGTACAATGTGCTGATTTTTCTTTACAGTGCCTGAAAATGTACCTCAGTCAGTGCTCAGACATCTACGCTGGATCATGCAAAAGGTGAGGTCATTGTTTGATCATTCCACTGTAATAATTGCTGGTCTATTAGAGAAACATTCCCAGCTGGAATCTCTTTCGGACTGAATTTTTATATTTATCTTTTTTGGATGTCTTATTACACATTCCAGATTTCTCAAATCTTTGATATCAATACCTATCTAGCTTGAAATAACTTTTACAATATTCATTGAGCATGAACACTATGTGTCCTACGATTTGAAGCATTTTACTGTAGCAAACTTTTTGAGTCAATTAATATGCCCGAAATTAGCAACACACCAAGATATCGCATCTACTTGTATGAGCACAAATGCATAGTGTCCTGTCTTCATGCTAGAAACTGCGATATTTTTCATCTTGCGAAGGGAATCTACTTACCAATATTTGCCCTTTGTTGTTTTGGTGTCTTGATGGCAAATTCAAGCTCGTAAGCAATCGTCAAACAAGTCCTAATTTGTGAATTATAATACTTGCTGAATATAGTGTGTAAAAAAAAGTATATCATACACAAAGCATATCATCAGGGTAACAATGTAAATTTGGGGGGGGGGATAAAAAGGGAGAGGGGACATAGAAAGATATATTTGGTAGATGGAAATATAGGTCGATAGAGAATGCAAAGGTTGATGGCTGTATTACAGTGTCTGTTGGATTGTGGTAGTGATCGCTTATCCTATGAATGTACATGTATGATTGTACATTGTATGTCCCAAATTTGTGTTTCAATAGAATTCATTGAGGTATATGTAATATATACTGAATCCAAAATGTATTAAAGAGGGAAAAATTGATAAACACAAGTCCTTGCTTTGCCAGCATTTCAAAATGTGATTAGAAGGAACTATAGCTGTGAGGTAATGCTACATGTACATGTAGTGATGCTGAATTTGTTTTTTTGTGTGTGTCTATCTAGGATGCCCTCGGTCAAGACGTCTTCTTCATCGGTGCCCCCGGTCCTCTCAGAAGAGCCATCGCTATGCAGTATCTGGTGAGACAGAACTTACTTGGCCCTTTAACCCGTTTAGGATGAGTCCTGAGTATACTCGGGCAAGGGTCTATGGGAAATGCGTGTTGTAGCAAAATCAGCCCGTCCTCAACGGGTTAAAGTACACCCTGTACCAACTGTGTGAAAGTATCAGTGATATATAGGTACATACCATCCTCTGTTGCTGTAAAGGTGTTTAAAGATTTAAGAAATGGAACACCACATGCACATATGAACAAGTATGATTTGGTAATATTTTGTTTGAAGGATGACTGATATTGAACATATTTCGACACTGAAAGTTGTTCTCTCTCTTTACTTTTAAGGAAATAGAGGTCTTGAGTCATTTTTGGAAGTATCAAAAAAAGATGTTTATTTAGAGTAGGTGGAAAACAAGACACTAATGACAATTCTTGATAGTTATTTTGCTGCAGTGTAGGTTTACATTGATATCTTATTTCTCTAAGATGTTGAGGGCTGACTCTGTTAATTGTTTAGTATAGAGAGTTGAGATTAATGCTTAGTTATCTCACGTGTGTGATTTTCTTTTCACGCAGCAACATATATGCTAGTGCTGTTTGTGAAAAGAAAAGTAGCTTCTCTCATGTTCAATGGGTTGTTTCTCTGTCCTGTAGTGGACTTCTTTTCTTCTCTTCAATCCAGACCTGCCACATCTCCCTTATTCTGCTGGATACCTCCCCCCCCCCCCAAAAAAAAAGACTTTGTCCATAAAAAAACAGTAACAAAAGAATAAATACAAAAGCACAAGAAAACATGACTTTTATGGACTCTGGTCCTAGATTCTATCAGTTGGTGAAAGGGGGAGGGGAAGAGCATTGACCCTTGACCCAACCAACCATGAGCACTATCCCTCCCCACACCACCACACCCCTAGCCCAATGCAACCCCTGGAGCCAATCCTACTCTGGCGACCATAAAAAGCTATAATACAGAAATATAGAAAATACACCCTCAAGATATGACAACCAATTCTAAACTCAAGCATCTGCAGCATTTTATCACCGTTCTCTGAGTCTTATTCTGTCCGTATATAGTGTGCGTAGGCCATATGGAAAATATAAACTTGATGAATACTGGAAACATTGTGTCATTTTTTTTTTTGCCCCACCCTGTAGGAGATGACCAAGAGAGAAGTGGAGTACATGGCTCTGTCAAGAGACACGACGGAATCGGATCTGAAGCAGAGGAGAGAAATCAAAGCTAGCACAGCATTCTATATCGACCAAGTAAGAATTTCCCTTTGTGAAATCAGTTCTTCATATTTTCTGCCATAACTGTGAAGTTTGACGTGTGTAAAATGTGCATTTTATGACACTCAGTAGACCAATGTATCAAAAATTTCCTTGTTTGTTTTGTTTTTGGTTTTCTGTCAGTAAGTGTGCAAATGTAGGGCATGTACACGTAGAGAGGGCAAACACTTCATCAGTCATTATTTTGAGAAATAGATGCAGAGAATGTATCACTGAAATCTTATTGGATGACTTAGTATTAAAAAAGGAAAAATGTGTGTATTTCTTGGACACTGTGTAGCCAATGAACGTTCTGCCATTGAGACCAATTGTGTTATTTACACACAAAATTTGCAGTATGTGTAAGTGCACTATATGTACTTGCACTTGCTTCATTGCAGACTGGTGTCATATAATTTCTTTTGCCTCACAGTGTGCAGTCAGGGCAGCCACCGAGGGTCGGGTGCTGGTCTTGGAAGGCATTGAGAAGGCAGAGAGGAACGTGCTACCAGTCCTGAACAACCTGCTGGAGAACCGTGAGATGCAGCTGGAGGATGGGAGGTTCCTGGTGGCCAGCGAGAGATACGACAAGCTGCTGAAGGTAGCCATTCTTTAGACTACTGTAACAAATTTGCAAATTCACATCGACTTATTTTTCGCGCTCAACTGGGTAAGATGAATATTGCCTGTTTTTAATTCCACGGAATCAAATTGTAAAATAGTATTAGTGGTAGTTACAGTAGACCAAGCAAGAAATTTGCGTGCTTACCTTTTATTTTTGTGCTAGTTTCATGTTGCACGAAATGTGTGAACATTTCTACCTTCAGAATATGCAATCACTAACTTGGACATGCTCTTTATTAATGGACCAGAAAGATATGACATATTTGGGTAACATTTCTTTACAAACTACTCTTTGTATATTTACAGTGCAGTATTGTAAAAGAATCCGGCTAGATTGTACTTTAGGATGTACAAGTCAATGTCTAATGATGTATATTTCATCTTATTTCTTAAATAAAATGATGGATAATAGAATACTACACATGTAATTTGCTTGTGTCTTTTATGAAACTCTGCTAGGTTGCTACCTTTTGTCTTTGTAAGTTTTTTTGTCTTGCTTCCAATAGCAGTTTTCTGTAGAAGATAGATATTTCTAGATGTCAAACTTAGTAGATAATTCCATTACCTACTTTCAAGTTGATAATGGTGATGTTTTCTGATGTTATGTGCTCATCACGCAATAAGATGGATCTTTTTCAGGTGTAATCTTCTGTCATCATAGTGTGTGGACATTATTTTGTTGTGTCTCCCTGTATGACAGGATCACACCAAGGAGGAGCTGGACAGGTGGAAACTGGTCAGGGTCAACGAGGACTTCCGGGTCATAGCCCTGGGTCTACCGGTCCCCAAGTACAGAGGGAATCCCCTAGACCCGCCCCTCAGATCCCGCTTCCAGGCTAGAGATGTGAATCCAGTAACTTTCAGGGTAAGGACATGGAGGTGAAATCAACCTCTTCAATGTTATCTGATGATAATGTGTGTTCTTGTTTGTGAGTGTCAAGTGATGTTTGTATGACCTTTGAAGGGCAGTAAATCAAGTGATTGTACTTGTATGGAGCTTGCTGTTGCATCATTTTCATGGTGTTGGTAGGGCTACTTTTTGATTTGTTTTTGTGATTCAGCTCTTGGGAGGTATAAACCTGCAAATGAGAGTGTTGAATTGTTAGGGGGCTGTTTAATAAGCATGGCTATGAACCTTAATGCCAGTTGATTTCCACTGCAGCTGCAGCTTCAAACTACAGTACCTATACAACATATGCCTGGGTTTGAATATAATGCAGATTGTGGAGTTAATCAGCAGTCTTATGATGTGAAATTTGCAAGGCCTCCAATTTTCAGAAACTAGTCAGAAAAGCCTTATAGGCCCCAAAGATTATAAGCTGACCATCATCTCTAAGTGTATGAGATGTGGGCTCAAAATGCTTGAGATATGGGGTCAAAATGTTTTAGGGTTTAAATATGCCAGGAATGTTGATGATTAGAGGTTAGAATATACACTGTATGTTCGCTCCTTGATTAGCTTACCCTTCTCTTCCCGCCCATTCTATATTCTCAGGATCATTTACAACTGCTTACAGAATCTGGACAGTCTGTGCCTTCAGAGAGGTGAGGCATTTCATTTAAGCAGGATATTGGGTTTGTTATATTTCATCAATTGCATGAGATTAAGACCTTAAAGTGATGGTAAAGTTCTGGTTGAGACGAGGGATTCAGATTTTAACCTTTGTTGGAGATAATTAGAAATCACATACAAAATATTGAACAGCATATGATTCTTAAGAGAAATTCAGTTTATTTGATGAAGATTGGTTTTGAAATGGCTGAGATATCAAAAAACAAAGTAAAACAAAGTGGCCCTAATAAAAGGTGGGTTCCATCTTGCCTGCCACAATTTGACCAAGCAATACTTTGTTCTCCAAAATGACAATGAGACCAGTTCAGTAAACAATTCTTTCCCTTTAAGTTGGTGGCAAAGAGAATGTAACTAATGTTGAAATTCTTAGTATTTATAAGACACTTGCGTATTGTGGACTGACCCATTATTTTTTTTTTTCTGTAGTGTTTGCTATTGTACTTTAATTTCATCAACATGAATTTGATTTCTTTCTCACTTGAAATTCATGTTGTGATTGGACAAGATGGTATAGATTCTTTGCGTGCCATTTAGAGAAGTTTTTATCAACTAGTCCTTTTTTTTTTTGCACAGACTCTCCCAGCTACTTTCATTTGCCACCACCTTACGCACCGAAGAGGTCGCATCGCTAGGTCTCCCAGACTTTCCTCTTGATAACTTGGAGAACCTGGTTCGAATCCTGGTAAGGCAGCTGCACACTTCTTTTTCTAGTGGTGCCGTCTTACTTTTTGTATCTATTATACTACACAGGAGAAGCAGTATGTATGAAGTGCTGATCAGTCGACACCCATGTTGGGTCTGTTTTTACACTCTCGTATGATATAATGGCGAAATCACATGGTTTAGCAACAAAGTTTGACACGTATGCAACATAGTTTACTTGTAATGAATGTCATAGAAAATATGCTTCTTGATGAGATAGAGGAGAAGGCCCGGTCTCCATATCCCTTGAGATGCGTAATGGGCATCTGGAGAGTAAGGCCTGATGAATGAAGGCCAGGGCGAGGATGATGCTGCTCGATTAGGGAAGACAGGTAGCCTGGGACCCAACTGTGAATGATCTTAAAAGTGAGCAGTAGGATCTTGAAATCAGTTCTGTTCGTAGTGCAGCTCATCCAGGACAGGGGTGATGTGATCATACTTCCTCAGCCCAGTGAGCGATATCTGTCTCATTCCTTCCCCTCCCTCCCCCTCCCAAAGAATGCAGTGCCATCAGCCTCATTACACAGATTACTCCACCAGCTCTACCCGTATGAGGTCTTCCTCGGGAAGGAAGGACAGGAATCGGTCCTCGATGCCCTACAGGTGAGGCAGTGACCATGACAAACCCCTCTTATTCAGTCATTCAGCCTCAATTTCATTCCACTACAAGAACTTTCAAACATTGCTGACCAACTGTGCACTCCACACCTTCAAACCCTTGGACTCCATTTCATAAATAGTTGATATGATTGCAACTCTTGCTGGAATGGCAGTTGTCATGGTAACAACAAGAATCCAGCTTCCTTATTGGCTGTTGCTATGGGAAGTTGCCATTCCAGCAAGAGTCGCTATCCTAATATCTTTTATGAAATGGGGAACAGATCTCTTACTATACTTATTGCATAACTTTGTACTCTATCACTGTTGGTTATACCCACTGGTGTCCTGTAGCTACTGCAGTTGCATTATCGTTCTTTTCTTTCAGTGTTAGTGCTACACGTATAGCCAAGATTGTTAATTTGTGCAGAACTTTAAAATAAAATTTTAAATTACAATAACTTCAAACTTGTGGCAGGTTAGGAGTGAGGAGGTGTGAAAATATTAGATATTACTGGACTTAACCTTTCTCAGTTTTAATGGAAAATACACAAGGCGTGAATTCACAAAAGGTAACAATAAAGGCGTATAATAAAAACAGATACGTTGACACAAGGTGCCCTTTGAGAGAGCTTGCTGTAGAGGAGTATTCCAGATAAGTTATACAATTTTACATCACATAGTATGTAAATCTTTAGTGACCGTGTATAGATTTGTATAATTTATTGCGGTCCTTGAGCAGATAAACCAATACTAGGAAAAAATACATCAAACATAGTACACAGAACAAGAATGATGACATTGGAGGCTCACGTATTCCCGTATAAACGTAGCATTGTAATTCTGTTACAATACCACTTGTGTAAAGAGTTCACCTGTTCAAAATTTACGCATGTTTTCTTCTTTTGTTCTGCTTCCTTGAGCAGCTGATCATGCATTCTTATGTGAAGCTGCCATGTCATTATCCTTGTTCACTTTTATTTGTTATCAATTTTGAAAACATTCTTAAGTCTCATCCCAATCATGATCAATTCTGAAACTCTTTGCCTAGTGTAACCAATTTATAGATGCATGTTCACATGCAAAATTTAATGTCTAAAAATCATCTACTGATCTCCTGTTAGTACATGTATATATGCAACTTTAAAAATAAAAAGAATCAATTCATGGGTTGATGTTTTATGTACTACAGAAATTTGAGTTGAAACCAGGAAAATTTGAGAAGCCCCCAAAGCAGAGGATAGCTGGAGTTCACTCGACCAATCAGGGCCAGGAATACCATGCCATGGCAACAGTGGAGGTCGAAGGTCAGATTAGTCAGCTCCAGGTAATTCAGCCACAAGAGGTTCTCAATTGACATGTGTGTGGCGATTCATCCTCCGATGGTGGTCACCATGATAGATAAAACTTCGCAGACACAATCCAGCAAGAGCTGACAATTCAGTTTGGTTTAATGCTAGACCTGTGCTGTGATTTTTATTTTTTTTTTATTTATTTTTTCTTAACAGAAAATTAGAATAGCCCTTGTCATTGTGTTACTATTGCATATGTGACCCTGCACCACAAAACCAACAAAAAGTCGCCAGACATGGATTTTTAGTTAGGACAGATTCTTAAAGAGCAGACTGTAAGCTTTAAAATGATGTATAACTCAATTTAAATGAACTCTCCTAACCTATCTAAATACTGGAAAGAAAGCGCACACTCTGGAAAAGTGGGAACTGAGAAAAGAGCCTCTGAAGTAATGAGTCTATTCAAGCGCTTAATCTTTACCAAGCCGTGCTAGCTGTGCGGTGAAAGGGACAAAACACAGGATGTAAACCACCAGAGCAACAACAATGAAGGGATTATCAAATTGAGCTGAAATTGAGTATGTTCTATCAACAAATTATGTTCATGATTATTGCCAACTTTCAAAGCAGTAGCTTTATCCTTTCACAAGTTATTAGACTTGAAAGTGAAGAGTGTGCAAAGGATTTTAAGAAATGGAAAGGGGCCTCTAAGACATTCTTGATCATTACTCTCCCCCAAAAAAGGGTTGTAGAAAAACTGCTGAAAGCACACTTTCCCATTCATGTTATGATCCCAAAATAAAGAATAGTGTAGAAGAAGGATAGCTCTTTCAGAAAATATGAGAAACTCAAGATTGACTCGGTTGACCCATTTGACCTTTCTTGAGTCCCCACGTAAAATCAGTGGGTGTGACTTTTTGTTTGTTTTGTGATGCACGGTCACATATGATCAGTTCAAATTTCCTGTAATGTTAGAGAGTTGAAATTTATCATTGTTGTGCTGTAAAATGTATATAAGGGATGTCATCCTTGATATTTTGTCATTGGCATTGTCACTTGTTCCTTTCCAAATATGTTATGTAAAGGCTTTTGATATATTTCAATAATTTCAAACAAATTCTGCTTTGGTGGTGTCTCATGTCCTTCACTGCTGAAGATTATTGTAGGAATGAAAGATTATGTCTTGTATAGGTTTGAGGTTGAAATGTATGGAAATGCAATGACATGTATCATGCATAGGTAGCACTTCTTAGGTATGGAATCGAGACCATGCTTAAAAAAAAATGTATATGAAAGTGTTCTCGTTCTTAACCATTCCCTGTCAGTTATTTTGAATTGTTTGATGTGACGTACATGGACCCTTCTCTTTTTGTCGATATAGGTGCCAAGAGGACAGAGGGGGGACCACGAAAGGGACGCAACTCACAAATACATCTCAACGGAAACACACGAGGGCCTCCTTGCTGACATGCTGATGTCACACTCTGTAGGCGACTTCTGTCTGGTCGGACCAAAGGTAGCTATGCGAACGAGAATTGGCCTGAGCTACATATAGATGTGTGACATACGCAGTTCTTGATTTAAAGATAATATAAAGTTTTGGTACTTCAAAAGTTTCCCTGAATTTCCTTGTCTTAGTTTGTGTTTCAGGTTAAAGTACCTTTCATATAACTAACACTGAGACTTACTCGCCCCAAAGTGCTCTCATGTCTTTGTAATCGCGCAATTAACTGCGACCAGCAGCCCCATACGCATAGCATAATGGGGCTGCGCATTGTAGCATTCAGGATCATGACAGACTAGTATCGCAGGTAAATATCAACTTAAAATCCAAAAATTTCTTCAATTTGAAGACTTACCAGTTAAGTTGAAGTATTGAAAACAGGCTTCGGAAATTCAGGGAAATATTTGAGGTACCAAAACTTTATATTATCTTTAATTTGTTTGTTTTGATTTACTCTGCATTTGACTACAAGGTATCATTTGCATACAGACAAAAAAAACCCACCAACACACAGTGAATCAATGCTGGACTTGTAGGAGTGCGAATGAAGGGAAATGTACATTTATGATTAGATTAAATGAGAGTATTTATATGTCTTCATATTACGGAAAGTTAAATTCCACAAACATGAAGATGTGTTTTGATTGATGAGAGATCATTGGGTTCTTGTGATTGGTATAACACGTATGCATACTTCAGATTAGTAATCTGCAGTCTCTTGTCATGACAGTTAATCTGCACTCTGTTGTCATGACAGTTAGTAATCTGCAGTCTCTTGTCATGACAGTTAATCTGCACTCTGTTGTCATGACAGTTAGTAATCTGCAGTCTGTTGTCATGACAGGTAATAATCTGCAGTCTGTTGTCATGACAGTTAGTAATCTGCAGTCTGTTGTCATGACAGGTAATAATCTGCAGTCTGTTGTCATGACAGTTAGTAATCGCAGTCTTTTGTCATGACAGTTAGTAATCTGCAGTCTGTTGTCATGTCAGTAATCTGCAGTCTGTTGTCATGACAGTTATTTTGTTGTGATCCCAAATAGGGTTGCGGGAAGAGTGTGCTGGCGAGAGAGTTTGCGGAGAAGCTTGGCTACAACACAGAGATTGTCATGCTGTACCAGGTATGTGTGAAGATGCTTATCAGAGATTACTGCTTCTTCGTACAGTGTGTGACACTGAAAATTTTCACACGAGTAATATATTCACACTCAGCTTTGAATAGTTCGATGAATTCACATGATTGTAATTTTACAAACAGTCATAACAATTATTAAAGTGAGCTCTTCAAAAAGCTCAGTACTGCCATGGGGGATAAGGGCTCTGGCAGCACATACTGTAGTATAGGTTATTCTAGTCCACATTCATGACAGCAAATTCACTCATGTTACAGGACTAATGAATGTGGAGAAAACTACAAATAACATAGCAGTTATACAGTGCCTCAAAAGTACACCTACCTGAAATCAGAGATATAAAATGATATTATAGCAAGCAGAAAAATGAAAAATGCTTGTAGTTTTGCACTATTTTCATATTTCATGAAATACCTGAAAATTCCACTTTAACTGCAGTCTTCTGTTCCCTATGGTAAGTAGTTTTATCTATTTCCCTGTAATTGCACTGAGTATAATCAGGGCTGCACCTAACCCATTTTTTCTACTGGTCCGACCTGTCTGCCGGACCAGTAGGTACCCCGTTTTTTCCATTTTTTGACTGGTCTGTTCCTGAAAAAGTTATTGGTCCGACAGTGATTTTTACTGGTCAGGGACCATCGGACCAGTGCCAGTGTGCAGCATTGGCATAATTATCATGAATGAAGTGGTAGTTAGTCTCATCATCAGCCTGTTCCAAGCTATGAGTTGATTGGCACCGTGCCAGTCAACGTTTTTCTGAAATCATCACGTATACACTTCTGTATGATATTATCTAGTACTTCTGCTAACTGTTTTTGCATCTGCCTGTCTCTTTCCGGAATTTCGTTATAATCGAGTTTGTTATAATGGGAGTGCACTGTAATCATGAACGCACCTCCTACTTTTCAGGACATGACCTCTCGTGACCTCTTGCAACAAAGAATCACCGAGCTCAACGGCGACACGGCATGGCGTCTGTCGCCTCTCATCAAGGCGGCCCTAGAGGGCAGCATAGCACTGCTGGACGGTCTCCACCGGGTGAACCCGAGCACACTGGCTGTGTTACACAGGTGAGGAAAATACACATTTTTGAAATAATTGAAATGTGGAAATAGTCTGCGTAAACTCTTATCTTGCCAGGAAAACATGAAATGCAGACTGAATGCTCTGGATCTAACTCTTGTAGTTTAATACTCAACATGACCAACCCTTCTCATTCATTCTTATTCTGTGTATGTTCACTATGTACTATGTTCTCTATGTTCACGATGTTCACTAATACGCCATGGCCCTGTTGCATAAAACCCTTACCGCTGGACTTACCGCTCCTTTCTAGCGGTAAGCCTTCAAATTAGCGGTAAATTCTATAATCCTTGATGCTGATTGGCTGTGACGCCTAATTTTGACGGTAGTTACCACTGAAATTCAATGGTAAGTTTTATGCAACGGGCCCCATGAGATAACAAAATTGCAATTCTTTCGTTTGTTTGTTTTTGTTCACTATATTCACTAATATGCCATGAGATAGCAAAATTTCCATTCTTTTGTTTTTTTTTGGTTTTTTTGTATGGAAAGGAGATGAAGTCTTAAGAAAATTCCTCAATGATGATGTTTTCCCCCAGACTGGTGCATGACCGTGAAGTCACGCTGTTTGATGGGACGAGACTGCTGCGCCACGACAGATTTGAACAGGCAAAACAGGACACGGGTCTCTCCGAGGCAGAGCTCGGTGAAAGGTACAAATAAAGTTGAAGATACTTCTACTACTACTTCTGTTACTACTACTATACTGCTGCTGCTGCTACTTCTGCTACTTCTGCTACTACTACTACTACTACTACTGCTACTACTACTACTACTACTACTACTACTACTACTACTACTACTACTACTACAACAACAACAACTACCACTACTACTACTACTACTACTACTATTACTACTACTACTACTACTACTACTACTACTGCTACTACTACTACTACTACTACTACTACTACTACTACTACTACTACTACAACTACCACTACTACTACTACTACTACTACTACTACTGCTACAGCTACTGCTACTGCTGCTGCTGCTGCTGCTGCTACAAGAATTACTACTACTACTATTACTACTACTACTACTACTACTACTACTACTGATACTGAAACTACACTTGTAGTGGTACTACTGCTACTATTACTGAGTCATCTACAACTACCACTTACCACTACAGCTGCTATTACTTCTACCGTTACTACTGCTGCTACTACTACTACTACTACTACTACTACTACTGCTACTACTTCTACTACTTCTACTACTTCTACTACTTCTACTTCTTACTTACTGATTGTGATAGTACTCACAATTGCAATACTGATAATTAGACCATGATGTTACTACTGCTGCTACTACTACTACTACTACTACTACTACTACTGCTACTACTTCTACTACTTCTACTACTTCTACTACTTCTACTTCTTACTTACTGATTGTGATAGTACTCACAATTGCAATACTGATAATTAGACCATGATGTTGATGGAGATGACGATGTTGAGGAAGATGATGATGATGTCGGTGATGAATATGCCAGTGACAATCACATTTATATTGCAAATGTACCTAGGTTAGCCTGAAACTTAGCGCTGTTTTCTGGAGGCTTCATTTGGGTCAAGCAAAGAAATTGTGGGTAAAAGCATAAGTTTCATAAAATCTGGAATTGCAATTCTTTGACGCAGCTGTCACACAAGTGCACGCTCCAAGTTCATGCATGGTCATCAGATGGACAACAAATGTTTTACTGCATTTTTTCTCTCTCAGGGATATTTCTCAATCTTTTTTTTTCTCCCTCATTGGTTGTTCTTGTTTTCTTTCCCACTCTTAGATCTATTCTGAGGATCCATCCGTCGTTCCGCATCATTGCTCTGGCTGAGCCACCGGTGGTCGGTAGCAGTAGTCAGCAGTGGCTGAACTCCGAGCTTCTGACCCTCTTCACGTACCACCACATCAAGCCGCTGAGCATGGCAGAGGAGATGTTTGTCATAAAGGGCATGGTGAGGAGAATGTGGTGTGTGTGTGGGGGGGGGGATGAAAAAGTTTGGTGGGGGTTACAGGAGTTAAGGCACTGTGAATAAGGCAGTGTGTTTTCACAACTTCAAGTATCTCCATTACTAGATACCCACTTCCTATGAATGTGAACTTTTTGATATGGATTCTTCACAAATTTCGAATTTCAATCTTAGATTCTTCCGTAAATTCCAAGCTTCGTATTTCTTTTTTCTGTAGATGGCAATAGCAAAAGTGATACCCCAATCATTCAGTTCTACAAATTTTCTGTGCATTTGCCATTCGTTATCTTCTTGTAACATCATTTTCGTCCTTTCACAGCAATGACAAATGCAAATATTTCCTTACATTCTTCTTATTTCTGTTAAGTATATAGAGCATATTCTTGTCATCTTAAATGAAAATCATTATTTAACTCCAGAGTTACTACATATCTGCACATTCGGTGCAACACTATTGAGCATAACCTATAAGAAATACTACAAAGTTGCAATCAAGGGATGGTACATCCGACTCTTGTCCATAGGCATTGATTGGTAAAGAAAGTTGTTCTGTCATTTAAGATGTTTCATTTTCTGATGCTTGTCCTGTTCACCCATCCCCAGGTTCCAAATGCGCCGACGGATAGTCTGGATGCCGTCCTGCAGTTGACCCACAGATTAAGACACGCAACTGACCCCAATGTAAGCTTGTCAACCTGTTTGATTGACCACTGAGTAAGATGACCATAATTTCACAAGGCCCCCTTGTTTGATGGTCAATTCTTAAGAATATCCATAGTGTATGATGTGATGTGAGAGATCTTGATATACAGTGACCCCCCAGAGTAAGATGGTCTTACCATAAGATGGCCCCATCATTTGATGACCCCTGTGTAAGATGGCCTCCTGGTTTGATTGATTGGGCTGCTAGATGACCCCTCTGCACTTAATGACCCCCATTGAATAGTGTCCTCCTGGATTTTTTTTTCTCTTGACGTTGCTGTAAAGATGACCACCAATATGAGATGGTCTCTGGGATTTTAGCCACAAAAGTTTATAAGGAGTTCCTGTTTTGTAGCAGAAAGATGAGATCTTACGAAGAGTGCAATGTTCATTGCATTTATATCTATACTAATTAAAGTGTGGGAACATGAGAGGCACAAAAACTGGACCACAAAAACTTGGTCCTTGTCATTGTCAAAGCAATAGTACCCCCTCATAGTACATTTATTCCTCAACTTACAATTGTCTGATGACATGCAAAACAAAAAGATTCAGACTTGCATTCATAATGTTGTGCAAGAGATGGCAAAGTTAACTTGTAATGTGTAATGTGAAATTTTACCCCATTTTTTTTTTTTGGTCCCCCCTCCCTTCTTCAGCTCCAGTCCGTGGCTTCGTCCCTCTCCACCAGAAACCTGATCCGCATCGCCCTCCGTCTCTCCCGCTACTCAGACCAGAGTATCTATGAGGCTATCAACAAGGCTTGCCTGTCAAGGTCAGTACCTGACTTCTCCCAATGAGGGAGGAAGATGGAAAGAGAATTTTGAGTACCCCTGGAAGTGCTGTTTATTGCCGCACCCCTTCACTGGTTTTAAGCAGCATTGTAAATTGCTTTAACATCCGTTGCCCTGTGTGGATGTTCATTGAAATTGCCATGTTTTGTAGTAGTAAGATTATTGGAAATAAAATGAAAGATCTACAATTATTCTTTTCCTTGAGATCATTTGTTTGACATGTAGTTTCTATCTAAGGAGAAGGAGAAGTAGAAGGTGAGTCTGCTAAAATTAACAGATAGTGATCTCAATGAAAGTACAACAGTTTAGACTGTTTAATGAAAAAAAGTGCATAAAGATTTTGTCCACAGCAGAGTAGTTTGATTAACAGATTGAGATTTGATCTTGTGTGTATGTATATATATATTTTTTTCTTCGCAGATTTCTCCCAAATTTGGCAAGGCAGTCTCTAGAGCAAGCCTTGGAGGATGCTGGCATCACTCCTGTAACCACGGCAACGGATGACTCCAAGTCTCTGGATGAGCTGGAGAAGGGGATGACATGTGAGTTGTCTCCAAACCGCAAAACCGCCAGACAGAATATTTCTCAGGAGTATGTTGAGAGTGAGGCAGAATGGGCTTTGTGTTGTCAATGCACAGGGACATCGCAGCATTATAGGGAAACATCACCTCAGAAATTAGTTTGTGTGTGAATAGAAGCAGGAAAATTAAAAGAACAGGATAGTGTAAGTTTGATTGAATTCTATTGAAAACTGAGAAAGTTATGACTTTTTGAAGTTTGATCAATCAAACACAAATTGGCAATGCTGTGATGTCATATGCGAGCCCCCCCCCCTTCCCCATTTGGACTGTACTATAAAGATGAGAACTATGTATTTTCTTGTCAAGTGAATTATACTTGATTGATCACAACTTTAAAAAAGAAATCCTAACTTTTTTTTTTAGTTTTGATCAGAATTAAATCAAATATATCTATGTGCAATTTTGAAATGTAAGTTTGTGTGACTTTTGTTTGAAAAAAAAAAATTGTGTGTGTTTTGGATGTATGTTACCCAGGTGAGATAAAGGACAATGTATTGCGGGTCGGCAGGACGGAGATGTCGCTCTACAACCCAGAGAACCGCATGATGGTACCCGACACCCTCTTCTACGAGAACCCACAGGTAAAGGTCAACGTGGTGGTGTTGCTACCTGAAAATTTTGTGATCTGTATAAAGTATGATGCTTGTGACAGAGAATTTCTATTGCGCTCTTACGCTCATGTCTCAAGCTGGCAATAAAGTGTGATCAATACAAGTTTTACCCCAGTGGAACACATTAACGTATTCACGTGGATATGAATGAACAAACCTGATAAGAAAAGTAGAAGCGAAAACCTGTGAAATGTCAGAATTAACCCAGGAAAAACTCACTACACCTAACCGTGATTTACTTCCCAAGTTGATTAATTTTCACAGGAATGTATGAACAACAGTGACAGACAAAAATTGGAGTTCAAGAAGTGCACAGCAAAAAAAAAAAAAATGTAACTGTAACTGCTTGTCATCCTTTTCGAGATTACTGATCGCGCTGTGCGGTCAGCACAGAACCAAACAATTGCTTTGATTCACACGATCGTCTGCATGGCAGATCGAAGAGTGGCCCCATGGTATTGCAATACAAAGTTTCACAACTGATATAGTACGTGGACCCATTTTATAAAACAAATAATGCAAATGTTTAAGTTTGTGATGTATTAAAACAGAAATGCAGCACACTCTTTGGTACTTACAATGTTGTGCATGTGACTGTCTTACAAATACACTCAAGTTCACCTCATCTCCTCTAGTGCACCCTACATTACGTGCATTATTTGTTTAATAATTCTGAGCTTCTTTTTTTTTTTTTGTTCGCACAGCATCTTGCCATCATGGAGGACATGCTGAAGGATTTCTCCCTGGGAGAACATCTCCTCCTTGTCGGTAACCAAGGAGTCGGCAAGAACAAACTGGTGGACCGCTTCCTCCATCTACTCAACAGACCCCGGCAGTACATCCAGTTACACAGGTAGGAGCTCAGCCACGGCCTTTGCACATAAATCAGTGATGCATGATGGGATATCCTTGGCAGGTTTTAAAAACAGCCTTGTGTTATCCAGGACTCAACATTAGCAGTGGCCCCGGGCCACTAAAAATTGATCTTGGGCCACCAAATTTCCAAAACGGTTATATTTTGGGGGCCCAATCATGATTCTATTAGAGATTAAAAATAGATTATCTTGTTTACTTTTAGTTTATATGTACTTTATTTTGGAGGCTACAGGTGCAAAGATCCATGTCTGATCTATCGTAAAATCATTGTCAAATGGTTCATTTCTGGTGATATTGAAACTATGAGCAACCCTGAAGCATACCGTTTTCATGTTCTCGTTAAATCACACAGGGATACAACAGTACAGACCCTGACTCTCCAGCCCAATGTTCAGGATGGCGTGATCGTCTATGAAGACTCCCCTCTGGTACGTATACATCAGAAAGCAAAACAGTACTTCTTGTTCATTCCTGATGGATCTATTACATTCAGTGTAGAACAAAATAACAATCAAAAATACAAGGTAAATTAGCATATATGTGACCGTGCATCACAAAACGACAAAAGGGTCGCACACACTGATTTTGTGTGAGGACTGAAAATATGTGAAATGGGTCAACCTGGCCGATCTTGACTTGTTCATATTTTCTGAAAGAGCAAGTCTTCTTCTACATTAAGCTAAAATTTGGGTTCTTCTACATAAAGCTAAAATTTGGGATCATAAAATGGTAGGAATGTGTGTTTTTTAGCAGTTTATCTCTAACATTTTTGGGTAGAATAGTGTGATTAGGTGTGTCTTTAGAGTCCCCTTTTTTTTTCTTAAAAACCTTGTACACACTCTTCACTTTCAACTCTAATAACTTTTGAAAGGATGACGCTACTGCTTTGAAAGTTAACATGAATTATGGACAAAATATGTTAATAAGGCATGCTCAATTTCAGTTTAATCAGATAATCCTTTCATTGTTGTTACTCCTGGGGTTTACATCCTGTTTTTTGTCCCATTCATTTCACAGCCAGCACGGCTTGGTAAAGATTAAGCGCTTGAATAGACACTGTACTTCAGAGCCTCTTTTATTAGTTCACACTTTTCCTGAGTGTGTGCATTCTTTCCACTATTAAGATAGGTTAGGAGAGTCCATTCGATTTGAGTTATACATCATTTTAAAGCTTCAAGTCTGCTCTTTCAGAATCTGCCCGTAACTAAAATTTCATGTCTTGCGACTTTCTGTTTGTTTTGTGATGCAGGGTCACATATATATGATTGGCAAATTTGTTGATTTATTTTTGTTGGCTATGGTCATATATGTCCTGAAGTAAACTGTCGATGAATTAAGGATTGCATAATCCTAATCCCACAGTTTTGTTTTGTTTTGTTTTTGTTTTTTGTGGGTGGGTAGAAATTGTGTACACACAGTATCTCTGAATTATCCGAACCCACGAGGCCACATCTCATTGGTTCAAACAATTCAGAGGAACTTTGTAAGGGCAATTCCTACAGACCCATTCAGGTCTGTGAGTCATATGTTTATTGTAATTTTCATCGTTATCAGGAGGGAGGAGGAAGGGAGAGGGAGGGTAGGGTGAGGAGGTGAATTGAACTTAATGCTTAAGAATTGTCTTGGCTCGTTACAGTAAAGTGCATAAGCTTAAAGGGGATTATCTTCTACCCCATTTTGTGGTCCACTCCTGTAGGTGAAGGCGGTGAAGTATGGCCACACCCTGGTGGTGGATGAGGCAGACAAGGCCCCCACCCACGTGACCTGTGTCCTCAAGGCCCTGGTGGAGAGCGGGGAGATGCTGCTGGCCGATGGTCGACGGATCGTGTCAGGTGAAGAAAACCCATTTACAATCCCATCTCATTTCTCTGTGACTGACCTGTGGCATATGAAACCTATTGCTTTTTTGCCTTGTCCATTCAATGTGTTTGTTTATCATGTTTGAGGTTAGTATGGATGTGTAGGCCTTTCATGATTGAGAACTTGCATATCTGTAAAATCAAAGAGCCTCTAGACCCATAAGATTTTGGCCAAAACCAGCCTTGCTTGTAACAAAAAGTCAGAAAAAGTGACGATAGTGTAGTGATTATTACGTGTTATTACTTGTTCCTGTAGATGGGTTGCTGAAGTTTGTGTTATTGCATAAGCTGTTATATTTCGCGAGGGTTTAATTTTCACGTATTACGCGAATCACTGTTGGATCGTAAATTTAACAACACGCTAATATGTCGCCATGTGCTAGGCTAATAGTGCATTTATGATAGCATCGGGTCAGTTCACGAAAACATCTCGCAAAAATGTCTGTGACCTTATTAGCGAAAATATCTGTATGTGAAAATCACAGCTTGTACAGTATCAAGAAATTTCAATCATAATGGAATATTTGAGAAAAGAAATGGTCTCTCGAATATGGTTAAACAAAGCTATTTCAGCTCGACTCCAAATGTATGTTTCTGTCTTAAATACATGCACAGGTGTTTTCAGTAGCTCTTATTGATGAGGAAAGAGGAGCAGTCCTGTGTCCATTTGAGTGGTTGTAGCAGGGATATGTGAAAAATACCCCTCAATTGGTGAGCAGCAGTATGCACTGTGTTTGGGGATTCACTCCAACCTCCAGGAATGTAATCTGTACAAGTTCAAGTGATAGTAAAAACATCATGAATACGATGATAGATGAGGGAAATGAGGAGAAGTTCGACCAATGTTGAGCATCATCTTTTGTCATCTCTTTTCACCTTTGATTCATCAGCTCATTCTGGTCTGCAGCCATCGGAGGACATCATCATCACCCACTCAGATTTCAGTATGATGGTCCTCGCCAACCGTCCCGGCTTCCCTTTCCTCGGCAACGACTTCTTTGGCTCTCTAGGTGAGTGGGGCGGACTTTTCACTCTTACTCGAGAGTCGCCTACTAGATTGTATCATCGCATACTCGCCAGTGTCTGTCATTTTGATGAAATTTTTGATGAAGAGTGAAAATCGTTTTCTTACTCCAGACAATTGACTTATCGAAAACATTGATTACTTGCAGCGTCTTCTTGCTTTGCTTGTTCTCAGAACTACACCAAAAAACAAAAAAAAAAGAATGCCAAAGTCATTTTTCAGTGCTACTGTATATGATGCACTGCCAGCCATGTAAATCAAAATCATGTATCGATTTGGGGCTCTTTTGAATGTTTCTACAGATAAATGGCACTATATTAATGCTGTTTCATCATGGTCATCATCATTGATTAATTCATCAAGTTGATCTGTTGTAATCTTTCATTTTAGTCTGTTTCGCTGTACATACTTAACATCTTCTGCCAAACAAGAATTTGTAGGGTTGCTAGGACCATAGTTTGCTGTTTTATACCTTCCTTTGATTTTAATTTATTCATCTATCAAATTTAGATTCTTCTTCTCTCCTTGTCTTCCCTGTTGCTAGGCGACATCTTCAGCTGCCACGCCATTGACAATCCCGACATCGAGTCCGAGATGGCCATGCTGCAGCGCTACGGACCTGACGTGCCCAAGCCGGTCCTACGCCGGCTGGTCCTAGCCTTCAGCGAGCTTAGGGACTTGGCGGACCAGGGCCTCATCGCTTACCCCTACTCCACTAGGGAGGTGGTCAACATGGTCAAGCATCTACAGGTCAGTGTTTCCTCCAGGTCAGCGCCTTGTTTGTAGTCCAGATCCAGATTCACAGTCAAAGACTGTAGTGGTCCATATGTGGATTTTTTTTTCTCTATGAGTGCTATAGCAATGCAATGTGTGATAAGGGTTAGTGCTTTTGTGTAATGGTGCCATCTTCACATGTTTGCTCAAACACACAACCCCACACAAACCAATTTATAAATTGCAGTAGGCCACAGTACACTGAAAGCGCCACTGCTAAACTCTGTCGTAAGATTTACCAGTGGGAAAAACAAGCTGCCGTAAATTGTGATATCTTTTTGTTCTTTTCAGTTGTCAGTCATGCAGTATTGCATTATAGTAATTTTTTATTCAATTACTGGTATATTTATCTCTTGATTTACGGGCTGTAGCCTTTGTAAATCAAATTTCCAAGGACTCTGTTGAATGAATTTTACATTTACAGCCAGTCAGCATTCTCTGTAATATTATGCAATAGTTGTCATAGTAAGTCACCCAAAAATAATATAACACATGTCTTTGATGCAGTAGGCCTTTAAAGGGGAATGAAACCCAAACATACAAGTGAATTATAAGTGAATGAAGCAATATTAGTTGGACACATCAGTGAAAGTTTGAGGAAAATCAGACAATCCATTCAAAAGCTGATATGAATTTTTAAATTTATGTTGCAGCTGTTGCTAGATGAGAAGGCTACTATAGCTTGTGATGTCATGTATGAAGAACGATCTAAAAAGAATATTCAACAAAATTTCTTCTTTTTTTTTTCATGAAAAGTACACATTTCCTCTGCTTTGTAAAAGAGATAAATCAAGTGACTAGTGCTCTTTCATTATGCCAGAAAAGTGAAAATATTTTGAATTTTATCTATGTATCCATTCTATCATTCTTCATATGTGATGTCACAAACTGTAGTAGTCTCCTCATCCAGCAATGGCTGCATCAAAACTTTAAACTTTCACTCAGTCCACATGCGTATTTGGGTTTTGTTCCCCTTTAAGGCTTTAGCATTTGTGAAACATTATGGAGTGCAACAATAGCATTTCTGTCCTGATATTATATACATATGTGACCCTGCACCACAAAACACACAAAAAGTTGCCAGACATGAATTTTTAGTTAAGACCATATTCTGAAAGAGCAGACTTTAAGCTTTAAAATGATGTATAACTCAAATCAAATGGACTCTCCTAACCTATCTAAATATTGGAAAGAAAGCGCAAACTCAGGAAAAGGGTGAACTGAGAAAAGAGGCTCTGAAGTACAGTGTCTATTCAAGCGCTTAATCTTTACCAAACCGTGCTGGCTGTGCGATGAATGGGACAAAAAACAGGAAGTAAACCACCTGAGTAACAACAATGAAGAGATTATCAGATTAAACTGAACTTAAGCATGCTTCATTAACACATTCTGTCCATAATTAATGCCAACTTTCAAAGCAGTAGCACTATCCTTTCAAAAGTTTTTAGAGTTGAAAGGGAAGAGAGTGTACAAGGTTTTTCAGAAATTAAAAAGGGGCTCTAAAGACACACCTAATCACACTATTCTACCAAATATGTTCAAGATAAACTACTAAAAAACACACTTTCCCGCCCGTTTTATGATCCCAAATTTTAGCATGAGGTAAAAGAAGACTTGCTCTTTTAGAAAATATGAAAAAAAATCAAGATTGGCTAGGTTGACCGATTTCACGTATTTTCAGTCCTCACGCAAAATCAGTGTGTGCGACTTTATGTTCGTTTTGTGATTCACGGTCACATATATCTTTTTATTCATTTACTTACAGAAATACCCAGGTGAGGGACTAGCCATGGTGGTGAAGAACGTCTTTGACTTTGACGCCTACAACAACGAGATGAGAGAACAGGTGGTGGAGATCCTTCACAAGCACGGCATCCCGATCGGGGCCAGTGCGGCCAATGTCCAGCTGGCCAAAGAGTAAGCACCCCCCATCCCAATGACCACAGGCATTATGGGTCCAGATGCTGGACATGAAGCAAAGCAGAGTCTAGGGGTCCGTTTCATGAAAGTCTTGCGAGAGACTTTTCGCTCGTTAAGACACACTTATGAGAGACTTCATGAAATGGATTTGAAAGTTTCTCGTAGCTCTACATATGAGCGACTTTGGCCATTCCGAGATTTACGTAAAGACTTTTATGTGGTGACTTCATGAAACGGACCCCTATTTTGTTAGCCAGTCTGTCTATCTCAGGAAACCTTGGTATGGGCTTGTGTTGGATGAACACTGACAAAAAGCATATTATGGAGCATGTAAAGGGGTAATTCTGTGGAATTGGTCGCATATTGGACTCTTAAGATGGGTGGTTTGCTTGTTGGGGGTGTCACCTTTAAAAGAAGGAAATGCTGCTTAACTCAGATTAATTTTCAAGTCTGTGAATTTTTTTCTCTCTCACTCAGGACTTATTAATTTCATTTCAAATGTTCTTACATATTGCCTTTCAATACTTGCAATCTAGATTTCATCCTTCAGTTGTTGCTATGTTGGGCAAGTCATTGGCCAGGAGCAGCCTTTGCTTAGGAAGTACATAGTCTGGTCCAGTGCCGTGTATATAGAGAGTTTGGCCAACTCGGTTTTGTCTAATGAGTTTTGAATCTGCAATTGGTCAGTAGCCAGTCTCGTGTCCTACTTGGAAGCACGTCGTTACTGAAGAGAGCGCGTGTGCGGTGCCCATTGTTAACTACACTCTACTTAGCTTGCTTTGATAGTGACATCTGAGTGTACATGCTAACCCTCTTAACGCTTCATACGCTGAGTTGCACCACGGCATCCAATTTAACAGTTGGCCAGACTCTCTTTATGTACGGCACTGGTCTGGTCTCTTGAAAGGTTTTATGGCAATGTTGGAATACTAGTGACTTAGGACTTGATCAAAACTGTGCTGAACTTGTTCATCCCATTTTTTTTTCACATACTGTTTTTTTTTTAAAATTTGGTGAGGTCTTGTATAATTGCAGAACTAATTCTAACGCCTTAATGGTAGGACATAGGAAAGAATTTTACACTACTGCACTGTGAATAACTCTTGTCGTCAGTACTTTATACAGGAGATGCTTTATTACAGTGCATGCACATTGTAACAAACAGGGTTATAACAAAATTTTGTTACAGTGAAGTAAATCTTCATGTGCCAATATCTTGAGCTATATCTCTTTATATACTGCAGTTATTTGGCTATGACGAAATATCAATATTCCGAAAGGAAACTGCCAGTCCGAATCAGAGTGGCCTGTTAAGCTGTATTTCATTCTGTATTGGACATCTGAAAGCTTAACACTGGTTGGCCAAAGCTTTCTTGGCTAGTCAACAATCGATGTATGCAAAATGAATTTCAGCCAATGAAAATGGATGTCTAATGAGTCGCGGGAGAGGCTGTCATTTTTCCTGCCTTCTTTGCGTCACAAAAGTCATCGAAGCTTATTGAGGATTGCTTGACTTAGCAATGATTAATTGAAGCAAAGCAGAAGTGCAGACATAGAAATGTGATATGAAATGAATCAAGTGCAATAAACAGCCTATTGTAACATTTATTCCAGCTAAGAACTCCCAAAATTTCAACAACATTGATTAGCCTGGCTATTCTGTGTGCATGTACTAGCCTTCATACTCAAAATAACCTATCCTGGAGTGTTAAGGCAGGAGTGACCCACTAATCAATTTTAATTCAAAGCACAAAGTCCTTCATGTTGGTATTGATGTGAACTTTTTACACAATTATCAAGCTAGCAAGTAATTTGGGTCTTGTTTTTACCATTTTTTTTTCTGTCTCATTGTTTTAAAACAAACAAACAAACAAAATTATTCCTGAAAAAAAAAAGAGAGAAAAAGTTCATGCATTCATGTCAGACATGATTGTTTGTTTCTGTGCTTTTTAGGACACTGGTGGCAAATCAAACCTATTTTACTATTAAAATGCACCAAAACTAGAGAGAATATGTTGGTATGTCAGACTGTGGCACAAATGATTTGCGATGTATCGAAAGCCTACAACAGATAAATTGAGATTAAAGGCTTTTAGAAACCAAAAGGAAGAAGAAGCATATAAATAACTTGCAGAATGTATTCTGAGTTTAAATAGCTGTGATATGGATGTTATGATTTTTAGAGGCACCGATAATTCTGGTCCTGAAATGCAAATTTCTTCCGTGTAAGTTTCTTGCTTGGAAATATGATATGACATGCTTCAGATGTAGATTATTCAAAATTCGTTGGGATCAGAGTATATATTTTTGTGTATTGTGAACACTGGGACCCACAAAATTTGCAAAAATGAAAACCATGTGAAATATATGGCATATACAGTATATTATATCTGATTTATAATGGGTTATATGCAGTGTGTATGATGATACGTTCTTGTCATATTTAATATTCATGGTATGTATTTTGTGTAATAATGTATCATGCTTGACTTGCTTGTATGTTGGTGTCAAACTCGGAAAGTTTGCCGAAATGATTCGTCCAAAAGATATTCGTGTGAAATAAAATGATCAAATTTAAATTTTTACACCTTTCTCAGATCCCATGCCTTTTATTTGTTGTGTCACTTGTTGTATTCATATTTCATTAATTAGTTGAAAAACCAGAACAAAAATTACTACCAAGAAAAATGTGCCTTTAGAATTTATTGCCAACATGCAAGCAGCATCAAGACTTCAAATTTTTATGACGTTATTTTGTTATATTCAAACACTAATTCTATACGTTAAGCACATGCAACTTTTTGGACGAAGATAAACATCAGACATTCAAACTGACATGTCTAAAAGCTCAATTGGATTTTTTTTTCATCAAAAATAATAATTTTATTAGTAAGTATGTGTGTCTTTTAATGACCAGAAGCAAGGAGTTTCCTGTGTATGTCACAATCATTAAAAAAAAGACATAATATGACTTGGATATATATATAGAGAGGTATAATTTTGACAGAATTTACTGAATGGTGAAATTTTAAGAAATTCCTGTAACGACCTTGTGTTTGCACAGCAGGATGACTATCTCGCACAGAATATGTTGTACCACATGTGACATAGAAGACATCATATTATCGGCTTAGAATCAAAAGGGTGTTATTGCAATTTTGGAAAGTATTGAGTTATTGGTATGACATTGTAGAACTCAATCTCCTCTACATCATGATGTCAATTTTAAATTATGTAAATTATCTGTAAAATGTTAAAGATTACAACCAAAAGGGCACTTTTTACCTGATATTTGGAACAATGCTTATAAATCTACTCACTTTTGATGGAATTTAGTTTTATTTCATGAAAATTGCTTGTTTCATTTCTATTTACGCTCAAATCTTAGAACGTGATGGTGCCCTTCTGGCTCTCAGCTGACAATATGTATGTTTTGTACAGTTTATTTACCTTGTGTCGAGTCCAGGGCTGTATGCAAGAATTTTTCCTAGGGGATGGGGAATACATTCCATATTCTAGGAAACACACATGGAAGGCATTACAGCGACAGAGTGGGAGTATGGTATGGGAGCGGGATATTCCCCCTTTCGCACGAGCTAGCTTTTGCATTATTGGAATACTAACAAAGTTCAACAATTTGGTGCTCTTTTTAGGTGGAATGTTTGGAATACATTTCCTGATCAAATTGTTTCAAAATCTCAAACCCTAGTCTGAAGAGATAAGGGGATTGTTTGGGGGTTCAACTGCCCCTTTCCCCTGCAGATCAATTAAAAGGCAATGTGACTAGAAACAGATTTTCTCATAGAAGTATGCTTTCACCTCTTACATTTCCTTTTGTAATGACCGGCTCCTTGATATAAGTACAAGTTATGCACCCGTAGACCGAAATCATGATTTTTGTGCAGTAGGCAAATTTGTTTTGTTGTCACGTAGTACAAAATCATGCTTCTCCTTTACAGCTCACCTGAGCCAAAGGCTCAAGTGAGCTATTGCAGTCATTCATTGTCCAGTGTCCAGCGTGCACCGTTTGTCTTGCATCATGTCTTGAGTGGTATTATTTTACATTTTCAGCTTTGATCCAATCTTTTGATTTCTATTTCTGTCTTTAGATTCCCTCTACCGGCAGCAAGTCTGTCAGGCAGGTGGCTGTTTGGCAACAGGGGGGCCAGCAAACGGAAAATGGTGTGTCCAGTGGAAGAGAAGAAACTCAGAGTGAAGGTAATGATTGTTGCTTGTACTTTGTAGGTGGAAGATCTCGGTCAGTGGTAAACACACAAGGACTCAAGCACAGTCACAGACTCAAAAACTCACTTTGATAAGAATTTACACTGAAGAGAAAGGCTATATCCACTGAAAGCAGTGAAACAATGGCAGCAGATACTGAGTTTGGAAAAATCAGCTGGATGTCTGGCACATAGCAAAAATGTTCTGTGCTCATTTGAATATCAGCAATCCATCCTTAATGAGCATCAAACCAGTTGCCATGGTTACTTAGTTGCAAATTCATTTCAGGTAGTATCCCTTATATGCTTTGAGCAAGAGAAAAAGATGTCTCATCAAGGCATTGACTGTTTCTTGAAGAAATTAATGTCTTCATTTATCTTTTATAAATCCAATAAATCCAATATGCCTTTAACTATCACATCCTTTAGTCAAGGTATAGCTAGAATCTTGTTGCAAAATCTAAGATCGTCATATGTCTCATCCCAAATTTTCAAAGTCTATGAAGTCTGCAAACTCTTAAAATGGAAACTGGAAGTCAATCCTTCAATCCTCTCTCTCTCTCACACAACTCTCAATGCTGGTTACAGGGCCCAGCCAACATCCAGGTCAGAGAGCACAAGCTGGAGCGCATGGACTCTAGGTCGGCTAACTTCAACGAGCAGGCGGCCTCGTGGCAGCTGCCTATGAATGAGATGAACATACCGACCGACGTGGTCGTGTCTAAAGGTAAAGATATTGACGATCTTGATATGGTCATAATTATTTGCCCAGGGTAGCCTCTCTCAAATTTATACATACATAGACGAGAGGGTTCATTGTGGGTCAACCATCTTGTGCAAGGATGCACACTATTTGGCAGGATTTGACGAGAGAGGAACTCCTGTTCAAGGGGCTAGAATGTTATCCTCTGTACTCTGTACTCTTGAGAAGCACGGGCCGCAACGTCTTCCAGAAATAAGACGAAGAAGATTCATATTCATTATAACTGGGCCTCAAAAAAAAAAATTGTATGTGTCTATTAAAGTGAGCCTCAGGTTTAGACAAGTTGAGCAGGGATCTATACCACAGCAATACAAGATCATGCCACAATGTGCCAAGATTAAGCTGCAGTGTTCCGAGTTTATGCCAGTGTTTTTAGATATAGCCACAGTGTTCTTAAAGATTAAACTGCAATGTTCTGAGATTATACGACTGTGTTCTAAGGACCCCCTGCAATGTACAAGGTAAGGGGATTATATCACAGTGTTTTGAGGTTACCGTTACACCACAGAACTCTAAAAATTTAATATTCTCAGAAAAAAAAAGAATACCAAGACTGGCCATACAAGCTGTGTTCTGAAAGTGTATCCTGCCAATAATTTGAATAAATGGCCCTCTCACCTTTGACCTTTCCCAGAGTCCTCTTCTGAGATGGTCCACGTGTGTGTCGGCAACCCCATCAGTCTCTACAGCATGAAGCCACTGGGCCAGACCATCAAGTTCCTGGACCTCTATGACGTCTTCCCGTTCCTGGGCTACCGGCCGGCCCAGCTTGCCGCCCTCGGTGGCCCGCTCGAGGGGCAAGTGGTCCTCAATGACCCCAAGGTAGGATGGGTCAAAGGTCATGAACGCACCAATCATAATGTGTCTTTATGTTTAGCTGACCCTTCAGTTCCTTCCAATTTCCACCAAACGTGGTCTTGAGATAGATCTATTATTAGAATGACACAGTCAAAGGTCAAAGGTCAGCTCAGTCACCATTATAACTATCTCGGCCCTTGCAATTGTTGTTCATTGATATTGTGATGTGAATCTTTTTCCTTGGGATACCATTTGCATACTGTGAAGTTAAGTTGCCACTTGTAATGATGGCCTTCATGATATCAGAAACATGAATTTATGTGTTGTATTTAATAGCATTGATCAGAAAGCAATGTATATCGCAATCAATGATATGACTTATGCCTGCCCCTTTATTGTGTAAATGTGATTTACAACCTGTATCATTACTATTGAATCATTACTATTAATATCACATGCAAGAAAATTATGGATGTAGGATGTTTTGCGTGCTCACTTACATGTATATAGAATTACTCAGCTCGTAATGAAGAGTGTATGATTTGGATGGATGCTGTAATGTTTTTTCACAATGCAAAACAGTCTCATATGTTCTGTTTTGCTAGTTTGTTTTTGTCACATGAGTACTGTGGGCTGCATTAGCAGCACTGATGTGTCTGTTTCCATTGTAACCTTTGAACTTTGACCCTCCCTTTAGAGTCACACCACCCTGCTGATCGACCCAAACTCCGGCCAGGTGTGGCGGCTGTACACCACGGGCCTGCTGGAGGAGACGGTGACCAACATCCGGCGGACGGTCACCGGCAGCAACCAGGCCCACCAGTACAGGATGTGCGGGGAGTTCGCTCACGACAACTGGCTGGTGTTCTACGAGGAAGGAGAGTGAGTGTGTGGCAGAGCTGCCAAGTCTCCCTGATTCCGCAGGAGTCTCCCTGAAAAATGTCAAAATCTGTTCATGTCTAATTAAATAAGAGAATATCAAAATCTCCCTGATTTGGGACTTATTTTTCGTCCATTGAAATGCATGTAACACACAGATAACTCTCTGATTGCTATATGAAATGTCCCTGATTTGAATGTGGGAATGTTGACAGACCTGGTGTGGTCATGCAATGTAGATATGGATTTCTTTTTGGGCCCTGGTTACAGGTCATTATTGCGGAGGTTTGTTATTCTGAAGGTTTGTTTATTTGAAAATGAAATACGGTTTGTCATTCCGAAGGTGCATTAGTCCCAACATGAAGGTGTTTAGGTGCGTACTAACATACCTCTGAAATTACAAACCTTATGTACATAGTTTTCAAAGTAACAAACCTTCAGATTATTAAAGCTTATCGTTGCTGGGGTAACAAGACCTTGTATCTGAAATTTTGGTGAAAATGACTTTTTTGGATTAATGGTCAAATAATGGTTTAGGTGATGTCCTGGCCAAACTCCGAAAATGAAGCCACCATGGCATGTCAAAGGAAAGGCTATCCCATTCGCTATAGTGCTTTGGCCGCCATGTTTTTTTGCTCTCTTGAACATTTAACATTTTGTAGATACGAGGTCTTGTCGCCCCAGCGACGTTATGTCATTTTTGGACTAACAAAACCTTGAAAACAGCAATTTTTTTTTTTCATTTACAATTAATGAACTGACAGAGTATTGAACCTTATTTTATTTTCAGATTTACAAAGCTTCAGAATAATGCCACAAACATTCATAATAATGAACATTCCTTTATATGGAATTTGTGTGTTTTGGAATAATAAACTTCATTCGTTGTTTTGGTGGCTTTGTGTGTGTTTAGGGATAATCACAAGAAGAAAAGCGTAGTGGAAAGTAGCTATGCAGAGCCATGCAAGTGTAATGTACAATTTGTAAAACTCCAGCAGGGAAATATAGAAAAACAGCCTTTCTTTTTTCATCAAAAGTTTTTGTGTGCGCTATAAAAAATAAACAAATAAACAAAAATAAACACAAAATTCCATTATTGTTTGTCTACAGCAGTGGTCACAAAAACTGTGCAATATAAACATTGAGCAAGACCATATCATTTCAAGTGTACATATGGATGAATACCAGAAACAGTTATGATGTTCTCCAAATGTTTAGAATTCCTTTCACATGCTTCCCATCTCCCTAACAGAACCAAAGTTGAGTGGATGGATGTTATGAATGGGGAGGCCTACACCATCGACCTTCCCATAAAAGTCAAGTCCCTTCACCTGACCTCCCCCGATTCCTGGCTGGTGGTAGAGTCCAACTCAGACAGGTGAGTAGAAACAACATGGAGCTCAACCATTTGGTGGGGGGGGGGGGGGGGGGGGGAGGAAGAGGGTGAGAGATTATACTGGGAATTATGTTATTTCCATAACCCTTAACTTTTGATGTGAAGAGAAAGGTGTCTTTATGTGCTGTGAAGGGCAATTTTTTTCAACCATTCAAATGAATTAAAAGAAATGTCTTTTATTTGTTCATTATGATTTTGGAAAAAAAAAAGATATAGTAATGCAAGAAGTCACAGAAAACATACTGCAGGCTGCCACAAGGTATATTGTGGTAGCTGTGTTTTGTAGACAGAATAGAATTTAGTAGTACAAGTATTTTTATTGAAGCAAGAATTTCAGCTCAAATCTGCTGAGGTTCCAGAGATATTTTTAGTTTGGGAATGCCCTTCACGCACACTCCACATACTATGTGAATATTCATTTTCTGGTGGTGTTCGGTTTCTGACGTAATATCACCAGCTACACAATTTTGACAGATAAACTTGTAATACAGTTTTGAATGTTTTTATTATCACACATTAATAAACTATTGATGCAATGAAGTAATTGCATGTGATATAATATATTAAATACAAGTTCACATCCGAAGAAATGAGTGAATTGTGGACAAAGAGAAAAGCCTTCAGAAGAAGGCACTTAAATGAAGCCCCGTGTAACTTCCACTCAAAAGATATGCATTCCTTATATTAATGATGTGATCACAGATACCCCCTGTCCCCGCCCCCTTTCTCTCTCTTTAGGAAGTATCTTCTGACACGCCCCTCCCCCGATGCACCTGTCAGTCAGATGAATGCCATCTTTGATGCCAATCCAGGAGACAGGGGTAAGAATGATTAAATCAATCACCAGTCTACTTTCAAGATGGCTTCAATGAAAAGTCTGAGTCAAATAATTGAAGTTTCAGGAGAATTGCCTCCCCCCACCAAATTAGAGAAGAAAGTTCTGGGATTTTGTAGGTGATAGTGTCGGCTGCTATCTTACACGTAAATTGTGCGAGGTGATATGGGCATCACTACATAGCTATGGAAAATCATGACATGACATGGAAAATCTCACTTCATTTCATTTTATTGGGGGAAAAATGAAAAAAGAAGGAATCATAACAGTAGATGGGTGGTGGCTCTCATATGCAGAATATGCTTACACATTCATTGTAGCAACATGAAAGTAACAAGTTTTGTGGGAAGTGTCTGAATTATGTCATTCATATATTCCTATGATGTACAACTGTAGGATATTCTTTTGCTCTTGTCGTCATTGTCATCATCACCTCCACCATCACCATCACCACCATCGCCATCGCCATCGCCATCACCATGGCCATCATTGTCACCATCAGTATCACCATCATTACTATCATTACCATCACTACCACCATCGTTATCATTACCATTACCACCATCACTGCCATCATCATCATAATCTTCTTCCTCACCATCATTATTGTCACAACTATCATAATAATTGCTATTATTGATATTTACATTATGAGGGGTAAATTAATGATTCACTTTGTTTTTTTTCTCTGTATTCAGAAACTCCCGATGAGACCTCCTCCCAGTCAAACCTGCCACAGACTGTATCTCAGGAAGGCTTGAACAAAGCCAATCTCAGCGCCGTGATCGGCGAAAACATGGAGGCGCCGAACCGAGTCATGGCCGACCCTCGGACGTACGGCTCTGTCGCCGTGGGATTTCCCGATCTGCAGGTGTGTTCAGTTGTGGGTCGATTTTGTTTCTCATACTCGCTACAATGCAAAATATATCAACCTGTGTTCCCTGCTGTTGTGGTTGAATTTTCAGGGCTTTGTCAAGTAGTACACTTCTACCCATTACTGTCTTTCCAACCTTGTTAGGCCTATTATGATGATCTGTTTTATTGCTATGTATCTATGCTTCGGGTTTCTCATTTTCATCCAAGCACACGTTTTGTTTGGGTTTTTTTTTTTATCCTTTTGTTTTTTTAATTCCACCTTTATTGAAAACAAAGATAGTTTGTGCTTTGCTTTTCCTCTTTTCCATATAGAAAATCTGTGACTATGTACAATATGCTTGTTAGTTTTGTCATATTAAAGAGCTATGCATCAGATTAATCTCTGTAATATTTGTTGAATTCCATGTACTTTGTAGCTCAATTACAGTACAAGAAAAATACCATCCTCAGGAAAGTATTTGTTCCCATTATTTATCTGATTTATGTATTACTCTGAATAGAAATGAGCAACATTTGAATATGTAATATGTAAAGTGCTACTGCAGCTGAATTTTTACACTCTGTCTGCTTGAGAAAATTAATGTCCATTCTCTTGTCTAACTTTCCAAACCCAGTCGTCAGTCGATCTGTACACCATTCCTCGCTCTCTGCCGCCCCAACCAGCTCCATCCGGTGCCCGCGACCCCCTGTCCTTCATCGTCAAGAAGAGCGGAAGGGCAGCATCCGTCGACGGCCGTCCGGTCATCCTGCCGGAGTCCGGTCAAGTGGTGAGGGTGACCAACAGCCGACAGGTACCCAAGGAGCTCTTCCCCGACGGTGAGTCAGAAGGAGGGCGTACGGCCAACCCTGTTTACAAAGGCCACCGTGGAGGAAACATTTAGACAAATAGTCTATGATATCTAGGTTGTCATTGGAGTACATTTGACTACACTTTGAGGTTAAAAAGGATTGTTCTGTCTCCTTTTTTTTTTTCATCATGGGAAAGGTGCCTTCAATGGTAGGGTATTTTTCCTCGCATTGGCAAGAACATGTACAAATAGATTACCATTGATAGCAAGTCAAAATTAGTTTTCCCACCTGAGACATGAAGTCTATTTAACAAGATGGTCACTTGAGCTCTTTCACTTCATTCAAGTAAAAAAGAAAGAAAAAAAAGAGTTTTTCCTTCTTTTCTCATTCCAGAGAACTGCACAGCAGATTCAGAATTCCAGTAGTGAACATGAAATATTGGGGGAAAAAAGTAAACATGTGATGGTGCATGCTGAAATCTTCTGTTTTTGTTTTTGTTTTTTTAGTGTGACACACAAAACAAAATAGTGCAAGATTGTGTCAGCAAAATGAAATGTAGTCTCAAAACAAAGCAAATATTTCAAATGCTGTTTGTTAAGTGATGTTAAGAGATGTCATATCCAATAGTAAGAGCATTGACATTTACAAAATCCTGTATGTGTCATGTCCGTCCTTGTGTAGGGAAAGTCCCTTCCTCTGGTGAGTTCCTGGAAGTTGCTGACCTCTCCTCACAGACTCTCAAGTACATCCCAATCCCAAGGTGAGACTTTTATCGTATTTAGATAGACATGTCAGATAGGTAGTTAGATAGATAGATAGATAGATAGATAGATAGATAGATAGATAGATAGATAGATAGATACTCTCCTCACAGACTCTCAAGTATATCCCTATCCCAAGGTGAGACTTTTATCATATTTCAGATAATAGAGATTAGTAGATAGATAGATAGATTGAAATAGAAAGACAGATAGGTAATGTAGATAGGTTGATAGATAGATAGATACAGCGTAGATAGATAGATAGATAGATGGGTGGAGAAATTTGTGCATGCACGTCATAGTCATGTTGGGATCAGAGTTAATATATTTTTCATGTTATTAAATTTGTGAATAGCACACGACTCACAAAATTTTGAGGAATAAAAGCCCTGCAAAATATATGACATGTGTAGTATTTGGCTCGGAAGAAAACTCACTTTAGATGTCCCACATACAACTCCACTTTGTATCAGTGAAAGTTTGTGTGTTTCAGTGAATACATTTCTGTGAAATCTTTTGTTGCATTCGCGCAGTCCTCTCATGCAGCGTAACTACACCCCATGGGTGTCCGACTCCAAGGTGCTCCTCTCCCGGACCCCCAGCGATGGCGTGGTCACCGTGGATTCCGGCGGCCATGTCAGGATGTGGGAGACGGGGCGCCCTCAACTGTCCAAGTCCCTCAGCGACTGGTACGAGATGATTGGTTCCGCTGAGGATGGCAAGCTACAGGTTTGAAATACTAGTTGTTTGTTTTTTATTTGTTTTTTTGTTTTTCATAACTTCTTGTTTTTTGTTTTTGTTTGTTTCTTTGTTTTTTACTTTGCCTCACACTAAAATATGCATAAAAACTTTAGGCTTGCTAGGACAGTCTGAACATTGTTGTTAGGAAGAAGTTATTTTGGGTCTTTTATTGTAAAAAATATAAAAATGAAATATGGGGGGGGGGGGGAGGAGGAGTTGTATGAAGATTCAATTAACTTGGGCAATGAATGGTAGCTTTTTAGTTGTTCCTATTGACGCATTTTCAAATTTAATGTCATCTTCACAAAAAAAAGTTACTTTAATTCAAGAAACTTCCATGTTTTGTTGTATAACCTTCAATGACTTATCATAAAATGATAAATACAGTGAATCTGTGTGTGACCAGCCAATGTCCTGGACCCCATTTCATGAAAGATGTAAGGATAGCAACTCTTGCTGGAATGGCAACTTCCCATAGCGACCGCCAATCAGGATGCTGGATTCTTGTTGTTACTATGACAATTGCCATTCCAACAAGAGTTGCGATCATGTCAACTTTTTTTATGAAATGGGGCCCAGGAGTGTGTCAATAATCAGTGTCCAATTTTAGACATGCTACTTGTGGGCCTTGAAATTTTGCTACATACTCACCACCATATCAAAGTTCTTTTGATGAAATAATCTTTTGATGTATTTTTAATTTTTTATATTTTAGCAGATATCTGTTCAAGGGGACACTCTTCAATACAGATAAATTACTCTGACGTACCATCTACCTGGAATATGAAATTAATAAATATGTTTGGCACTTCTGTGGGAGCAATGTAAAGTTAAGAGAGTCCAGATTGCAGAAAGTATAATGTAGTTGGAACTATAGATTATCTGTATGGAATCACAGTGGAGAGAAAATTTTGTCAAGGAATTTTTCCTTTTACGCAGCGTTTGACCCTTTTTTCCTCACTCACATCGCAGATCACATATGACAAAGATGAAGTGGGAGACGTCTCGGCGCCCAAATTTGGACAGATTGACCCCATGAATGCCCCTCATGTTGGCGGGAACACTTGGGCGGGAGGCACAGGTATCTTTTTTTTTTTTGTCTTGTTTTTCTTTCTTACTCATTATGATGTAGAGAGAGATTAAGGGATGGAGGGGGGGGGGGGACAAGTGTGTGTGTTAATCAAGCCTCATTTCTGTACAACTGAATGAAAGAACATGTGCAGATAATTCTGTGCCATGTCCCAGACATTTCTGTGCAGAAAATTCTGTGCTATATCCTTGTGCATATCTGTGCAGATGTGCATCCATGTGTGTGTGTGTGTGTGTGTGCATCAAGGGCAGTTTTGTCAGGGGAATTTTAGAAATTGTCACATCACTCTGACCAGTAGAGGTTAGCCTTAGTCCCACTCAATGACATTATTTGTATTTGGTCTGGTTACCTGTAGGCGGTAGAGACACTGCGGGACTCGGAGGGATCGGAGGACCATTCAGACTGGACGCTGGACACGACGTCCACCAGGTGTCAGAGGCCATGAAGGATGCTGTCCCAGAAGAGGTCAGTGGTCATTTGATTGAGATGATTTTATTGTTGATGGTGATAGGTGGTGGTAATGTGGATTACACTGAAGATGAGGAGGAGGAGGAGGAGAAGGAGGAGGAGGAGGAAGAGAACATCAATCACTACAATGATGGTGACGATGAAAATGATGGTGGTATTTGTGATGATGACATTGATGATGATGATGATGACGATTACAATGAAGATGATCCTAATATTGCTGATAATGATGAAAATTATGATATCTATAATGATGATGATGATGATGATGAAGAGGAGGATGCTGAAGGCTGTTTAAATGCACTTTACTACATCAGTGATGATAAAGACAGCAACGATAGTGAGCATTTAGTTGTAAGTATTGATAGTAATTGTGCTGATGATTATAAATAGTGAAGTTTATGAGTCTGATGGGATGAAAACGTTACTCAAACCTTCGACATAAGAGTTGCTCCATTTCAGGTTTTAAGATTTGATGTGAAATCAACTTTTATGAATAGCAAATGTCTCCAAGAGTCTATCACAATTTGACATGGAATAAACAAATACTTCACAGTGCTAAAAATGTGGTGAACATGGTCTGTGTAGTGATAGCAGTGTGTTGTGAGAGCACTCTTGCCAGATTCCAGAAAGTAGGTCCAGATTTGTTTCATGATAAAAGTACTATTGACTTGTGTTGCCTTCCAAAGCCAAAGCCGCGCAGCTGGAAGCTGATGACGTAAACAAAAGGCTTCTGATTTGGGAAATTGCATGCATGTATGGGTGGAAATGTGTTGCTGGCTTGGCGGAGATCTGCACTCTCCGAATGTTTCTCTAGTTACACTTTTTATTCATTTCTCTCTTCTTCGTGTCTCTTTCTTCGTAGGTTAGAAAAGCCGCCAGAGAGATGGCCCAGAGAGCATACAAGCAGAGGTAAGCCGATATCTCCCTCTTTCTGACAACGTATTTGATTCACGCTAAGCATCTTTTCATCATGAAAATATTCTCTTTACACATCAGTGGTGGTGAGGACCTCAAATTGTAGTTCTTATCCAGAATTTACTTAAAAAAAAAACAACCTGTCAGTTGTCTTAAAAGTTTTGGTCATCGGCACATAACTTTCACAAAAGTAACCTTGAGTATATTGTAATGATATGTATTTGCCTGCCAGATGAAGCATCTTCTTAGAGCTGTACGTGACGTGGCCAAATGCCAGCATGAAAGCAAGATTTTGTGTGTGTGTATATGTGTCCATACCTATCCAGCAAGTTCAGTAAAGGTGGTGGTTATCTATGGGCAAACATTAGCATACCTGACTGATTGAGAATATCTAAATACATATTGGATGTATCATCATCAAGTCCAGTATTCGGGAGCAATCACATATCGAACATTCTTTTTTTTTAACTCCTTAAATCCCGATTTTGAGATATGGTTTACTGGTTCTTGATTCTCATTAGTAGATATGTATATGTGTATAAACTGAATATCAGTTTCTCTCCCTCACATACACACACTTTCACTCTCCGTCCCACCCCACCAGACTAAAAGAGATCGAAATGACCGAGTACGACGCCGAAACCTACGAGAGATTCTCGGACGGGGTCAAGCGACAGGTCACATCACTCCGAGTCATTCTTGACAGTCTGCAGGTTAGTCTCCGCTCCAGTCTGTCCTCTATTTTCCTTCCGCTTTGTTCTGTTTAGAGTTACCTACATTGTAAATTGTATGTGCACTTTATGAGTTACAAGTACAAAGCTGGCTCAGTAGACCCTTGAGAGGAAATTTTCTGCTGTTTATGAAAAGCGTCAGGTATTTCAACAATGCTGATCCTTATTTCAGTGTTCTGTTTTGATATAATTCTTTGTGTGTATATTTACGCCTGTAACTATATTTTGTATTTTTGAATTGTGAGCAATTCAGCCTTGGGCTGTGAGTTTCAATTCACATAAGCCATGAATATTGATATTTATTCATACTTTTCTAGTCAGATGATGCTTGCAATATTTCATATTTTCGTCCATCAATTTTTTTTTCAATACTTGTACTTTCACTATTACTGGTGATGAACGTAATTTTTGGATTATTTGCTGTAAATAATGTTGTGGTGAGATTTGGCCTTGAGATATAATGTCAGGATTAAAGAAAATTGTGTTTTTAAGTCTTACAAAAGGAACAAGAGAGAGACTATGGGAATTACTACTGTCAAGCATGTCACCTAAGTCAGATCCTTTACCCGTTTGTTTCTCCTTTGCAATTTTAGACATTCGCTAATAAAAATGCATACCACCCTGTATTACCTGTGACAACATTAGAGGAGCAATTTGTTTTGTAGACAAAGTGTCAAAGAGTTTTATTCCCAGAATGTTTGGACACACAGCAAAAAACAAAAGCTAAATCAAAAAGTCAACAAAAATAACAAGATACATGCTTGTAGAGATTGTCATTCGGTGGTGTTTATAAAATGTTTAGTCTTGAAATGATTTTACCTTTTCTGAATAAATATGACTTTTTTCTTATCTGCACTGTATGATGTTGATAATAAATTACTGTTTTAATCATGTTGAATATCTTTCAAGTAAGACAGCATGACCTTGAGATGGCAAAACAATATACATGTACAGTCAAACCTGCCTTAGCAGCCACCTGTCTATAGCAGTCACCTGTCTATAGCAGCCCCTGAAAAATCCCCCCGAGAGAAAAGCCCTGTTAAAGACCCTGTGTATAGCGGCCAGCGGCCACAAATTTTGTTTCCCGCGGTAGCTTTTAACCTCTCTATAGCGGCCAAAGAGCTGATAATTCAACGCGTTTTTCTGCTTTTAGTAGCCGTGCCAGTCATTTATTGGCAACGTTCAGTGAACGCCATCGCTGCATTTATTGCGCATTTAATATCAAGCTTCCTTCACGACTGTACACATGCTACTGTGCAACAATAATTATTTCAAGAACACCGGCATTGTTCAATGCATGAAACCCACATGTGTATACGTACACACATAGGCACATGTACGTACCAGGTATTTATAGATATATACAACGATGATACATGTACATTTGTAGGCAATGTACGCAAAGTTGGGTAACCTGTCTATAGCGGCCACCTGTCTATAACGGCCACTTTTTTCCGTTTCCCTTGGGTGGCCGCTATAGACAGGTTTGACTGTGTCTACATCCAACATCATTTCCAGTAAATCGAGTTCTAAGTTTCGCAAACTACGGCTCTTTTTCTGTTTTCGTTAAACACTTCATATCTTACCCTAAAAGGACCAACAGTATCAGTAATACAGTGAATGCAAATTGATTTCACTAGACCCTTTATTTTTAGAATAATTTGCTTTTAATCAAAACATACGTTGTTTTGTCGTCTCAACATAACCATGCTATTGCCATTGCTACGGCAAAATGACATAAGTCTTGATCACTAGAGTGCATATAATGTCCTACAACTACTTGATCATGTCTGTGATTGTTTTCAAACCAGGCCAAGAGTAAGGAGAGACAGTGGATCAAACACCAATCATCGGGCGACCTGGACGAAGTCAAACTAATCGAGGGACTGACTGGAGAGAAGGCTATCTACAAGAGACGGGGAGAGCAGGAGCCGGAGGTCAGTGACCCGGATGGAGAGATGGATGAATGAAGGATGTATGGAAAGAGAGATAGAAGTATGAATGGATGGAGGACGAAAGATGAATGCAAATACAAAGGAAACAAGACCTGTACATCAACCATGATACAACAGAAGGGTGCATTTGAAAATTTGTAATTTTTTTTGGAGAAATTGATACCAACCACTAAGAGTGTAGTCTTTCCAGTGAAAAAGATTCCAAATTCAAGAAATCTGTAGTTTTCAAGATGGTCAGGATGTATCTTTGCAATTTTGTCACAGAATTACAAGTCAGAGTATGCCAAAACAGTGTATCTCCAAGTACTTCCACATTCTGTTTGTGCTTCAGGGTTCAAAATATAACAAAACGGTGTATCTTGACATACCTCTTTCTGTGGGATTGCGAAGAAAGAAGAAAGAAAGATGCTTAATACGGAGGACTTGTTTTTGATTAACTGGATGTAGAGATAGGAGGATGAATTGTGATTGCGACCATTGACCCACAGATGGGGAGTCCCCAGGAGCACCCAAAGAAGCTACGCCTGGTGGTGGACGTCAGCGGCAGCATGTACCGCTTCAACGGTCACGACGGCCGGCTAGACCGCACGCTACAGGCCGTCTGCATGGTGATGGAGTCCTTTGAGGGATACGAGGACAAGTTTCTGGTGAATCGCTCGCTCTTCCTCTCACTTTCGCTCTCCTCTCTTTCCCCGTGAAACTGGCGAGAATAGACATCTTTATGCACATCATGTGGTGGTGCAAGGTTCGATTCCCAGGTCCCCACTGAGCAATGTTGTGTGTAATCATACCGTCCCCTCTAGTAAGAGACGAAACACTCTGTCCCTCCGATAGGACATAAAATGAAGGTCCCATGTGTGAGAGAGTCACAACTCATGCATGTGAAAGATCCCAGTTCATTTATTCATCGCAAAGAGCCGGGTGTTTAACTCAGTGAAGTGGTCCTGCCTAACATCCAACTGGACTCCATGAAAGACCAGCTTTTGCAGCTGAATATGGGCTGTCTAGCCATCTTCTCAGATGGAAATGAAATACAACAAACAAACAAACCCTCACTTGATGTTGTGATGAGATAATTTGGCCTATGTGAAGATTCTCTAGATTCCTATGCTTTCAGACTCAGTCACTATGCAGCCTCTTGAGGGAAGTAAAAATTCATATTTTGCAGTATTCAGAGCATGTTGTTATTTCTGAGAGTGTGTGAGGAGTGCATGACTTCAGCAAATTAATGCAGAGCTGGGGAAGTGCTTTCTCTAATGAACAAAGCAACAGTATGTACGCGCTTGTGTTTTGATACTGTGTCTAGTGTCAAGAATGTCTGTGTAGAAATTGGTTCAATGTACAGTGTGCCATGATTACATGGGGTCTAGGGCAATTACCCCTGGGCAATTACCCAGACCCTTCCCCTGACCCTAACCTTAATCCTAATCCTGAACCTAATCCTAACCCTAACCCAAACTCTAACCTTAAACCTAACCCTAATCTTTACTCTAACCTTATCATTAACCAGTATTTTAGCCGAGGGTAATTGCTCTCGGTTGGTAATTGCCCTGATACGAGGAGATATGGACTTGCCAAATTATAGTGCATCTCAACTCTCATTTGTCAGTAAAGTCACTTGTGTTCTCTGTAAATAAATCCCTCTCCCCCATTTGTTTTTCCCTTCTTTTGTTGTCATGGTGATAGTATGATATCGTGGGTCATTCAGGCGAGACGTGCGACGAAGTCTTTGTCAAGTCCGACAAGCTACCGAAGAACAACAACGAGAGACTAAAAATTCTCAAGGTAAGTTGAATCATGTGACAGTGTCAGTTATATCCCATCATCAGAGTGATAAACTTTGTGATGTGTTTGGTATGGCTGCCACCTTAATGAGATGAAAAAGCATCACTTAACATGCTGTTTTTCATGAAAACTCTTTCAATTTTGATTTAAAATTTAATTTTCATTCTTTAACAAAGCACAACATACACTTCCTTCTTTTTATTTGTGTCAAATGAATAATATAGACGATAAATTGTGAGATGAACAGAGAGAGTATCAATGAATATGCCGTTAGTTTGATAACTTGCGATGCCAGATGCCACTTTTCTGCTTTCTCCAGCACCTTTCACGCTCACGCCCAGTTCTGCCTGAGCGGCGACACCACGGTGGATGAACAAAGAACTGTAAAACCAGAAACATTCACGGCATGAAGCTTCGACGAATTTGCCGCTGGCATTCAATAGGGAGCTTTAGATTTTAGACGCGCAGACGTTCAGAGGGGAAAAACATGTTCTGAGCGTACGCAGAAGGGCGCGTCAAGTCAATCTATTTTTAGCTTGCGTCGCCTGAGCTTTTCAGTACGCGTACTGGGCCATTTTTACGTCCGCACAGTTTGCAACGTAGAGAACTACTTCATGCACCGATCATATGGGGGCGCGATTTTATTTTTTATACATTGTGTCCCAGCGTAATCGAAAGCTATTTTTCAACACGACGCAGGGGAGAGGAGAACGTCCTGCGCACTCGTCGTTTCAAACGTCCGCGCGTCAAAATCTAAAGCTCCCTATTGTATCGTATGGCAAAATCTTTTGCGAATCGTGGCTCGTAGCAAAATTTGCAAAAGTTTCATGCACATGAAAATTTTTGGTTTTTCGAGTGTCATTTCCTTAGCCCTAACTTTTCAAATTTATGACTTGTGCTGCCACCCGTCACTCTTCTGTTTCCTCCAGCACCTTCACGCTCACGCCCAGTTCTGCCTGAGCGGCGACAACACGGTGGAGGCCGCCAAGCAAGCCATCGTCGACATCGTCAAGGAGGAGGCAGATGAGCACTTTGTCATCGTCCTGAGTGACGCCAACCTGGATCGCTACGGCATCTCGCCCAAGCTCCTCTCCCGCGTCATGCAGCAGGACGACGACGTCAACGCCTACGCCATCTTCATCGGCTCCATTGGAGACCAGGCCGGCAGGTGAGTTTGCGATTCTCTTCCTTTTTCCTCATCATCGTAAAAAAACGAAGAGAGCATTGGGTGTCATCGATGTTACTTCCTGCTTCCTGGGATATGATGATTTCAAACATTTTGCAACCAAAATGTGATTTTTGCGTTCAAAAGCTGGTTTTGTTTTGTTTTGTTTTGTTTTTTTCAATATGGACTTATGTTCATAAATCTACAGAGCATGGCAGTCCTGGTGTATCTGTTGTTTGCCATATAATAGTATCTACTATGTACAGCTTGTACATGGTTGCAATTCATGGGTACATACATTAATTTAAAAGCTTGTTATTATTGTGAAGGTTTACTTTTCACACATTTCAGGAATTAATGTTGAACGGTGAATTTAACTACTGTAAAAGTGGTTTCTTTCGCGGTGGTTTTATTTTCGCGCTTTGAGGTTGAACCGCGAATTTAACATCACGCGAAAATGTTTTGAACTCATCGCTTGTTACAACGCTATCATTACCGACCGCGAATTTAAAGACACGCGAAAAAGTCGGCACCGATGGAAACCGCGAAAGTTTCTGTACGCGAAAGAAACCACTTTTACAGTATGCGGGAAAATATTGCCAGTGGTGCTTGATCACAGAGGCCTGGGGAATGAATGGACAGAGTAGTGCACTTACGATAGCCTTGGTGTCAAATTATGAAAACAACATCTCACGAATACGTCTGTGACCTCCGCATTCAAGGAAAATGGCTGTGTGCAAAGATAACAGCTTGTACAGTATGTGATGAGGTGTCGGTTTCCTGCCAGTAGAGGGCAGTATGCTTTAAATGCTTCAAAAAGTTGGTTGAGAGCCTACACATTATCCAGCCACAGACCACTGAGAGGCTTCAGAAAAATATTCCACGTCTGTACTTTCCGACGGGAAGAAATTTGAAATTTGATATCTTTCATCTGGAGCCCAACTGTAACTTCCTTTGAAATGTCTTGGTAGCTTCCTTTGGGGGGTTAAACAGCTAGGATTTTGACAGGGACACCACTTAACAGATTATCTGACAATTAACCCAAAGAGTGATTTTCACCAAAATTTGAGATACAAAAGTTTGTCACGCCAGCGATGATATACTTCTTGGTGATAGCAGAGTAAGTTATCTCGAGTATTTTCCACCTATTGATGGCACCCTGGATTAAGCGTGTGTACATATTTCTCTCTATCTCTATGTTTCTTTGAACTGTCTCCTGCCCACAGGCTTGTTAGAAACCTCCCTGCCGGCCACGCCTTTGTCTGTATGGACACCAAGAACATCCCTCAGATCCTGCAGCAGATCTTCACTTCGACTCTCCTCAAGTAGCCGCCGCTCCCTCCTCCCACTCGTCGTTTCATCTCGGAGAGAAATTTCTCAATTTTTAAATCCCGCCAACTCTCTGCAGATGGCATCGTGTGTGATTACTGACTTGGCACATATATATCTTAAATGAGGTGTATGCGCCATGCGTGTGGCTGTAGGTTATATTTACGTGAATGATGCCAGTTGACTGTTACTCTCCAAAATTAGCGACATGCCAACATGTTGCTGCGACCATAGCACGAAATGCAAAGTATGTCCTTGCCAAGGATGGCAGTCATTTAATCTTTCCTTCTTGAAAGAGAGAAGAGACCAGTAGATTTATTTTTTCCTCTCTTTCTTTCCCTGGTTCTAAATTGCTATGTAAGCCACTTGCAAAAATGTCTACTGTAAAATGAGAAATGTTTGCATGCATTTTGATTCCACAAATTTTGCAAAAGCCAAGATTCGCACATTTAAAATGCATGCAAAAGTTTGTGCATGCACCATGTGTACTGAATACCAGTGCCAATTCCTGAAAATTTCATGCCGCCAAAAAGGCCACTGGCTGCAGTTTGCAAAAATGTCATGCCAAGAAATTGTCGTGCTTTAACAAATCCTGATTTGTGTGATATAATGCTCTCAAACTATGTGGAATATACGGAGAAAGGTGTTCTGATTCATCATCACCTTACCCCAGTAAATTAGACAATAGAGTTTAACTTCCCAATGGAGAGTGTTGGATTGAAAACTTTGAAGTAGACACATTTTGACCTTGTATGAAATTCTTGAAAGGTGCAGATTGTATTCAATATGAAATGATTTGAGGGCATTTGTTTTGTTGCTGCAGCAATGAAATTCAAGTACAAGGTCCTTTAAGTTACTAATGTGTGCGTGTGCAGAACAGAATTCCTGTCATGTAGACTTTGTGATTGTCAATGTACTTTCATGAGCTTGGCCCATACCATTCAAACTAGATTTGAATAAAACATCAGCTGCATCTATCTGCTAAACAGAATCATGGAATTGCCAAATTCAAAGTGATTCAGTTAACTCCCTTTTTATGTAAAGATGTCGTATGAGATTTTCGCAATTCTTGTATTTTAGGCAGTTGAATTTTTCATGTGTACATGCAAGTATATGTTGCTTAATGTGTTTGTGAGGGCAGCACCATCAGAAAAAAGAATAGTACAAGTAGGATGATATGGTAAATGCAATTTTTACCAAATTTTAGTAGGAATTCAGACTCCTTTAGATTGTCTTGGAAAGAAAGAATTCCTTAAAAGAGCTATTTTATAGTCACATGAAATGCTGCATAATGTGCAAATAAACAATTTTGAAACTTTGGGATTATAAACGTGCATAATCCTTACTTGTATTGTATTTCCCAAGAAGTTTAGGTGACAAAAAAAATATCTCTCCTGTCATACACATTGTAGTACAAATTTTCCCAGATGGCTTCACCCTTTTAATTGGACAGTCATTTGTCCGTAAGTGAATATGATTGAATTTTACTATTTCAGTCTGTCCACAAGGGTTTCTTTTTCAGAATGAGCTAATGTTAGCACGTTTTGGAAGTCCAAAGTTTGGTATTGTGAAATTGTTTTTTATTGTAATTTACAGGGGTTGTTACTTTTAACCTGTTGAGGATGGACTAATTTTGCTACAGCAGGGCATTTCCCAAAGACACTTGCCAGAGTATTCTTGGGACTCGTCTTCAATGGGTTAAGGTATAGGTTCGTAGTTGTGATTTTGCTCGACTGGAAATATGCCCTATGGTGAGTTATAACATATGGGGATGCAGGGCAAATTCTACATGGAGATGCAATACGTATGATGTATATCTTGGAATGAAATTGATGAATGCAGTATACATGTATCTTACAATGTACATTTCAATTCATGCATGAATGTTTGCCAATAAGCAGTGTACAATGTACATTATCCAGAGATATATATTTATTTCATGCCAACTGTAAAAGCCTAGATTTTATGATACGATATTCTAATAAAGGTATACATGTACAATGTATGAATATGATACAATTTTGAATTTGAAGTCATCCTTTTTAGCTTTTTTTGATTGCTTGCTGCTTTCTATATACAGTATCATTTTAGTTGTTTTTGTTTTTGTGGCAATTTTCTGGATTTATACAATTCTGATGCTTTTGACAAACTGGTCAATGTAGGAACATGTTGCTTAAAGGGGAAGGCTAGTAACTGATCAGTGGGAATCAGTGGAAATGCTGGGAGATGATTGTTCCAATCCTTATGGGATTCATTCAAGAGTTCATTGTATATCTATTGTTGTGTGAAAATGATTTGCTTCAAAACGGTCTCATATTCAAGTAATGTGCAGATTAATGCTCCGTCACTGACCAGGGACGCTAATCTGGAAGCATTAAACTGCACATTACTTGAATATGAGACCATTTTGAAGCAAATCATTTTCACACAACAATAGATATACAATGAACTCTTGAATGAATCCCATAAGGATTGGAACAATCATCTCCCAGCATTTCCACTGATTCCCACTGATCAGTTACTAGCCTTCCCCTTTAACGTCCTTTTACTTCTCACCTGAATGTAGGAACTTGTGATGTAATGCCTTTTTACATCTCATGTAATGACCCAATTATCAGGTGACCAGCCCATCCTTCCATGAATTTAAAGGGTGTGTACAGTTCTGGTCGAGGTGAGGATTTAGCTTTTAATGTTTTGCGAGATATTCAGAAACCACTCTATGAGATGTCAAAGAATATGCAATTCTAAGGGGTATCAAAAGTTTATTCGATGAAAATCGGTTTTGAAATGGCTGAGATATCCAAAAACAAGGTGAAACAAAGAATCCTAATAATAGGCGTGGCCTGTCGCCTTTTATTATTATCACTTTTTTGGATATCTCAGCCATTTGAAAAGCAATTTTCATCAAATAAATGTTGAATCCCTCTTAAAATTACATGCTCTTTCATATTTCCTAACTTAGGAATGTTCAAAACATGAATCCCCACCTCAACCAGTACTCCCCCCCCCGTAACTGTACAGTCCCTTTAACTATAATTATACCAGATCACATGTGACCTCTTACTCCGAAACAACACTCCAGTGCACGCATCATGGCTCAAGATTTTTTCAATTTATTAATATACATTGTACAGGTCATTGCATACATTCCACAGTTCAAGCCTTCACAGACATGGCACAAGGGTCAAAGGTCAAATAACGCTTTTCTATTTTTTTAAAAACACACTTCTGGGATGCATAGAAACAATTATTGACACACACACAAATACATTTGTATTCGAAAAGCTGCAAAGACGTATACACTAAAAAGAGATAATGAATTTGTTAGTGCATAGAATTAGACCTGTTGTAGTAAAGCTAGATGGAATGCTTAAATATCCACATAAAAGCTCTATGCATATTGAATTTAGACACGACACATTTTGCTTGTCAAACACACACTTTGCATGCTAATTTGATATCTACACTAAAACCAACACATTTAGCACGTAGCACATTATGATGATATCGAGAGTTCTTATAGTCTCAATGCATAGACAAAGGGCTACCTACAGTACACACTCAATGCGTAGAGCAAGAACAATGAAGCAAAGTGAAAAAGGGCTTACTGGGAAGTCAAATCCACACACATTCACAAGATTCAGTGGGAAGCAATTCCATTATGCCTTATACATGGCTGACTATGTATCAAATTGCACAATTTTGGACATAATTTTTTCATTGGGGAGGATTTCTAACAGCTAAGAATTGACTCCTATTTTGTTTCAGTCACATACAGTTATAAACAGAAATCATATAAAAAGAATATTTTCTAAATACCTAGAGTTTTATCTTGCACATATCTTTGCATAGGTTTTTAGGGAAAAAAATGCTATAATGCAGGAAAAAAAATTGAAAGAATACTTTGTAAGAACTTTGCATATACTTTTGCATACATGAAATTAAGCCATACTGTCAAAAAACACTAATTCTGACTAAATTCTTCATAAAATGTACATACATGTCATGTACATATTGTACTCACAAAAATACCAACCCATCTACAATGTCAGGTTGTGTTGGAGGATCATTTTGCACCTGTTTACAGTACATAGTACATTGCATAGGTACATGTGTATACATGCACCTCTTGAAGTAAATTTGGGTTCCATTCATCAATTCTAATACTGTAAAAGTGGAAATTTTCGCGGTGCTGAAATTTTCGCACATTTCACGCAGCCAGAAACTAACACGAAAATAAAAGCACGCAAATATTTTTGCTTGCCATATGTTCCTGTGCGTGATGTCTTGATTCCGCGGAATTAAAAACACGCGAAACTCTTCTTACCCAGCCGAGCGCGAAAAATTAGTAGCGCGAAAATATCCACTTTTACAGTAACAGTAACAAAATCACATATAGACGTGTACAGCCTCCCTCACCCAACCCCCCCCCCCCAAAAAAAAAAAGAAAATGATGAAAACATACAATAGATGAAAATAAATCAAAGTAATTTTCATACATTTTCAAGACAATGTGCAATATAATATGAGATTTGTCAGATATGCATTCTTGCATTTAGGACTGAATAAATTGTTGACAGACTTCTGAAGCATTCTGTCATGGACGGATACAACTGCATTTACTCATGACAACTGAAAAAAAAAATCGTAACATCCAAACCACATGAAACAAACCACATGTTTCTTATGTGGTGCTCACTTTATGCATGCTAGGGGAATATACCATCACTTCCCCAAAAATATTTATAAAAAAACCCACTCAAAACAAACTTTACCAAGTCAATGCAATGTACATGTACATGTATATATACGGGAAAATTCTAACTTAAATGCCCATTATCCTCATGAAACACAAAAATGATTCACTTCACTAGAATGATGCTGAACTGTTAATTGCACACACACAGTTAACATGCACACATGGTTCACATTCCTACCACATGAAAGTTGCATAAGTGTTATGAAAATTTAGTGTGAGTAACCTGTTAGATCCCGGCATGCAGGAATTTTACTTTGCTGTAGTGTACACACTTCTTCATTGTACAGTAGGTCCTACATTGTACATCACAGCCTTGTTGCCTTGTGATGGTACATGTGTGTCAACATTTAATATATAGTGTATTTTTACACATAGAATTATTATACAACTTAATCAAAAATTACGTTTATATCTTGGACAGCAAACAGTAATTCTGCACAGATCTTATTCTTGAAGATATATCTTTCATCCATTGATTGGGTCTGGACATTCATTACAGGCAGTCATTTGCTTAGGACAATGCTCTTTTTAATTTTCTCTACCTTTATATACACAGGTGTTAACTCGAATATACAATTAAAAGGAGTGTAACTTCAGGATACTTAAATGGACAATGACATTGCTGGACAATGACATTGCTGGGCATGACTTAGAAAAAAAATTCAGCATGAACAAATTGTGTTACACATCATCAGAGGAAAGAAGAGAGATGACTGACTACAAAATAGCCTGTGTTTCAATGGATACTCAAAGAAATTACATGTACTTTATAATTATATTCAACAAAAACCTTTATATTGAGTTAAACGTAAAGCAAAGTTTCTAAAATTCAATCAAATTGTCCTCTAGTAACTGCCATGCATATGTGCAATTCAAACATTTGATTTACTTCAAATTCTCACACTTCATTTTAACTTAAAAGAGAAAACAAACAAACATTCTATCATGAAAATAATCAGAACATTTTGAATTTCACGAATATAATTCTACATGTATGGTGAATGCACTGAAGATGTTGATGTACATGTATAGATGTTTACAATGGTGTATGAAATCCAAAGGGAAACTGACCAGTAAGATACTGTAAAGTATGATATTTTCGCGGCATGAAATTTTTTGCAAATCGCTACTTGCATTCAATGTACTGTATACGATGTACACATAGATACTGTAAGAACTTTTGCATGCATTTTAATGTCACAAATCTTGGCTCTCATAATATTTGCGAAATTAAAATGCACACAAACATTTTTGGTTTTACGGTATACAATATATGAATTGCTCGTTTTTCACTTACATCTTTATAAATTGTGACAAATCAAAATAAGCCTTTGAAATGGTAATATGTTGTTCTTACATGAAATAGTATACAAGCATTACAGTTTTACAAGTTCAAATGCACTCATATGAAATATACATGTCCAATCATTTTCTGGAATCCTTGTAATTAATACTGAGTCATCAAGATATCATTAATGTGTTATGATATATTCCCATCACATTATTTGACATCCAGTGCACCTCATATTTCTCTTTTTGTGTTGCATAAGATACCTGTCAACAGTCCACGCTGTTTGAAACAGTACATGTACCTACATTGTACAGCTGACAAGAGACAAACTACAAGCTACATACTATTCTATAGCTACACATTACAGAAATCCAACAAATTCAAAACACCAGTTTTGTCTAGCAGTCATTTAAAGGCACGCACCCTTGTTTTGGAGGTATAGAAGAGAGAATCCAACATAGATTGATTAATTGCAGCTTTGTAGCATTGGACATTGGTATATGTAGATGACAGATGAATAATCTTGGTGGTGGTCAACAGAGTGCAGTACAATTGTACATCTCAACTACAGTCTCACTCTCATTTTTTACTGAAGAAACTCCAACCCCCCTCCCCCTAAAAACAAATAACTAAAGCAAAAATTATAATAGTAATCTTTCGTAATCAACATGAAAGAAATCCTGATTTCTAACAAAAAGTTGCAGCCAAAACTTCTGCATTGGAGAGGGACGTTCTACATGTAGCTTGGCCAAACAGCCGCAATAGCAGAAGTGGTAGTGGTAGCATTCATAGTGTTAGTGATAACACTGTAGTTATAGCAAAGAAAACAACAAGAAAAATTGATTTCCTTTAATTATCAATACTCCTGTTCAGCTGGACAATGGTCAAGAGGGATTAAATGCTGTTCTAAAGGTGGGTGTGATCAAGCATTTGAACATGTTTAGAATACGTACAAAGGTCATAATGCCCTTCTGCATATTCAAAGTGGAAGAGAAAATCATTTTTGTGGAAGTATTGTAAGGAGGGTTTGGCTTTCAAAAAAGATGTAGTCTTGTTTCTAGTCACATCAACACATATTTTTGCTGATCCTCTTTCTTCACATATAATTTGGAATCCAAAGCCAACTCCGTATGGAGCATATGATTGCTTACATATTACTGTATGTGAAGAATATAAGTACAGATTTTTTTCTTCTTCTGTTTGTTTGTATACGTACAAACACACATTCACATACACTGTGGATCTGGCAGAAAAATATACACACACACATTCTTATTTACATGTACATTTAAGAAGGTGGGCACTGAGATTTTTTTTGTCTCCTTTTATGGCAATCTTATTGCTTAGTGAGTACTTGCATTGAGATGAACGAGCACTTGGACGGAAAAAGGCACATTTACTAGTACATGTACAAAATGTGTAGCTTGCAAAAAAGCACTATAGGAATGTGACAACTGTGAATATAGCCTCTTGTACAAATTTATGCCATGCTCTTAGCCTTCAACAAGTATTACTTCTCAGCAAAGGTACATAAATATCAAAACAAAATTTCCATCATACTGACAAAGCCTCTTGTCACGCACTTCTTGGTGTGTGACTTGAAAAAGTTACCCCTTTCGACACCCATACAGTTGATTCATACAGCCCCTTTAAACTGCAAGTCAACTCTTCTTCAAATTGGCAATGCTATCGTTTCATTCTCACAGCCTGGTTCTTGTCTAATCATGAGTGCTTACACTTCAAGCCATCAACGAAGGAAACTGCTGTTTCTTGCACATTTAAATCCTCTCAAATGATCAGATCAAATGGAAATTAAACCAGGCAACAATTTTGTGGATCACAGTTTTACATAGAAAAGTAGCCTGCCTTTCAGTTGATTCAAGTAGGTATGTCTAAGTTGCATCAAACATGTTTCAAAACACTCTTCATTTCCATCCAGAAAATGGATGACTACAACCCACAACATCTGATGACTGTGTGGTCTTAGCATTTCCCCCAGTTGTCACTTCGACCAGTTTGATGCCTGAGTTCTCTTGCTTTCACAGCGTTTACAGAGGAGCCAACATATTCTTGCTTGGTGTAAGTTTGTTGTAAAAAGAGAACATTCCACTCATGTAACGCAATTTTCTTGTGCAACATTTCGAGATTGCAATCAACAACGCTTGAGACATTATGCGATACACTGAAGGTAACAGAAAAACCAACAAACAACTGTCATATGTCATCATAGACCACATCACAAGCATTGATAAAGTCCATCTGGTCTGCTTCACTCCTGCTGCTGAATTATCTGAACATTAAATTTCCAAACTTCTCATTGCCACAAGCTCTGAGCCTGTTCCCTTCCTGCTCTTCAACTTAAGGTATACAATTTGCACCTATCTCTCCCCAACCCACTGATGGCTGTTACATGACAGGACTTAGGCAATTTTTTATTGTGATCATAAGTACCTGACATTTGATGCTTCATGAGTAACTTGAGGGGAGAAACCTCCTGGTCACATCTTGTTGTTGAGGTGTTTCCTGACACGGTCCAGGAGGAGGTGGAAGTTCTGCTTGTACAGCTTCTCGTTGCTGAAGTCCACCTGGGTGGTGCGGGCCAGGATCTTCTTGACGGCCGACATGCCGCAGTCGGGGGGCCAGGGGATGAAGCGGAGTAGGACGGGAATGATAGGGCGGCGCAGGGAGTCGGCCAGGATCAGGTCCTTGACGCAGTTCTCCGACTGGAGGTAGCGGGGCGTGATGCAGGAGACGATGATGGCCGACGCCCGCATGTTGCGGTGGATGTGGCTCTGGGCGGACTCCTGCCCCGAGGCCTGGGCGGACCCCACCCCGGCCGCCGACCGCTGGCTGCTGCTGCCGCCGCTGGACCCTCGCTGGTCGGACGACGCCTGGGACATGGTAGGGATGGACTCTGCCCAGCAGGGGATGCCGTTCCCCTCCAGGATGCGCTTGATGTCCTGCACCTTATTGTGGGCATCCCATTGGTAGGAGATGAAGACTCGAGGTTCTACCACGTTACTGTCTGCATTCCATGTGGAATCTGCCATTAACAAATAACAGATATACACACTCCATCATTTGATGTTCCTCCTGTATTTCTTACTATGAGCCCTTTCCACAGCATATTGTATTTTCCATCCTTTTAGACTGTCCTACTTCAGATATCCCAAAGCTCTAAACTGTATAACCTTCTCATTTGACAGTTTATACTTAAGCTCATAAGATCATGAAGAAAGAATTAGTCAAACAATTAAAGAACCTTGATATTGTGGATTTTGCACAAATCAAACAGCATGTTAAGCTAATCTTACTTGTCCCTACAGCTGAAGGGTGGTTGGGCAGCACTTCTTCCTAGACAAATGGCTTCTGTGCAGAAATTTCATGGAAATTGCAGCAGTGAAAGTTTGAGGAAATCAGACAATCTTTTTAAAAGTTGTGAGTTTTCACATGTTCAGTGCTGCCATTGCTGGATGAGAAGACTACAACATTTTGTGACATCACATACGGACAATGATTCAAAACAAAATACAAAGAAATTCAACATGTTTTCACTTTTCTAGGATAATAAAAGAGCACTTGACTAACCTCCGTCAGAAAACAGGGGGAACAATATTACCCCTAGCATACTGTATGTCAGTAAAAAGTCCAAGGAATGTGGACTTTCTGTATAAAGTGAAATTATGTGGCACTCTCTTTATGTTTTCTTTATAAAATGTTATTTTCCTTTTGACATGATGTCACACATTGTAGTAGTCTTTTCATCCAGCTATGGCTGCACCAAAACCAAAATGCATAACTTTCGAACTGATTGTCTGATTATCGTCAAACGTTCGCTTATGTGTCCTACTAAAATTTGCTACATGCACTCAATGCACATACATATTTGGGTTTCATTCCCCTTTTATGTTGGGTTTCCACTGTTGTGTGATCAGCTTTGCATGCAACAATTGGTGATTAGTAGCTGATTGTGGAATTTATCTTTATGTCTATCACATTTGCACCACAATTGAAATCATGTCATGGAGTAATCATGGTGATCTTATCAGATCTAAATTGATCTTGAGGTCAGGTGTTGTAATGGTGTTAATCATAGAAAAGTTTTGCACCATCCAAAACTTTTCTACAACCAACTCAAGTGCCACCACTGCCCTCAAGATCTGAGACAATTACTCCTCGATTACGACCACAATGTAACAAATTTTACAATCAGCTACTAACAGCCAATCTTGGCATGTGTAGCGGATCACACGACAGCGGGAACACAGCATTAAGGATGCGGTTCCCTGTGACACTCACTGGAGGTGGTGGCTAGGACCTGGAGAGGTTTCAGGCCTTCCATCATCCGATTGAGGTAGCTCTGCTCCAAGACCACGCCCGGAACTCGCTTCAGAGGCTTGATCTGGTGCTCCAGGATGTCCATGGCCTCTGTATACATCTTGGTCTCAAAGTCAATGGCCGTACAGTCACCTGTGCGAGATAAATGTAAATATCAGAGAGATGCATATGATGATATTTAACAAACCTCGTACAGACTCATTCACCGGAAATCAAATTTTAAATCTAAACCATGGTTCATGCTGATTTCTTCTGCGTTAATACAATTGTCAGATTGTGTCTGCCAACAGACGTCCAGTAACAAATGCGCATTGTCAAAGATATGTCTATTTCACGCTTATTTTAGACCATGGTCTGAAATTATACCATGGTCTAAGGTTAAACCACCTTCATGAATTCAGGCCGTTAGGTTCATGAAAGACATTATTTACATATGACACGTTACTGGCTAAAAAAAAGTGCAAACACCTGTGGGAGAAATCATCAAAGAGATATATAATGGCACATTAAAGGGGAAGTCCGGACGATTATAAGCCGTTTCGTGTGTAAAGAACAATATTTCATGAACCTATTACCCTTTTCCCGACGAGAAAAGACCATCAGATACATTTACTATGATTTTTTTTTTAAATAAGGTAATTCTTCATGTTCGAATCCGTCGCGAGCTGCCCTTCGTACTATCTGTCCCAGGATGCATTGCGCGTGACGTATCGGGCGCAGTTTCCTCAGCTGAGAGCACCGCGAGCGAAGCCCAGCTACGCATCGATCTCCCATTGCACTGCTGACTGCGGGCGGTATCTGCATGTGTGCCTTGTCGGCGCTACTGCAGGAGACCGTACACCGATTTAGGAGTGCTGTTGCCAAACGCTGTATTCCTTTATTCAAATAATCTTCGTTATATATCTATATAAAATCTTCAAAGATTAATGTAAAATAGTTGCAATGCTATAACATTTTCGTTTAAATTGAAATATGTATGTATTATAATACTGCCGTACTTATTAGTGTCCACCCCATCACTTACAATGCATTAGCTGTTGTCGGGCTGTGCAGGCATACATTTACGTCTGCTGCTGCCAAGTGCTATCACAATCCGCGATCGTTTTTTCGACTTCTGAGTGTGAACAATCTGAAATCAGTCTGTCAATGTCAGAATTATTGCCTCTTTTGTTGTCTGAGACTGTTGAAAAGTGTGTCTGACGGTGATAAAATACGACAGTATACATGTAACTTGAACCGAGGAAGAAACGCCAGCGCCAGCTTGGTACCGCCGCCGCGCCGGTAACTACGACCAGCAGCCCAATACACACAGCGTAATCGGGCTGCGTGTTGTAGCATTCAGGATCATGTAAAGGTAGTATCGTGGATAGGTATCAATTTAAAATCGAAATATTTCTTCAATTTGAAGACTTACTAGTAAAGTTGAAGTATTGACAACACCCTAACACTTGACACATCGGCATTTTTTTAATGAAGCAATAGATCATGCCGCGTGCATCCGCTGTGTGGTCAGAGACTGTTGAGCGGTACGCTACTACCGCTTGCTTGGCCCGTATCACCGTTGCTCAAGCAGGGCTCCCCCGAGCCAGCTGACGCTCCAAGCAAAAAGCAATGTGAGGATGAAACGTCACGCTGTCACGTGATCTTTCTCGCCGGCGTACAGAAATCGAACGGTTACGATTCAAAATAAGTGATGCTAAAAAATCGATTGTGGCGAGTTGGGAGGGTCTTTTTCAATGAAACTTAGTCATTATGGTCCTTTATTTATGTAGATTTTGGTTAATTTTTTTCAAAATCGTCCGGACTTCTCCTTTAAGAACCTCAGTCAAGTCTTGTTTGATAAAGACATTGTTTAAGAATAATAATGATACCTGCTAGAAAAGTGCAGTCTTCTATGGAAGGAATACTATATACGCCATATATACGTGTATCTAGTGAGTCTTAATTTTTTTGCAAATCAGGACTTCCTGGCAATTTCAGGAGTAGTTATAAGTTGCGATCATGGAGTACACTACTGAACGGAGATATGTATGCGTACACGTCACATTCATGTTGGGATCAGAGTCAATAGTTTTGCGTCTTCAAAGTCATGGAATGACACCTGACTCGCAAACTTCATGAAATATAAACCTCACGAAATATTCAGCATATACAAATGTAAAGTCATTAGCGAGCGTTAGATCTGCAATGCCACTGCTAAGACGACGTTAATTAGGCCCAAAATGGTGTTCTGCAGATATGCGAGATGTTTGTTTCCATTGTCTAACACGGGAGGCTTTCGCGTAGCAGATCTAAAGGTCACTAATGTATGTCAGAAAGATGTATAACATGAACCTCAGTCAAGATGTGTTAGGTTTATTAAGATTATCATTATTAAGATAAATAATTATTATCAATATTATAGCTGAGAGAAAGCAATATATTAGCATATCTGATCTGGCCATCTGTCTTCTCTACATACCTATCACAGCTTTCAGCGATGGACGGAGTTTCTCCCAAGAGTTCTTGAACATGGCCGTCACAAGGGTCTTGCCCAGCCAGTCGGCAAACAGAATTTCATGGAACACGAATGGTGACACACTTGCCGCATCCGTCATCAAAATCAAAATGTGCTTGGCTGCTGCCACATGGGGGCCATTGATTTGTAGGAACTCATCCCGAGAACTGCCCAGTTTCTCATGGCTAGAAACCTATGGAGGGAACAGAAAAAAAGATGAATAGATCAGCCATACTGCGAGTTACTATAGAGTAAGAACACTAGGCCTACATGTTGACTGTTGAGAAAACAAAGAAAATTTTGAAATGATCAGAGGCTACGTTATTTCAAAAGTAATGCTAATATCTAAGGTACTAAAGCAATGAGAAAAAAAATGATTTCAAATATCATCTTTGCACAAAATAATTTCATACATGACCATACAAAGAAATAAAAAGTATCTTAAATTTTGATAATATAGCAAGTACCATTTCAAATTGAAAGAAATGAACCAAGGCAACGGTACAAATTTGGTTTACATGAGACCTAGTTTGTACCTGTACAGATAATCAAGATGGACTATGGGTGTTCTACGCTGAGATGTGAAATGATCACAGCTGCCGCAAATAACAACAATGTACGCTGTAATGAAATATGATATGATTTATCACCATAAAATCCCTCTTCTGTGTGAACCCCTTTCATTGTACAACAGACTTACCGCAAGGCCTTTGCGCTTGAGGTCCTGCTTGAGGTTGTGCGCCAGCTTGACGTCGGCTGGGTCATAGATGATGTAGAGGGTGTCAGGCTTTGGGCGCTGTGTCCGCGCCCTCAGGTGCCAGTTGTCGGCCAGTTTGTGTTCCTTCTCCAGGATGGTGACGATCTGCTGTAGGATCTTCCTGCGCACCACCCGGCTGTCGACCCCCAGTCTCTCCTGCATGTCGCGGTCCATGAGCGACATCAGCAGAAAGCCATCAATGCTCATCTCGGCAAAGCACTGTCGATAGAACTCCTTGATCCCGAGATCATTCAACCAGCTCTGGAGGTCACCCACCGTCCACCGGCAGAGTTTCTTGCCCCTGTACTCCTGCGTAAAGTCCGTGTCGGGGATAACAGGCACGTGGGGTGCATTGACACTGATGTAAGGGTCCAACTTCAGCATGAGTGCCCCTATGACCCGCGAGGCCTTCTCCGCAATGCTTATCGTATGGCCGTTGTGGGACAAGTTGACTAAATCGTGCAGTAGTACGTGGTACTGTTTGGGAATTTCTACATTGTCGCACAGAACGATGAAGACTTTGGGCGGACTGCTCGAGTTCTGCCGCTCAAGGAGGCATCGCATTTCATACACCGATACCGGACACTGGAAGTAGCATTCCGTCACAAAGCAGATGGCCGCCCGGCATTTCTCCACAGCTTCCATGCGGTGGGCAAACCACGCTGGGCTGTCTGTGTTATGCTCATCCTTGTCAAACCAAATGTCTTCTGCCAGATTATTTTCTTTGAATTGTTTCACCACATCACAAACAAACAAGCGTTCTAAGAATCCACCATCTGGTGAATACGAAATGAATATTCCCTTTTTGACCTTTTTCCCCGCACCCTTGGAGTCTCCTTTGCTCTTCCGTGTAGTCTGCTTGGAAACTTTCACTCCAGCAGTTCCACTGTCACCTCCACTGTTGACCTGAGCTGGCTTAGGTTCACTCTTCTCCACAGCCTCTCCTCTGCCAGAGCCAACTTGCTGGTCATTTTCATTCTGTCCAGCGTCCACCTCCATATTTTTTTCTCCACTAGATTTACTCATGTTTACATCATAGTCACAGGCTTACTGCCCAGTTCACACGTCTATCTTGGGTTGCTGCTAGCAATCTAACGTTACATTTACCGGCAAAATACCGCTGCTTTCATGCGATTTTAGAACGTGAATTCACACTCTGACTCTGTCTTGTCGAAAATTCCAGCAGATCTAGGCTCCTAGCAAGACATTGTGAAATACAATTACAGACTAAATTAGCTGTTATCATAACCACAGCATATCAACTGAATTTTATCTGAACAACATCCTTGTCTTACTGCGTTCCGTTAATTGTGTATAATTTGGTGTGGCTGTCTGGATTGGAGGTTCCTCCCCTGTTGGTCGTTGATCGGCGACAGCGCGACCATCCAGGACACAGAAAAGCTGAAAAGTCAAGTCAAGACCACGTATAATTGTGGATCTTGCGTTTGACAAAATACCTGAACGATATCCACATGTTAAGGGTTGATAATTCTTGAAGATAACAAGCGTACTCACACGTTTTCGTCGATGTGACTATCACAACATGATGACAACTAACGATCAAGGGGTAAGCCTACACAAATTGCAACGGGTGGTGCACACACGTTGACGCGCTTGAAGCAGCCGTACTGATTTTCGTGTGGTTGTTTCCTTGATTGATTGTGCGAGCTACATGCATGGCAACGACAGAGGCTTGACGTTGTTACGTTTCGCGACACCAGCCTACCCCCCTCTACTGCCGCACGTACCAGACATTACGCTGTGAAAACACCAGAGCATCCACCACACAGGAGCAAAATTAATTTTTAAATTCTTGTAAACTTGCAAAAAGAAATATAACAAACGAATACCCAGTCAAATAAAGACTTAAAATAGTATTGCAAGAACTTAATTTGTACTGTAAAAACTCGATAAATATTTTAGAAACAAACATTGATATCATGATGGAAAAGGGGGTAAGTTTACCACACGGAACACCATATCGATTTTACTGTTTTCATGCTACTGACAAAGAAAAAACATGTACCGCGAGTGAATGATCTATTCATTCCACGTCGAGTAAACAAGTTACCAATGGCATTCGAACAGATGCAGTAATTGAAACTGGAACAAATCGTTGTAACGATCCGCCACACAATCGCAGTTCCTTACTCCGCAACAAAAATAGTGTCTTTCGCGCTTGAAAACTTCGCGCTAATGACGCAACTGAAAAAAAAAAAGCTTGTGAAAATGGTGTGGATAAGTGGATTTGCTTGAATGGAGGAACGCGCAGGGGAGTGTTTTGTTGTTGTCTATATTTGATGTACAAGTGTATTTGCAATCATAACTTATCTCCAATAAGAAGCACACGCACATGCACAATATTACACACCCACATTAGCCAATAACCCAGTGATCTTCGAAAAAGGCAGTGTAAGAATTGAACAAAGTACATATCTAACAAGTTTATAGAATGATTCTCTCGTGCATGATATTGTGTGGTATGTAAAAAAAAAATAAAGATAGATAAATCATTGTTTATTCCAGGTGCTATTGAATTTAATATCCATTTCTTCTTCAGGAATGTGGTAGGTAAAACATCTTTTCTCTGTCTTTGTTTCTGTTCTTTTTAACGGGCCGTTAACGATCACCCCGACACAACAATAGATATATAATGTACTCTTAAATGAATCCCACAAGGATTGGAACAATCATCCCCCAGCATTTCCACTGATTCCCACTGATCAGTTACTAGCCATCCCCTTTAAGAAGTCAAATATAACATAAGAAAATAACAAAAAAAGAAGAAATCCTACATCAAATCGGACACGAATAAGGAAGTTTGGAGTTTCACATATCTTCATAAAACATGCATTGCTTTCATGCCACTTTTACGTGAACTAGAACTGAAAATCATAGTAGTGTAATACAATGTATATCCAAATGGAAATGAACTTAATCTAGGAAGCAATAGATGGAGAGCAAATGAAATGGCAGCAAGCTAAATTAATCATGTAGGTATGACATGTATGATATAGACAGACGGACAGACATGCCGTTAGAAATCAAGCGATAGATAGATAGATAGATAGATAGATAGATAGATAGATAGATAGAAAGCAAGGCTTGGTAGGTATATAGATTGATCGATTGATAGATTGATAGATAGATAAATAGACGTATAGATAGATAGATAGATAGATAGATAGATAGATATATACATAGATAGATGGAAAGACAGATAGATACAGGATTAGGTATGCAGGTATAGATAGATAGATAGATAGATAGATAGAAAGCAAGGCTTGGTAGGTACAATAGATAGGTAGATAGAGAGATATACACATAGATAGATAGATAGATAGATAGATAGATAGATAGATAGATAGATAGATAGATAGATAGATAGATAGAATGATTGATAGATAAATGGAAAGATAGATAGATATATATATATATATATATATAGAAAGATATATGGATAAATGGATATAGTCATATGGATAGAAGGTATTCATAAGTAAATGCATTGTTCTAATTTTCTTCTCTTCTTTTTTCTATCTTATTTCTCTCTCTCTCCTTCCCACTCATTCTCTCCCTCTATGTGAACAGGGACATTATAGTCTTACGCAGTTGATGGCCTTCTCTAAGCTCGTTTAGAATTTCAAGATTCACTTTTACTGGTAGGGTGAAAACTATCGCATTTTTATGGCCACAACAATTCGGAGAGCTCTTCCTACAAAATGACAAACATAGTCAAGAAAATATACCACTATATCCAACCTTATCTTGAAAGAAATGGACAGGGGAGAATGATGGCGGGAAAAGCATAATGTGAAGTTATATATCAGTGAGGAGAAACGTGTATAAAATACGTTTGTATAAATATGGTATACAACAATTGTCATATCTATATACAGAACAGATGTATCTTAGGTTTGTCGCTCAAGTCTGTAGCATTATCCCTGCGATAGAATAAAGCAGCATTCTTTATGTGTAATATTATATATGAAGAGCTTGCTTCCAAAAGACGCTAAATCCATCATTATTTTTTTTTCAACGGATTTTGCGCCTTTTGGTTGCAAGCTCTTCATATATATATATATATATATATATATATATATGTAAATATGATCAATGACGTACAATGTCATGTGGACAGAGTTTCTTAATCTACTCTAAGGACTTCTATTATATCGTACATGTATATGTGAATATAATCTGTGACCCATTGTGGTTAGTTTTCGCACAGAACCAATTTGACACGATTTATCATGCTTTCACCTTGTTTAGAATAATTATTCTCTCTATTGTGACAGCTCAAGATACGGGGGGGGGGGGGGTCTACCCCTCCTCAGCCCCTGTACCCCCGTAATGTTCGATGATGGTAATGCATAAGAAGACAACTTCTTACATAATAATCTATACTCTTTTGATTACGTTACTTAGCTATCTTTTCTTTCTCTTTTTATTGCGTCTGATGTACAGCATACACTAGTCGATGGTCATGTTGTTCTTATGAAATTTCCAAAGAAGAGAAATTAAAGGAAGACATTTTGCTGAAACCAATTATTGTATGAGCAATGTTTTGATAATGATACGAGTCAAATTTCAATTCAGTCCACACTCCCAGAGCCAATTAACGATACATGAGCAGCAAATACCTATTAGCCTTGTCCTGGTGTCTCGAGTACAATTAGCTTAGTCCAAGGGTATGCCATTACAAACACACCAACAAAAGAAAATGGATGAAACAAAGGAAAAAAATAACATAAACAGGCAAGTAATCATATCGGATAACTGAATAACCAAAAAAATTTTAAATTTTCTTGTAATGCTCAACGTTCAGCTGATACCACGATCACAACTTAAACGTGTGCCGAGATTCTATCAAAATAAAATGTTCTTCAGCCCCTATTAAGGTGTCGCCCTTAAAATACGGGCTACCAGCGTTAGATATAATCTGCGATTGATATGGTACCATTTGGTGATAAAATGGTGATAAAATTAAGGCATTTATATGATACTGGCACGTTTAAAGGGGAAATCAGAAGGGGAACGGAAAGAGAATAAGGCCTACTGTTCCTGTTGATACTATTGTGTAATAACACATCTTCAAACGCATTATTTAGATTCAAATTCCTCATCTAATTTCAATTCTATTCGAGATAAACGCAAGCAAAGGGAAACTGACCAGAAATGAATAGAATTTATTCGTGGAAAATTGAGCAAAGAAAATGAAATTCCACTTTCTTTGCTCAATTTTCCACTTATAAATTCAAAGTCATTCTATATTTTTTTAAGTTTCATGTTAATCGTCAAGTCCTCAAGCTAATCTTCAAGCTATATGCTTATTAAAGATTTTGACAGTCTTCTGCATTCACATTCCCAAAACATGCGCCATAATTCAGTCAGATCATTTGATTCACTATATCCCGAATGGTTCCCAATTGACGTGTTTTCTTTCTATTTTCTTCAATCTGTACACGTATATTTTAATTATGTGTGGATGTGCATTGTACACACTGTATGATTTATTATCTTGAAAATAAAAAGAAATGACTGTATTTCATTTGTGTTATATTCAATGCAGAAAATTTCTAATAAATTTATTTAAATTTAATTGAATTGAAGTTGATTTTACGACGGATGATAGATAAACTGTATCAACGAATCGTTAACTCAAATCACATAGTGCAAACCCTATGCAAGTTAGTAACATCAACCTCATTTCACGTATTCCTTGTACTTGTATAACCTCTCCTGGAATATATAAAAAAAAAATGAAAGCTGCATGAGGCTATGAAATGTTTGTCATTCGTATTGAACTACCTTACGAAAGAAGAGACGGAAAGAACCGATAAATCAGGGGGGTGTTTCATCAACGAGTTCGTCGGAGGTTTTCACTGACAAATTTGCTATCAGCCAATCAGATGCAAGGATTTCAGTAGCTTTTAACAGTTGTCAGTGTAAATCACTGACAAAAAGTTTCATGAAACGGTCCCGAGGACAGGTACGAAATCCTCTCCCGCAGTTCAATGGATTGCTTGATATGACTTACACTGTTTGAAAATGTGTGTGTGTGTGTGTGTGTGCGTGCGTGTGTGTGTGTACTTAATGCGATATCAAGTAATGTATTTAGATTGAAATAACGATTACCAACCTTTTCTTCTCAAAATATTTAAACAAGATTTTTGATTTGATTTGATTTGATTTATTGGTTTCTGTATCATCATTGTACATGCACATTCATGTACAAACATAGGACAAACATGAATATAAGTTGTTCACATAATATTTTTCCCCCATTGCCTTTGCACAATGTAAAATGTACAACAAACATACAACAATGAATAATACAGTGGGGCTACAGCATAAGCGTGGCTTGATTTGCGTGCAGCCCCCGTACATACATAATATTATAGTATACATCGAAAGGAGAATAGGAAGGAGGGATGACTTGCATAGAGATAGGATAGTTGAAAGGAGAAAGGGAAAGGAGAGGTCTGTCTGCTTTCACTAAAAGTTTATACAAAGTAAGTTCACCTGTATCACTGATTAGCAAAGCATGACAAAATATTTTCTCACCGAGGTACAGGTGAACAGTTGGTACAGGTCATGGTCGGTTACATAATCACGTAATAAATTAAATGCGTCGATATTTCTGCGAAAGAATTTTGTGTATAATACATTGATAATGACAATGGAATTACTGATATACAGAAAACAACATTGTTTTTACAGCTTTCCTAAAAGAGTACATAGACTTTAAACTTCGAATTTCAGAAGGAAGAGAATTCCAAACATCGGGTCCGGTGTGTCTGACCGATTTCAGAGCCATCACTGTTTTGGGATTATATAAATGAAACTTATCAGATTGTCTTGTGGGATGGGATAAGAATATATGTCCTTGTTTAATTGAAATAGTGAGAAAAAAGAAGATGGTAACTGACCATCATGTAAGCGAAACATAAAAAGTGAGTTTTGCAAAAAATTAATGTCATTCACCTTAAGTGTTTTTAATTTGATACTTTCTTTTTGTTCCAATAATATACCATCCACCATGATATTTAAATGTTGCATTTCATTTTTATGCTTCTTATAAAAATACATAAAATTTGTCTTTTTCAGATTGAGTGATAATCTATTACTCTTAAACCACATAGATAATTTCGGTAATTCAGTATATGAGAGTTCTTAGGAGCGAATGAAAATCAGAATTGGGACAGAATACATTGGTGTCATCGGCAAACATGATATATTGCAATGACTTAGATGAGTTTGAAATATCATTTACATACACTAGAAATAATAGTGGTCCCAATATGGATCCTTGTGGAACTCCACATTGTATAGGTAATACTTCAGAGTTAACAGATTCATAGTACACATATTGCTTTCTATTCGACAAATAATCTTTAAACCATTCAAGTGGAATGCCACGAACTCCATAGCACTGCAATTTACGTATGAGGATAGTGTGGTGAAGAGTGTCGAATGCCTTGCTTAGGTCCATGAAAACACCAATGACATGTTTTTGTTCAGCTAAGGCAGTCGACACTCTATCGTATAATTGGGCTAGTGCCATATCTGTAGAATGACATTTTCTGAAACCATACTGGTCTTGGTTAAGTATATCATATTGTATAAAAATTCATACAGTCTGTTATACACAATCCTTTCTATTATCTTAGAAATACTAGGAAGAATAGAGATAGGACGGTAATTTGATACAAGAGAGGAGTCATATTTTTTATATATTGGAATAACTTTTGCAATTTTACATGCATTCGGAAATATACCAGTTGAGAGTGACAAGTTACAAAATTAATATGTACTAAAGGTGTCATTATACTACCAACAATCTGTTTTAAAAGATACGTGCTCATTTCACCATGACCAATTGCATATCTTGATTTTAACGAGTGCACAATGTCAAAATCTCACTATAATCTGTTGGTTTAAAAAAATAATTAATTATCATTTGACGCACCTAAATACTGCGAGAAATCAGTTTGTGTGGGATCTATTTTTGAAGCTTGACTAGGACCTATATTAACAAAATACTCATTAAAACAACACGCTACATCCCTAGGAATACAGAGTGTTTGTCCGTCACGCATAATTTGAAATATTGACACATTCTTTTGCTTACCAATAACATCAATAATAACTTTCCAAGTGGCTGACATATTTCCAGTAGCATTTTGAAAGGCTTCTGTATAAAACATCCTACGAGAAAGCCTTATAATTTGTGTCAATTTATTTCTATATAATTTATATCGATTAACATTGTCATTATTAGGATACCGTAAACTATATATATATATATAACATATTTCTTTTCTTTATTGATCGGAAATTCCTTTTGCTATCCGTGGATTTTTATTTTTTCTATTATTTTTCCTTTCAATTGTGGGGATATGTTTGTTAAAATAAGAAAAAATATATTCCAGAACGCATCATATTAAGCAATATTTGGGTCTGCGCAAAGTAATACATCATCCCATGTTTCCGTGATTAAATCGTCGTTGAGTAATTATATATTTTCTGATGTGAATTTGCGCTTCTTCTTAATTTCTGTTTGCTTGACGTGGGAATATTGTGTGTCGTCACAAATGAAAAATATAGGTAAATGGTCAGATATATCACTGTACAAAAGATCAGATTTCAAATAATCAGTATCAATATTAGTAAAAATGTTATCAATCAATGTTGATGAGTTAACCGTAATTCTCGAGGGCTTATCAATAGTGATATTACAGAAATTTGCTTGCAAAATATTGCAAAACTTATTCTTAACATTATTTTCTTGGTTCAAAAGATCAATATTGAAATCGCCCATCAAGTATACACCTTTGTTTTCTTGATTGATCAGGTCTGATAAAACATCCAAATTTTCCAAAAATAAATTGCTATCTGTATGAGGGGGCCTGTATACAACACAAAGTATTATATTTCTTCTATCATACATATTGATTTCAACACATATGCAATCAGATTCATTTCCTTTATTTGTCAAATCAAGTCTTCCTTTAAACGATAACGAGTGTGATAAGAACAGGGTAACTCCGCCCCTCGTTCGCATATTCTATCAGAACGGACAACAGAATATCCATCAATGTTATATAAAGGGAGAGATTTGTTGTTAAGCCATGTTTCTGTAACACCAATAACTGAAAACTTCATATCTATCGCAGACAACAATAATTGCATATTTTCATATTTCTTTGAAGACTGCGAGCATTAACGTGTAATTTGCTGAAAAAAAATGTTCATTACCAGAAAATTCTGAATTGAACTCGTCAGGTAGATAATACCGACATGGGACATTTTTATGTGTACATAAATTCATTTCATCCATATTTAAAACAAAAAACAACACATGGACCATGACATGATCGTGAACATTTGCTTAAGAATTACTGAAAGTAGACAAGAAGAGAAGGAACGAGTAGAGCAAGTCATACAGAATATAAGTTGTTTACAAAGTAATCTCGTGAATAGTGGTCGCATCGGACAATTGAGATTGCAGCGTTGCAGGTCTCATAAATTAATCTTCTTGTTTTGTTTTACATGGGACATATCAAATATAATCAAACCTTAAAATGAGTTTCTCAAATATCATTATACCTCATTAATATCAACTGGAGAGGCATTTGCATAACTTTCTTGATTGTGGTGATTTCGTGACTGGTGACACAGCGTAAGTTTGATTCAAGAACTAAAAAATAAACTGCCACATATGCCAAAATTATAAGCGTTTCCCCTAATTTGTTACAAAAAAACCCCCCACAAATTATTATTGATCATTATCCGTAATTTCTTATCAGATTCATACGAAACATAAATGCAGCATCAATTTAGCACTTATCTTTATAGGTCGTCCTTTACTCAAAGTTGAAGGGGATGCCACAGTGGTCCAGCCTGTCGCCATATACCCGAATAAAACTTCAGTTTTGTTCCTTTGTTGTACAGATCCTGAACTTGTTTGGTCCACTTCTTTTTTTCCTCCAGGTCCGTTGGGGAAAGATCATCTGTGATGTAGTACCTTTCATCCTTCAGGGTCTCGCGGGCACGGCGCATAATGTCGACCTTTTCTCTATACGAGAGAAGCTTCAGTAGAACATGCCTGGGACGACCTTCAACTTTTTCCCGTCACGATGGGCTCTCTCCACTTTCGTCTTCACCTTGAACTTGGAATGGAGGATCTACTCGACTTTGGTGACAGGATCTTCGCGTTCGCCTTGAGGAGCTTCCGGAATACCAACCAGCCTGATGTTGTTTCTTTTGGAGAATGCTTTGTTTTTATTCTAGCACCATGCTGTATTATTCATGCATAATAATAATTCCCATGAAAACAAACACACTGAGTCATGGAGTGGTCTCATTTTGAAAACAACCAAAACTTAAAAGAAGAATTTGATTAAATGCCCTTTGTTGGTGACATGAGTTGTTGCCGACGTCATTATTTCACCGCTTCATGGCTTCAACATTTACAGAAACAAAAGTTCCCCCCCCCCAAAAAAAAAAAAAAAAAAAAAAATGAGAGAAGAAACTATTATAAGGTCACACAAACCCAGTCAATTTAGAAACCGGAAACAATGTATACTTACTGTACCAAACATAATTAGAAAGGTATCACTCAAATATCTTAATGCACAAACATAATACTGAAAGGAAATCTTAAGGAAATTAAAAGTTGATTCTGGCACTGAATTAAATAATTTCTATTATGATGTTTTCATCCATATTTACAAACGCATGGCACCAATAAGACGCATGTATGCATGCACAACTATAGCTTTATAGTAAATTTTGCCCTTTTGACTGCATTCTATTAGTTTTCAAGTTCATTGCAAAGAGAAACATTGTAGCAAAGGAAGGTAAACTGTGAAACGATGCTGATAAAAATGATTAATATAAATTCTGCAATATGGCGTTTATTCACATTTTAATATGTGAATGATAAGTATATTGAAAATATCAAAATCTGCGTTTGGTTAACAAAATGGAGGTCATTACATTTGGATATGATGCATCGAACCGAAGAATGATATAAATTTAATTCTCATATCATTATCCATTTGTATCTTAACTTTAGCTTATATTATAGTTATTTAAAAGGATCGTACAGTTTTTGGTTGAGACCTAACTTCAAGTTTCTAACATTTTTGGTGAGATAATGAGAAACCTCCTATGAACTATGAAAGAGCATGTAACTCTATAGAGGGATTCAACGTTTATTTGTTGAAAATTGGTTTTGAAATGGCTGAGATATCCAAAACAGAGCAATCGTAATAAAAGGTTGGACCCACCTTTTATTAGGATTGCTTTCTTCTACTTTGTTTTGGATGTCTCAGCCATTCTTAAACCGATTTTCATATAACAAACTTAGAATTCCTCTTAGAATGGTATGCTCTGTATTATTTCATGAGTGGTTTCTTGGTATCTTGCAAAAAGTTAAAAGCCGAATCCTCATCTCCACCAATACTATATACCATCCCTTCCAAAGAACAATACTAAGTACTTTTTCATAATCTTACATTCTAATACCAGCTGTTATAAAAAGATATATAGGTATCAATAAGGAATTTCAAATCAAGTACTAAAAAACAGGTCGAAGTAAAAAAGCAGTTTTTAAAACCAGTCTGTATTGCTGAACTTTCAAGGTAAGTCACATTATGGCACTTGGTAATGGTGATCTAACGACAACATAACTCTTTGAACTGTTTTGAACAATAAGAACCAGAAATGTATTCATTCTTTTGCGTACCCAAAAATACTTTGTAAAGTGGAAAAGAAAGCCGAAAAGTCGGTAAACTTGCTTTTTTTGTATTATGATCGCGTATACTTTTGGGTTTCTTTTTCCATTCTGTATTTTGCCGCATTTCATATATTTCTTCTTCTTTTTTTCCCAAGTATATGAACCCATATAACTTTAGGGTGATGATTTGGCGGGAGCAAATAAATTATTACTGCCCATATGCTTTCTATACGCTGCAAATGGCTATGTGTGCATATCATACTGGGAGCAAAGAACGCATTGTGATTATCCATGTTATAATTTCATACCCTCATCTTTTATCGAATGATGAGGGGGGGGGGGGTCGACAGAGAGAGAGAGAGAGAGAGAGAGAGAGTATAAGATAAGGGGAATTGAATAGATGAAAAAAGAAAAACAGCCTCCGAGTCTCATTTGCATGTATATGTAACCGGGAACCGCGTAAGTGGCATTTCTCCGGCGTTGATTGTGATACCATACGGTCTGGCGTATCTCCTCTGTAGATATACAGTAAATGTCACTCAACAAAAGACCCAAACACACGCGACGGACTCGCACGTCTACTCGTCATTATACAATACAGTATCAGCTCGTGTGCAATCCATTTCTGTACAAAAGTAGCAATAATTCTCTCTCTTCTGTATTTTTTTTTAACTTTGTATTCGTCAAAAACGGAGCTGTCCATTTATATCCTACAAACCCGGTAATCCAGTGGATTTCACTTGTCTTTAATTAGCACTATTTTTGCCAAATCTGTGTTCTCTATTTCTGGTTCAATATTTTGGAATTCTCTTGATAGTAATATAAAAGAATCTTTAAGTTTGAATACCTTTGCCTTTAAATTAAAGATTTTTTTTAACATTTCAGAATGATTTATATCTTTGTAAGGCTTAATTTCAACTGAAGTCTCATTCTTACCACAATCGCTTATCGTTTACTTCAACTCCTCTTTATACTCCTTTATTTTGGGGACCTTATATCTCATGCCTCACGTCCATTGATTTTTACCCACAATCTTCTTTTCCTTCACCCTTTTCTCTGTCTACTGTGTAGATAGTCTCTTTCTGTTGTTCATCCCACGCGGCCACTTACCTTTCCTCTTTCCTAAATTACAAGAGAGCTGTCTCGTGTTAGTTTATGTATCTGTATGTGGGTACTTCGTCTATACCTTATTATATATATTATATATATATATATATATATATATATATATATATATATATTTGCCTTGTTTTGTCAGTTTTTTAACTAGATTTTTTTTTTTAATAAGGGGGCTACAGACTTCACGCCCTGCTTTTTAGCAATCCCCTCCATTCCAACATTTTTTTTTCAGTATTTGTCTTCAAATTCACAAAATTGCATCACTGTTCATAGTTTGTTTTTCATTGCATTGTTGTGTTATTATGTGTATTCAAAATGTTGTGTGTTCAACTGGTGTTGGAAATTAAATGAAGCGAAATGAATGGAATGCAATGAAATGGCCTAGTGCTTGGATCAATGGTGTAAATGGTAACGAGTGAAACAAATTTGTTGTCATGTTGTCACGATTCATTGGTAAACCTTGGATTCAATGATACCTCAGCCATGAACTTATATACACTGCACAGTTTGGGCAAAAATAACGCGTAGTATAAATACAACTTGTAAAAAAATGAGCTTTAGAAAGAGTTATATATATGTTTGATTTACAAGAGTTTAGGGGAAAGATTAATCTATAAAGACACTAATACATTCATTTTTATACAACTTATGTTGTTGCATTAACTCATACTATTACTTATAAAACAACAACAATAACAACAACAACTACACTACTACAACTATATTATACTACTACATTTTATTGCACTAAGATACACTGCTGCATTGCACTAATACCATTCTACAAAAGCTATTGTTACCGCTAACATTACATTCAATACAATCATTTCTATATACTTTTTATACAAATACCATTATCATTAGTTGCCCGTTTCTTCCTTCTTTTACTTTCAAAATTGTTATCATCACTGCAGCTTGTACAGCCACTTCTACCACTAAAACTGCAAGATAATGATGATGAATAGTATACCAAGGAGGCTTCCGATGACGAGGGCGATGTCGACGATGACTTCGAATACGTTGATGACACCAGGTCCTGTCCATCATTAGAGACACAGTTTTGACACAAGGTGAAGGATAAACCGCTCTAGAATCTCCATTATGATCATGACACAGTAAATGGTTCAAGGGCACAATGGTCTCTATACTAATATTTTTTAACGCACAACAAACGCATAAGCCAAAACACCACGATCAACATGATCAACGAAATACATTGATAAAATTGAATATACTTTGTATACTATATGTACCTGGGCACTAGAGTATAGAACAGAACAATTCCCCAGTTTGTGCATCGTGTAAAAGACCATAATATAGGTCTGTCAATAGTGCATATCCCGAATGCATTGTTAGATTACATGCACCAGGAAAGTTCAAATTTAATTGCACTGAGGCCGAACATTCATATGAGTATAAGGTATATGGTGTCTATAATGCGTCTACATGCATGTATACATCAACTCACACAGTCATAGCAACAGAAGAGGTGATGCTTTTTTTTTTTGTTTCAGTGTTTTCAGGAAGACTATACATTTGTGCATCACATCTTTGCAATTTTCTGTAAATATCATAGGATGCTGTATCAAACTTTAGGCCAACAAAATGCAACGGAAAACAAAAGGGAGACACACAGTGTTTTATTAGATTTATTATCATTGTGGATGATATCAGTTACTCTTGTTAAAATACACTCTTATGTACAATACTTTTCAGTTATACTGTACACACAATAGAATTATATAAATGAGATGAAAAATGAAACAAATAGAAAGATAGATAGATAGAGAAAAAGAAGACGAGTTGGACAGAGATGGAGAGAGTGGATGGAACAGAAATATGAAACAAAAAACAGACGGGGATACGAGTTGTTGCTTTATATTTGTCTTATTTCATTCTGGACGGTATAGCTCATCTCTTTGACTTTTATGTAATATAATTTTTTTTCAGTTTACCGCAAAATACAGTGAAATGCTATGAATAAGATCAAGTAAACATGAAAGTATAAAAACAACAACAGCCATGATAGGTAGAAAATGAAGGAAAGAAGGGGATAGAGATAGAGAGTGTAAATAGAAAGGGAATATATACCCCGATTACGAGTGATAAAGTTTTAAGAGTATCACTGTACTATATGAATTGGCGTCACTGCTCGGATGAGCAAAATGCAGGTAGTACGGTATCACGTATAGCCAGATCAACTTACAAACTCTTCACCTTTTTTTTTTCACCGGGGTAAATTTGCATGCACAATTTGCATACGGTATACACGAGAGCAGAGAGAGAAAGATAGAAGATAGTAAAAGGTAAACGAGAAAACGGGGAGAGAACGTGATGTCAAGTAGCGAATGATTCTATTCGATGCTAACGGGTTCTGACAACGCTTCTACTTCCATGTGATCCATTGTAGCCCAGTGGAATTTAATCAGTCATCAAGAGCAAGACTTTGCTAAAAAAATATCGTTTTATTGGAATCCGCGGGGCATCAGAACCAACAATCCCGCCAAAACTTCGTACTAATATCGATTGATTTGTATTTTTGCAGTTTTGGAATTCGTGTTCATTTCCTGTTGTGGAGCAAGGTGAGTATCTTTTCTAGAACCAATATATCTTGTTCACTTCATTTCATTATATCCAAGGGATCCTGTCTGAATGCTCAATTCCAGTCGCTTTTAAATTATTCTAGCTGGTATCAATGTGATATACTAATAACAAGTATCACAAGGTACTGGTACGCAGGGGATCGGCCATTGGTATAAGATATATGATTTCTGAATTTTCATATTATGCTGGCAACATAATTCACAATATTGCAGTATATTGTACCCGCCATATTTTCAGCACTTAAAACAATGCCAGAGAAGTATGGTCTACATTAGACCCTCATGTGTTTCTGCACAGCCACATTTACTGGCATATGACAGTTCCAACCATGTCCTGGTACCAAGTTTTTCATACTTCTGAATAAAAACAGCGGTACCATGTATTTGTTCAAACTCTTCTGAAATATCATCGATATATATTGGTAAGTCTTCTCGTTGGCTGGTATACATTTTGGAGTGCTTTGGAATAAAGTGGCAGGCACGAATGTTTCTGCGAGCTGTTCTTATCACATTTTCGGGAGCTTGTTATGGAGTTATTTGAAGAGTGTGTAATTTGTGGCTGCGTCTACACAAAATGGCGGACGTCGGCAATTTCCAAATATGACTTCGGATAGGCGTTGGTCCAGTGCGGTCAATATTACTTTTTGGTATGTATGAATAACTTTAAGCTATGTGTATTTCTATATTTGCCTTGTGTGTAACGCTACTATCAATATCAATTGTGGTTATAAGTGAGAACATTCTGGAGACATAATCCGTTCGAAGCCTGTGCATATCCCTGACCGACTCGAAAATTTGAAGTAAGTAAGTAATGGCAAAGACTAAGGCATTGGTAATAGGTTTGCCTGGATTGTACAATATTGTTTTGATTACAGGTAGATAAAAATACAAGATAAGTGTATCACAATGACAGATTGCGATGGCTACATTACATTGCAATGACCCCGGGCGTGGAGAATATTACACAACTAAACGATGAATATAATATCACTGATGTGTCTCCTTAGAGCCTTATTATTACCATCATCGTAATTATTATGTTGCAGTCTTTCCGTATAACAAAAGGGCAAAGAGAGACGGAGTAGAAAATTCTTCCATATGAATTTCCTCTTTTATAAACTGCATGGGAAGAAGGGACGAAAACTATTTCGTGATCCATGCACCATGTCATTTGTGTCAAATATCGTAGTTATACCATCAAAACGTGGTCATTTTTAGTTTTATTTTGGTAGCGCGTGTGACCGCACTGACTCTAATGGTCTGCTAAACAATACGGAAAACCTGCATTTTCAGGTGTAGAGAAACGTTTTAAAAATTGTTGCAATTGTTTTAAAGATTTCTTTTTTTTGGGGGGGGGATAAAAAGTCGATCTCAACCATACTGACTCAGGATAGATGAAGCGAAATATTACATATCATGTCTCTTATCTTTAGGCTCGGTCACAAATGCCTTTACGAACTGCTACGAACACCGTATTAACGATTTTTACACAATTTCGTAAGATCTTCTTAAGAAGGCTGTACAAAACTAGCGTTCGTAGACCGTTCGTAGACCGTTCGTAAGTTCGTAGCCTGGTCGCCGGTCTTGTCCAAGATTTTTTTTAACTTCTTACGAAACCTCCTCTTCGTAAGGCGGCCGTACAAACGTTGTACGAACATCTAAAGAACTACGCAAGATTTTGTAGGGTCGAGAGACAATTCTAGAAAACTTAAATTCTTACGATGATAGTAAGAACGCCTTTTAAGTCGATCATAGAGGGCTCTTACGTCTTTCGTAAGACTGCCTTTCGAACAGAGATTCCGTACGGCGTTCTTACGAACAACTCTTCGAGTTTGTAAGGCGTCCGTAAGGGGCTCGTAAGGCGTAGGTACACAATTTGTGCAACTGTCGAGTTTTGGGGGGTATAAAGCCAAACGCGCGAAGTTAGAATCCTCACTCTTTTCTAGGTGTTCGACCAGAAAGTATATCTGTTAAAAATGTGACCAGAAGGGAAGGCAATCAAAGGGAAAAGGGGGAAGGGGAAGAACAGAAAGGAGGGAGATGAGGAGGAAGGAGCGAGAGGGAAGAGTTGGAGCAACAACCTCCTCCTCCTCTACTTGTATAAAGATGCAACTGCAGTTGTAGTCTCTTTGGCACTACTGGCATCCTGAAGTATAAAAGCTTTCAACTATTACAGAATTTTCGACAGGACACGGCAGCGTCTTTTTAAAAACCAGACAAAATATACAAAAAAAACCAGTAAACCCTTCTTACGAATGACTTGAGAGTGCCGTGAGTTGCACGTACCACCATATTACGACAACAAGAAATCGTAAGATGGCCGCAAGTCTGACGAAAGAATAACTCAAACCATTCTTACGAAAAACGTACGAATTCTAGGGCCATTGTACAACTGAAAATCATTTCGTTTCTCTAAAAGGTCCTAAGTTGTTCTTGCGAATTATACAGCGTTCGTACGAAATTCGTAAGAAGGCCGTGAGAATCCGTGTCCCATCTACGAATCTCTACGAACTCCAAAATTCGTACGAACAGTGACATTCGTACGAACGAATCGTTCGTACGAATCTTTGTGACCGTAGCTTTTCCTATTGGCTTGCAAATGAAAATAATAAACTCACAATTCCGCCATAGGTTTGTACACAAGACACAGAAGTGTCAAAAACATTAACTTCCGCCAATTGCAGTTTTTCGCTAGTATAGGTCATGATTGTTATATAGTTTATAAATTACAACTCAATTGAAATCTCATGAAAGGTATATGATACAAATTATTTATCTCTTCATTTTATGCCAAAGAATAGACTTTTCGAGACTCTTATGTATTGTTCATTGCTTGGGAGATAAATGAGGCTTGGACTGCTTCTCACGACCCAAATATTTGATGCCTATAATAATATCATTGTTTACTAAAAACATGTGAAACTTGCGATATTCATAGAACCATTATACCATTCGGCTTGTTCCATTTCACCTAACATCTGTCATATCCAAAGCCAACTCCAACGTGATGTGGATTTGTGCTTTGACCGACATAATCAATGAGATTGGCAATGTTTTTCGAGGGATAGTAGTAATTTTTCATTTCTTTTTTTTTTTAGATAAGCAAAATATTGGTCATCGAAAGTTGCATTTTTCTGATGGCATCATTACTGGATATTCAGAATGACTAACGACTCATACCTAGCTATACCAAAACAAATACGGTGCATAGCATTATTAACAAAGAATTTTGAATAGGAAACAGTTATTTTGGTCAAGAAAGGAAAGGGAGAGAGAAAGAGAGAGGGGGGGGGGAGGGGAAGGGGAAGGGAAGGGGGGTAGAGAGGAGAAGATAGAAGAACGTATAAAGGGATATCTGGTATGCTGACAGCAGATAAAGTTTGTAGCGAGGTTTTAGCTTGGGAGAGTCTGAGAGGGATAGGGAGAGGGAGGGAGAGAGTAAGGCTGGGCCTACACCACTTCTGCTCCAGCCCCCAGTCGTCGGCGTTCGGCATGTGTTCGGCCGGGAGTCGTGCTTTGTTAATCGTCCACCCAAACGTTCGGCGTTTAATGAAGAGACAAAATAGCTTCCTTCGCAGGAATATATTCGCGTCCTCGGGGCGCAAAAACAAAAGAAGAAGAAGAAAAGAAAAGGCTACAATGAATGTTTAAAACCGTACTGTCAAGTGTACGCAAGGATGGAGAATTCGCGTTTAAAGTTTTACAGCTCCACGCAACAATTTAGTGTCCCATTCCTCCTCTCAGTGGCGTTGGCATATTATAATCGGGCATATTTTGCTTGGTATAAGATTTGCTTAAACAGATGTGATAAATCCAAATCCCGGAAACAGCACTTGTGGTTATGTGGTCATTTATTTCAAGTGCGCAGTGGTGATTCCAACTTTTTTTCCCCCCGACACTATAGCAAAAGAGTCACTATAGGGTCATATTTGTGCAAATAGAACTTGAGCTATATATATATATCATCGACTGAGAAAAAAAAAACCCCAGAATGATTTGAGAATAAGCTCCAGTGTCTTACAACGGACGCGTGGTGGCTTGGATAAGAATGGTGCCTAACTACCCACTCGTAAGATTCTCCTATTAACATATATAACAGATAAGCCTATGTTTTGAGAGAGAATATACTATATATTTTTTTTTTTTTGTGTATTATAATATCATGAATTGAAAGAAGAAAGAAATGGACCTCCGGACCGAATTCGTGTACATTACGTCATGTGTTCAACGTCATTAGTTCATCTACATTTACTTAATAGGAAGAAGAGACAAATAATTATGCCATATGAAAATCTAGAAGAACATAATGTGCACTGATAAAGTGCAAACAAACAGGCTAGCAAAATCCAGGAAAGATATAAACATACAATGTCAGCAGTAATTGAAATACAAAATACGAAAAATTAACATCTTCAGAGTCAGGAAAAGTTACAGAATGTAAGATTTTTTTTTTTCATATTTTCATATTTCTCGATGAAAAAAATACATCAAATATAACAAAATTAAATGAAGTACATGATATCAAGCTGGAGACATACATAAAATATTGCAAATATATAAAACATATAGTGGTCGATCGATGAAGTTTTGAATCTGTGAAAGAATGCTAAAGAAATATGAAGGAACCTACTAAAAAGCGAGCTTGTTGAGCGTAGGTCCCAGTTAAAATCGAGTTAAAGATTAAGAGTAAGAGTAAGATGAGGAAAAAATAGTCGAGGAAGAGTGACAAATGATACGGCCACTGCCTATCCCAGAGCATGGCGTATGTAGCAGACTTGTTTACTAATGACATATTTGAATTCATGGGTGTTTTTTCTGTCCTGCAGTAGTAACGAGCCATTCTATCAATCTGTATTGACCTCATTTTTTTTCTTCAATATTTGGAATTTAGTTTGTTAACATTAGTCGTTATGCTACGTCGGGCGAACCTCGGGCAAGCTCTTTGGTTGTCAAGAAGAACCTATCGTCAGAAAGGTATGCATGTATAATATTTGAATGATATGATAGTAAATAGGCCTATGCCTATTGGTCGTTTACAGATGATGACATATGTATACGTCATTACTCTGTAAGCGGCCAATAAGAAGTAGTGACAATACCCGTCCATTCACGTTGATGTGGTGGTTAATGAGGATTTCAAATCTGCGGATTCTATACACTTTAATCAAAACACACACACACACACACACACACACATACACACACACAAATGAATTCGCAAAACAAACAAACAAACAAACAAACAAACAGCTCCACATTACACAACATTCCCGGATTTGGCGGCGTCTCTGAGCACGAAGTGTATTTATCGGCAAGTTCTTCGATGTTGTCACACTAAAAACATTCTCAAATGCTCCTCATGTGCGAATGGATGTGTGTGTGTGTGTGTGTGTGTGTGTGTGTGTGTGTGTGTGTGTGTGTGTGTGTGTGTGTGTGTGTGTGTGTGTGTGTGTGTGTGTGTGTGTGTGTGTGTTTTAATCCTCAAATAGGTGCAGCTGTGAATTAAAGCTTTACTCCGTTGTTTAAAAATGCGAATCGCGCCGAGACGATGAATGTAAGATGAAGGCGAGACTGGCTATAGCCGGGTTCGCTTCTCTCTTAATATAATCCCTGTAACTGGATAAGCCCGGATTTGTTACAAATTCTAATTCAGTCAATAATTCATCATTTTATAAGGCTATCGAGCTAGACACGCTGTACACGAGTAATTCAGAGACAATGAAAGGATTAATAGAATAAGACACTGGCGTTGATATTTGATTTTCCGTAATAATTGTAACTGCCAAACAAAAGCAACATTGTTCCTACACGTTTTGATATAACTGCAGAAAAAAAGAATAAAGAGAAAAGCAAAGGGGAGATAAAAACAATCAAGCAAGGAAACAAACAAACAAACAAACAAACAAACAAACACACAAACAATCAAACAAACCCTTCCGATTCATTTGTTAGCCATTTTGGCTACATTTAGAAAGAGTCGTTGTATTCGGAGGGTCTTTTTTTTTCTTTTTCTTTAGGCCGGTTTGTCCCAGTACAACATTAATGATATATAGATTATACATTTGCGGCATGGAAGTATCACGTAGCCGTACCCTATTCCATTGAGGTCTGTCATCTTTAATTCTGATCATATCATAACCATGCCGACAACGATTGTGATTACAATAAATATGAAAATAAGAATGACATGGATATTTATATTATTGTATATTTATCTATAACTGATAATTTATGTATCATGATACTCGTGTTATTGTAATAAAGATGAGTGTTATACAATCAATTATGATAATGATAGTTAAATAATGATAACAATAACTAAAATATTTAGAATGGTAATTACAACAAAATTTTAGATAGAAATCAATTATTATCACAAGGATATGATTTTGATACCTTAATTTTATCAGTGTTAGCATTACCTCTTTGTTCTAATCATTATTATGATGTACAATCACTATAACTGATTAAGTTATTGACACGCACCATCACTCTTTTGAACTATTCTCAGGCTCCACAAGGGGTGCATTTTTCAAAACATTATTTGATGAATAACAGCCACGCATAAAATGAATTGTACCACACGTTTTAAAGCCACACACACCAGAAAAAAATAAATAAATGCGACACGTCAGAATGATTAAGAAACACCCTCGCTTTGAATGTTTCATTAAAAGTTGCAAAATTGACAAAGAGTGAAACTGTCTTATCTTATTTGCGTGGAATATATCATAATTATAAAGTCATGTGAAACAACAACAATAATCCATAATTTTCTTACACACTGTCGGATTCATAAGACCTTTTTTTCTGTTGGTTTGGCCTTACATTTCTTTTTACATCAAAGTCAATTTGACATGATGAGTCCATTTGTCCTTGAAAGGGATAATATTGGTTGACATGAGGATTCAGCTTTTAACTTTTTGCGAGACACTTAAACACCACTCTGTAAAAATGCAAAAGAGCATACAAGACTAATTTAAAGTTTATTTGATGAAAATCTGTTTTGAAATGGTTGAGATATCCAAAAACAAAGTAAAACAAAGCGATCTTGATAAAAGGTGGATCCCACCTTTTTTATGATCGATTTGCTTGGGATATCTCAGCCATTTTAAAACCAGTTTTCATCAAATAAACTTTGAATTCCTCTTAGAACTATAATTATCCTCTTCCATATTTCTCAAGAGGTTTCTCATTATCTATATTCTGTTTACCTTATTCTCTGTTGTCAAAAGAAGTGTAACTTATATGTTTTGTCGAAAAATGAAATAAACTTTGAATTGAATTGAATTGAAAAAATATCATCATAAAAAAAAGTTGGAAACCTGAAGCTCCATCTCAACCGAAACTGTACCATCCCTTTAAGCTGTTTGCTCCCTTTAACCTATTTGCCTTTCATGGCCAGTTGGTGGTATACATGAAGCCGTATTTGACAACTATCCATCTAAATCATTCTGAATCAAGTCTGGTCTAGACGGACGCCATTCGCGGAAACTGTGTAGCCTATTCATCCATCCACTATAGAACTTTTAAATAGAAAGCGACATCTCCCTTTTAAATCTATTCCAGTATTTTCAAAGAATACAGTGCAAACAAGAATTCCTTGCCCGTATAGATCATGTACTCATAACGCACCAAGAACTGTAACAGAAAAAATGGGGTATAAGATGTAAACAGTGGCAAATCATTGATATGATTGTGATGTCGCATGTATGGAACGCAAGAGGCGCGTGTAAAGTACGTCGCATATAATAACCAGGATGTAGGTTGACGGCTGTCGCGCGACAGCCACGCGCCAGCTGCCCCCGGCACGCGCCTACAAGTGGTATTAGTGAGTTTGCTCAACAGGTCCCTAATCATTATTCTTTAAATTTCAAGTAGGTCTATTTGTGCTCCATTAGAAAAAGAAGCACATCCCCCCCCCCCACACACACACACACTCAGCGATAAGCTTATCATGCACATGGCTTAACTTTCAATAAAGGCATCATTTTTTTTAGTGTGTCACTTTTAATCCTCTTTAACTTATCTAATCTTGTAAACCACGAAGATAACGGCTCTTCTCAAAATTTAATTTACTTATCTCCCATTTTGCCGAGAGTTCTTTAATTCATTTATTGAACTGAATTGAATGCAAAGTCGATGTATCTGTGTCATGCTCAGCAGTAAATTTAAACAACGTCTTGTAGGAAAAATATTGTGCAAAATGTAAGAAGAAGGAGAAGAAGAAGATGAAGTAGAAGAAGAAGAAGGAGAAGAAGAAGAAGACCCCCCCCCCCACAAAATATTAGTGGATTCTTCAATCACTTATTTCGTAATCCTAATTTGTTAAAGATGTGCATGAGTATGGATTTCTTAGCAACGTATAGGAAAAGCTGACCAAATCGTGATTTTATAAAATTACATGCGATACCGCGTTTTGTGTATGTGTGTGTGTGTGTGTATGTGTGTGTGTGTGTGCGCGCGCGCATGTGTTTGTGTTTTATTTATTTATTTTTTTAGGGGGCGGTAGCTATCAAACGACGGCAACGCACAACATGTACGCCTCCCTTTTTTCAATCCCAAGTTGTCTCGAGTGGCTCCTTTAACATTCAGTAACATGAACAAACAAACGGGAATGGAGTAAGAAGACTACGTGCAGTAAGAAAATATGGACAAAGGACAGAAAATTGCAAACAAAAAAAACGAGAAGAAAAATGATCTCGAAACGGAGGGTCGAACTGTCATAAAAGTGTTAATCATTCATGTCTTCCAAAGAGTGTTCCACGAATGCGTGCTAAAGGTTGCAATTCAGAGTACTGTTTCTTTATGTTTTATTTTAGTTCACACAATGAAAATGTGTCTTATATGTTCCAAATTCAAAGGCAAGAACTTTTTGAAGTGCTTGAGCTAACCGCAAAGAATTTTGTATGAACCCAGAAGCTCCTTTCGGTCTAGTCCTTTAAAGCTTTTATGAACAGAAGGTTGATCGATATCAATTCGATCGATATCAATATTTATATCGACGTGGACCAATGAGCACAACATAAAAATATTTGTTACGAATGTTATTTCTTCTGAGAGAGAGCATATCAATTTCCTTTCATGTTGCATTTATATCTATTTCCTTTTAATTGTATATTTTCTCTTCAAGTAAAAAAAAAACGGTAACTATTACCCTTTTTGCATCCAACATTAGGAACCGACCGATATTTAAAACTTTTGTTCGTAACGGACCTAATGCTTTGATTCTGTCATTTACTCCCGATGTCCTTGTATTGTAGACTCGCCTGATATCATTGCATTTAGTTTTGTAGCAATACAATTTCCATTTCTTTTTGTCCAGTGATATGTTTTGTGTTTGGTTTTCTTGTGAAATATGAGAATAAATTCAATATAATCTAATCAAACTCAATAGGGAAATGAGTGCGATATTAAGTAATACATTGGTTTTCAAATCCAAAGGAAGAACAGTAGGAATATGAGACTATGATAATATGTCATGTAATTTGCAAATGTGGTTACAAATTTATTGTCACCGATAATGATTGTTCAGTGAAAACAGCTGAATCTTATTACATTTTATTGTTACCTAAAGCCCAACTTTACTAATATTTTTACCCGGCTTACATTATAATTCTATACAATGAACGTTCGTTTGTGCTTATTTGCAGCTACATTTATTTGCCTGCGTATATAGTCATGGCAGTGTTGAACGCATTGATTGTTTCTATGATACATTATGTGCCGTTCATTTAGCTTGGAACGGGTGTGGGCCTGAGATTATTGCGAAAACGGATGTGGCGGAATTTTAATCATGTCATCATCTTACTCAACAAATACTACACTTTACTTGGACGTTAGCAAAATTATCCATCCTCCTCAACGTTTGAACAGTTACTCCCCTCCCCCCCCCCCCCCCCCGGTTTTCCAAACACTGCCAACGTTACTATCAGGTGTGTGATTAACATCTTTTGTAATTTCCTTCATTTGTTTATCGTTCGATGAATCCTATTATGATACTATGTCCGATTCTGATGATCTTTTGACATCGGCCTGAGAATCTAATATCTACCTTTTTTGCGATTAAACCTTAACACAATTATTACAATGAAATAAAGCACAAATTGACATAATAACCCATAAAGATATAATGCCTAAGTAATAGTTATTTGAACCTATCTGAATCCTTCGGTAATTTGTAAGAGGATGACATTTCATTTGATTTGTGAGACAAAATTCTACCACAATTATGTGTTCTTATTTTAATCTATCTATCCTATAAACAGCTTGAACTGACATTGCACACGATGAAATATCTGTACAGAAAGTTCGAATATGTTTCACCCGACTATTAAAATTCTGGGCGAATGAATATATAGCTTTGCTATAATGTTGAAAAATCGGTAAGTTATTGTACTATATATCGAAAAAAGGGCCTCGAGGAGTTTCGAATTGCAAGAACGTATACTGAGCCTGCAGATGATACAAAATTTCACTTACCTCTGATTTATTACACCGCTCGGACGCACTATGGGGCAAATGGTGCAACGTGGATATAAAAGCTTATTGATACATGTATTTTGATCCACAATATTTCTGAGACTGTTTCCATTTATAACGTCTCTGCAACGAACCAGGAAGTAAGTTTATCTGATCTGAATACTATTCCCAGCGCAAACGCATTTAATCTAATCACGGGTGTTTGTTGCTCCCGAACAATAACAAAATAATAACCCGGTAAGGGAGATATAAGAGCGTCCATAACTAATAGGAACCAGAAGAGACAAAGTTGATTTTAGGTTTTTGTGTGTTTGTTTTCCCCTAAACGAAGTTTCTTTTTGACCTCCTGCAGTCATAAGAGCATGAATATGATATTCTCAAACAATTCTACCAAAAGTTATACCAGAAAAACAAAATTGGAAAAATCTTATTATTCACAGAGAGAAAGATAGAGAGAGAGAGCGAAAATAGGCCAGCTTGATAAGAAATGATAAGCTGCACTTAATGGGTGACTTTTTTGTACAAATTGCTGGCTGGAACTGCTTTCCGTTAAGAATATAGAAATGATTACATTGGTTTCTGTTGATAGTATACCGTCTACCCCATCAACAAAACAACAGTCTTGACCAGACATCATATAGGGGAGAAAAGATGACTCCTTAATAACATGTTCTGACATAATATACGCAATTTGAGTTTATATGGTACACGTAATGAGATGGGAAGGATTTGAAAACAAGATAATGGGGGGGGGGGGGGGAAGAAAATTAAGACTGATGAAAATAGCGACTCAAATACACTGACGTATAAAAAGGAATACTTGACCAAACATACAGCTATAAATGTACAAGTAATTGACTGCATACCTGTATTGGCAACTTATTCAGTCAGAAAGTATGCATGTGATGTCCTGGAGCAAACTGGCGAAAACGGATTCGATGTGAGAAGTGCCGCCATCATGTAGTCTACTTTTCTGGACCCCTGAGTGGAGTTCGACGAGCAAAAACAGAACAAAACAAAACAGAACACATCAAACAGAATAGAACATAAAACACACAAACAAACAAACAAACAAACAAACAAACAAACAAACAAACAAACAAACAAGCAAACAAACAAACAAACAAACATGCAAGCAAACAAACAAACAAACAAACAAACAAACAAACAAACAAACAAACACACAAACAAACAAACAAACAAACAAACAAACAAACAAGCAAACAAACAAACAAACAAACAAACAAACAAACATGCAAGCAAGCAAGCAAGCAAACCACCGCTGACAACAAACAAAACAAAATAAAGCAGCAAAACACTTTTGACAATTGCAAAATTTTCTTGAAAAGAATGCATTTTGACAACAAATCATAGGTGCAATGCCTTAAAGGTATTCTTAACCATGTTAACATTGAGAGCAGTGATTTAAATCATGTTTGAGTTATCACATTTGATGCATATGTGTAGGTCAGTTGTATCACAAAACAACCTACCATATAAAAATTTTGCAATATAGCCTAAGATACAAGGAGATGATTATGACTATTTTTTTTTCCGAAATAAACCATATAACTGTAGTGGTTTATTCTAGAAACAACTTTAGTATAAGTATTGTTCATATTTTGTATATGGTTAACAATACTTAGATAACGTTGATTGTACTGATTAAAATCTTTACATTGGTTGTTTCCATCCCTAACTCACACTTTAGAACTATTTTGGCGCTCTTAAGCTGAGTTTTTGTTTCATCTGCAAAGGTAAATAATGCCTTAAATCAAGACATATTGGCATCTTGTTATATTTAAACCGACGTTTGGGGTTTTCTATTGGCAAAAGTTACTCAGTCAGTCAGTCATAGTCCAGTCGAGGTGGGTGGTATAACATTATAGTTGAGAGTTGTCATGGGAAGATGAACTGACGAATCAGTGATCATGAAGGGTCAGTATATTTTGTCATATTTGCCAGTGTGATGATGATGATGATGATGATGATGACGATGATGTTGTTGATGATGATGTGTGTATATGTGTGTTTTGAAAAAAAACAGCAACAACAAAACCCAAAATATATTGTACTGTATGTTAAAATGAAATATGGTTTAGCAGCACAAGAGAGAAGAATACAGCTGCTTATTTCTGGTCATATCAATTTAATTGTTAATATGGACGTGATATCGAATGAAATTCAAATAAAGAACATCATAAAACAAATAAGTGGTGTGGGTGATGGTGTGTGTGTGCCAGTGTGTGAAGTGGTGATGGAGGGGGGGGGGGGATGCTGGACTGTAACACATCCAGACAGTGTAACAGTCTTTTTGGTTTCACGATATAATAGAGAATAGTTATTACAGAGGAGGGTGAGAGATGGGTAGGGTCTTGTTACAGAGAGCAGAAGATCGATCATATGCAGCTGCTTTCATTCTTATATCCAGTCATAATTGGGTTATGGCTAATAGTCCCATCGGCATGACCGTACGATTAACAATGACTACCAAGGACGATTTGTCCGAGATGGGGGGGGGGGGGGGGGGGTCATAAGTTTCATCTTATTAAACGAGCGTTTAATTCATCAGCCTTTGCAGTTTGAATTATCATCACTAATTCAGTTTAAAATGAAATTTTATCTTAAAGAAAGAAAGATCTATATATATAGGTCTTCATTTTTTAGACTGCAGTATTTGTTGTTTTGAGAGATATGAAATGCTGCAACTTTCGTCACGTTCGTCACATCGTGTCATTATCTATAATTTGTAGCTTTTTATTTTAAGCCTTTCAATCTAAACCAATATTCTCTCTTCTGGATTTGTTTCCATCATTCTTTTTTTTTCTGTTAAGTTGAATCGTTACAGCACTTTAGTTCAATTATAAATAATTGGGCGTAACTGTGTTAACAAAAAAACAATAAAATATATTGAAATGTTGCCAGCCCTGTGAAATACTGGTACATAGATATCAGCTATCGCGATTTCAATGTTACTGCAATATCCTATCGTCGTCTTTACTTTTGCTTCTTCGTGCTTTACGTATTCGGCAAATGCCATTTGGCAGGGGACTTTTTTTCTACACACAATTCATTGCTGGCATGCCATGACAATGGCAAGCAGTACAGGTTACAGAGCTATGATTAATGTTATTGTAGCATTGCTGTTAATGATACAGATAGAAATTCATCATCATTATAATTTTTGTTATCGCTAACATTACCATTTCTATCATAGTTACTAGCGTCGTAGGAATTGTTGATAAATAAGCCAACTTCCAAAACACTTTTTCATACACTTAATTTCATGTGATAGATTTATAGAGATTAAAAGTAATGGCGTAAAAAAGAAAGAACCATCGCAGTTGATATAGACCCTTGAATGGGCATTTATTATATCAACATGACGTCATCATAAGCAGTAGATACTGCCGATGAAACTCGAAATTCTCTTAGACTTAGCATGAAAATGTGTGAGAGTTTATCTTTTTAATTGTATATCATATAGATGATTTTAAATTCTAAGTGTTTTCAGCATCTGTCTAATAATTGAGTATGGTTATCTCTCTCTCTCTCTCTCTCTCTCTCTCTCTCTCTCTCTCTCTCTTATCTATCGATCAATCAATCTATCTATCTATATATATATATATATATGTATATATATATACATATATCTGTATATCTATCTATCTATCTATCTATCTATATATCTATATATCTATATATCTATCTATATATCTATGTATCTATCTGTATATCTATCTATCTATATATATCTATATATCTATCTATCTATCTATCTATATATATATTATATATATATATATATATATATATTTATCTATCCATCTATCTATCTATCTATCTATTTATCTTTTTTTCTTTCTTTTTTCTATCTTTCTATCTTTCTTTCTTTCTGTCTTTCTATCTATCTCATTTTATGATATGTACCGGGCAATATATCTACATATCTATATTACATACATTAACATTTACAAATATAGGAGTGTGTGTGTATACGACTTGAAAGTTTTCTTTTGAATTTGACTGTGATTGATTGATTGATTGATATGAATTTATGATATTATGATGGAAAATGATATAAGATTAATGGTTCGATGTTTGCTTACATAGCTTGCCAGGCAAATCTGTACGATAAAATAATAACAGTGCGTGAGCTACATTGTCACGAAATGCGTTGGTAGCCTGCTGTTGACACGCGTGTCGCATGTATATTTACATCTGTTTGTTACGCCACTTGTTGTCGCCTATATTGTCCTGGATAATTAATCAATAATCAAAACCGCACTAAGACCTTGATTTTGTGGAACTGTTGTTTGCGCGTTTGTGTATAACACATTCTTTGTATACAATGGCATGAATACACATTCCTCAGGCAAGCGCTGTCGTGTGCACTGATAGTGCAACTTTTGCTTCGATGAATACGCAATACAGACGACATACATATTGCAAATCAAAGTCACAAAGATGGATAGTTCGATGCTGAGTTTGTTTACAGCGTTCCAGGCGAATCTGTACAAGAACATGATAAAAGAGCGTGAGGTATAGTCACGTTTTCAGCCTTGCTCGTGTATAATAGCCCTGGGGGTGATATAGGTACCCGAAATGTTTAACGCTCAACCCCAAAAATAACACCTTCATTTTAGAATATCTAACCACGCGCAGTAATTACAGAGATGTGTTGAATGTCAATGGCGAGTAACAATTAATTCCTTCATCCGAACACATGGTCTATAATGTGGATTGCTGTTGAGTGGGACTGGAGTTGATTGGGAGCGACATGGGCACGTTCGATATGGGCGGTGCTGTGATGTCGTTTTTATGACGCGTGCCGCGCTGAAACGCCCGCACGCCGCATAGCCACCTGTCTGGTTAAGAGGCCGCGGTTTTTGCACGAGCGCGAGCGAACAATGTCCATGATAAACCTGATGCCCTGCTCATCGGGATGGTGAGCCGGGCTGGTCTCGGCGAGTACGAGAGCACTCATAGAGAGTCACCGAACCTTCAGCAGCATGGCTAGAAATTATACGGTCATTTATCACCAAAAAAAAAAAAAAAAGTGGGGGCATGCAGACAAAATTGAAAACAAAATGATAAAGTTACAGTGCTTGAAATGACTTAAAATGTGGGCAAACGGGACAGCAGAATACGAAGTCACTGTTGGGCTTTCCAGTTTGAACACAGGTACTATAACAAGATTGTTTATTTCATTCGAGGTCATACAATGAGAGAAATCTTATTAAGTTTGAACACGTATAAAGTAAAGCTATAGGGCGTGGTCAAAGCAAATTGACAGTAAAGCCTACCATTATAAACTTTCTACTTTTGTTGCATAAACCCTCTTCTTCAAGGGTGCATTCTATATTTCAACTATCCTCTGGCTTTCGTTGAATTATACCCGTTACATTTTATTTTTGCAGACTTTTCATACTGTTTATCTAAACAATTTTTATTACTGAATAAAACATGTAAGAATTGAATTAAATGGCATTGTATTGTATTGTATTGAATTGAAATTGAATTGAATTGAATTGAATAACAAAATCATCAATATCAATATGTGTTTTAAGACTATATCAACCTCTTATTATCATTTGTGGTAGAAAAAGAAAATAAAAAGGAGATTGGCTATGTTTTTGTAGAGGAAAGTGTACTTTGATGAGAAAAAACGAAAAGAAATAATGTTTTCACTGCAAATACTTCTTGAAACGTCAAACTAATCACTGTGTATTGCAGAGATTTGCACTATTAAACATAACTTGCTGCGATTAAACCATAGTTAGATATATAACCTGCAATATGTGAGTGGCCAAAAAAAGGTTTTAGTTTGTTTAGGATTCCCTGTGTTCCTGGACAAAATTTTTGCTTCAAAAGTTGATGTGAGTTTTCCATGATAGGTTGCTATCGATGTAAAGTCCTCAAAAGTTGGTACTGTCAACTCGGGTTAAATTGATATCATTGATCTTAACATGATCACGAACAACTTGCAGAGAATAGCTGAATAGCATGTGATGTGTTTTGTGAACATTTAATGATAACTTGTTGGCACAAATTCTGCACTAAACAAGTTTCATTTTATCATCTGAAATACATCTAGGCCGCTTTAGGATTGCGATGTGACAGAAATAAATTTGAATCATCAGCGAAACAAATAAATGAAAGAATCTGTGACGAATTTTTTATTTATTTAGAGGTCACGATGTACAAATCGAACAAAAGAAGAGAACCCTGGGGGACACCACAAGAAATGGACCTCATACTTTATTCATAACCATTTATGCAAACAAATTGTTTTCTGTTTGTGTGGTAGTCTCTAAACCACTCTAAAGCCCTTCCACGGATGCCGTATATGTTTGCACTTGGTCTTCACGCTGTTTTATAGTTTATTTCATCGCTACATTACACTGCAAAAAGTCCGGTGTTAAATATGAAACACCGAGCTGGTGTTAAATTTCCGGTGCTCATTCATGGTGTTAGATTAACACCTCCAGGTGTCATTTCAAAATATAAAATTGCTTTTTGAATAGTTTCTTAGTTACTGCTCTTCTTGTTAATTTTGAATTTCAACAAGACGATAAAGAATTTTCCGATAAAGTACTTGATTTTTGAAAAAATGTGTAAACACATTTACACCACAGTAACACCAGTTGATGTGGTCTCCTATTGAAGCTGGACGGGTGTTACCATTGAAATTAACACCACCAATATCAAATCAACATCATGCGGTGTCATTATTGAATTAACTCTAGCGCAGTGTCAAAAATATCACAAGCCACAGTATCAAATTAACACCACGAAGTGCCAGGTGAACACTTTTTAACATCGTCACAATACATTTTCTACACCTGTGGGTGTGGTCCTCTATTGAAGCTTGATCGGTGTTAGATTTAACACCATGGTAACACCGATGTTTTTACAGTGTATCAAGGCGTATATAGAGACACATTCGTGTTCATATTACATTCGGTTGTCCGAAAGAAACGCAGAAATAAAATGGGATCAAATGAAATAGAATGTGCTACCACGTGTAGGGCCAGCGTTGCGTTTGTTGCTACTGTATAGATGGAAAACGGTATGACAATGTATTTAGTATATACGTGGCTTATATCTTTGCGTTGTAAATTTTAATCGCAGTAAATGATTTTTCATGTTCTCTCTGTATAGGAAGAGTAGAAAGAATACTGAACTGACTGATCATTTATCATATCAAACTGGACAGAGAGAAAGAAGGGGAAGAAGAGAATAACATTAAACAAAATAGATTTAGAAAAAGTTAGGTATCTCCGCTGGTCTAGATGTAGCTCTCAACGTTACCATGGTTACAGAGTGAACACAACTTCCATCACGGGCGTTATATAAACGGATATACAGCTGATGATGTCTTGTAATGGTTCGAAAGACCATTCAAACATCACTTCAAACATACCTTGCCGACAACGACAGACTAAAACCCCCCGACACAAACGCATCCTCCTATTTTTCCCATCTACGCGAGGTAAAAGAACGAGGCGTGAGAATCTTGGAACTCATTCCCCTCCTCCTTTCTATTTTTCAAATCTTCAGTCTTCGGACTCCATTGTCCGGTGTAGCTGACCATCCGGCTGAGTTCGTGGGAAAAAAAAAGAGAAGAAAAGAGAAACCACGACGCAATGTCCGAGTAGGTCCGCACAAGATTCCATTGTCTCACGCACCCTATTGTCTTCTATGCGTACGGACTAAAAAGCGCGTTCGAGATGCTGAGCGAACCGCTCTTCGCGAACGAAGAGTTGCATCTTTTCAAAGGCGCGACTCCTATTGTTTGGTGACTTATATACCTGGTTCAGAGGTATCTGCATCCTTTATTGTTTTGGTCCGTCCGTCGTGATTTTATCCCGTGAGAAAGCCAGTCGTGGTCTATTCTTGTATGCATTCCTGTAAAGGAAGACGCAGATCGACTATTTTTCGTAGAGGGCTATTGAATATGGAACAAACCTCGAATTGAACGTTTGAGTATGAATGAATCATGGACCTGGGAAACGTATAGCTAGTGACAATTGAAAAACATTGCGGTCGAAAATTTAAGGTTTAACCCGTGTGAGAAATACATGACACGGGAAATCACATGTACTTAACCCACAGATCGGACAAGTGTTTTGAAACGGTTGTTATTACGTCACAAATAACCGCTCTCTTACACACAAAGAGATGACTTCTGTATTTTTGAAAATCTTTCTTCCCTCATTTTTTTTTTCTCACGCTGTCATCGTGGCTGTGTTCATGTATTCACAGTATATATGCTAACGGGGGTAAAGATCATGCATAAGAAGTTGAAAACATTTTGATCGCCTTATAAGTCCCTTTTATCAGAGGATCGTACTGGTGATATGGCGTTACCGGTGTAGGTTTCTGTGACTGTCCTCCGTTCATCTCTTGACGATGATGTAATAGTTGCGCAAGGCACAAGGTGTAACCCTGTTCGTCCCTATTGATATGCGCTGAAACTCGCGGAAGTCATGCGGAATGATGTTCACTGTTATTGCACTACTTCTACCACCACTAACAATGATGATGATTAATATTACTATCATTATGATGAACAATCAAAATAATGATAATGATAATCAGAATTATAATCATTATGATAGTTATTGTTATTATCCTTATAATGATAATAATAATAATAATAATAATAAAAATAATAATAATAATGATAATAATAATGATAATAATAATAATAATAATAATAATAATAATAATAATAACAATACTACTACTACTACTACTAATAATAATAATACATTATTTATTCCTTTAAAATGATTTGAAGTGAAGAAGCGGCAGTGCGTGAACATGCCTCTTAAATAATGACGGGTCATTCATATCACCCCCTTCGACCCCCCCCCCCCTTCAGATGCAAAGTTAACTCTTTAGTGTCTTTGAAAACAATTTTCAACAATGCTAAAGTTATTCATGTTTTTAATGATAATGACTTAGCTAATGAGGGAGATGATGGGACATATTACATTCACGTACATGCTTACCGGCACTTTAATTATTATTGATCTTAACATCAATGTTATCCCCTCTACCCCAACCCCAGCTCTTCAAAACCCTTGCTACACCTCCGTTTAAGGACTGTGTGTTGCTAACTTGTATGATTATGATTGCGATATTTCATTTGCGAAATTCCTACGTCGATCGTCCCGATCGCCGCGTGTGTCCAATTGTTCTGTCCGGTCCCGACACGCGCCGCTCACACTCACCCAACACTATATACGGCGCCGGACTACTGCCTAGATTTCGGCGGGCACGTCTCGCTGAGACCGACATGTACGACGCTATGCAGGGCTCCCCAAACCAGCGCATTGTTAAGACTGGAATAAATGAGGAAGCGTGTACACCATTTGATATAATTACACATGCTTGCAACGTACTTCCATGATTATAACGACGCTTACGATATACGTAACTGTAAAGATAAATTGACTTTTATTTAAAAAATAAATAAATTGATGAGTGTTCACACCTTATTTGTCTAAACATTCTTGTCCACCAACACCGTGTGTCTATTTTACACTCTTTTACACTATAGTGTACCATATTGGCCTACCACAATATTGCATTGTATGATTAAAAGCAAAAGTGGGGCAAATTTCAACTCAATCACTTAAAACATGTTTGATAAATCTATCATGTTCTTTCAAATATTTCTATTGTGAAAGAGTTGTATCATAATACTTCGTTGCTTCGCCTGAAAGCTGTAGAAATAACTTTAAAAAGAAAATCAGCAATACAAAAAAAAAAACTGTACAGAAAATGGATGATGCTTATGCAAACTCTCTAACGTGTGTCAATTTGCCTTCTGTTCTGCATTTATTTATGTATACTAAAGTACCTTATACCCCTGATTATACTCGCTGTAGAGAATATAACATCACATAAAGTTATATGATTTCCGACCACCTTCGAGTTTTCACTCCGATACGAGCTCTCAAGGGGCTAACATGCCTTGTCAAGAACTTGCTTGATAAGAAGTAGTTCCCAACACGGATGTTATCGTCAGTTTGTGCTCTCTGCTTCAGAACATCCTGAATTTGATGAGGAACGATAGGAATGGAACTTCGAACGGAAGTATAAGAGAGCAATAGATGAGTGACGGAAACGAGAAGAGAGCTCGCGCAAAATGAACAATTTCCTTAATTCATTTCATGTCGTTCATTTTGTGCGTTCTCTCAATTTGAGGACCGTTTTAAGGCTGATAATGATAATCAATGATCTTAAAGGATATCGATGAATTGGGACAGATTCTTGTAAGAGCATGGACGATAAAACTATTAAGTGATTGAGGAATCCGTTCATGATATCCTTATGTACTGCGCTTTTCTGATTAATCATAGTTCTTTGTTGATGAGCAGAGCGTTGCGATTTCAACTTCCTCATATTCCTTTATTTCATTGCCGACAGATTAGAAAACTACAGCACAGAATTTGCGTTTACAAAGTTATGTTATCAATGATTCTCATTTCATATAAGAAGGGAAAATAATATAGTGTATGCTGGAAACATGATCATGATATAATGTGACTTTAGTTCTTAAAAGGTTATGATCTTGTGGAAATGAATTATGAGAGGATCTCATGTTCTAGTTCGACACAAAACGTTTAGCAACGAAAGGTTGGCCATCCTGAAGCTGTAGAAGAAGCCGACATGACCATGGAAGTATGGCGTGCACATGCCATATACAAGTTCGAAGACGTATATCATCACTACATCAGTTTTTTTTTTCTTAATATTGTTGGAGAAGCTGGTCTTCTGAACCACACAAAACGTCAATTCCAGCCGATTTATACTCACTTAATTTTTTCCACCTCCCACTCTGATCAAAAGTCAACAAAATGCGACGCTATCAAACCCATATAAATAGAATTCTAAGAGAGAGAGAGAGAGAGAGAGAGAGAGAGAGAGAGAGAGAGAGAGAAAGGGAAACAATGGCAAAACATATTCTAGTTCAACACAAAACTTTTTTAAAAAAGTGATGCTTTATGATTAGAAGATTGTATCTATGCGCCCACTCGTAGAGTGCGCGCGGAAACAAAGCACATACAATATCTATCATTTTCACTAATGAATGGAAGACCTAGATGCGGGCATCACAACATAAAAAAAAAGTTTTAAAAATCTCAAATTACAGCCGTGGCCAGACCACTGCATGCAACCATAAAATTTTGCATCGCAGGGAGTACACAGATAAGGCGTATAGAGCTCTGTCTACACGGCAGAGAAGCTACCAGGATAAAAAAAAAATTGTAGGAAAAGTAAAGTAAGAAAAAAATGGTCTCTTTGGAAAACATGAGGGCATATCTTTCTCTGGTCGCTTGCTCCATGAGCAATATCATTTTACAGCGACGGACCCGGTGATTCCGGAACTAGAGGAATGGCCAAAGTAATGGAGGCTAGGATCCCAACGTCCGCGACGCTTCCGAATAATTAGTAGTCGCTCACGGGAATCAAGCCATGTTCGACAATAGTGTTTGGAGTACAATGGAAAAGGGCCGAGCCACTATTACGCTGTTGCTTTAAGACTTCTATAATTCGCTTTCATTTCATTTCATTTCATTTCAACATATCTGAATGAGGGTGCTGAAAGATTATAGGGACTTGTTGAGGGAAGTCAATGATATCAAGGTGGAAATTCAGGATTTCCGATTGATAACAACATTTTGGTCTTCGAAACTATTTTGGATCTTTCTCGAGCTTGGGTCCTTTGTTCGCTTTTCCCCTCGCTTCGTTATTATCACACTAAAAGTTTAAGTGTATTTTTTTGTTGCTTTCCTAGAAAACGGTAGGTTGGTATATCTTATGTTGGCATGGTAGGTACTTCAGGAGACGAAGGTAGAAAAGAATGAAGGAAAAAAGAAGAAGGCGGAGAAAATGGGGAAGAGGAGGGTGAGGGAGAAGAAGATCGTGTACATCACCACTATTTAATTTAAGAATACATCGCAGTCGCTGCCTCGTCAATGCGTAAATCAAAACTACGTGCGAAACCGTCATGATGTCACTATAGGTAGGCCCTATAAACAGTAAGAGTCGCATGATTAACAGACCCGAAGTGCAAAGACATATTTCGGAGATGCAAGATCATAGTACAAATAGTAATCTTTCTATACGCAACATTCGTTATACCGGTGGGTTTATGATTGCTAGAATTCGAAACAATGATTTAAACGGTGTGCTTGTATTTCATACCATATAATGATTATCTTTTCATGCGACAACACGAGAAAGTGACAATTGAATACGTCAGAATGAGAAGAAATTATGGAAGTGTTATTCATTATATCAATAATCCTATTCGAAATGTCAGCGTTCAGGATTGAAAGCAGTGTTTTTTATTTAAAATGGAAGGAAACGCGAAACACTGTTGGATGTACACGGAAAGATGAGAAGTAGGCATAAGATGTAGGAAGTGTTCTGTAGAGCAAAATGACACGACTGTTTTCAAACAATTTAATGTGAAAATCTTTTTTTTTTAGATACAAGTTCGCTTCTTATCCTAAACACTTAGGACTTTTTTTTCTCGAAATGGTCATAGCAGCAGGAAAAGGATTATGGGTTAATTGGGAATGTATCTTATTGCAGAAAGGACAGGATAAACAAAGGGGTCGGCATGTTCTGCGAATATTCTGCGACCGATCTCAGATAGCTGGATCCGAGCCTCTTCGGTTAGCAATAAATTATCTGCAGTTCGATCACGGATTTGAGGATCCGGTTCCTTGAACGAATACGACATCTCTACGACGCAGCACGACGGCCCTTTCGGTGTTTTTTGCTTTTGTTTTTGCTTTTGTCTTTGTTCGGTCTTGTTTTCTTTGTTTCCAAGACTTCGATAATTTGGTCTCATCTACACATATACATTGACAGCACTGGCGTTATCTTGAATTAAAAGCACAGTTCCATATCAACGTCGGCCGAGAGGGTGTTGAAAAATACACATAAAATCAAAATGCGGTGCACAGACACAATGAGCTTTGTCGCCGAAGTTACTCTATATAAAGAGTAGGTGTGAAGTGAATGGTGCTATGACATTACCTCTGAACTACCAGTTAGAGCAGAACAAGCAAAAACGCATTCAAAGAAAATTATTCGTTTCATCCTGAATTCATTTGGGCGTTTCGTCGTTTTGAGAGTGTTTTATACACTGGTATATAAGATGAAAAATTAATGATTTCAAAAAGTCGAGATATATCGAAACAGATGCTTGGAAGGAGGTGGATGCTAGAACTAACATAGCTGATATATGCTCTCTGCTAGATGTTGAGATTTGTGTACATTTTGTTTGTTTATTTATTTGTTTGTTTGTTTGTTTGTTTGTTTGTTCGTTCGTGCTTTTTTGTTGTTGTTGCATCATCTCACTGTACGCCAGTCGTCTTATACAGCATTGTTGTTTGCACTGTACTATGGAAGAGGACAGATGAATGTCAAGTTGACGTGAAAGTGTATTTTCTTGTTGAAATATTGATAATAATGTTTAGAGCAAAACTCATTTGAGGCTACAGGAAGTGAATAAGAGAGGGGGGGGGGGGAGAAAAATGTTGATTGTTCTTGACGAGAGTTCTGGGAAACATGACATTGTCTGATAGAAGGTTGGGCGGAGCTCCAGCGACCTGGTTAAGGGCGGTCGGCGTCGACCGCCTTGTGGCTATTTATGTTTTATTGTCTGTTTGCTTGCTTTGTTTTTAGTCAAGCAAATTGATCAAATATTTAAATGACTGTTTTCTTGTTGGTGGGTCAAACTTCTTCTCTATGATGTCGCTTACTTCAGTTAAGGGAGAAAAGGAACAAACCAAATAGTGTTATACTTCATAACACTGTATAACATAACAAGAAATTTTTCCAACCACGTCATCCATTTCGATGTGATCATTACGTGCGTATTGGTCTCAGGCAACATTTCTTACACTTGCTAGGATTTAATAATCTGGAATAAATGTATTTTGTGAATGTCTGATAATCTTCTTTTCACGTAAACACACGATGTTTATCCTTCACTAAAAATGTTGTGGAACATTCTACAGTCAGTTTGCAGTGTGCAGCCGTTACACCACGTTGATGAAATAAACTTCTACAAGACAACCGTAAACTACATGTAGCTTTTTGTAATGTTCAGATTTCACTATGAAAAAACCTGGTTATTTAGACATTCAGTGTGTAAATATATCTTTCATCCCTTGTCTTTTTCTTTGGGGGAGGGGAGGGGGTGGGGTTTCCCATCGTGAATGTTCATGTGCATGACATTCTACGAAAGTCCATGAAAAGCCCACGAGACATCCTCTTCGTGCTCATGGCGAGATCATCCCAAAGTCGGCAATCGAAAAATTCGAAGGGTGGTCGGACGATGATTGTCAAAACTAATGCGCTAATGATTACCTTCTTTTCAAAAAAATAAACGGGTAAAAACACTGGCCATGAACCCAAAGTTACCCACCTCCATTCTTCATGTGTGGGAGCCAGTACAATTCTTGCATGTCCCTCATTATGAAAAATCCGTTTTCACACCTTCGGTTTTTTAGAAGTTGTGCAAGGAGCTGCCCGCACAAGAACCGTGTAGGACGTGTGGCGACAGAATTCCCACACAGACAATAATCTTGGTGCATGCATGTGAGAACTTTTTCTTGAATTGTACCTAGATTATGGGGTTGCATTCACCATCTCCCTTGCCAATGACGCATACATCTCCATTGCACATCTGTTTCTATTCATTTAGAAGACAGTTAATGTCTTCCAAGTTCTCCAAGAAAGATTTGCATGTAGGCCTATACCTTGTTGTTTAAGGTCGTTCGGATTTCCGTTACGTAGAGACCCCCAAATCAGCGACAAAAATACACACACCCTTCGAGTGTTGTGTATATATGTTGATATTATTGTACATGTATATGCTGTTATATATGATGCCGTACGTTATGTGTATATCTTATTTCATTTAATGGCGATTGAAGCATTGTGTGTACGCAAACTATATCCGTGCTCACTGCGTGTGTATGCGTTTTGAGGTATAGATACAACAAACTTTCCCATTCAACAGACTGATGCTACATAATTGATATGAGAGCACCTGTACGACAGCGGTTTTGACAGAGGAAATGTGTTGCCATAGAAACGTACTATTCACAGACTTAACAAATAAATCGTTAGTTCCAGTATACATCGAATAGTGAATGCTGCACACTTTTCGAGATCGCACTGGTTCGCAAAGACCAAACAATGGCGCAAAGTAGTTGCTGAAAACCACAAACATACGTTTAGTCATTCATAAAACGGCCGTGATAATGATAATGTTCTTTTGAAATATACCTCGATTTCATGTCAGAAATGGACAGATAACACATTGCTCTTCAAGCGCTTTTTTTGTCTAAGCCAGTCGTCTAATTATTCTCTACACGATGCCCCTCCCTTTTTTTCAATAAGGTAACTTCTCCACAGACACTTGAACTGCCAGATGGTGAGATCAGTTACGAAAATGGTATTGTTGACAAAAAAAAAAATGTTTCAATGATTTTGGAAGCCTTAATGGTGAGAAAGTTAAAAGTCTGTGTATCTATATAAAATAGAGGTGAAAAGAAAAGATTCATTTTGTGAATTGATGACCATACCCCCCAAAAAAAGAAAACAAAAACAAAAACAAAAACAAAAACAAAAAGATGAAGAAGAAGGAAGGAGAACAAAAAAAAAAACAACAACAACAAACTTTACTTTCAAGGGTACGATTTCTGCTATAGTATCTCAGGTATAAAATATGTCTATCAACCGGTTTGATCAGTATTTTTTTAGAGATAATAATTTAATTGTCTTGATCTAGTAGCCAATATAATGCAAGATGGATTGAGCTTTCAGAAAGCTCCTTAATTGCCTATTTTTCTTTTAACTGAATTCGTTAATTTGTTACATATTATTGTAAAAGATTACAGTCCCTGATTTTCCTCTATCCCTCTGATTCTTTTTAGTTTGCAAATTTGGTAACGTTATCAAGTTCAATCCGATAGGTCTGAAATAATTTATAAGATATACAGTGAAATGCATAAGGGTCAATGCAATACAGTAATAATAATGACTTTGCCATCTCTTGGAATATGTTCAAGTTCTTGTGGTCTAAACCTTAAAAGACATAATTTACTATTAGCACATGAAACAAAAACCAGTGTTTTAAAAATAATAGTTCTAAAATGTGTGTTAGGGATATATAGAAACAACCACTGTAAAAATATGATTCAGCAAAATCGATGTTAAGTATTGTTAAACATACAAAATGTGAATAATAGTTATAATAAAAATGCTTCAGACTAGTAAAACCGTTTACATTTACGGTTTATTGAGACGTCTATATCTCCTTATATTTTAGGTTTTATCGCGAAAATTTGTATATGGTAGGATGATTTGTGGTACAACAGACCTATACAATAATATGCATTAAATGTCATATCTTGAAATCTTTTTATATCACTGTTCCCAAAGGTAAACAGGACCTTTAACACTATGTGGATGGACTTTGTTGAATGAGTTTGAGCATGTAGAATTATAGAGGACATGCAGAAAATGAAGGCTCTTAATACTGTAAAGATTATCCAGCGCTTTGCTAATTGACATTTCCTTAATTCAAATGAAAGACAACAGAAGATATTGTCCAGATGGATTGGAAAATTGTATTTGTCATTTTAAAGAGACCCAGAAATGCTGCTCCTGTAGTGAAGATGATTTTGACCTTGTAAATAGGGAGCAGGAAAGGCTAGTTTTTAGCCTTCTCTTTTTAGTGTTCTCTGCTACCAACAACTGGTGTGATCGTTGTTTGGGCTCGGTCTCACATATCTTGCTGCTAGGAAAAGGTGGCAGGGGCTTTATGAAATGTGATACAAAATTTTATTGTACTGTAAATTTTGATTAGGCGATTCTTTTCTCCACTTCATTCTGCCCATGTGATGAACGTCTAGTGCATTCAGAAGGCTCTCATTTCTGATCAGCCATTTTCTTCCAGCATGATGTAGCTCGGCAAGCACAATTTTATTAACGTCCAGAATGAGAACAATATTTTCAACAAGCTACAACGAAATCCCACGGTTTCATAAACCAAAACCATTCGAGTCCGTCTACTTCGCAGCATGCGTAAGTGGGTGTTACTCCTGACCAATGGGGACGCGGAACGGAACATTAACGGCTGATTTTGGCACGCGCACTGTGCATAACTTCCCCATCCTCGCGTGTCGGTCACACTTAAAAGAACTCTAAGCCCCGCCCTTCTATTTTGTCCAATTCATTGGGGCGACAAGCGTAGGGCGTACTAGCCATTGAGATTAAAAAGCCTATTGTTGTCTGCTCGACCAGAGTGTTAATCCGTGTTCCCATTTCCACGCTCTCCCTCTCCCTCCCTCCCCCCCCCCCCCCTCCCCCTTGGTGGTGGGGTATAAAGAGGGTGCCCTGTCCGGGATGGCTGATTACTTGGAGTCGAAGAGATCCAGCGAAGGGGATCCGGCTCACCCTCCAATCGCCTCACCTATCAACCCAGTCCCAGAGAGGCAAGAATCACCACCCCTCCTGGATACCGAACCATCTCTATCATCTCGGCTATCCCCTACTCGGCCACCTTCTGCATCATCCATACCACCACCTGCTGCGTCATCCCCCCGGGCATTACCCTCTCCAGTCGAGCGGAAACCCTTGTTGCCTCTATCGCCGGGGACCACGTCGAGCGCAACTCCGTCGGCAGCTCCTCACTCGAGCGCAGAGTCCTCGGTCGTTCAGTCTTCGTGGTCGTCCGCCCGGACGTCGATCAGCATGGTGCAGAAAGTCACGCCCAAGCACGAGATCGTGAGCGCGGCTGCGGTGGCCGCCTGTGTGGTCAGCGCACCGGCGACCGTACCGAAGTCGTCGGCTTCTACTCGCTGGCAGGACAAGGGAGCGAAGGGTCGCAGCAAGAGTGACAGAGACGACTGGAAGAAGGCTAAGAAGCTCAAAGTTGAAAAGGTACATTTCTGTCGCTTATCGCTTAAATCGATCTAATTTCATGATTTCCCCTCCCTTTCCGACCTTCCCTGCATTATACTCAATATTTTCTCATTAGCGCTTTATCTTTATCAGCTTCTAAGATTCACTTTTGTGCCTAAACAAAGTTCAGTATTTCATTTTGCGCGAGTCTGTATCATGGGAATGTTCCTTGCGAAATGATGACAAATTTGACGTGGTGTGACACCAATGGTTGTTAATCAGTCATGATACAATCATTGATATCTGTCTATAGGTTAAAGCCCTTGACTAATATTTACAGATGAAAAAAAATCCTAGCTTTTGAGCTTCAAAATAGTTCTAAAATGAGATTTAGGGATAAAAACAACCAACATGAAAATGTTAATCACTGTAATCAATGTTAAGAATCAATTATACAACATGTGAACAAGAGTTTTATCAAAAAAACATTTCTAGAATAAATCGCAACGTTGACCGTTTGTTGAGAAATTATTGATATCTCCTTATATTCAACGCTTCATTGGGATTTTTTGTTTGTTTGTACGGTATAGGTTTTTTTTTTGTGATACAACTGAACTATATCAAATGTGACAATTCGAGCATTTCTTTCTTTTTTTTAAATTGCTGCTCCCTATGTTAAAAGGTGGCTTTAAATGTGTCACTAATATAATCGTTGCTCTCAAATTGTCTATGGATAGCCTAATGAGCATTTCATTTTCTAGTATTTAGACAGCAAATACAATGTATCGCAAATTGAGCAGTTTCTCATTTTTTTTTTCTTTTCATTCTCAATCTATTTGTCGATCAGTTCGATGACTTCCAAGAGTGGATCGATGGTGACCTCACAATGCGCTACCATCCCAAAGATGTAGACGCCCGCAAGCATCTTAGTGGGTGGGCCATGCGCAACACGAACAACCACAACAAGAAAGTTCTGAAGAAATCCTGTCTCGGTGAGTCTAACTTTCGATCAACTTTGTGTGTATGATGTGTGTGTATCGTGCTAATATCGCTAGTCTTTCGATCATTTCATTGCATCAACGACGTCAAGAATTCGCCATGCTATTACTCACAAGTGCAAGAGTACCATCAGCAAGCCTTATTTTCTGTGAAGTCCATGATGCCCAGTGGTCCTAAGATTTTGCATTGTGGCAAAAAGGTGTAAAAGAACGAAAGAAGATTTTATTTAGTACTGAGTAATAATAAAAAAAAAGGACATTCACATAGCATGATATTGTGCGCCAAGAATCTCGCCATAAGTCAACACCAGACTTTCTCTAATTTTCGTCACAAATTATTATTGAGACCAATGAGATCAAAGAAGAAGGCGTTTTTTTTTTGTTTGTTTCAAAGATTCTAACGAAAGAGAAAGTAATCGTCTCGTGTAGTTTGAATATAGATTTTCTGGTTTGCCACCGTTACCTAAAATCGCACTCTAGGAATATTCCCATACCCATTTATTCATGGTTGCAGCTCTACTATTCCAAACTTTAAGGTATTCGTGGGACTGTGTACGGAGGCTAAGACAAGATTATAGCGATTACACGATTGATCACATTAAACACAATGTACAGGGCACAATACTATTATCTGCCGTTCTTGGACTGTATCAGTCGGTACTCTTGAAGATTTTCTTGTTGTGTCTGGGAGAAGGACTGGTCAGTCTGAGTTTCTCACGGTCAGGGAAGTCGGACCTTCTTTGAAACTCCTTTCATGCGGAACGAACAGAGAGCGCCCTTTAAACGAACAAAGAGCGCCCTCAAAGCCCATTCATGTTGGGCAAGTTCAAAGACTCAAAAGGCGCCTTAGAATCTCAGTTTCTTCTTTTTCTCTCTCATGTGAATAGCATTGTGTCTCTCCCTTCACCTGGCGCATACAAAAGCGTGAGAACCGGGAACCTCTAAAACCGTTAAGGGACCCTAGGAAGCACTATTCACTGTTGTTTCGTTGTTTTCGAGTCTTCCTCCTTTTGTTATCAAGGGTGCGACACTCAATAATAGTATGTGGTACAACACACATCAGCTTTGTCCAATTTTGCGAGTCGTTATAATAGCTGATATGGTGCGACGGTTAGTCAAGATGTGTCACAATTGGTAGGTTTGTTTATATGAATTCGATTCGGCGTTTCTTACATGTCTCATGAATGCTTGCCCTTAGAGAGCTACCAAGAAGATGTAACCATAGCAACTCAATTGAGTCGAGATTCTTTATTGACTGGCTTGTTTCGGGAGCCATTGCTGTAGCGAACACTTTCTTTAGTGAACAGTCTTTGGAACTTTTCTTTCGCACTGACTCAAAGATCTTGAAGATTTTGAAGTCTATTGTAGTGGTCCAACCTTTGTTAGATTTGGCACATTTTCGCAATATTGTTTAGCAAACAAACAAGTGTTTGTAAATTTTAAGACGTGCTAGTAGTCTGGCATGATCATCCTTTTTGTTTTTCTTCATTTACGAGTTAGATCTGCTTTTAATCATACAATACTTCTAATACATACATAACGTCTTATACTTTTTCTGTCCTTTTGCATTTTATTTTCACCGTGATAAAGCAGCATTCTTCCTTTCTTGCACTGCTCCTTGTCCTTTTCCAATCTAAAGTGCATAGATCTTGCCAAAGAAGCATTTGATAAAAAATCCATATTAGTATTGTCTTCATAACCACGTGTCATTCTCAATTCTATGTACCATTACAAGTACTGTAACAATGTCGGATAGAAAATAATTAATCGATCTCTTCATCTTTGTTCTTTTCCCAGGGGTGTTCATCTGCTCAAAGCAGTGCCGGACCAGCACGGGCGATATCGTCACCGTACGCCCGGCCACCTCCGATAGAGCCCGCCGTAAGCAGGCGGACAAGAAGTGCCCCCGGACGGGCTGCGACGGGAAACTCGTTCACCAGATCTGCGCGGGGAAAAGCGGATATCCGGTCACGCACTTCTGGCGAGTCACGGGTAAGTTGTGATGCAGGAACTAGCAACTCATCTATCAGTGTTCATTCCCCTTAGGTTTCTTCTTCACGTATAGCTTGATTTCCCGTCTTCAGTTAAGTGGATTGATTATACAACGCGTTACTGCTTGGAGAGAACTGAATAATAATCAGTTTCGTCAAAACAAACAAACAAACAAGTGTCCCTTCATCTTCATACATTTATGTTATAGGTCGATTTTGCGCATTATTTCCTCTTTGTTCAGTTTCATCATCCACTTTTTTTTTTTGTCAGACATGACAATGATATAGACCTACACTGTATTTTCGTCTTAATGTTGATGACAGCTTAAACCGAAATTGAATGATATATTGCTTTGAGGGGACCTTGTGTTCGATTTGTAGAGAGTGTGTGATACGATGTTGTAGAGTTGTTGAATCCACAATCATTCACTGTCAACTTATACCCTCAATGGAAGGATTTTTTTTTTTTTTTACCGCGGTAACAACTTAAAGCATATTGACATCGAACGGACGCACACACACACAAACACACACACACACACACACACACGTATGGCTGAATGTTAATAAAAAGAGTTGGCGAGCTAATACCGTACGCCACCATTACGTGTGGACACGTGGCGAGCTGGTGGCGTGCTAAGAGCAAGTAACTTGATAGCGGGCGTGGGCATAATTCGTGACGATAACTCGAAATTTGTATGTTGCTGTAGCATGCATTCCGCCGCTCTCTCATCTGGGTTGTACTCTCTAAATATACCACTTGAAGCTTTACTACTGCACGGTGTTAAAAGGAATAATAAAGAAACTGTAATGGGAGGGTTAAACAGAAATATGCATGTTACGAATTGGACGGTAATACCATTTACAAGACAATGATTATTACCAGGGAGGTTGCATCCTCTTTTAATATCCTCACTGAGTGAGTAATTTAATATTATGCATTTGTCCTTTTTACGGAAATGTATTGAATTCCTCACACGAGATTTGATGACGAAAGTGCATCCTGGTATATCATAATACAATAATTTTGTTATGACATGATCTGTTTATAGTGTGCTTCAGTTTCAGCGTTTCACATTTTGCTCGCATAATATAATAAACATTCACTAAGTTTTACATCGCAGTCTATAACGAACGAATGAACAAACAAACAAACAAACAAACAAACAAACAAACCCATATATATCATCATTGTAATGCTTATGATGATGATGATGATGATAACTATGATAATGATGATGAAGGTGATGATGACGATGATGATTATGTTGATGATGATAAAGATGATGATTAATGTTCTCACTGTTATCATTTCAGACACGGTTATCCTCTTCCAAGCCAAGGGCATCCACGACCACCCAAGACCTGACGTTGTCAAGACAACGTCCCAAGCCAAAATGGCGCTTCTGGAGTACCATCGCACACACAGACACGAGAGGCCGAAGGAAATCTGCAAGAAGGTGGTTAGTACTGAATTTCCCTCTCTTCGTTCATTTTCTTTGACTAATTTTCGTATTATTTTCATGCATTGGTATCTAAAATTCAGTAATATGGAAATAATACGAACGGTATAATCCCAATACACTCATACACTTTAAAGAGGTGTTATATAACATCGTTATTCACCCGCCGATGCAGCTCAATCAATAAATAACGTGTGAATAAATGCACCGTGTTTAAGGGCATTTATATATTAATGTTTCCTTCTCGGCTATGCTTGTGTTACAAAATGAAGACATCAAAGAAACATTACACCACCAATTACTGTAATAATAATTAGGGTTCATCTCTAGGTCATCGCTAATTGATATTTCACAGTTGATATACTTTTTTTCTTGGTTACATTCCCCTTAGAAATAATTACAATATAATGTATCATATTGAGACCAGTCATAATCTTACATGATTGAAGTATCCAAAGTATATTTGTTGGCATTGGAGTGAAGTAAGGAGTGTTTAGATACGCACTAAAGTTCGTCGTTTTCTTGCCAACCTTACAGGGCGTTCACATTCACAAGTCGTTCAACCGCGTGGACCGCGTTGCGCGGCAGCTACGGGAGGTGCAGAACACCGATGGGGGAGAGGCCCCGATGGAAGTGCCCAAGGAGCCGTACACTCTCCGCTCGCACCTGCGCTCACTTTGGAGCGGCTCGGCCCAGCGGCAGGGGGAGGCGGACAACCATCAACTCATCATCGGACAAGGTGAGCCGAAAGATCCGCCTGCACTGTGGTCGTGTTTGGTGTCAAATAAATGAACCTGCCGCCTTGGTCATTTATTAGATATCTGCGATCAGTTCTTCCATCACTTAATAGGCTTACCCGTCTTCACAGTTTTCAGAAGGTTAACATATTCCAGGTTTACTTACCTCGTGGTCCTACCATGCATATATCACTTTTCCCTTCCCAAATCTATTTCTCTCTCGACACACATTGACCCATTGCTGTTGATAGCACAACCACATTTTTTTTTACTGTCTGTCTGTCTGTTAAATTATATAATTATCTATATACCTGTCTATACACGTCTATTCATTTCTCCCAGTACCTTTCATCTCTCACACATCTCTACTATATCTCTTTTTTTCCCTGCTCTCATTCAATGCTACTTTCCATACTTATCTAAATATCAAGATTCCCGACGTTTGTTCGCAGTGCTTTTTCTATTGTTTTGGATGTTTTGTAATTAACAACATATACAGATGCCTCACTTAACGATATCTGATTTTTTTTCGTCTTTTCCAGGCTCCTTTCAGAATACGTACAACAGGCAGCCGGGGTACACTGCCTACACCTACCCGGGGACGCAGCTCGATGGGTGGGGTCAGTACACCGCGACCCAGGATGACTATTCCGCCTTCATCAACTACAAGCCCATCGACGGCCACCACCAGTCCGCTCCGATGGCCCCCTACCAGCCCGGGAACTACACATACAGCGCGCCGCTTCACTCCAGCGATGGGACGACGTACGACTACAACTTCAACGGTAACGTTGTGCTCTCGGCGCCCGCGGCTCAGGCGACCGCGAAGACACACGAGGAGCTGGAGGTTGGAGCGATTCATGGCGTGGAAAATGCACACAAGCAGAGTTTTCCCACTGCTTATCCAGGCTACTCGGCCGATTTCGGCCTCATCTTGCCCAGCCAGGCTTCCCATATTGATCTAACACCCTTGCCCCCATCTTACATCGAAAGTAGCACCGCGAGTCCCAACCACCACAACGGGCACACCACCGACATGACGCCAGTGAAGCAGTCGGGACTTTCCCCACTAAAGCGGCCGGCTCCTCCCGACTTACACTCCTTGCAAGAGGCCAAGCAGCCCCGTCTGAGCGAGGAGCAGAGCACCTCCGTCACCGCGTCTGCCACCATCAAGCTCGCCGAGCACACGCCGTCCATCAACATCGACCTATCCAGCTTCTCCGACATCTTCGACATCCCCGCTGGTCTGGGCGACGAGGGTCTTGCTGGTAGACCAAAGACCCCTGTCTACCAGTCGCTGTCACCTGCTGCACCGACCCGAGATGGCGACTCCGCCGCCGCCGACGTCCCGCGCTACTCTCACGCCAACCAGGGGACCGAAGAGGATTGCAGCTCGCCGAATCTCACCGACGACAACCAGCCACTCGCCGAACAAGCGGACGGGAACTCCTCGACGATGAGTAGCCCCATGGGTAGCGAAGAGAGTCAGGCGTCCGGATCCCACTCGTCACCCCCGCCATCCTCGCATTCGCCGCCGAACGCGGGGCCAGTACTAGCCACGCTGAGCACTCACGCCCCGTCCAACGTGCCCGTTACAACAGCACCGGCGTCCAACGACAAAGACAATTTCATCGACCAACTCGTCTCCATGTACTTGGGCAAGGAGGATAAGTCGATCTCGACGATGAAAAGCGAGCTCCACGTGTACACGGAGAGTCAGACTGGACAGCGAGCCTACGCCTACCACGGGGTACCGGATGATCACGCCCACGCCCACGTCCACGCCCACGCCCATGCTCATGCCATGACCTCTCAAGACCACTTCCGGTCCCCAATTACAATGACCGGTCACGGTACCAGCGGCCACTTCGATTACAGCTGGTCATCAGATCGCAGCCAGGCCTACCGGCCATCCACCGGCCTGACGCCCGTCACCGATAGCCTCATCAGCCCCCTCATGTCTGGTCACTTCGACTACTCCACGTCGATCACGGACTTCTACAACAGCCACCACGCAGCCGTGGCAGCGGCGTCTAGTTCGCACAGCGCTTCGACGGCCTACGCCCCGTCCTGTCAGAGCCCGACCACTCCCATAATGTCCAGTACATTCAGTCACGTGACCACCAGACATCTGTTCTAACTGCATGCACTTCGATTGCCAGAACAATACTAACTTCAACTTATACTATTACAATCACTGTTTCTTTCTTTTTGTTTTTTTCTGGGACGAAACTCCGTGGTTTCAATTTCTAATAACAGTACATGTGGAGAAAAATTATATCAATGAAGCTTGATTGTGAGATAACTTAAATCTTACATTTGATTACTGCGAACTTCCATTTTCATTTGTTTCATTCCTAGTCTGAAAACAAGTGGGTTGATGGGCGACTCGCTTCGACGCAGATAGTGAAGGCCACTTGGACTGAAACATTTTTATCGTGTTCGTCGTGTCACAAGGGAAAAGGTATCACGTCTTCTTCCTCCTATGTGAGCTTCGTTTATTTTAGTTCAGAATCGCATCAGACTGTTGAAATAATGGCACGGTACGGAAACATCGCACATTCACATTTAGCATTCGTTTTAGCGTTCGCTCGCGTCTGCGCGTCGATCGTCGGACAACGGCGTTCGAAACGCGCTGCTGAAACATTGCTTTTCCTCTATGTCGGGGGCCATCTGACAAAATGCTCTGAATGTGAAATGTGGTCTTTTTTATATACTATGAAGATGGATATTTTTCATCTTGAATCATTGTTGGACATCTTAGCTTGCATCCACGGTATTGCTGAAGATTTTGTAGAGAGATTTCATGAGATACGGCCTTCTTCTCTGAGTTGTTATATCGGCTTGTAGAATAGGACTGTTTAAAGTGATGTCAAGAAAGAGTGATGCTGTAAACTTTTCCCTTTTTTAGAAGGAACAAGAAAGATGTATAGAAAATATTATTTTGTATATAGTCTCCTTTTAGTTTTTTTCTGGAGTTATTTGCTAATTCGAACTATATTATTTATAGTGTTGTCACTGTGTAATTATATTGTTTAACTTGGTGCTAAATAATGTTTATTGACTTCCATTTACTTGAGATTATGAAATACTTTATGTACGACGTGATCTTGGAAAAAGAGGATAATTTGGAAGTAGAGGCTGGGGCATAGTGCAATTATATGTTATTTCCATCTCCTTTTTTGTAAAAAAAATTGACTTGACAAAATTTGTATTCATGGTATTGTATGATAAAATAATTGGTGAATATAATCACACGTTCAACAGTTTTTCCCCTTTGCACCATCCTGTTGCAAATTGTCAATGAAAAATTATTTTGTTACAGATCGTTTTTTTTAGATAGTCGCAATACTTTGTGCCTTATGAGTGACGCACATTTGAATTTTGCACCTCCCAAATTAATCGAAATTATTTCATCTTGGAAAAACTCTTATTGGAAAGTGATGAGGAACAGAGTCAATTACTGAATATATAGATGCGTAAATTGCTATTTTATTTCATTTCAAAATGCACCGAAACCCGCAAATTGCTCCAAAATATTAGTGTTAATTTCGGAGGACAACAGCATTGACGTTCTGCCTACTAAATGCAGAACTTAAAGATTTCTGACATTTTTTTTACGCTGTTAATCACGTGTACCAAACACCGCCTTCAAGTAAAACCACATATACTCTGATTACTTTGTCTAAGTGGTTAGAATATATTACCAGAATGGGTTTATACGCCAGGGATAACTACATTATCTGTGTTTTTTTTAATACTACGCCTGTATTCCCAGCATCTGATTCCCACCTTACCTTGACAGTCCCCCAACGTTTCTAAAAGTACTTGACGAGTGTTGAAGATCTGTGCAATAAATATTGCTGAATATTTAAACTCTGAATGACTTTGCTCATTTCACTCAATGTGGCTTACAAAAAAAAAAAAAAATAGGAGAGCTAAACTATCTCTCCACCTTCTCCCTCTCTCTCTCTCTCTCTCTCAGTGTATATATATGTGCGTGCGTGCGTGTGTGTGTGTGTGTGTGTGAATGTATAGATAGTAGTAATATACAGATAATAGTAGTAGAATAACAATAATATAGCTTAATCTTTCTCCCTCTCTTCTTTCACCCTGTCTCTCTCTCTATACTTCTTTATACATGTATATATATATACGCACACACACACACATTCATATATATATATATATATATATATATATACATACATATATATATATATTCATATAGATGATATATATATAGGTAAAGATACATACTACAGTAGCAGTACAGTAACTGTTGTCTGTGTGTACCGCCAAGTTAACAGAACTAAGAAGAAAGACATATATTCTTTATCGGGTTCTGCCGTATCTTTGGCAGTATGTAAATTATGAAATTGAAGAATAGGGCATTCGAAAGTGATCTGATACATAGTGATAACAACTTATATCATGAGGAAAAGCAAAGTTAAAGTCATCACATTCTCTACAGGAAGAATGTCATGCACACTTAAAGGGATGGTATAGTTTTGGTTGAGATGGGGATTCAGGTTTGAACTTCTTGTGAGGTAATTAGAAACCACTTATATGAAATATTGAAAACCATCTAATTTTTAGAGGAATTCAAAGTTTATGTGATGAAAATCGGTTTTGAAATGACTGAGATACATAACAAAAAAACAAAGTTAAACTAAGTAGTCCCGATAAAAGCTGGGTCTCACCTTCTATTAGGACCCGCTTTGTTTTGTTTTTGTTTTGTTTTGTTTTTTTGATATCTCAGCCATTTCAAAACCAATTTTCATCAATACAAATGTTTGAATTCCTATTAATATTGTATGCTCTTTTATATTTCATAGGTGGTTTCTCATTACCTCCCCAAAAAGTTGGAAACCTGAAGCCCCATCTCAATCAAACTATACCATCCCTTTGATAAGTTGCTCTAGTCTACAGTGGTGTAACAATGGAAGCAGATGATGGTTCTATGGCACGACGACGGTGAAAGTATTTTATTACATGTATTCTTCGCGATGAATCATGATGAAAAGGAGGCATTCTCAAACAGCCACATACACGCGCACGAGAGCTACATGTCCACGCACTCCCCATTTTGCATTGCAGTCAAATGAGTAGAAAGTTGTTTTGACGTCATTGATGCAATAGTACAGTAATATGAAGAGTTTGACTGCAAAAGGGTTTAAAGTGTCAGCTCTAAACATTTGAAAGTATCTCCACCATCAGATAGAGCAAAATAAAACTATGATGCAGCACACTCACTTGTTCCATAACGAGGAATATTATTGAAGTTATGATTAAGAATATCCAATATTTTTATTATTTCTATCATTTTTTTTGCAGGTTTAATCATAAATATCTCAAAATGAGCAAAAGAGAAATTAATTCGTTTTGCAATCAAACTTTTTATAAATGATAACTATAATTATGGTCTCACTTACCCAGGGTAGCCTCTTCAGTATTATTACTGGTCTCCCAGAGGGCCCAGCCATTACACGTATCATTTATACATTGTACCAAAAGATTCCAAAGGTACCCATTTTTACACTTGGTTGAGGGGGACATCATGGGTACAAATAACAAACAAACAAACAAACAAACAAACAAACAAACAAACAAACAACCGACAAGCAAACATCTTGTCCATGAACGCAAGCACTTGGCACGACTCGACCGTGGAACCTCCATTTCGAAGTCAGGAATTTTATTCATTATACCTCAATATCCCCATATGATGTTCCATGATTTAATGCTACTGAAGCAGTGATAATGTTCATGATATTTGCATAATCTCCCTTCAATCTTCAATGTTTTGCTGCTCACATTTCATTGAATTCACTTTCTTCTTTATAGACACATTTACCTTCAACAATAGGGCATAACTAAGGTGAGCAAAACAATTAACAACATATACACACGTAGAGATTTTCTTTGCTCAAATTCATTTATTTCTTATGTAATAAATAATGTAATATATGACCTCCTGACAATTCGTACATAGCATTCTGTATTAGTATATTGCCTCTAGTGAAACATCACATACTTGTACAACCATTGGTTACAAACTCATACACAAATAATGAATGCACATGAACATATCAAACAATGTCTGGCAGGGAATGAACACATATTCCGAAAATAATCTGTTACACTTTACTCCCGGATATTATTGACAAGAATTCTGCAAAAATATAAACATATATTATTTTTGGACATTACAGAGGGTACTTGTAGATGTACACCTGCAAAATAAAAGGTAAGCACAGTCATTGTATTTTTCGTAAAGTTGGATTTATCATTATTTTTGTGTTTTGAGTGGTACTGTAGAGTGGAATGCTTTGCCTTTTCCTTTTGATTTCCTTCTAAAATCTAAAAATATTGCATGCCAAAACATTTCTCTGGGTTTTAAAATAAAAAAGTCTTTCAGGTGTCTACATAACAGCAGAAGTTGAAAAATGACTAACACCTTGGTATATTTCCTCTGCAATTCCTTGCCGATGCATCCATCTGATCAATGAAATAGAAATCATTACATTACATTGTGCACATTCATTACAACTTTGTACTGCTTCATCATGTTACAAAACTATTTACTGAATGATTTATTCAAACATGACCGTTTCAGGGGAAATATTGAGCACGGAAGGTCCCGCCACTCACAGACTTTACTTTGTTGATTTCACTCTCAATCCCAAATTTTACCAAAGTTTCATATTTACACAACATCAGAAACTGCAAGCAGCAAGTACAACAATGCCGCTCAGATCTTTTTGTATGGAAACTGAAAATAGTGTTAAATGATGCCTTTACGATTTGCTGTTGATTCAAACCACACGTGAAACTGGACCGACATACAGCCAACCTTGCTTAAGTTGACCTCGCATAAGTTGAATAATCGCTCAAGGCAAAGGTTTTGTCAAGTCCTCTTCTTTTTATATTCTATTGATTCTAACCCCTCATAAGTTGAATTTTCTCTACGTCAAAGCTATTTCTTCAGTCCAAATAGATTTGACTTTGGCAAGGTTGACTGTAGTATATAAACTGAAGATGGAAGTGTAATCCATACCTAGATATGGTCATTTGAGACTGGCACTGACAATACATCTGAATGTCAAAAGGGATAGTGCTCTCTTCAGCTCTACTTCTTATGGAATGTACATCTTAAAGGTGCTTGGGATGACTTCATGCCATGACGTCAAGATCTCCACAAGCTGAAGCCAGAAATAAATCACATCATTATCAGGTCATTTCTGTATTTTAGTACAGAAAAAAAAAAAAATGACAAAGAGGACGCCTGGACCACCAAATTTATCATCAAATAATCTATTCATCATAATTAAACGGTACCTCATTGCAAACAAACTTAAAAAGAGAACAGCTAATTACAGTCATGGAAAATGGGGACTGCCGAATTCACCTCGTTGAAAACGACACTTTGTTGAAAGCAAGCTCATTATAATAGCATTTGCTAGGGTGACCCATCAGTGGTTTATACAGTACTCTCCGCATAATCGGGTAGGCTCGGGCAGAGCGTTTCTTACCCAATTAAGCGGAGTACCCGATTAACAGAAAAATATGTCTCGTTCACAACGTTACTGACACACACAGTGTGTATTTACATGCATTGTATACTGCACCAAACACCTACACTGCATGCTTAACACCCGTGCTCGCATGGCACATTATAAATACCTTACGCTTGCTCAGTCACGAGCAATATAATTTACACTCTTTTCTATGGACAAATATGTCTTCAGAACACTTTGTTGTTTGACTATAGACTCCTCGCTAACACGCAGATGTTTTCCGAAATGAACACGTCTCTTTGCGTGCACAAGTCACGTAGAACGTCGGGTTACTTTTCGAGAAGTGACTGGGGAAAAGCAAAATTATATTGAGCTGGCCAGATGGTGCACGGCCTGATTTTCGTTGCAAACTTCTCCTATTGTGAACATTGTTGCGGAGCAAGGCAGGAGCACAAGTGTGTTCAACTCCTGTCTGTCTATGCAGTTGTGAGTGCCTGCTACATTTGTAATGTTTGTTTTCGTGTGGCAACTCGGTACGTGTACAAGTGTTTGCATGTTTAATCACTCCTAAAATGATCGGTCTTCTTTGCAAATTAGGCAGACATTGTGATTAGCTGTGACAAATTTGACATGCATGATTTTGTGAAGTGTTATATCTGCGATAAAATGTGGGTAGAAATTGGATCACAAGAAAATTCTTGACCCGTTTATGCGGAGAGGCAACCCGATTATCAGGTAATTTTAATGTGCATTGGAACTGACTCTGACAATACAACCCAATTAAACGGAGTACCCGTTTAAGCGATACCCGATTACATGGAGAGTACTGTACCCTTAATTTATGGGAACCCTGAAACAATGCATTCGACACACACAAAATAACAAATTAATGGCATAATTATTTACCATATTGCTCTCTATATGAACTCTATGGACTCAGTGCCTTTACTGCCTGCAAACCACAGCTACAGTCCTTATACCGTAAATAAACCAACTTTGCGTGTGTCAAACGATATTCTTATGTCTCTAGATAAGGGCCAAGAGGTAATAGTGATTTTTCTCGACTATTCATCCGCGTTTGACACTATTAGTCATGATGCCATCCTGCGGAGACTGCCTCAGTGGTTTGGAATCCGAGGTTGTGTACTTGAATGGTTTCGATCATATCTTACATCTCGCACACAGTCTGTCGTCATTGATAGGATCCAGTCATCACCCCACACACCGACCTGTGGGGTCCCACAAGGATCAGTTATTGGACCTTTGATTTTCACAATGTACACTGCTCCTTTGGAAAATGTAATTGAAGCACACGGTTTCTCTAAAATGTTCTATGCAGACGATACACAAATATATGTATCTTTCACTGCATCTGACATGTCAGAATTACTTCCCAGAGTAACAAACTGTATTGGAGCAGTTAAAGAGTGGTCACGGTTGAATGGTCTCATGTTGAATAGTAAGAAAACAGAAGTTCTTCATATGACGTCCAGATTTCGTTCTCATACGTGTAGTTCCTTTCCACCCATTGATATTGATGGCTCACAGGTTCTCCCTGTAAAAATGGCCAAGAATCTTGGGGTCGTGTTTGATAATCACTTTACGTTGCATGAGTATGTTACTTCTAGATGCAGGTCAGCCTCATATGCTTTGTATAAGATCAACAAAATTCGACCGTATATTGACAAAGGAACCACTGAAAGATTAGTTCATGCATTTGTTATGTGCTACATTGATTACTGCAACAGTCTTTTGTATGGCTTACCAGAAAACCAACTCCAGAAACTACAAGTTATCCAGAATGCTGCTGCAAGGCTAGTGACAAAGACCAAGAAATATGAGTCAATATCACCTATCTTACGTGCCTTGCATTGGCTTCCTATCAGATCACGTATTGAATTTAAGATCTTACTGCTTGTTTATCAGTGTTTCCACAAAACTGCTCCTTCTTACCTTACAGATCTCCTTGTAAAATATGAACCTATGCGAGTTCTTAGATCATCACGGAAGGATCTATACGTAATACCCTCCATTTCAACAAACTATTATGGCAAACGTTTCAGGCATGCTGCCCCAGAACTGTGGAACAGCATCCCAAGTGATATAAAACATGCGAGTTCCATTAATAAGTTCAAAACGTTTTTAAAAACGTATCTGCTCAGAAAGTAACATAGTGATTGTTGATGATGATTTATGCAGCATTCTACTGTTTCTGTAAAATTTTATATTTTTTTGTATGCTTCTTTGTCTCCTTCCAAAGCGCATAGAGACCTTGCCAAAGGTATTATGCGCTATATAAGAACGGTGATAATAATAATAATAATAATAATAACTTCACACTGAAATCACAACCCATGAAGAAAGAAACAACACCAGGGTCAATGATTCGCTTGGGAAAAAAACATTTCAGTTACAAAATCGGCTTAACCCTAACTGCACTGGGGGGCATAAATTATCATAATCAATCAAAATAAATAAAAGAAAACTATTTTCTAAAATTTAAAAACACGATCTTGTAGATTACATCGCACACTACCATTGTGCAAAGTTCTGCGGCGATCGCGCGATCCACGGCCGAGATCCTGAGGGGGGGGGGCCCCTTGAGGCCCCCCAGTCTTTCGAGCTACCAAAATAGCCCAGTCTTTTTAGGGTTAAAGGTGCCTTTGATAGTCTTTTAAAAATTACTGAAGTCAAACTAGATATTTTCCTCTCTATTTGCATAAATATGATATTATTCAATTTAATCTTCTTTTTTTTTTAAAAATCAAGGTATACCCTGCAATTCACAGAAAGATTCCAATTGACCGCAGTAGCCATTTATACGGACAGAGACATTATAAAGAGGCCTAATGTAAAAGTGGAAATTTTTGCGGTGTTGAAATTTTCGCGCATTTCGCGCAACCAGAACCTAGCGTGAAAATAAAAGCACACAAATATTTTTGCTTGCCATTTGTTCCAGTAGTTGATGTTTTTATTCCACAGAATTAAAAAACACGCGAAACTCTTATTACCCGGCTGAGCACGAAAAATTAGTCGTGTGAAAATATCCACTTTTACAGTATTGCCTTCGGGAATGAAAGCATGGAGAGAACATAAGAAATTTTCAACCAGTTGGTCACCGGTATCAAGTTCAGCTGATGAAACATTTAATCCCACTTCATCAGTATTCATGATACTGTTTGTTTGTATTTTTTTTTTCCGGGGGGGGGGGGGGGGGGGGGGGGGGGGTTGGGGGGGGGGGGGGGTAACCACATAGTTTTGTGGTCGAGGTTCATGACCAAGAACCAACTGCCAAGATACAAATGTAAGAGATCTCTAAGAATAACTGTTTCTCTTTTTGAACATGGATGTCTAGAGATAAAAAATAAAGCAATGAATGTGAACAGAATACAAGTGTTTTGACTTATAATGTAGGCAGGCAAGAAAAGTAGCCCCCCTCCCCCCCCCCCCCCCCCCCCCCCTCAAAAAAGGACTGAGACAAACCATATCACCCATAGGCTGTTATCCAAGTCAAGCGAATTGCTCATCGGTAACTGTCTCCTCCATCTATATATACCTTAAGATACAGTGAAATATATGTGCGTATACCATACACATAATCATCTATTTCTTTTGAGTACTCTTGTTTACATTTTGCTGTGAAAATTGTTGATTTTGTGAAAACGATTTCATTTGTACAAGTGGAAAAATAAAACATACTGAAACTGGAAAACCTAATAAAAAGATAAAAACCCAAACCAAGCCAAAATAAACAAAGAAAAACTGTGTGATGGCATGAAACAGGGAGTCGATGTAAATTGTTTTTTTAACTGTTGAGTACTTAAACCTGATACAGCTTGGCAACTTTACAGCAGTTCCCACAACAACTTAATATCTCATCACTCCTCCTTTGATACGTACAGGAGCGAGATCTACATCATACCAGAGTCCTATTAAACCACACCCACTAAAAAAGAGAGACCACTTAATATTTGGTGGAGGACATCCCTATACTCTCTCCATGGGCGGTTATCATGGTGGTCCGGCCCAGTCCTGGTTGAGATGTTGTTTCCATGGCACCTGAAACTGATCGATTGTCTCAGCTGATCTCGGGTTCGCGGGGAGGTCTCCAGGGGGCGTTGCGTTTCACGCTGTCGACCAACCAGTCAATGCCCTCGTTGACGCCCTCTCTGGGAAAAGGAAGAAATGGGTACCGTGTGGATTGCATCATCATCTTGGTTACTTTGATCTCAATAGTTCTTGTGTGGTAGAGTCGAGCAGAAAGACATGTTAGTAACATCCTTCGCCAACAATCACAGAGTGGTGTATGGCTTGATTTTTCTCGTCTTTGGAGACTGCATTCAATTGAAGCTTGTGAAACATTCATGGCTGATTTCTTGTGATAACACTTGGATCCTTTTGTTTTTCTTTCTTTTTTGAAAGGGAAGTTTCCTCTGCAAAATGCACGCATCTCCAACACACTGACGGAATATGATAAATAACAGCTTCAATACACAAATTTTTTTCAGAGATATTTTATAATCAGTGTGGTTGAAGATCAGCAAGCCTCTTCCTATACTGATGATAATCACAGTGCTGCTCTAACCATCATTTGTTGTATTTTATCCCAGTGTACGGCAGGAAAAGCTTGCAATGCTGGCGGAAGAAAAATGATGGCGCCATTGCAAAAAGCAAGAAAGCGATAGTGGAGTAATCTAGTTTGTGCAATTATCACTGCAATAGTTATTACCAATTTATCATCCTCATTACTTCGATGATAACTTATAATAGTAAATTTTAGTCTCACAAGTATCACTACCACGATCATCATTACTGTATGCATGGTATTTTCAAAGAAGTTTTTCTTTTTGTTGATTTGAGAGTTGACTAATATTTGTAAAATTAACAACATGCACAAATATATCCTCCGGTAACACAAACACTTCATGTGGGTTTATACTGTATCCAAAGTGGAAATTTACAACTTTTTCATTTTAAAAGTGATGATACATGCACTTCTTTGCGCCAGTATCGTTTTTGCTTGGAAACAACAACCACTTGCAAAATTGTAACACAAGTCGTGTTTCACAGAATAATCGGCATACATAGTGTCACTATCATCAAGGCCATTATTACCCTGTAAGTGCTGATACGGGCTGCATATGGCAAGCTCTATGACCGATCAGTTTGGCCGTCTTGTTGAACTCTTTCTTCACCTCACTGGCCGGGGCACATCCCTGCAGAGAAAGAGAAAAACAACAACAATAAAACAACTGTCACATGACCAACAATCAAAATGTTCAGAGAACCTTGCGCTGGGCAGATATCCGTACCCCCTAAGTTACCCATTTACTCTGCCATGATTTCATAGAAGGCGTCATAAAGCACACAAATATACAGTGGTGTGATTAGGTAATAGACTGCTGAAAGCCATGTGCAGTTGCGTTCTTAAATTCCGCATTGGCAATTGCTTACACTACTGCTGCCAAATGCACGACAATGAATCACTAAATAAGGCAGAATTTTCAGTTGACACCATCTTAATTTCTCCCAAAACTATAAATGCTTATTTCATTGCATATTATAACCAGTGCTATTGCTGATTTTCCACACTATAAACTGCTCCTCAGCTTTTAAGTTTTTCTTTTTCTTTCTTTTTTTTTGTCAGAAAAGGGTGCGACTTGCAACTTGCAACAGTGTCCCCTGCACTGACAGTCATACTGCTATAAAGCCTTGAGATGGCAAAACAACGTATCTACATCCAACATCATTTCCAGTAAATCGAGTTTGAAGTTTCGCAAACCTACAGCTCTTTTTCTGTTTTCGTTAAACACTTCATATCTTATCCTAGAAGGACCAACAGTATCAGAAATACAGTGAATGTAAATTGATTTCACTAGACCCTTTATTTTTTAGAATAATTTGCATTTAATCAAAACATACGTTGTTTTGCCGTCGAACATAACCACGCTATTGCCATTGCTACTGCAAAACAACATAAGTCTCGATCACTTGTGCGCGTATAATGTCCTACAACGTCAATATGCGTGCGCAGCCTACCATTGCGTAAACATGTAGATGGCAAAACAACGTATTGCATGTAGATACGTTGTTTTGCCAAGTCCATGCCCAACGTGTGTTGAGCAGGGGCAAGCCCATTGCCGCTTACGTTGTTTTGCCGACAAAATTTGAACAATTCCCACTGGGAGGAAGCATCACATCTCAGTAACGGAATGGGTTCTGATCTCAAAATTTGGTCAAGAGTTGGATTATACTGAAATAAGCTGAAATATGTGACTAAGTCAATTTTCATGAATATTCGACATACGCTGTTTTTCCATCTCAAGGCCGTACATTGCAAAGCTCTTTTAAAACCAAGTTCTTTTGATGTTAAGGAGAGAAAATTTTTTTAAAGGGATGGTACAGTTTTGGTTGAAATGGGGCTTCACGTTTCTTATTTTTCTTTTGATGATTTTTTGACATCATGAGAAACCTCTTATGTAATATGAAAGAGCATATAATTCTAAGAGGAATTCAAAGTTTATTTGATGAAAATTGGTTTTACAGTGGTCATGATGTCCAAAACACAGTGATCCTGATAAAAGGTGGGGCCCATCTTTTATTAGGATTGTTTTGGTTTACTTTGTTTGTAGACATCTCAGCTATGTCACAACCAATCTTTATCAAATTGAATTCCTCCTAAAATTGTATGCTCTGTAACATTTCATAAAGTGGTTGCTAAGTATCTTGCAAAAAGTTATAAGCTGAATCCTCACCTCCACCAAAACTATAGCATCCCTTTACGCTACACACACAAAAAAGGAAACAAGGAAATACACAAGCAAAAACTGATTGATATGAACACACGAAACGTGCATGACTCTCTGCTCTGGTTCATCTCAAACAACACTGACCACTGCTTCCTAATTTTGCAAGTAGTACTGTATACACCATATATTTCGCAGGGTTTATTATTTCACGAACTTCCCAAGTCGGGAGCTATTTGCAAATTTGACAATGCACTAGACTATCAACTCTTATCCCACAATGAATGTGACATGCACACATACATTTCTCTGTCCAATGCTGTACTCCATGATAGCAAATTTAACCACTCAAAAAACTGTCGGGAAGTCATGACTATATGGTGTACACAGTAACTTACTCCAACCTGGTTTTTGGTTACCGTAGAGATGTCGGACATCTTACCTCAACATCCTGCTTGTTTGCCAGAACTAGCAGGGGAACACCGATCAGTGCATCACTCTCCAGCATGTGTTCTGTGTAAGGGGCAAGAGTGTAAGCAGACTCGCTGATTACAATGGTGTTTGGTGTCATGTGTAATGAGTGGGGTGTACTGTTCACCATGTTGCATGCATACCATATCAGTCATGGTGTAAAGTGCAATGCAAAATGATGAACACTGTAGTGTTAAACATGATACAAATGTGTTCAGTGTGTACTGTGTCAATTTGAGCATGACATTTAGTGTCAGAGTGTCATGTTGAAGTATTCAGATCAAGTTGCCTCTTTGATTTGCCTGGAGATTTAAAAAAAAAAGAGTATTTGAACATAAATTTCATTCAGAGCACAAAGATCCTATGTTAGAGGGATCGTACAGTTTTGGTTGAGACCTAATTTCAGGTTTCTAACATTTTTTGGTGAGATGAGAAACCCGTTATGAAATATGAAAGAGCATGTAATTCCACGAGGAATTCAACATTTATTTGATGAAAATTGGTTTTTTCAATGGCGAAAATATCCAAAACAGAGTGATTCTAATAAAGTGTGGGACCCACCTTTTATTACCATCGCTTTTTTTTACTTTGTTTTTGTATGTTTCAGTCATTCCAAACCCGATTTTCATCAAATAAACTTTGAATTCCTCTTAAAATGGTATGCTCTGTACTATTTCATCAGTGTTTTCTTGGTATCTCGCAAAAAGTTCAAAGCCCAATTCTCATCTCCACCAATACTGTACCATCCCTTTAAACCCATCTTAGAATTATAATTTGTCATGCCAATCTGCCAGTATTACTATGAATGAAATGTTTTTACAGAAGCTCACCTCATGAAGTCTTAGGTTATGCTTAATGACAAATCATCCATAGTATGTCACAAATTAGTGCTACAAGCTTGATGAAGCTGTACTTTAACCTATTGAGGATGAGTCCTGAGCATACTCGGGCAAGTGTCTATGGGACAATGGGTTAAAGAGTAAAAAAAATCCACAACACTGCCCTGGTCAGAGACTAAGGGTGGGGTGCTGTACGGGAGATAGGAGTTTTTTTTTTTTTTTTTTTTTAATTTCCTTTGCTTTCGCAAAGTAGTTTAAAGTGTGATAGTTAGTGCCTTATCCATAATTAGGGTTAAGCACTTGTGACATTCTACGCATCTTGGTCACTGTTGAATTGAATATTTAATGTGCTGCATTTACCAAAAGCTATTCTTGATTCTCCCAATCTGTCTGGATCTGACGAATCGACAACGTAGATCACACCATGGGACTCGGCGTAATACTGCGGGTTAAGAATAAAAAGTGCATGTAATCGAAGGTTGAGAAACAGACAAACTTCAATGTGAAAATTTGTTGCATGTTGAAGCAGAGTCTGATAAATGGAATAAAATAAATCACACAAGAATAGTGAAAGTGTCATTAGAAATAGCCATAAAATGACAAAATTATGAAATTCTTTAATTCTACATATTTTTCACAGAAAAAGGGTGATGTGGGTCACAATTGCACTCATGAATTAGACAAGGCAAGGCGCTCGAGGCCTTATACCTCTCCAATAATTTGTATATCTATAGACATCAAAATAAAGATTGTGTAGTTGGTCACTAATCCATCAACGATGACCCAGAGCCTTTTGAAGGTCATCATCACTTAAATTTGACAACTTCACAAAATCTTGATGTGAAGGACACAACTTATTCTGTTAAGCAAGACATTTTCGCAGCATGAACAATTCTCAAACTGGAGCAGACGGCCCGTTCTGCAGCATGAAATTTTTGAAATGGCCAATGGCATGCATGTATGTAGTGTACACAAGAACTTTTGTTGTCATGGGGTGCACACTCTGAATGATCTGGTAGGGATGAACTAAGTGTCTCCTTCTTTTGATGTGGCGACACAGGTCAAGAATGCACTTTTGAAAAAAAAAAATGCACATAACTTGCGTGGCTGTCTGACAGTTGATGCATATTGCACAGTGATAGTTATATTGTACAGCTATGCAAAGTTATCCTAAATACCGGTTTCTTGATGTCATTTCACAAGCAGTTCAGTGACAGTTCATCTAGAGTTTGGGTTAATGGAATATCAGTATTCATTTTGAGGACAAATAGCTGTTGTGAATGTATATATTCTAATAGCATAACTATTCGTTACACGCATGACAAAAAGTTGAAACAAAATAACAGAACAGTAATATATCGACCCATTATTATATTTTTTTTTCATTTTCATCTTCATTTGGGAAACTCAAAGATACTATCTTTGGTCCTCTGATTGGCCTCAAGTAATGTTCGTGGGTATTTCAATTTCGTGAATATCACGATGGCCAAGATTCGTGAAATTAAAATGCACATGAAAGTTTTTGTCTACACTATATGCAATGAATGTTGGAAAATTTCATGCCGCGAAAAAGGCCGTCAGCTCCAATTCGCAAAAAATTTCATGCTGCGAACATATTGTGTTTTACAGTAATCTACTGATGATGTCGAACAAACCTTGTCCCATAATGCCTGCAGCTCATCTTGGCCTCCGAGGTCCCAGAAACACAGTCTGACTGAGGAGATGTCGATCTTTCCAACTGCGCAGGAGTACAAAGGGAACAAAAATGGGAACGGAGTGTTAAAATGATAAAAGTGATGATGATGATGATGAAATGACAATGGTGTTGACAGCAACACCAACAAATAACAAGACTATGATCATCATTTTTCTTCTTCTTGATGTTATTTCATGTGGGCCTCTGTTTTCCAAAAACATAATTATTTGGTTCAAACAGTTTTATAATATATCTCATGCATTTTCTTATTTTTTTTTCCACTTTCAAATGCATGTCCATATACTATTTTTGTATTACATTGATATCTTGTAATAATTGTAGTTGAAAGAATTCATGTGAAATAGGAAATAAGATCTGAATCAAACTGAATTGAATTATCATGATTATTTTCAGCGTCATCAATCCACTGACTAGGACTCTATTTCCTAAGAAATGTTATAACTTTTGCTTCTCATAACTATTGCACAAAGGCCCCCCCCCCAAAAAAAAAAAAAAAAAAAAAAAATGAAGCAAGCTAACAAGTTATACACAAAATAAAAAAAACACAAAATCATAAGCTTGGAAAGAGAAAAGCAGCTGTATGTTGGTGGTTGCTATGGAAACTGCAAGAATATGGATTTACAATCACAGCAAACCTGGCCATAAAGAGGTTTCTGAGGGGCTGCATGTGAAATTCGCTATTCAGGGAGTAATTCCTAAACCTGCTAAAACTATAGACGTTCACTTTATTGCAATTTTAGAGTATATCCCAGCAATATATCCAAACTTTAATGCAGGTATCGAACTGGCAGTGTTTTTAGTGTATTTTCATTCATGTGTGGTAAATGTTTGTCTTTGTTTTATATGGAAAGAGTACTGCCTAGTTAGGTCATTCCTATGTGACATGTTTTTGCGTGCTCACATCCTTGGGAGTATTTTAGTGAGCAAAGATGGTTGTGGCATCAACGATACAATCTATTCCATGAGCAGAACAACCTTTGACATCTAGACCAGCACATATTTCAGCTACTGCCCTTACTGCTAATGTGAAATCCAAAACCATGCAGCACCTTGAAGTGTAAGGGGAGTTCCAATGTGGCAAATATGTCTTAATTCTGACATAGGTCAGCCTGACATCCTACAACTGTACCCTGAAAATATCCTAATGCACAAAAGGGCTTTAAAGTAATACCGTACTGGATGCAGATGCATATAATGATAGAAATGACATGCATACTATTTAGGCCGACAGTGGTGGTGATCTTGTCCAGAGCTTTCCCCTTGTAATTCCGGTTGAACTGCATTTGAGCCTGCTCCAGAAAAGTCTGCGGAGGCAAAGTGGTATTAAGGTTCCATGGTCACTGCAGAGTTTGTACAATGTATCAATATGGATGATCACGGCCCCGTTTAATAAAAGTTGCTATCAATAACAAGTTACGATAGTTGTTCTAAGTTACTGAAATCCTTGTATCTGATTGGCTGAGAGCAAATTTGTCATAGAAATGTGGCAGTTGTAACTGATAACAAATTTTATGAAACGGGACCCACGTAGGAACATATTGGCTGCTTGTCAGGGCTGGGCCTGACAATTTCTGGAAAAAAAAAACATCACAGAATTTATGGTTCAAAGAAAAATTGATGCATTACTGATAAGGAAGTGACATTAGAGATGGTCGTAACTAACTGTGGAATGACATAGGATTAGCATTTGAGTCATATCAATTGTGAAGAGTATAAAACTACACAATAACATCCACAAAATGAAATGGTAGTTATTTGATGACAAGAAATGGAGCAAAGGAAACCACTGGTAAACTGCAATACAGCCTCAGGGATCTCATAATGGCACAAGATACATCTGACATCATCTAAATTATCATGTGAGAATAGTCAGCGTCTCAAAGAAGATTATCATTATTACATTTTAGTGAGTATGAACTGGTCTTGTGTGTTTAGCTCGACAAGTACTTACAGTTTTCCCTGCATTGTCTAGACCGAGAATAAGGATGAAGAACTCATCTCGGCGGAAGAGATACTGCCACAAGCCATAAAACAGTGAAAACATGCTGGCATTTCTGTGGATAAAAATCAATAGTCAAAAGTATCGTTTTCTGTCTCAAGACACTCAAGTCATTGAAAAATATTGCATAATAATTCAAAGATTACGTGGTGGTTCGTAATTTGTCTACATATGGCATGATTTCTCCTTTAGTGCATATATGTTCAAGGATAATCAATATCACTAAATGATACGCTGCATATTTCAAATAGATGTATATACTTGCTTACATGTATTTCAAGAGCCAAGGCTTGCGAGATAATTTCGTGAGCATGTGATCAATCAGGGTAAACATCATATTGAGTACACGATATCATCCCTTTCCAAGCAACAAAATTAGCGATTAATTACTACTTGGAGAAAATGACAGTGCACTTGTACCATATGGGAGGCAATATTTGGCACATCATTATTTTTGTATAACAGAATATGCCACTTGGAAGCTTGGGTTGGGAAACTTGGGGGAGAGGATCACATAATAATCAATATGAATTTATGATACATTATTTTTTATGTGCAGACAGCAGGACAAAAAGTTTATTTACCAGCTCTTACATGTAAGCTCAATATTGTTGAATCATACCTGCTGGTGAATTTAATCTCTGTTAGTGTTACTTATCACTCTTTGAAGGATTTATGGATTTTATGAAATGGTCTAGAAACTCTAGCACATTCAAACTACAAAGGTTGTCAGATGTCTGTCTTTAAGTGCAGACACAGACATCACACTCACAGTACATCAAGACAATCGACAATGAGATCTATATCCAATGACATTGAGAATCTTTACCCTAAATTTAAATTTATATTATAGCGTCAATTACCGTATGGTCGCCACTTGTGTGTAATTCTTTTGCACGTCCGGGCTGGCGAACTAATATCGGCACTGAATTAGTTCGCCGCCCATAGCCTGCCACATATTATTAGCGTGTGTGTTATACATACGCTTCAATGAAGGAGGCATTGTCGGTCACCGCATTTGAAAATCTCCCTTAATCTGCCACCTGAAATCCATTCTAAATCAAAAACATCCTCGCATTAAAAATGGTTTTATCACCTGTTAAATATGGTAAAATATATTTTTGATTACAATTATTTGTGTTTTTACGGAGGAAAAAGGTGAATTCAGTTCGGGAAACCCACTCACAAGGGGGGCCCCTCCTTATAAGTAACCCGTCCCCCTTATAAGTAACCCCGTCCCCCTTATAAGTAACCCCCGGGGCACCCCTTATAAGGAGTCTCCACGCTTTTTTGCAATGCAACGCGAAAATGAAAGGACTGCGGCAATTCGCTTGATTATGTCCATAAAGCTTCACAAGTTTCCTAGTTACTCACGAAATTTGAGCAAAATCGGTTTGAGGCATCATATCTAAAATCATGGATTTAAATGCGATGTCAAACGACCCATGCGAATGCTGAAATGCGAGCGATTACTGGCGTGAGTGTCGCCAGGCGCGGCGGCGCGGCAATGCTCGAGTGCAGACGTGGCGACTGAGTACTTGTACTGAGTCGCCACGTCTGCACTCAAGCATTGCCGCGCCGCCGCGCCTGGCGACACTCACGCCAGTAATCGCTCGCATTTCAGCATTCGCATGGGTCGTTTGACATCGCATTTAAATCCATGATTTTAGATATGATGCCTCAAACCGATTTTGCTCAAATTTCGTGAGTAACTAGGAAACTTGTGAAGCTTTATGGACATAATCAAGCGAATTGCCGCAGTCCTTTCATTTTCGCGTTGCATTGCAAAAAAACGTGGAGACTCCTTATAAGGGGTGCCCCGGGGGTTACTTATAAGGGGGACGGGGTTACTTATAAGGGGGACGGGTTACTTATAAGGAGGGGCCCCCCTTGTGAGTGGGTTTCCCGAACTGAATTACGAATGTATTTTGAGTGATGAAAATCCGTCGCCCAACCTGATCTCCGATCGCGGCGCGCGTTACATGCGATGTGAATGTCTGGCGACCTTACCGCAGTGGCGACTATACCGTAATTGACGTTAAGAATTGGAATCGCTGAGAATGGGAATGGGTTTCGTGTATTTTAAATTCATGCAGATCCACGCAGTCTTCACTTCAGATTTATTAATTACAGAATCTAGGTCTAGAATCTATAGTATTCTGAAAAACAAAACCTTCAGAAAAGTAAGAGGGTTAATTCATAGAGCCAAGCCCATCATCATCCAAACCTTCATTCCTTCTACATGCAAGCCTCTTTCTTGATTCTAAATTAAACTCTAATGTCATTTATCACGCGTATTATTTACATTGGCTTGCCGCTTATGCCCACACTAAATCGAATAGGTGGGACAATGAAGAGCAATAAGCCATAGGCATAATACAATGAAGTTAATTTAACACAATGAATGAACACTGTTTCTATTAGAAGTACATGTTTAGAATTCACTCACATGTGTCGTCGAAAGGGACAAAAAGGTCTCCTACGTTGACTTTTCCGGGGCTATGGATTTTAGTAGAAAGAGAAAGTGTCCACAGGTACGAAGACGTCAGCTGTGTTTTGTGAAGAAAACATATCAGCTGCTGACACGTGTTCGCCGATTGATGGCGCTTGACCGAAACACGCTCTGGAAACACTGTCTTCTACATACAGTATCCATTCATCCGTCACTCTGGCACACTATTATGTCACAAAGGTACTAGTAGTGTGATAATTTGTAGGCCTACTACATAGAGCTGTATTTACACAACAGCTCTATGGCCTACTGTCAGTACTGGTAGTCAATGATTTTTTTTTTTTTTTTTTTGGGGGGGGGGGGCGCGGTTTTGTTTTGTTTTGTTTTATTTTCTATCTTTGCGAACGACTACCTTTGCATAATAAACTACTGAGTACTGTTCGACATTTTGTGTTGGTTTGAGCACAGATACACACAAAAGCTTTTTCCAGAAACCAGTATTCTTAAAATTGAAAAAGAAAATGAAATCAACATAAAATTAAAATCGTGTGTGATGACATCTTTCAAAATCTGGGAACCCACCCCTGACAAGCATCTTTGTTGTTGTTGTTGTTGTTACTATTATTGTTGTTGCTGTTTGTTTGTTTGTTTGTTTGTATGTTGATGATGTTCATTTTTGCAGGTTTCTATTGACATGGCCGGCGGAACCGTGGGGGCCGTTGGGGCTCGGGCCCCTACACTTTTTGTGCACCATACAAAGGAATACATAAGGTGTCATCACTTTGGGCCCCCCCCACTTTTTTTTTTTAAAAACCCGAAGCACGTAAGTGGCACTAAACAGAAATAATAGAAATAGATAGAGATCTTGACGTGTGAGCGCGCTAAGGTTATGTTTTTCCACTGAACACCTTTTTTTTTTTTTTTTTTTTTTTTTTTTTTTTTTGCTTGTCAGCTGAAAAACCCGGAATGGAAGGGGAGAGATGAGAGATGAGCTGAAGACCTTTTTTTTTTTTTTGGTTGTTTTTTTGCTTATTAGCTCAAACCCGGAAGTGGCCCCCACACTTTTGAAAACGCTCCGCCGACCCTGTCTGATATACACTTTGTCTGAATTTCTAATATGAATATGATATACTCTATGTAGGATGATTTATGTGTATACTGTCATCTGTAACTTTAATCATTATGTAAAGTTTATTCAGTCTGAATTTTCATTAGTTCATAATCATTGTTGCTATTGCTTGATCTATAGATCTATGTCACAAATGTAATCTAGGTGAAAAAAAAAAAGATTAATCAATGAAAAAGAAAAATAAACGAACATGGAAGATCTGATTGACTTCTAGCATGTCTTTATATGAGAATTCATACGATGTTTATCATCGGGTAGTTTATCACGCGCTAAAATAGTAAAATATTGCTGGATGATAAAATGAAATCAAAAGAACAGTTATATATCTAAAATGGTGAATGCCCCATTATAGGACATTCAGCATTAATTCTACCTCTGGCATTTTGTTGGATCTCCAAATAATATCCTATAGTATAACAGCGTGCTTGTTGCTCAACCTTAGTTGGATATTATACAGTATGTCAGCATGCATTCTGCACTTAAACATGACAGACATCATCACGTAGTCATGGAAAAAAATTCTAAACTTAGTAGGGCCTACTAGCCAGCTAGGGCAAGAATTTCCGCTGTCTCGCGTGTGTGCGCAACAACGTCACTTCCGGAAAATAATACGGAGCGAAGGTACGTTCGGATTTGAGAAGTTGGAACGTTAGGGACATTTCGTGCAATAACACAAAAAAGAAAAACAGAAAAAAAAAGGAAAATAGAGGCGTGTAAAGGGCTGACATTTACAGTCTCGATCTATTTCGTGGTGCTCATCACGTGCCAAAACTGATGAATCATCGACATACGCGTGGGCCTAACCTCACTCTGCATTGCAAGATTTTCCTGTTTCGCCCCCTTCAATATTGTTGCTGTTGTTGTTACAGCTTTAATCTCGGAATTTACCACTAATCCGATACATATCAACTGAGCATTTGAGTTGCACATTTAGGCCCTACTTCTTCTTTTTTTTCCGCGGATAAAGATTTATCGTGTAGTGAATGATTTTGCTGAAAGAACGGTCATGTACAACATGCATGATCATAATGATGATCAAACAAGTAAAAAAAAATAGACAGATGACTGACTACCAAGAACAAATCAAGATAGTGATTATTGACAATAATGATGATGATGATGATGATGATGATGATAATAATAATAATAATAATAATAATGATAATAATAATACATGATAGTAATGCTAATGCTAATAATAATAATAATAGTTATAATAATGATATTAGTAATAATAATGATAATGATTAAATATAGTCATAAGGATTATACTTATAAATACGGCAATAACAATGATAAGTTGAAGAAAAGGAAGAAAAGGTAGAAGAAGAAGAAGAAGAAGAAGAAGAATTCGAAACTGTTTTTTTTTTGCTCAATTTGATAGGCTCTTTCTAAATAAAAAAAAATTGTCTTTCTTTATACAGACACAGGCCCGTAGCCAGGGGGGGTGCGTCGGGTGCGTACGCACCCCCCCAAATTCTGAAAGGTCCACTTTTTCATAATAACGGTTTTTAGCAATTCTCAAGATAACAATCCAAATAAATATAAAGACACATTATATGCTACGTAAATGTGGAAGAGTACGTTTAACAATGTTAAAAATAATTGCACGAAACCCTTTTGTTGTATGAACCATCGGATCGTCCCCATGCACACAAACACAAATGTTATGTATCAATTTGTGCGAGCTATTACATATTGAAAACTTTCGGTCATCTGCGAAGCCGCGCTTCCGCGCGAACGCTACAACACGTAAAACGGGTCAAAAATCGACGCATTTTTCCACAAAATCTGCCATAACTTTTAAACTGTTTAAGAAGCAAACTTAGGGCGCCCGGATTCTGAAAGTGGACACTTTAGGGATTATTTATGTGTATATATCTTTATTGTAACATTTGTAGCAGTGACGCAAATTAGATCAGAAAAGTACCTTCTGAGTAGAATCGTCTATGGCGAACAGTCCAAATTTGACGAATTTGAGCATATTTTGCCGTCTTGCAATTCTTCCAGACGGGATATCTCGAGAACGGAAGATCGCACAAACTTGGGGCGCACGGTTTCAGAAAGTAAAGGTTCTGCCCATTTTTGTGACATAAGAATCTTGTCCATTGGTTGAGCAGTCCTGACGCAAATTTGCAGTAAAGCTAGACTACCCATTCACAATTGCTGTCATAGGGAACGTGTACAATCCATACAGAACTATCACGTGACGAGACTACCAACGAAAATTTGAGCCGTTGACCTTCACTGTCTGCCGTTGTCAGCAGTGTGAATTCCTGTGATTTCAAGCTTTTGTTTCTCGCCAAATATCATTTTCAACGCAATATCCAGATACAGTTGTATGAGAGACATTATCTAGATAAGTAGCAGCCTTATCGACAACATAACTGTTAAGTTTGGGAGCAAAAACGACCAAATACATTCTACATTCCATCTCATTTTTCGATGATGGCTGTAGTCGGACTGGTGCATTTCCTTCGGAGGTGGTACTAATGTAAGTAGTTGCAACGGTCACCTTGCCACCTGCTGTCTGCAATCGGGCGCTTATATACACGTGTTGTACACAGGTAATCAACTGAAATAATGTTGTAAAGGAATGATATGCTACTATAATTTAATAAATAAGAAATAACCATTCCAGTATGTATCTTAGTGTGCACAGTAAGACAGATCAAATCAAATAGGAAAACATCTGAGCACTAAGCCTGAGGTCTGAATTTGCACTCAACTTCTTCCAATGGCTAACGGATGTTTAATTTTTGAATTTCACTGACCTCCAAATTTCACAAAGAAAACCTTCTTAGCATGATGGTTAATATGACATTTGACTGATATTGGAGATGTTTGCGAATCGGATCTACTACCTTTAATATTATTAAATCTAAAATGATTATTTGAAAGTTCGGAAATGCTGGAAATATCCTACCACAAGGAGGCAAAATATAAATGGTTCACATTTACAATTCATTTTGTTTTAAAAAATTTCTTATTTATTTTCGTTTTTGACAAACTCGCATACCAACGGCTGATATACTGTATAGTAAAGTGAATGTTTCATCTTCCAAACAGCATCCAATGGGATGGAAAACTCCAACCGAAAGGTGGACACCGTGACCATACTCGCTAAAGAAAACGCGTAATAGGGGTCGTTTTTTCTCACGGATTAGATGGAAAGTGTGATGTACGAGCGTATATAATCAAAGGGTATCAAAAAGACCGAAATTTGGGAAAATGGTATATTGTTCAATCATGATGAAGTACTTCTTTAGGGTGCAGGAAACATTTAAGGAATACTTGTTTTTAAGGCCCGAAAAAATCATATGATCATTACTCGTTTAGGGGCCATTTTGAAAGTCCATGTATGAGCATGGTGTCCACCTTTTAATTGTCGCTACCCCTCCCGGGACAGTATCAAAGGACCGTTTTGTTAATTAACGCAATCCCCCCTTCCTTTAAAAATCCTGGCTTCAGGCCTGCTAACGCGGGTATACAATAGAAAAAATAAAAGATAAAACAACACCAGGAAAATCACTATTCTCAATTTTGCGGCGCGCTACGCGCGCAGAGTCTCGAACACAATTAAACTTTGCAACTTCCTGGCAAAATCGAGACTTTAAAACGTCATTAAAACAGTCAAAATTCACAATTTGCGGCGCGCTTCGCGCGCAAATTCTTATACAACTTTTGTAGTTCGGTCGTCCAAAGAATATGTATATATATATATATATATATATATATATATATATAATTGTGTGTGTGTGTGTGTGTGTCATCATTGATATTGGTACCGAAGGTCCGTTTTTTTAGTGACCGCACCCCCCCTTGAAAAATCCTGGCTACGGGCCTGAGACACCATTGCATATTGGAGGGTTTTCACTGTCATTTCTACCTCGTCTGAATGCAAACCTGTGCCAGGGATTTTGGACAGCGCGCGTGTGCAATGCTATCAGTAGGATTTTCCATACCTGATTGTCACTCAAAACACACATGGGGTAAGGGAGAAGCTGAATTAGCTGCAGCGATATGAAACATGCAGTTTGAACGTAAGCTAGTTTCATGGTGCCAGGTAAAAATGCCAGAGATAAAAATGTAAGAGGTAAAAATGTCAGAAGTAAAAATGTCAGTGTCAGAGGTAAAAATGTCAGAAGTAGAAATGTCAGAAGTAAAAATGTTTTACTTCTGACATTTTTACCTCATTTTTACTTCTGACAGATGTCAGAGGTAAAAATGTTTTACCTCTGACATTTTTACCTCATTTTTACTTCTAACATTTTTACCTCTGACATTATTACACCGAACAAGTTTCATCTCTATAATTATATGCAGAAAGGCATTGTTCTCAGTGTATTAGCACTTGCGTCATACACATACTTACAGCCGTATTGTCACGATTGTATTTAAGTCTGGCATCGACTACACGTTGTCCTAACAACAACATTGTTCCTATAAACGTATAAACCTTCTGCTATACAGTACAATATCAATAGAGATACAATCATAGCAGCGGAGGTGAAGAATATCAGTGTATTTGTAAACCAGTCACCCCTACTGATTCTAAAAAAAGGCATGGAAAAAAAAAGGAAGATCAACAGACTATGTTATTTCTTGGCAAGTATCCATATGATGAACGTCTTACATTTTGGATTACCGAAAGGTTAAAGGAGAGATTTCCCCAAACTTGGTCACCAAATACACATCTTTTCTGAAAGTTCTTGTATTATATGAGCTAGAAAGAGATCGGTGAGAAATGATATTAGCCAACAAACTCGAACGATATATCAAATGAGGATTAGACAATATTCAAACAAAATTTCTATACACTGCCATGACGACTGATGTATATCACTGCACAGTCTCCTTTTATTGCCAGTAAGGTTCACGGCTGGTTAGTTTGATTACGTCTGCGGGTTTTCTGGTCAAAATGACACAAACAAAATATATATTTTAATCTGTTGAAGTATGTTCTTTGTGTGCATGAGTGGTCAAACTTGGTTATAGCGACACTGTCTTTGTCAGTGTATCTATTGCTAATGCTGTTCTTCTGTGGTTACGACATTGGATGATTAATGCGTCACTGCACTTCACTTTCGTTTCGCATACACGGAATTGGACTTATTCATTTCAATCATGATTCTGAAGAGAGATGCTGTCTTATTTTTTTTCAGGAATCTGTTGGTGAGACAAGACGTGCCACGGACATCTTTTCACTACGCAAGGGAGTTGCTCTTCATTTATTTGCTATTTGCTAAAGTTCAGGGGCATGTTTAGGTTTCTTCGAGAACAAAACAAGCGATATCGTAGTCACGTTGGGACGACTTGTTTTCTTGGGTCTGTGTGCTATCTATACTTCAGAAATCTGCCGACGAATATTCTGCAAATTTTGATTCAAAACAAGTTGCTCTTCGTGATAGCCTCCCAATTGGAAAGTAAATTCTCTTTCGAACCGCTGAAACATTTTGTTGAAGAAGTGTCGGTAGGTAACATCATGACATGGATTGTTACGCAGAAAGAAGGACGTGCAAAATGTCATGAGCTCAAAGCGTGTTCGACTATCGATAACATTCGCAACATCTGCGGACCAGCCAATGAGAGGCGGCGAATAAGGTTCATTCTTAGTCTGTTTGAACAGCTGATTATAGGGGGAATTTCTTAAGAGGGAATGATAAATTCATTTCTTGACGTTGCATGCTGTCTTGCTGTGGCAAACACATTACATTCATTTGGAAAAAAAGACTGCGCATTACAAGGGAGAAAATTAGTGAACTGTCGTTGCCCTGAAAAGAAATGTTTTGAGATACTTTCATCTCCAAGTATACAGTACCCTGTCTGCATGGCCGTAAATCATGACGTCAGTAGGTTGAGTGGATGTTTCAATCTAAATGTTATCATTTCCGAATTTGAATTATTTTTATGGTCATGATATCACATTAAAATGGGAGTATTAAACTCTCAGTTTCTGGTCGCTTCATGTGACGAAGTTTAACACCACTGCCAGCCGGAGGCTGACTGCGCCCCTGTACTATAGCAGCTGCTGCCCGTTCTTCGCGGGGTCTTTTATCAGACCAGGGAGGTGAGACACCTCCCTGATCAGACGCAAGTGGCTGGGCTCGCATCCATGTCATTCGGTCTGAAGAAGGAAGGACGGAATGAGGACAGAGATAAAAATGGCTGAGAACATGATGACGTACAAAGAAACAAGATTGGAGAAGAAAAACGAAGAGGAATGAAGATGGTAGTGACGATGATGACGATAATATACTGACAATAAGAATGAAAATAATGATAACAAAAAGTAAGTGACAATAATAAGAATGATTCAAAAAACACTTTCTTCTTCTTTTCATGTCAATCATTATCATGAAGTTACACAATTATTGTATATTCTTTTCATTTCACATAATTTTACTTACACCTTATTCTCTGTTACCAAAGAAAGTGATGTGCATATGTTTTTGTCCAAAAAAATCAAATAAAAGATTTGAGCTTGAATTTGATAATTAAGTAATTTTCATAGTGGTTAAAATGATGATGATGATGGTGATGATGATGATGATGTTGATAGTAATGATAGTACAGACTGTACTATGATAAAGGCAACGATTACAGCACTGACTAGTGCTTTCATCATTATTATTACATGTATTATCATTATTATCATTATTGTTATCACAATGTTGTCATGTCCATGTCTACATTGCATTTGGAATTGTCATTATTACTTTGTTTTCCTCATTGTGAATGTGTACAATGTTTTATAGGACGCTCACGCTAATCAACCATTTGCTATTAAAACGAAAAAGAATTTCAAGAGCGAAATTGTTTACATAGTTACAACACAGATATACTATACAGCATACAAGCAGAAGTAGTGTCAAGAGAGTCAGAGTAATAACAGTTTAAGGATGATAAGAATAGCTGCAATGACAATACTACTTGTAATGATAATGATTACAATAATAACGATGTTATAAACACCAAAATGTACTGATAATAGTCATACTATGATTCATTCAATTTAATCTAATTACATTTTCATAATTTCCTACAACAAAAAAACAATTGAAATCAGTACAATATGCCTATTGTAACCGTACACGTATGTTGTAACAATGCTCTATCATTAAAAAAAAAGAAAAATACTCCGAAATAAAGCGTAATAAATAGGCCCTTATACTGTGATTTTTCTGATTACACCGAATCATTTTTTTTTGGGGGGGGGGGATGGAGGGGACTGCTGAAAAGCGATAGGCCTGAGTATTACAATGAGAATACTATGATTGTATTGTCATTGTACTCATAAATATTACAAAGAAGTGATGAAAATATCATAAGAAACAAGAGAAGATGTGTTGATTATTAAAACAGATCGATCCAACACCTCCCTGACCTATTCGATCGAAATCCTCAGCCAAATCCTGTATTTACCGCCCTCAATAGGCGATCCGAGTATCCTCTCGGATCATTTTCAGTTTGGTCTGTCTCTTTTTCTGCCGTCCTTCATAATGTTCGTCTAGCCAAGGAGGTATAAATACCTCTATTGGTTTAGCCGATAAGATAGCCTCATTATGTATGTGTACACATGCCTAATCTGGCACGAAATCTGAAGGTCCCTCACTCACAGCGAAGTCATTATTGGCAAGCAGCCAAAAATAAAAAAAGGTAAACAACAACAAAAATATGGGTGTGTGGTGGAGGCGAGGTGAATTTATGGCTGACACAAGATGTCATATACATTTTATAGTTTTATATTATTTGCAAGTTGCAGATAGGCCTACATCAATGAAATGAGTGATTTTATGATAGCTCACGGTGGCTTTTTTTTTTAATTGATTTGATTGATCGATTGTTTGTTTGCTTGTTTGTTCATTTTTGTTTATCAAAATAGAGAAAGAAGACATTTATATATAAACAAACAAACAAAAAATGTTTCGACATTCTGAAATGTAAGCATGCTTTATTTTCGAATTATCGAAGTATTTTTCAGGAGCGTGCAGATTTTCTACGAACTCGCACGCATCAGTTCTTGATGACTCTTTTTCCCCCTTAAATGAATTCTTTTGTTCATACTAGCAGAACGAAAAAGTAACAAAAATAATTCTTTTGTTCATACTATCTGATAGTAAATGTCAATTTATAGTCTCTCTTTCACCATTAAAGGTAATACTCAGTCATGTTTTCTGATAAATGCAGATGGGTATGCCACAACGACCCGTTTAGAAAGGAAATGGTTGAAGTTCAAGTTCAATATATTTTATCAAAGCATTTTTTCTCTTTAGATATTGATCCTCAAGGGGACCTATAATATACAGCACGTGATACAGATCGATACTGAGCAGTTTCTCCTAGACATATTTGAATTTTCATCTCAAAATAACATGAACATAGCTTAAAACACGTCTGAGCGCTTACATCATTTCCACTCTCACATTGCGTGTTGATCACGTGTGAGGACGGTGTCCCTGGCTCGCAAGTGATTGCCTGTTTTAAACTCAACCTATAAGCTATACGGTTCGCATGGATGAGTTACTGAACAGTTTTTGTTTTTTTTTGTTCTCTCTCATTATTTATGAGTCTTTCGTCAGTAAAGTAACCATGTCGAGTTGGCTATTGACATAGAAGGACGCCTTGAACCGGGAAACGTGCATGGAAATTTCAAAGAAACACGCGGAGAATGATAATACAAATTGTATCACAATGCAGAAGAAGAAAATCATATACTCGACACAGTTGATACTGGGTATAACATGGGGGAAGTAAACAATGTCACTGTGCTACTCTACCCTACTTTCTTGGATACAAGGACAGAAGAACAAAACATATATCGATAAAGATAATGTCGCTTTGACCATGACCACTGATGCACACGAGGAACATGCTTCAAAATATACAGTATACACATATATTGTTTGCGTCCTTTTGACCTTTACCCGCTGACGTCATCAGAATCACCAGCCGTGAACCCCACTGGCAACTAAAGGAGCTGTGATATACAGTATACATCAGTTAGGAAACTTAGATATATATATATATATATATATATATATATATATATTCTTCATTTTTTAATGAACACAACTTTAAGTGAATTGAATATTTATGAAAGATGAAAGTAGAACAACATTTATCACCAAAAATCAAAAGTCTTGGTCAGTCATGCCGAGAATACGCTTTGAACATTTTGTTGCATTGTGTTTCCAGTGTACTTTGAAAACTCAACCAACCCTTAACTGTGCTATATATCATTCAGTAGTATATTACCTTTTATTTTATTCGTTCTTCCTTTTTTTTACGTTGCATTGAATACTTCCTCAAATTATGCTTCTGTTCTCTTATTTTTTTATTATAGTATAGTTTGTGATTTTACTGATCTTTCACATGACTGTAGTCTCTGCATTTCCCGTAACTTCAATGACAGAACAAGAAAACTAAACCAAACAACACAAACTACTCAGCAGGAATATACTTATACGCATCGCTCCAGCCCCTCCCTTCCCCCGCCCCCATCCCTCCCTCTCCCTCCCTCGACTCTCTCTGCGTGCGTGCAGACTGATCCACGCGGGATATAATAGCAGAGGAGAGGTCACGGTTAACTGTGTCAGCGTCGTGGCGATACAAGGTCACCGTCTGCGCATGGACGAGACTTTGACCTGATCCAATGGATTTAGTTCGCCAGCTGCATTAGAATATCACGAGTCCTCGTTTAATATAAACCCTCACAAACGCGGAAAATATACGAGAGGGTTTTGTATGTAATATAAATTATCTGATGTATACGCGGTATATTTTGATGATGAACTTCCTTGAAATGTATACATATTACATGCATGTATATATGGTATAAAAAACGTGTATAAGTAATTTCATTTCATTTCATTTCATTTATTTCCACATCCTGATAAAATGCATACAAGGAATTCAGGAACAATGCATACACAGTAGAACATTGGAACAATACAGGAAAATGTTCAACTTATAACAATTCCACAACAGACCAACACAACACAAAAGCAGTTATTTCAGTTTGTGGGGGGATCAACATAGACCGTTGGTCTTTCTAGGGCTGATCCCAAGTATTACAGCTAAAATAGTTACATTAATGGAATACAGACAAGAAAACTATACTACAGAAGGAACACAATACATTTAAGAAGACAAGAGTCTCCAAAGTGGCGTGCTTATACACTGAATAAAACTTGGGACTTAAAGTATATCTTTATGAACAAGAAAGAATGTGTAACTTCTTTTGAATATTGAAAGTCTATTAGACAACTTTATTACTTAGTAATAAAGCGTTTTATCACAAAACAAATTAACTCCATTCTCGTTGTGATATTTGCTATTAAAACTGCTGAAAAACATAAAAAATGATATGAAATGTGGGATATTTTGAATTGTATAACTTAAAGAGTATAACTTAATATTTCATAGGTGAAGTATCACTAAGAATGGCGCTCAGCCTATTATTTGGCTATCAAAATCTATCTATCTATCTATCTATCCATCTATATGTATTTATGAACACTTCTTTTTCGTACATTCGATTTAAGTTGTAGTTCAGTTTTAGGAGCACAAATGAAATTACATGGTCAAATAAAGGGTCAGTATATAATGCAATGAACATTATACTACTAATATTACTATTACATTATTAAATCCATTTTCAAATATTCCCTTCTGTCATTCAAAAAAATTCAGCGTGTTCGGGGAAAAATGAAAAATTACATATTCTGCACGTCATAACCTGACTGACGAAAAATATCGATACATTTTTATGGAAGACTGTTTCTTAATTATTTGCTTTTATTCCCTTGTCGCGCATATTGAAAGCGCGCAGTGTTGGCATAATTAAATATGCCTGCATTGAATACTCAGACTATATACCGTGCAGTTTGTATATGCGATAAGTTACAACTTCATTATCATAATGAATCGTATAATGATTTTTTTTACTTCAAAATAAGATGAGATCAATAATATTATTGAAGGTATACATGACATAGCAAAAATGAAATGGGACGAAAATCACGTGAGTACCTCATGTTTGGTTGTCATCTGGGCAGCCGACAAATTCGTGTTCATGGAAGTTGTACACTATATACGGATATCAATATGAGGTGTGCGCGCGTTATGCCTGCTATATTATCTGCTGTGACCGATAGCAGTCCTGGCGTCTTTTGTTTTTTTATCCGATTTCGATACTGATGTTTGTCCGTCTGCCGTTCTGACCGCTTGTAACGTGCTAACGATCCACGTGATAGTCGCGACCGCAGCTCTCTTGAGTATAGAACAAGTTGATCTAATCAAATAACGAGGGTCATGTCAATACATAATACAAACACTCAAATAAAAGTTTGACTCGTTTTTGAGGGATCACACACACACACACACACACACACACACACACACACAAGAAAACAAAACAAAATAAAACAAACAAAACAAAACAAAACAAAACAAAACAAAAAAGCTGCGTTAATTAGTTATGTTGGTTGACTGGTTGACGCTTCTCCAGCTTAGATCATTAGAATTTCATTTCATTTCATTTCATTGATTCATTTTCATTTTCAACAAAGAATATAATTGTACAAAAATATCAAGCAAAAATAAAAAAAAACAACACAATATACATGCCAGAATAATATTTTTTACATCGTTTATATACATGATGCAGAGCTACCAAGTCTCACGCATTCTGCGTGAGACTCAAGCATTTAGGGGCCATCTCACGATCTCACGCATGACACCCATTTTTCTCACGCATCGGGCGAAGTCTGCAACTTGGGCCTATAATAATGAGCATAGCTCAAAAGATTAAAGTGATAGTTGCAATTGAAGGTATATTTCCCTTTTGTCTTTCTAAATAAGTAAAAAATAGTCACTTAAGTATGCACCTGATCGCACCATTAAGAGCTAAAAATTGAAAAAGCTCCCTACCGTGGGAGGCCACAGGGGGGAAAAACCCCTCCCACACCCTCGCTCGCGCGCACATTCGCATGCCGAGATGCCGGGTCATAAAAATCTCACTCATAAAAATTTTTTGAACTTGGCATCCCTGATGATGATTGATTATCAATTTGTCTAAACGTTAAAAATTGTTGTACTGTGAATGGTACCTCGAATATAACATTATGTTAGATATTATGTTTTCTCATTGCTAGTAAACGAACACAAAACATTTAATTCAGGGTGATGTTGAACAAGTACACTGTACCTCAAAAACCATTTCCCACAACGAAAATTTGGTACAGCTTGTATATAGATCTAGAGATTGCGGTTGTTGTTGTTTTCAATGCTTCAGTTTGTCCCATACGCATTGCTGATATGAAAGGTCACTTCTGGGCATAGATGTTATCTTACAAACGTCTTTATCAATATTTACCTGGGCGTAGCATACTCCACATAGGGTTACAAAGTCCATTGAACTACATGTAGTGTCACGTGCTGAGAGTATACTGTTTGTAACAGTAAGTAGCTCCGCAATGATCTTGTTAATTGTCAATAATAGTGTCACTTATGCAATGAATGCATGCAGCACAGGGGGCGTGGGGAGGAGCCTTCCAAAGTTGTTGGCTTTCTTACGTGTCTATTGTCTTTGATTATCATTTTCTTTTTTTCTTTAATTCAAAAGTGTGTGTGTGTGTGTGTGTGTGTGCTGGGGGGGGGGGGGTGCACCTGCCCACCCTTTCCCCGTTTCGGTATGATTTTTATAATGCACAATTCACGACCAGAGGACAAGAGGACGGTACGACAACGCAATCAAAATTACTGTATTCATACATCAGAAAAACATGTTTTTGTAATGATATTTATGACTAAACTGTATAGGGCCTATGATAATAGTTTTCCCTAAGCTTTCACATAACGCGTTCTGTTATTTGTTGGCAGTCATCGGATTGCGATGGGACCATTTTGATGTCAGTGTGTATGATTATTGTTGTTATGATTGTTTTTTATAGTCATCGTCATTATCATGTATCACTATCATTGTTATTTTGTATTTACCCCATCATTATCATCATTATATAGTAAGTATTGTGTTGGCAGTAGTATCTTTTGCCATCATTATTATCACAATCGAACATTTTCATTGTGAGTTATATTGATAATAGTGATGATAAGTATAGTGATGCTGATACTGAATCTTATTATATGTGTAACTCCCTGTTAGTCTTCATGACTACAGTGCCCCATATCTTAAAGAATTATTTAATCTTATGTCCCGAAATTACTCTCTCCGCTCAAATGGTACCCTTTCACTGCCAAAACCCAAGACCGAATATTGTCGAAGAATATTTTCGTACAGAGGAGCTTCCAGTTATAATGAATGACCTTCAGAGCTCAAATGCTGTTTGAATGTAACCGGTTTCAATAAAATGATTAATGATGTTATTCTGAAATATTTTTGATTTAAATGTGGTATAAAATAAACTGTATTTGTTATATGTATTTTTTTAATAATCTTCATATCGAGATAAATATCAAGTTTATATAAAGGAGGATGGGTGGGTGGGGTGTTACTTAATTTTTGCTCACTTTTTTTTGATATTGTTTAAAAGTTATAGTAACGTTTGTTTTTTGTTTTTCGCATCCGATGTTTTCTATTACATTTGTAATTTACTCTGTTCCTGGACCCCTCGGTAGAACAGCTGTGTCGTGTAGGCACAGCTGAGTAGGGCAATCCAGCCGTATTTTAAATATCATTCTGTTGACTGTACGATTATTGTTTTGCTGTTGTTTTTATACGGAAAATAAATAAAACAAAAACAAAAACAATCAAAATATGAGGCACATAAACCATAACCGACCTACATAACTATGAGCTGTATATCTAAAAATATAACCAGGGTCCCGTCATGTGATCCAATTACACAATATTTATTTCATCATGGTATATACGTCGTCACGTCTATTTGTTTAATATCCAAACAATCTTGACATATTTAGCGCCTAGTATCGAATAAAGTTCAGAATTCTAAATGCTGGTATAGGACACGTTCACACTAGAAAATATTATAAAAACAAAAACGTATATCACTTTATGTTGAGAATATCGTTCCATGACACTATGACATCCTCGCCTTCTAATCGATCTCCAGGAATAGATATGTGTGAAGAGGGGGCGTGGCATGCAGTTGTTGTGAACCGGGTTTGTGATTGGACCTTGATCGCTTGACATAACCCAATCATGCTCCGACGTCGTGCTTCACTTAAATGTCCTGTATTGAACGGAATGTCTCACTGGCACGGCCTTGCGCAGAATACTGCAGCTGTTTGCCTTACACTTGGCAGACAGATACTACAAAAAATCTAATGTTCACAATCGTAGAGATACTATTGTAATTTATATAAGTGTATGTATATACCAACGAGGTATGCTACAATAGGCAAAGTCGCCTATAGTATTCCATTACAAAAGTAGCGTATGACAAGGCATACATAATCATTTGTTATACATTGTACTCATTTAAGTGTATTTACAACATTACTTCTTCATGCGAGAAATCAAAATTATATTGCACGACTGTGCACTATTAGCAAAACAGTCACGTGGTACCGATTCCCCCAACCCAATTTGCGTTTTGCAAAGTCTGCCTGCTCCAATACAATAAGCATAATTGTATAATATGATATATCAATTTCACACACTTTTTGGTCCTGATTTGATTCCTTACAGCAACCAGCGATCGAGCGTTTCGGAGTAATGTACAAAAGTTTATGGTTTTCGCTCATAGCAATCATGTCAAATACGTATCTTTTCAAAACTGCGTTTTATACAATACAATCTGAAAAACAAAAACTAAACAGAAACCTCACTACAAATAGCTTGGAGTGCACTGTCCGCTTTAAGAAAGAAAATAATTAATTTAAAGCAAGAGAGAGAAAGAGAGATGGGGAGAAAGAGAGAGGGAGAGGGAGAGAGAGACGTACTCTTTAAATGAAATACATGCACGCACACATTATGACTGTATACATCACATGAAGAGTTTGTTCGCAAAAACCGATAAGTCCATATTTGCCAAATGGAGATATTTGCGATTAAAGGTCAAGAAAAATAATGAGAATAATAAGAAAATTTTTGCTTCTTTTGACCATAACTTCAAAAATGTACCTTTATATAAAGTGACCAATATATCATTTAAAATGTTTTTATTTTGTACTTTATGACAGAGACCATACTTCAAAATCTTCAAAAATGGACTTATCGGTTTTTGCGAACAAACTCTTCACATGCATGCTACATACATAGGGCCCACATACATACACAATTACGTTTACACAAGCATATAAAGCAAGGAGCTTCAAAGCTTCTTGATATAAGCATACATACATACATACATACATTCACACACACTATACATGCACCCATACATTACTATACACATCAACACCATAAACACAGAGACGTTTTGGAATGCGACATGCATTGGACATTAATATTCCGTGCATGTCTGTGTATAATCTAGAAACTACAATTATGTGTGTTTACCTAAAGATTCTCCATAATTCTTATGAAGTTATTTTACATGTCATGTTTGTATTCATGAACTATTCCAGGGAGTTGTCGATTTCAGTGATCATGATGATATTTTGCTAGTACTGTATCTCTCCCCTCTCATTAGGTAAAACTTTCCTTTGAGCGAGTTGATAACTACAATATTCTGATACTTTTGTATCGTAATCGTTCCTTGAATGTAATTGTATACCATGTTGTGATTATGGATGATTCATTAAAAACATGATAAATAGAAAAGAAGATAACAGCAATAAGGCTGAGTCTTAGATTAAACAAAGAACGGTATTCAGTGTTTTATTCAAGAAATATATTGTCTCACAATCCCCATATGGTAGTCAATATTTCTTTAAAGTGTCCAGCAGCCTCTGAAAGTGGTGGGCGGTTCCAGCGGTGACGCAGCGTCCTCGAGCGTCCAATCAGCGATGAGCTGGCAATCACACCCCATGGCCATGACCGCAGTTTGCGAGGTATTGTTCTCAGTATACTATCTCCAGCTGATCTCCGTGTTGTCAGGCTGGAATGTACATTGCCATGTCGGCTGCCGACAAGCGTGACAAGAGACCAATATCGTGTTTTATGTTTTGTCTTCTTTCTCCCTCTCTCTCCCTCCCTCTGTCTGTCTGTCTTTCTGTATGTATGTCTGTTTGTCTCACTCTCTCTCTCTCTCGTCCATATAGTTGCACACATGTATAGTTGCACATACTGCAGTTGCACTCAACAGATTTTCATCTACATAATCCAAAATCTCTTAGAGCTCACAGGTCAGTGAGGCATCACGGACCTGATACATGGAATGCTTTACCTGACTCCTTAAAGACACGAACATCTTTGTTTTCTTTTAAAGCTAGCTTAAAGAAGTATGTTATGTTAACTCAATATATTTAGTGTTATAATGTATAATAATTTGATATGATTTTGTTTGTTTAGTTTTGAAATTGTTAGTATTATTGTATTGATATACTGAAGAATGATATATATTATAAATGGCCCCAACGCAAACATTCAAGTCACCTATTGCACTCGCACAGCACTCACTCACATCTCTTTCCCTATAAAGCATACTATTGTAACGTAGAACAATAACAAAAAACAACAACAACAACAACAAACAAACCTGTACTTTCTGTGAGAGGCAAACCAGAGTTATATTTCCCAGTGAGGCCATCAGCCCAGTCAAGCTATGCTTATGCTTACGGTCTCCTGCTTCCCTATTTAATCAAATGTATTGCCTTATTTGTATTATATGTAACAATCAATGTTTTACAAAGATTTCTGTTATGCATATAGAATCAACTGCACTTTTGTTTTGTACATTGTATTGCTCTTTTGTCATTTGGTTATGTTTGGTTTGAATTTGTCACATTGATGTTATTCATTTTTTACTTGATTTGATTGAGAAGCAAAATAAAATACAAACGAACGAACATATAGTTTCACAGACAGAATATACAGACGGATATACATGACAATGAGCAGTGATGTTTTTCAGCTATAATTATAATTATGTTCACATCTTTAACCCCTTTTTTGTTTACTCTCTCCCATATACAAACCATGTCTTCACACATTTTTAGAGGGAAAATTATTATTAGTATTATTCAATAGATATAAGGAAAATGAATACATTGATAATGTATCGCTTTAATCTGTTTGATTCCCGAGGACAAAATTAATGTTTTTGTTCTGTTTTATTTTATGTTTTATAATCTTACTTCTATTATTTTTCTATTGTGTGTGTGTGTGTGTGTGTGTGTGTGTGTGTGTGTGTGTGCGTATGCAAACTGCACTGAGATTAAACAGGTAGAAACTTTCCATTTTGTAAGGTGTCCGTGACAGGAAGGGCCGGAATCGTTTTACAAACCATATGACTCCAGCGACCAAAGATAATACTTGTACTCCATCAGGAATGTGATTATGATCAGCTTACGAATCTTCTCAGATATTCGGCTGTTTGTTCATATTAATATGAGGGCCTATAGTAAACAAACTATTCCTCCCTCTGGCCCTAGTACTTGATGTTGTTATATCCGTCAAGTCTATTGATCAACTTTGTTTTGTGTGTAGACCTATTATGAATGGATTATGCATTATTAAGTGGCCGTCCTTCCACTCTCTAGCTTGTTCTGTTAAAAAGATTATACATGTTTCATATATAGTTTCTAATTCTGGTGGTGTTTTGTTGCGATCTACTCATGTATTCCAATTGTTGAATATGTGAATTATAGTTAGATATAAACATAAGTAAGCTTAGTAATTATTACGATAATATAGTATATATATATATTATATTTATGTGTATATATATTATATGTATATATATAATATATATAATATATATGTATATATAACAAATATGTATATACATATAAAATAAGTATATATATATATATATATATATATATGATATATTCTAATATATATACATACGCATAAACATACACAGCTTCATAAAATACATGCTATTAACACCTAATAGTTGCATAATATTCGCATAATGATTATAACACATCGTGACTGTAGACATTATGCGCTTGCAAATCTAGCCAATAATCTTTCTTTATCTTAGCTGATGATCAACACTGACGAGGACAATGACCCCTTTCTCATTTAATGAGTGTGTGAACGTGTGTGTGTGTGTGTGTATGTGTTAATATTATATGCAGTCATATAGCGCAACTTGCCACGCCCTCTGACTAATACTTTCCATGTATTTATCTCTCTTTGACTCGCCACGGACAGCTCGCGGAGGTAGACATTAATTATGTCGCGATGTCCGTGACATTTTGCTCAACGTAAACCCTATATCTTAAACGGATTGCTGCATCATGCCGTTGTCAAGTGGTGATGGACATATCAGCTCCGACCCTTCTAAGAACGAGGCCGGTTCATTATATTCAAATCTAATGGCGATATATGTCCATATACATACATATATAAATACTATATATAACAGATATCATGTTCATGCTGTCAATACAAACATTTTATCTTTTGACACAAAAATAAAAATAAATAAACTGTTGGTACTGCAGCATGAGCTTCAGTTCTGTTCTAATCTTTATAATATTGTAACAAAACGTGGACTACTCATTACTCAACATATATATTAGAGAGAGAAAGAAAGGGAGAGAGAGTGTGAGTGTGTGTGTGTGTACATGTAATATAGTATGATTCAATATGATATAGCATAATGTAATATAATATAATATAATACAATACAATATAATATAATATAATATAATATAATATAATATAATATAACATAATATAACCCGTTCCATACGGGAACCTTGTGGCTTTGATTGCAGAATTCAGTATGGAATGGGATAATATAATATATTATAATGTAATCGTCGGCTGAGATGTGTCAATTCAAATAATTTTCATTTTCAGTAAAATGTTAAAAAATTAAAACCACAAGGGCGCTATCTTACCCTTTATTATCTAAAAATTGCTTATAAATCTACCCATTTGAGATTAACTAAACGTTTTATTTCACGAAAATATATTGTTTCGTGTTTATTTACGCTGAAATAGCAAATCACGATAGCGCCCTTCTGGTTCTCAGCTAATGATATAATACAATGTTATATTACTTAAGTTAAAGACATAATTTACCATTTGCAGATGAAACAAAACCCCAGCATTAGTGCTTTAAGATAGTTTTAAAATGTGAGTTAAGGATAGAAACAAAAAATGTAAAAATTTTAATCCGTATAATCGATGTCAAGTGTTGTTAAATACACGAAATGTGAACAATAGTTATGATAAAAATGTTTTCAGACTAAACCGTCTACAGTTACGGTTTATCAAGAATAACAATGATATCTCCTTATATTTTATGCTCTATTGCGAAAATGTTATATGGTAGGATGTTTTGTGATACAACAGACCTACACATAAGTTCTATGCATCAAATGTGATATCTTTAACATTTTTGAAATCACTGCTCCCAAAGGTAAACTGGACCTTTAATATGATAATATAATATTATGTATAAGAATTATTTTTGGATTGTCTAGGATAAATTTTGATAGACAGGAACAACCTTATTTTAATTAGGGTTTGTGTGCAATTTGAAGAAAGCAGTCTACCTTGTAACTGCAATTCAAGAGAGAAAGCAAACTGCCCCTTATTGTGCTTGCATCCCGATTGGCACTGATGTCTGAAAACTTACCGTCAGCGAAAAGAGATTACCCATAATCCCTAATCCCTATTGTGACATCACGACCTTCCTGTTGGATTGCAGCGCATCGCTTCACCTGAGTGGGCGCGTCTGGTCAATCCACAACCTTAGATCGCTGAATGCTGATGAAATATTGTACAGTTTCGGTTGAGATGGGGCTTAAATGTTTCCACTGTTTTATTATGATGATTTCTTTGAGATAATGAGAAAACTCTTCTGAAATACGAAAGAGCGTATATTCTACGAGGAATTCAAAGTTAATTTGATAATAATTGGTGTTAAAATGGCAGAGATATTCATAAACAAAGCAATCCTGATAGAAAGTGGGACCCACCTTTTATTAGGATCGCTTTGTTTTACTTTGTGTTTTATATCTCAGCCATTTTAAAACCAATTGTCATGAAATAAACTTTGAACTACTCCAGGATTGTATACTCTTTAACATTTTATAAGGTGGTTTCTAAATATTTTCTAAAAAAAAATGTTAAAAACTGAATCCTCACCTCAACCAATAGTAAATCGTCCCTTTAGATACGCTGAGCGCCTTAACACAACGGGCTAACATAGGCTAACATGTTTCGGACAGTGGTAGTTACAACACTTATGCGATGATTACAACTTTGACATTAGTTAAAAATGAAAATCCCTTTTCCGAAAACTGGGCATCATTCCTAGTAGATGGTTTTGTGGCATGTGGTTGAACCTAGATCGCCAAATATTTCAAGGAGAGCCAAAATTGCGTGTGCCAGATTACGGCTGCGGTGTTTGGGTGTGTCGAAAAATCATCCAGCATTTTTTCTTTTCATTTTTCAGAAATAGATGCAGCCCTGTTGCTCGATTTTCCTGTCGTTGACAGGTTTTCGGTAGGTTTTTATTTTCTTTTGAAGGATTCATGTTTATGTTGGTATTAACCATATTAGTACTGCTGCTACTGCTGATACTGGTAATGATAACAATAATCATAATGAAAATAAATTTTGATTGTTATTTTCATCATCATGATAATCAGTGAAAGCATATATATATATATATATATATATATATATATATATATAGTATTATTATAATTATTATAATTATTATCGTTATTATTATTATTATTACTATTATTATTATTACTACAATTCTCGTTACTTTGCAGAGATAAATATCAAATCCCAATTCATTTTCTCATTTGATTATAAGTGATCTGTTATTCTATCATATGATTTTATTCAAAGATAGACTTGATTCTGGAACCATATAGGCTACTCCTGTAACACCTTCTTTACTGACAAAGCCATCAAATATTTTCAAGTTTTCATCATTTATTGGGAAATATACAGGAATTTCAGATATGACGGCCATAGTGGCGGTCATCATAAATATCTCAAAACCCTCCATGGATGCAGGAGTTGCTTCATTCAGAATGGAATCAGCACTTTTAAAAAAGGGCAAAACCATCAAAAATCGTTGAGCGCGCTGTATAATGATAAAGGGGTATTCCAGGGCTGTTGAAAATTAATCTGGAAAGAAGAAATAAAGATTTCTTAGCACAACAATGAAGATTAATTGATGAAAATAGGATAGAAATAAGGAAGTTATAACATTTTTAAGTTTCGCTAATTTTTCGGGAAAAAGTTCTTGAACAGACAATATGAATATGCAAAATAGTGAAGTGATGATGTCATTCCCTCACAACTTGCAATATCGTTTGTACATAAAATTTTGACATTTCCAGTTTTTCATTCAAACGCAATTACATCTCTGTCTCAAATCCTGATTAATGAATAACGTACTAGTCATTATCTTAAAGTTATTCATCCAGGAATGACCTCACATTTTACACTTTAATAACAGAAAAATGGAATTTTCGGCATTATTTTATTCATGTTCAACGGAAAATTTTGAGGTGATGACAACATCAGTTCACTCATTTGCATATTCATATCAACTGTAAGAGAACTGTAATGTTATTCCGCAGAAATCAGCAAAACTTCACAATTTCATAACATCCTTTTTTTTTTGTCCGATTTTGATCATATTTCTAATGTTGTAAACTCAAAAGATACAATTATTCTTTCTTATCAAACTAACTCATTACTGGACTGAAATTGCTCTTCAAGGTTAGGCCTAAAATTTGACTTTGACACCCAGAAAAAGGGTCACAGAGGATACAGTGATATGGGTTACTTATGTGTGTTACCACACAATTATATGATAAAAAGTTCACAAGAGAAAAAGAAAACATTCCTGCCACTGTTCTTGTACTAGAGGAAACTCCATATTCAGGGCAAAGTTCAAGTTCGTGACAGATATTTGTATAACAGTATGCCATCTATTTTTGTTTGCCAGTAGAGAGCAATGTTCTCGAGCGAACTTACAAAGTCATGGATAGAAAATCGCATAATTTTCGAGGGATGCCACAGAGTGTGGCTTCTCAAGCAATCGATTATACGTTGACTCTGTTCAATGCATAAGTGATGATTAAATCTACTCGATCTACTGTATCTATCTATCCATCCATCTATCTATCTATCCATCTATCTACCTATCTATCTATCTATCTACGTATATAATCTATCTATACCTATCTTTCTATTTGTTTATCTTACACCTCCCTCTATGTATATAATTATTTTCATCTCTATATATATACATATATAACTTATTTCAATCGATCTATCTCTCCCCCATATATCCATACGTTGTAGTTTCATAAATGTATTAAGCTTAGCTTCTATATCATGACCCAAATTCATGATGCCCCCCCGCCCCCCCCCCCGAAAAAATCCCATTGCGACTACTGTCAAAAAGGAGTGTGTTGCATCCCGAACTACTTTTAGTGAGAAAATCACATAGATGATATTATTTTCCACAAAATTATATAGAGATACATTGATATTCCTATAAATTCATTTCTAAATGTAGACTTTCTTGACCAAATCATACAGATGTAATGCTAGGCAAATTAGATTTGACAATTGACTCAAATGGTTCACAACTCTCTATTTAAACAGTATAAGGCTACTCATAAATTAGTAGAACTTTAAAATATTATTGGATACGAATTTCTTAACTTGGATACTATATCAACAGGGGGCTTTATTCAAAATTCATACGAAATTCATAACGAGACCTGTCGTGCACTGTGTGTTTCTTTGATATATTTACTGAATATAAATTCAACAAACACACAAAGTAGAATCCCAGGCATCAAAACTACAAATCGCCAAAATCCAAATCTAAAAATAATATAGGTACATTTTGTACTAACGAACCTTCGAAATAACGAACTCCAACCCCCCCCCCCCCCCCCATTTTCGGATTAACTAACCTTCTGAATAGCGAACCTAATTTCATTTCCGGGATAACGCTAAGCCAAACAAACTGTAACCGGCTATGCAACACTCCCTGACCCTTTTATATTCGTGGTCCGTGAAATACATATTCCAGTGGTCTGAATTAGTGCTAAAAGTTTTACACCCCGTCCTAATTCTATAGGTGACCATTCCATGGGATCAATCTTAATCGCAAACACTAAAGTATTACAGAGCATTGCCCCACGATTTCATCACACTCTGATGCGGAAAAAGCAGTACTGGTAGAGATTCACCGTAGACAACGGCAACCACAGGCTATATTATCCACATCAGTCATTCTTGTTTGATCGGCGCGGTAACCATGACAACACGAGACCGTGCTCCGCGCTGTTTCTGTTGTCATCCACGCTTCTCTTGTGAACGGGAGTGCATGACAAATAGCTCAAGAATCGGCAACAATAGAATCTATATACTATTGTAAGATAGGCCCATACGTGAATCCAAAGGCTTCATTCTATCAAGAGAGAATTAGCTGAGTAGACAGCCGCTTGAATTCTTGAGATACGTTTCAGTTTAAAGGTATATGGCATTTACACTGCACGTTGTAGGAGGAGAAAGTGAAGATGGATGGAATAGATGGATGGTGAAAATGAGAGATAAACTGATAACTAGTTGGACTGATGGTTAGGATGATACACATAATAGCTTCAGTCTATTATGACGATATCAAGTACCAACACAATCGGTTGTATCAAAAACAATGCGCAAACGTGAAAACCATTAGCGAGGAATTCCGCCATGATAGCAAACATGCAGAGAGCAAAGTCAATGTCAAGCTAACATCATTTCAGAATCTACAGCAGGTTGAAAATGTATTACTGACGATGACAACCTTTTCACCATTGCCTTTGCCACGGAGAGCCAGCTGACATAGAATGCAATTTTGTTTGATGATACGCAAAATCATGAGCTTTCAAAATACACAGGTTCACCTCTGCAAGCTATTAACAAAGTTAACAGGATTGTGTGAAAGAAGCTGTTCCATTTCAAATAGGAAGGAAGCGGCGTGGCTGCGAATACGACGCCCAAACTGGATTGGTACATGATAGTCTTGTCCAAGGAAATTACTTGATCAAAAACATTGTTTTCGATAAGTATAGTCTGTATTGCAGTCAAACCATAAGTATTCAAAAAGGGAAACTTTGCCAAAATCACTCGAGAATAATGATGTCAGGGCAACACAAATATTGACACAGAAAGAAGGAGGAGAGAATTAAGGAAAGAATGGAATGAGATATTCAGTTCATTATATCCACCATTTTTAAGCTATCAATGTGATAAAATCCTATCACGTCGTCTGGGTGGGAGCTGATAGCTCCAACGTGACAGTTAATTGGTCAAAGGTGTTCTTACGTCAGCTGCTCATACTGTTTTCCATACATGCTTACCCATTTTCTCACGGCTGGTTAAACTGTCATGAATGACGTCCTTCAAAGGATCAATCCTGTCTGTACCTCTGCTGCTTTTTCCCAGTCCCTGGTCATGGTTGAAAACATTTGGGCTAGTAGAAATCCCCTTCATTAGCGTTAATCACAGTAAAGACAACTATGCAACGCTATGTCTATTTAACTACTCTATTGTACTTGAAAAAAAAAAATCTTTTTCTCTAGGCCTGTGGTCATATGTTTGCTTGTTTATTTATTTGAGAACTTATTTTAAAATTTTGTTTTGTTTTGTTTTGTTTTGTTTATACATACACCTCACTATTCATTTATTTATTTATCAAGTCTTTTTTTAAAGCAGGGTAGTCCCATTCAGTGCCACAAAGGCCTGCTTTACAAGGGAGCCCTGCGTTGATATACATTGCAATACATGTGCACACAATAGAAAACGAGAACAAAACGAACATAGATGTGGTACAGCTAAAGAACAATCGATTCGTAAGAGCATAAAACATATAAGAAAGAACATTAAACGAGCGGAGGAAATAGATATCTGAATAATGCATAGCTACTGCAAAGGGTTCATATCAAATGAGAGATTGATGTTGGCATACCACGATTCCTAAATGTTTGCAATGAGGAGGCTGTTTGAATAAAAATTGGTAACTCATTAAATGATTTGCTTGCAGTATAATATGAGAAGGAGCATTTCTTATATTCAGTTCTAGGTATGTGAATCAAATCAACATAATCAAACAAACAGCTTATCTTTCCATATCTTGTACCCACCCCACCCCCAAAAAAAGCCACATGCCAGATTCAAGCATCTCTTCAATAAAAATAACCTTTTTCTTTTACAGATTTTTAAGCTTCATTTCTCCCTATATGAGACATTCGATCTCAATGATGAATAAAGCAGAAATAATCTAATCTGCTGTTTGTTCATTGTAAAAATACAATATAATAGTTTGATATTGACAAGATAGAAATTCAGTGCACTTAGTCATAACTATTCTTAACAAAGATTATTTCAGGGGAGATGTCAATTATAGTACATAAATTTACTGTAGCATCATTATGGGTATGTCTTAAAATGAAATTCCATATTCCAATGACTTCTATCTTTAAAACAAAGTAAGATCAGACGATCACCAGAATTGCAGAAAATCGGAAAAAGAAAGTTAGACCAGCATCTTAATTTCGTATTTTATGCCAAATATTGGTCGCATCCATTAGTTTAACCGAGAAGATGCTACAACTCACTTCCACATTGGTTTGTGAACAGAAATATCATATGAATCGCGTCTTAGGTCCATGATTTAGCAACTTCAACACTCTCCCCTAAATGTCATCGACTAAATATGGATGCCAAGGATATAATTTTTCTGGTCGGTTACCAATTAAACAAGGAATTCTTCTGTGAAGATTTAAAATGTGCTTGCTAAATTTAAAGATTAGTATGGCGACGATATGACCATGTTTATGTCATTTGCATACAATGGTTGCAACAAATATTATTCTTTCGTCAAAAACATGAGAAACTTAAGAATGCCATAACTGTTTTATTTGTACGGGTCGGATTGCGGAGCAAACCACTCTTGTTTTTCATTTTGCTCTATACTACTATAATCAAGGTTAATTATTAGAATATGATGTGGAATTGAAATCTAATTTTCATCCTTCCACAATGTATAGGTATTGTTAACTCGTGGCTATTCTTAATTCAAGATTCAAGATTCAAATTTATTTATATTTCCATAAAATAAACAGAGAAATTATATACAATGTATAAGCAGAACATATTTGTAATAATTGCACAAACGTAAATTGACAAAATACATGTGAAAATGAGTAACAGTGAAGAAAACACAATTATATAATTATTTTTTCAAATATATACATATGCATATAGTACAAACAAATTAAGGATGGGAATGGGAATGGAGGGTCCCACTAAAAAGCAAAGCTGGTATGATGTGGAACCCTCAACAAAATCAATACATAGAACAGCGAATGATGAATTAACGAAGCTACAAACCGATATAAAACATAATCAAACGAACCAATGTCAACTGACATGAAATCAAATTGGGAAGGAGAAAAAAAAAAGAAAAAAAAAGAAATAAAACTACAGCACGTGCCATAGTGGACGCAAGCAAAATGGATCCCATGAGATAAGAGTAATGATAAAATACAACCTATAATAGATTGAATATATTGCAAAGAATTGTGTATAATTATACCGGTAAGAATGCAGAAAAACGGATATAAACGTATGTATATATGACCTCATGACTGTTCTTTGTATTCATTGTCTGCTGTATATTGTCATTGTTCACCCTTGATGCCGCGTGCTTCACAAAATCAAACTAACACATCGCTGACCTGCAATTGTCAACGGAAAGAATTTCACTTCCGCTTTCTCGGTCAGGTATAGAACACCGGCGGGTCACCGACAGTCTTGCTTCCGAAGAGCTAGCGGACATCCGAAAAGTCGGTTAGGATCGTGACCTCGTAGAAAGTCACACTCTACTGAAAACACTCATTACTGTATCAAATTGACAGTTGCAAGCTGCGACATCCACTTCCCCAAATCTCCAAATTTCTGTTGTACCCAAATTCATTACATTCAGTGGTGCATGCTTACAATTATGGATGAATATGATAAGCCAGTGCGTTCAAAGTCGACTTGAATTATCAGGCTTAGCACGTTGTAGACCATTGTACATCAGCGTACGGTTGCATACAGACGATTCACTTATCAATGCTTGTTTCAATTTCGAAACCAACCACTTATGCTGGAAGTCCTCTGTAAACATGCCAAACACCTTGCGTGTAGCTTGTGCAGCGCTGTGAGGACTTGCTATTGTATCATGTGCCTTGCTTTAGTCTACTGTTTTTAGAAACATGTATAACATATATATATATATATATATATATATATATATATATATATATATAAATATATAATATTATATACATATATAAACCCCTCCAAAAAGTTTGGAAATCTGAGTTTGATCAATCATTTCTCATTTTTCCTTAGAAATAATCTATTTGTGCTTAGTACCACACAAAGATTGTTTAATTCTCTTTAAAATGATATCATGCTTGTTACGATTATCATATACATGGAGGTGCAGTGCTTACAAGTATGAGGTAAAGTCAGAATTTAAAAGCTGCAAAATGGCCCAATTTTTGACGTCCCTAATGGAGTTTCCTCGTTATGAGTGAGTTCCCCATCGTTTCTTTGGTGTTCATTAGCTGTAACATCAGCATTTTTATGGAGTGAAACATGTATGCGTTCAACCAAACAGATAAACAACACACACACACGCACACACACACACACACACACTCACACACACAGATACAAACGATCATGACTCAAACAATTTTATCTCACAAAACCTCGCCACATTAACCACAACAAAGACATAAAGAAGTGAAATGGCATGTTCTTGGTTTTACTGGAGTTTCATCTTTATTTTGTCTTTATTTTGCGTTATTTTGTCTTTACTTTATGTTTACTTTGTCTTTATAATTGTCAATGAACATGATCGGGGCTCAGTATCTGGTGGACGACCCAAGTGCTTGCACCACCGCCTGGCACCGTGTCTTCATGCTGTTGATTAGCTTCGTGATTCCGCTGCTGAGGAATGGCATTCCACTCGTCAACCACTATCTGACGGAGTCCTGCCAATGTCGTTGGATTTGTGACCCTCTTCCCCACAGCTCGGCCAAGTTGATCCAAGAGATGTTCTATGGGGTTGAGGTCGGGGCTGCATGCAGGCCAGTCCATTCTAGTGATGCCCTCTCTCTCGAGAAAGTTGCGCACAAGTCTCGCTCTATGTGATCTTGCGTTTTCATCTTTTTGAAGCATCTCAGCTTCAATTTGCCCTATGGCGTGGGCTTTTTGAACAGTGCTTACACGTGGCATGATGTACAACCATAAAACTTGATGAGCTTTCAACATTGCCTGGCATGGCACCACTGAAAACTTGAATGTGAAGTTGAGATGTCTATTGAAATTTGCCTTCATGGCTGACCAGTTGAGAACAAAAGACATAACACAAAAGAACATGTTCTCTATCTACTCTTCACGACCATTCTCATTCATAAGGACCGTTCTTGCTCATTTTGCAGCTTTTCAATGCAGACCCTATCAGACACATTTGAGTACAGCTCTTTACTTGATAGCATAATCATAATGAGTAGGATATCATTTCAAAGAAAGTTTGATAATCTTTCCATTGATATCACGCATGTATTGAACAGTGCTTACAAACTTGAGAAATTTACAACTGAAGTCAGATTTCCAAACTTTTTTTGAGGGGTTTATACATATATATATATATATATATATATATATATATATAATGGTGAATAGTTTGGCTTTTTAAGTTTTTTTATTGACTGTAACCGGTATATGCGTTATTCTTTGATGATCTATGTAGGCCCTATACTTATCGGAAAGGCAACGTGCAGTTGTATTCGTGTCAGTGGCACATATATATACACTATTACATGAAACTTGTTAACAAAAGCAAGTAGACAGCCTACACACGACTAAGAAATAATTTTCTTCTTCTCTCCTCTTCAACTTCTCCCTCTTCATCCTCCCCTTCCTTTTTATTCTCCTCTTCTTTTTCTAACAAAAATACTTCGACTTTGTGTTTCAGAGAGAAAGTGTCAGCATCCACGTGCTCTTCGGTATCTCATCACACAATTGGATCACGTGAAAGTCATGTGATACCTTCATGTATTATTGCGCAAGCATGTCATTATCGAATGTTAAATCTTGGATAAAAATTTTACCCTCTAGTGATTGGTATAAAGAGCTTCACGTGATCATAGGCATTTTCAGGTATCTCAGAATGTTGCCATGTTTGACACTCCATGAAGTACTATTTGCAATATGATGTCACAAAGCAATTTTGGAAGTGTGCGCAGCTTTGTACCGTCACTCTGTGAAATCAATTACTTTTTAGCAGAACAATATTCTGACAGCACAAAGCAATTTGACATTGCGCACTGCTTCGTACCGTCACTCTCTGAAACGTAGCAATTATTTCTAACAAGACAATTGTGACGCCACAAAGCAATTTTTGAAGTGTGCGCAGCTTTGTACCGTCACTCTGTGAAATGAAACACTTTTTAGCAGAACAATATTGTGACATCACAAAGCAATTTTGACATTGCGCGCTGTTTCGTACTGTCACTCTTTGAAAATAAAATGTAACTATTTCTAACAAGACAATTGTGACGCCACAAAGCAATTTTAACATTGCGCACTGCTTCTTACCGTCATCTCTCACTCTGTGAAATGTAGCAATTTCGAACAAGACAATTATGACGTCACAAAGCAATTCTGACATTGCGCACTGCTTCGTACGGTCACTCTATGAAATGTAACATTTCTAACAAGACAATTGTGACGTCACAAAGCAAATTTGACGTTGCGCGCTGCTTCGTGCCGTTACCCTGTGAAATGTAACAATTTCTTACAAAACAATTGTGACGTCACGAAGCTATTCAGACATTGCGCACTACTTCGTGCCGTCACTCTTAAATGTAATAATTTCTTACAAAACAATTGTGACGTCACAAAGCAATTCTGACAATTGCGCACTGCTTCGTACCGTCACTCTGAAATGCAACATTTTCGATCAAAATAAGATTTGAAAAGTTATGACATCGTGCCCTGCTTCCTAGAGTCAGTGCATGATCCTTTCACAACATCGCATCCACCACACGACTTCTCGTCTCGCATTTTTCCATTTCCCCTTCTTTTGTTTCACTTTTTGTCCAAAATATAAAACAAATATAATTTGCATCATTTCGAGTTTCTGGTTAAAACTGATAGGCCTCGGTGCCTGCAAAAGAATTATTCACTTCTGGACTGAATAGTTCTTTTAGAGTTACCCCTGCCCATAGTTTTAACCAGAAACTCTCAAGGCAAAGTGTACTTGTATAATATTATCATCAAAATTTTACTTTGTTATAAATGTCTGACAGTGAGTCTGTGTAGTAGCCATTTTAAATCTATATTCACCGAAAAACAGCCAAGTTTGTAGCAGTCGGGAAGGAAGAATAAAACTGTTCATAAGATCAAATATAATTTCGCAGACACTCAGTATTATAGCTATTCTTTTTTTCCCCATATCCACATTGTTTATTTCTGCGCATCCCTGACTTTTTTTTTCATCTCTCACTCTCGCATCCTACCACTACAATACAGTAAACACCTACACGAATAGTTAACTTTGTTCAATTTTCCAAAGGTTTACGATCGGCCAGTGTCTTTACGTCTCACCTTTCAGCGCGTTGAAAAAAAAAAAAGCCTGACAATTATTTTGTCCACCATCAGAAATAAATGCTCGTCAAATACAATTGAATTTCCTTTCCTGGATTTTTTTTTTCAGTTTTTATGGAAAGAACTAAAGTTGCCATTGTTAAAAACACTGAATTACGCATATTCACAGAAATATATGTCTTTTTCTATAAAAAAATGGTGTTATAACTTTGTTTTAAAAAAAAAGATAAAAGAGTTATTACTTAGAATATGACTGGCGACCGATCTCTTTATTGAATGTGGTATATACCGAAACCTCTGGATGAATTTGCAAATCGATTTGGAAGGTCTTGCCCTTCTTGATAAGCATGAATTCAGAAGGTGTTTTTTTTTTTTTTTAAATCAGGTAGATTTATTGCAGAGAATATAAGCCGTTTTTACGAATTGATTTTATAATGTCAATAAGCTTCCAGTATTGTTACTGTTGATTGATTTTGAAACACACACACACACACACACACACACACAACAACAACAACAACAACAACATAAGATTCAGTCTCTCACGTCTATAACCTGAAAGTACAGCTGTGTAATGTCGATTCTTTTTTTGGCCCCTAGATAATTTCTTGGATAAATATGTAAATAGATGATAAAACAAATTATGGTGTTACTTTCTCATCCGTCCAGGGAGGGATTTCATTAAGGGTTTGGTCAGGTATTTTATTCTGACATACGTGTATTCGCTCTCAGCCAGTCAGATGCAAGGATTTCCGTTGTTATAACAGTTTATCAGAAAAATATCTGGCATAACGTTTGATGAAATGTCCCCTAATCAATGGGGTTGCCATACTGAGCGATTCAGAATAGAAAGGGGTTGGAGGCGACCCTCTATCTCCATGTGACATATTTATATCTTTGGATACGAAGGAAAAAATGATTCACAGAATTAGTCAATTATATGTGGATGATACACTGTTGAAACTAAACTGTACGGAGAAGGGTCATTTGTGGCAATGAGTATTATGGATATTTTATAGATTAGCAAGAAGGTTTGGGGTAAAACTCACTTAAATATCAGTATCAGATCAAATTATTGAATCAAATCTTTATACTCAACAAGATGTTGCACAGAATTAGGATTAATAGTTAGATGGGTATAGAAATATTTACGACGGAAAAAAAAAAGAATGTATTCGAAATTAATGGTGACAGTAATTCGATATTTTATGTACACTATGCTGATAAGAAAATAAATTTTGACTGTAAATTAAGAAAAAAAAAAAGCACCCCGCTTCCATTCATGCAAGGACAACATGCATGAATAAGAATATTCTTATAGATTTAAATTGTTACTTGTGTATAAACAAGTGATTTACTTGTACATATACAAGTAATGATTCAAATCTAATGTACTCAAAAGTAAGTAGCAAGCTGCGGGTGTTTGAAAAAAGAAAAGAAAAGAAAAGATGGTGTTTTCTTAGGGGGACATTATTTTGCTGATATGTAATGTTGTGATGTTCTGAGTCACGACAGTTCATTGTGTGTTTCAGAAGTGCCTTGTCGCTGAATACTAAGGTACTAACACGTGTATTTGTTTGGATGAATATTGAACGTATGATATAGAATAAGAAACATATCCGTGGTAGACATTGGGGGAAATTCTTTCTGTTGCCGAGATCATTCCCAGAACTTTGGATGTCCGTGTTCATAACATCTACCGATTGTAAAGTTGTTGTGCATGCACTCCCACCCCACCTCCCTCTCCCAGTTTAACTCTACTAAACAGAACACTCACATGCGCTTGCACGCACGCACACACACACACGCACACCAACCACACAAATTGATTAAACACAGCTACAAAGAAATATCCAAACCATCACTCGCATCTCTCCCCTCTTTTCAACACTTACATCTATCTTGTATGTACGTCACTCCCTTAAATATCCAATCGCCTCACTAAGATCATAAAAACTGCAAAAACACACTCAATAACTTCTGTTTCCAAAAGAAAAGACATATGAGATTTTAATACGAGTCTGTTCATGAAATGTACCGTATCCGAATGAATTTCAAAAAACAAGGGAACAGTTGTTCATAACATATCAAGACATACAAAAGTATGCATCACTTATTTCAGAGGTGACATGAGAATAATACACTGAACTGAAAGAACTAACACAACATTCTGCAAGTATGCCTCGTTTCTATTGCATTTAAGGCTTTGACATACAAAAAAATTGTGGCCTTGTGATAGACGTACCTCTTAATATCACTACAGCATGCCAGGTGTATAGATCCGCAAATGACCGATGTTTTACACTATAAATAATTTGTGAAGTTGAAGTGGGTCTGAAGAACGCACTATACGCATGCAACAAACGTTCTACAATCGCGATGTTATGGGGAGAAAAAACGCACCGGATTCATTTTTGTATAGAGCTCGTTTTCATAATGCAATTTGCTTCGCTTATCAAATATTTCTTTGGTTGTAAATGAGTAACGACATACGTCATACCTTTGCATAAATAGAAATTACTTTGTACACAAGTATCTGTCATATATTTCTTTCTTCACCCGCAAATAATCCCTGCCAGAATATGTACTTCTTAGGCTTTTGCACGACCAACTCCTCTCTCTCGGTGTGAGGTCAAGCTAAACCACTTGCAAATTTTGTTTGATGCTCTCCTTGGTAATTTTGCAACTAATAGTGTTTAGACAGGACTTCTTCTTTTTTAAAATTAGAAGCAAGGATACTTTGGGTCGAAGAACAAGGTTAGTTCATTTTAGCTTGGTAGGGGACCCGCCCTTATCAAATAAATATAAGCACGACATATTATGGTGACTGCTAGTGTTCCAATACTCTTGACGTCCTCTTCACAACATACAATTTCACTAAAGTGCAGCATGAAGATATACCAGTTGAATCGAAAAAGGCCTTCAAAGTAAGAACTCTATCTGTGACCATTAGACAAATAGGATCATCACACTTGACAAAAGACTCCACATTGACAAACACATCTATCACTGGAACAATTGCCACATAGATTTTAGTACTCCTTTTTTTCTTTCGTTAAAGATTTCAATAATTTAATAAATCGATAGCCTCCGTTGCATGTCTCTGGCCCAGGACCCTGGCTTTACAGAATCTGCACGCAGCTCCTTAACCAATCGGTGACAGACGCCACTCACGTCGCAGACACTTTGTGATCTGATGATGTTCTTTCGGCATCCTAGACAGCCAACCCTGGACAGTTCCTGCAATGCCAAGCAAAGTCTTTTAAGAGTCTCTCTTCTCCATCCACCCGGGATGTTTTGTTCATGTCCATTTTTCCTCCGACTTTCACTTTCAGCAAAAGAGTTCCTACATAGCATTCATGTTGCTGTGCTCTGTGCCAGGATCATGGGCACAATGTTCTGTTGCTGCTGCGGCTGCTGGTTCTGGTTCTGATTTTCTGCCGCCATGCTGGTCAGCTTGCTGACCTCCAGTTGCCAGCTGGGCACCTTCTTGGCCGCCATGTGCCTCCGGGCGTGCTTGGTCAGGTGGTCGCTCCTCATGAAGCGGCGGTCGCACATCGGGCACACAAACTTCTTCTCGCCGGTGTGCGTCCGCTTGTGTCTCGACAGCTCGTCGGACCGGGCAAACCGCTTATCGCATCCCTCCCACGTACAGTTGAATGGCTTCTCTCCTATGTGGTGCAAAAAGTCGGAGACAACAGGAAAAGCAAAATGAGAATATGTTGCGATGCATTACTTTCACATGATTTCAATGATGGTCGCTACTGACTTAATTTTAGGATCTGGTGAGGTTTAACTGGCAAAGAAGAAAATACCTTAAAGCTCTAATGAAGAAAATACCTGAAAGCTCTAATATAGAACAGTTCTGAAATGTTTCTTAACATTGCTTAACTGACATAAATACAGGCAGAATAAAGATGAAAAAACAAAAAGACAAAACTTTGTACAAATATAAAAGACATAACGACATATTGGTAAGGTTTTCTAGCTGATATTAACAGAGAGAGGAGGACTGAACTCACCTGTATGTGTTCTGATGTGTGCCTTGAGATGTGAGCTCTTGAAGTAAGTCTTTCCACACTTGGGGAAGGAGCAGATGTGATTCCTCCTCCTAGAGAACTCTGAGACAGCAGGGACCATGGGGGTCTTGTCCATTGCGGCGGGAGAACCTTGTGATGGGGCGGGGGCAAGAGGACACAGCCGCTGTTGCCCCTCCGACTTGGGCAGACCATTCACGACAACCATGACATTTGCCGGCACAGCCATGACCACTGTTTTCACGGGATCCGAATGTCCACTGCTACTGACCGCTTGCAGATTGTGCTGCTGAGGAATTTGAATGAAGGACACTGTCTGGACGTTGGATGGCCTGTCTGCAGCCTTTGCCTGCAACACATTCTGTCCGCTCTGGCAAGAGACTGGGATCTGGAACGAGCTGTTGACGGAAATGTATTTGGGCTGAGGCTCGCAGGGCTGCTGGGCAGAGTTCCTTGCCTCTTGGCTCTGAGGAGTCTGCTGCGACTCTGACTGCGGGTACGGGCGAATTGTCCTGACAGCATTTTGCATCATACTCTTCCCGGCATCGCTGATGACTGACACTCTGTTGTTGGGCTCCTCAGTAACTTTTGCCTTGCTCTTCCACTGGCTGGGGATCTCCTTGCAGGCCATGATGCTCGGCGTTATGCTGACCAGGTTGCATGACGCTTGCCGCTGGGTGGTGACCGTTGAGCTGCTGACCTGGGGAATGGTGACTGTGTGGCTGACCGGCATCCCAGCGTGGCTTACCACCTTGGTCGGCGGCGGCGTCAGAGGTGGAGTATCCATTCCCTGGAAAGAGATAGGTAAACACAAAACACTGTCATCATCTCTCATGCATACAAGTGGATTACACAGGTGGATGTTTATAAGAGTGAACTTTTTTTTTTTCCAATATATAGAAATGAATGTGAACTAAAAAATCTCCAAACAAAATCTTGATGTTCATGATTTAAAAAGGCGAAATTCTTTTAAATGCAACACATCAAACATGTATAAGGTCCACTTTCAGTGCTTGGAAAAAAATATTTCATTCAAATCATGTATGGCATGCTCTACTACCTGATATCTTGATAGGGAGTTTCATATGACAAACATCTCTCTGTGAAAACAAATAATGTTGATGCTTTCCTAAAGTTGAAAGAAAGTAGGTAGTCGTAAAGAGGGACTCACTCTCATTCGCATTGGCTTGATGTCTGCAAACTCGGCGGGCTGACTGGATTCCTCGTCGATGGAAGCCGGGGACAGCGGGGCGGCGAAGGTCGGCGAGATCGGGGGCGAGTTGACGTTAGCCGACGGAACGTGGCGCATCGACAGCAGAGTCTCAACGGCGTCGTAGTCGGACTTCTCAATGGGCAGCGGACTCATAGTGAATCGACCAGCTAGGGCTGAGGTGGCAACAGTGATGATGGGCTTGTAGTCGGTCTGCATGAAAAGATAAACGAGATAGGAAAATAAAAATAAAATGAATTTATACCGCAGGCTAAAGAAGAAGCGGAAACACAGCAAGAGGCTTTAAAAGAATAGGGGAATGTTGAAGTTATTGTTTACTTTTTAGGCATCGCGGCAGACGGAGGCGTCCATGCGCTACGATCCATCTCGAAGGATTCGGGAGGGTGTTGTGCCCGGGAGCGAAGGCCGAGCTAAGTTAAATAATCATGTCTGATACCGGAAGAGGGGTGTCTAATTATGGAGGAACGGGTAATTAAAAAATGTTGGGGTAGGGGTTGCTGATGCAAGACCCTGCGGTTCATGATGTGTCGAGGCAGGGAGGTCGAGGGAAGCGCAGAAGGTCATACAGGGATAGGCAGCCGCGTGCTTCGCGACCCAACTCAAATACACGCAATTCGAAGGAGAGGGGATGTCACGATGAATGAACTTGTCTGGCACGCGTCCAAGACGTGAATTTAATTCTAGTATTTGATCTCAAACTCCTCTTTAGAAGTGACAGGCATCGGGTGGCAAAATTTACGTTTATCTTCGTTGTTAAATATTGACGGATCCCTGGGATTTTCGCGAATGGGGTACACTTTACGAGACCGCCAAACAGTCCTCCGAGGGATGCTCGGAAAGTTCGTGTCTCTGCGGAATTATCAAACACCGGCACGAGCCGACACTATGACGCAACAAGGTCACACATAAAAGAATCGTGAATCTTGATAGAAAGGCGTAAATATTGACAAGCATATTAGTATTTGACGATCTTTGTATACATTGTATAATTTGTGAAAGTGTGGAGCCGATTTCGCGGATGCATTTGTCTTAAGCCGGAACATCCTTGGACGAAAACTAGCACACAGTAGTATACAACTTTGATTGGGTGTCGGATATTATACTGTATTGATCTACACGCATATCCTCAGGAAAATTTAAAAATTCGGAACTCATACTGGTTTTGCGCCGTCTTACAAACAAAATGACAAATGTAATACATGCCATAAATTTCCACACCCACTTCGTCCCTATTATAGTTACAACCCTATCATTCTATTCTACCTATAATTATAACCCATAAAATAAGGACGCTGAGCTGAGCAGAAATTTGGAAAAGCTGGAGTAGCGATAATGACGACATTTAGCGCCCTTATTAATTTATTTATGAAAATAAGCATGTCAAAACCCCCAAGTGGTAAAAATGTTAGCAGAAGTCACACGATCTTACATCACAATTCTTTATATCACACGACTTCGCGCCTGTCGTCTACAAAGAACACTGCCCCTCCCGCATGCACCCACGTGACATTCGTCAGTGCACCCCATTATCACAACGAGACACACCTTCCACTGACCCCTAACACATTACGCTCCCGCCTCATGAATATGCACGACTATTGACATGCAAAACTCTAAACGCAACAATGGGGCAGTATCACGTTATCGCGTTGAGCCAGCGAACACACTTTTCTGCGATTACGCAAGTGACCTTCGGGATTTTGAAAGTCGATCACATAACTAGGCCTACTGTGTACTACTAGTAGTTAGTGCAGTGCTCTACTCTGAGATTGCAAACAATTGAAACATGACAGCCAAAACCTTTGCCATTTTATATGTCACAGTGAATAATTATCATACAGTAATAGGTCAGCTGGTAAATTAATTGGCCATGATTTGCTCTAATCATCTACGGGGCCGATTGATGCCTACCTCACTAGTCACAAGCATTTACCAGGCGTTCCTGTATTTCCAATTCCATTGCTTGTCACATGGTTTTGATGTACCGTATGATGAATTTAGGACGTGACACATCGAGTGAATAAATATTATCTCAAATCGCTCAACCACAGAAAGTTCTGTTGAAAGGACACTACTCAGCAGGAGCTTCTTTACAACACTGATTAATAAATCATTAAATGCATATCTTCTTTCAAGTGAGGTTGTTACAAGCAATATCAAACTTGATATAGTTTACAGTACCGTAGATCTATACAGAGATGAAAACAATTCTAGACTTCTAACGTTAGATGGTGATTAAAAAAAAAGAAGAAGCTGCCTTGGCCTGCTCATTATTATTCTTCGAGAAAGGAGGTCATATTTCACAGTTTATCCGACGTTCTTGAAATTGAACGCAGAGCTATGAAGTAAGGAGTCGCAAAACCGCACACAGCTGATTAGTGACAGCGGCGGCATGCACGCCATTTCTTTTTCTCTGTCTTTGCAGACACACAACACTCACACACACATGGACCTTCGTCCTGAAGGTGACTTTCAGGAGCTGATCTCATCGCCATCACCGACCAATCAGAAAGCGCCATTACCGCCGACACCCACCACTATGCATATTGTCGCGCTCCGCCCCCTAAGCCGCCTCTTCATAGCTAGCTAGCTCAGTCTAAAGATTCATGATAATAGTACAATGGAATTCTGAACTACGTGTGAACTCCCTCAGCTCCCCGTGCTATGGCCCTCAACTCCTTGCCTTACGAAATTACATAACAGATCAGGGCTCTGTTTTAGAAGAGTTAAAATTGATTATTTACTTTTATGTATAAACAGTTAGTTGATTTCAGCTGTAACATGTTAAGTGTATGGCAGCTTGTGTGGTAAGGAAATTTAAAATCGATTTTATTTTTAACGGGGCCCAGATGAAGTGAAACAAAAGTTTGATGGTAGCTCCCCCTGTTCAACGATAGAATAATAGTCTGAATACTCTGATCTAGTTTTCTCCACAAATGTACTGCTAATATTATTAGTATGGGGTTTATGAGGTCTACAATCTAGACTCTAGTATAAACAATATCAATAACACACAATTTATCTTGACATTAACGCCAATTTTGTTCGGCATGCACTTTCGTCTTTAGTGAACAATAAATTGGTTAATCACCGGCAATCATGCACAAATAACAACCTGTTAGAGTGTTACCTGGGCTCTAACGTTACACAGTGCAGTGGTCTAGTTACTTTTACGTTATGAAAAATAGCACATTCAAGCGATAAGAACAAGGAAAGGGTTTCAACTGACATTAAACCTCTTTTGCGTTGCCTTTGTTTGGTTTGTAGACGACAGAAGGGCGACGGGCTAGCCGACTACTGACTAGGCTGCAAAGGCAGCCTTCACCTTCGCTTGCGCTTGTGGAGTGCTCACTCCTCAAGCAGGATCAAGTCCCCCTAATTTAAACCATCGTCGAGACATGCCGACAGACCACCTCTCACGCTCAGAATATTCTGAGACACTCATTCTAATTACTTGTTACTCTGAAGTAAAAACAAACAAACAAACAAAAAAACATGACTAATGAGGCACGAGACTAGAGTCTAGATAGAAATCAATTAGAACATTTGAGGGTGTAACGGCGTCTACAATCTATGTTCTACTGGCTGTTATAAAATCTACAGCATGCTTTCAATTTTCATCCCAAGAACAACGAAACCAACAGATTGAACAAGGTCAGATGAGCTGAGGACGACTTGACTCGCTCGTTCACAGTCGCGCACCGACAGCAAGCAAACGCAGTCAGCCTCAACGTGCAACCATCGCATCACGTCGGCACTTCATTTCGCTCAACAAACACTGCAAATCTAATAGTAATAAAAATCCTTTAACTTACCGAGAAAACAGTGGTTGGTGGTGTAGCAGGCGGTGACGGTGGCGTAAATTCCATTACACAGAATAGTTTTAACCACTTTGAAGTACGGGATACGATTTCGAACGCTCCTTTCAGCAGAGGTCTCTCAAAAGCGAATGTGCACAGATTGAACGGTATGTTTACGTTCCTCCACAATCCAACCATTGAGTTTCTCCTCCATACGGGGGCTGAAGATCACGCAGGGTGTGTGTAAAACCTCTTGCGAAATGATAACAAAACAAAGTAGCATGCGGTCGGGGCGAGGGCGGGTCAGAGGATTGACCAATGAGCGCTCGTAAAAAGGGGGGCTCGCCCAATCAACTCGGTTCTATCACGCGCGGCATGCATGAGCAGTGCTGAATATCAACTTCTCAAGAACGCACGTGGACAGAGCCTGAATGAGACGAAAGGACGAAGGGCTTTTCCCCGACGGGGTAGTATCCCTATCTTACTACGGGACCCACAGTGTGTAAACCCACGCTATTTTACTAGTGTTGTTTTGCAAGTTGTTAACAGATATCAACAAGGTGCATGCGCGTGTCTCAGAAAAGGGGGAAAAATTAAGTTGATTCAGTCGAGTTTTGGAGCAGAGTTCAGAAAATTATACTGCGTTTTTCTGGTATGTGCAAGTCGCCTGCAAGTCGCCAACTGTTTTTCAACATATATTTGGGCGTGTCGCATACAGTCATCACTGGTTATTGTGGACATGGATGTAGAAATCCATATTTGCAAGGCCACAATAGTTCAATTCCCATACGCGATTTGATGATTAAATAAAGGGGCACTCAAATTCCACTGATAGTGTTTGCGGAGTGACGTGAAAGAAAAACTGATATATTAACTTTGAGTTCAATCAAATCTAAAAGGATGGTTTCTATTCAAATTGGAAGTTTCACCAGGGTGGTGGAAGAAAGAAGGTAAGTCTTTCTTCCACCTCCCTGGTTTCACTTAACGAATAGCGATATATTGGTCAAAATATATACATAGTGGGTAAATTATGCAAATTAGATGATATATCATCACCTCTCATGTCTGTCATTGACATCTATTTTTTTTTTCTGAGATTTGAAATCATGCTTGTTAGATATGAAATATTGTTTCTTTTATAGTCTAAAAAAATCTTGATTTTGCTCAGCGAATGTTACAACATTGTATGATAAGAGTTTAATACATTTAATCATATTTTATTAAGAAATTCCATTCGTTTATTCTTAAGAAATAGAATCAATGCGAGTTATACAATCAATCGAAGAGTTGTGATGCTATATATTATACGGCCAAATTTTCTCATCTATATATGTATTTGAACATAAACAATAGCCGAAATGATAAACACTTTTGACACTATTATATTAAACATTCTCATTCTTACCAACTTTTTATTCTTTGTAAATCATACTTCACCACTATTCTCTCAGCTGACTTCGCTATAGCTCTCATTAGTACTTATCAAAGTCAAATCAATTTGGGATTTGATTTTCCCTGCATGTGTGACACCAAGGATGCAAGTATTATATTTCTTCTCATATAATTTCTCATATAATGTTGTTACTCCTCCAACCTTTTTGTAAATGTGAAATTAGAATAACAGCAAGATTAACCATTTTGAAAATAGTATATAGCTTAACATTTTGAATGTCATATTTAACATTTAACAACAAATTGAATTCAACACTCGAAATAGATGTCGAATTTACCAATACTATTTGCGGAAAGTTCAACACTATATACTGACTCGACACTCAACAGGCATCTGTGTATCAAAAATATTATTTTTTGCATAATTATATCTAATCACTGAGGAATTGAGGACCGTAGATTTCTTTGATTACATTACTTTGATCGGAACTCTGACACATCGACCGCCATGTTCTGTTAGCTTTTTTTTTGTTTATCCAAGATGGACATCATTTATGATCATCATGACTATTTTGTTATGTTTCATGCGTTTTCATTGAAAAATATAAAAAAAAATAAATTGAAATTGAAGTAAAATTGAAATTGAAAAAAAAATCGCACTTATATCATTCCAATGGTAAATGAATGTGAGGTGACCTTTAATTTAAAAAAAAAATCTTTCATTAACTGAAATTTCGAATACTGCATGCATGCATGCATGCGCAGTGACACAAAGTTAAGCAAAGTTGATTATCAGTCATGTCATGTCAACATCAGTAGCACTTGCATTACTCCGTCGAAAACAGCCCGTATAATTTAGGTGTCATATTGATCAGGAAATGTCATTTCGAAGTCATAACTCATATTCAGCGGAATGTTCGATATCAGTTGCGTAATTTAAGTTTCATAAGGAAATATTTGTCTAAATCTGCAGCTGAGATACTTATTCATGCTTTGATTTCTTCTCGGTTGGATTTTTCTAATTCATTGTTGTGTAATCTTTCAAAAAAAGATGTCACAAAACTTCAACGGTTGCAAAATTCTGCTGCCCGATTGTTAACTTTTACTAATAAGTTTGATTCCATGTCACCAGTTCTCTGTTCCTTACATTGGTTACCTGTAGAAAAAAGGATTATTTTCAAGATTCTGTTATTAGTACATCATTCAGTTCATTCTTTTTCCCCAATATACATAAGTAATTCTGTTCAAAAATACATTCCGGCACGAAGGCTATTACGTTCATCATCAGATGCATTCTTACTCCAAACACCCAGAGTAAAACATGGGTATGGTGATCGTGCTTTTTCCGTTATGGGACCAAAATTGTGGAATCAGTTACCTGTTCAGTTAAGGGAACTGTCATCTACAGAGTCATTCAAATCCAAACTTAAAACTTATCTGTTCCTTTTATACTGAGGACTGCAATTGCTGTATGTCATTAATATTGGATCAATATTGTATTTTTAATTGGTATATGTTGTATTCTTTATTTGGTATATATTTGTTTTTGTTTACCATTTTCTTATTTGTTGAAATGTTTGAATATGTATATGCATGTAGATGTATGATATCTTTTCATTTTGAAGCGCCATGAGCACTGAAAAGTGGACCTGTGCGCTATACAAGTAGCCACTATTATTATTATTATTATTATGAACAAAAGGCAGCAGTGAGCCTGTTGCAGATTTTCCGCTCGCTTACTAGGTGAGGTTCCCCTGGTCAGATCATCGGCACTGGTGACGTCACAGAAGACGGGTTATGTTGTTGTCATTGAGGTTGTGCGTGGCTGGCGTTAACATGCAGAGAAGCGGTCGACGGGCTCGTATGCCCTTCTCGCTGTTGGAAAGTCAGCGGAAGAGAGGATTTTGCCCCTGACTCCAACGCCTGAAGTATTGCGACGTACGTGCATGAACTTGGGTCACATGTAGCACACTGATAATGAGTAATCATTTGGTGTTAGAGTCATAAAGCTGTTCGCCAAGGGAAGGGTTATTCGACGAAATTATCGTATTCAACATGTTCTCGTTTGTGTATGTTACAGTGCGCACCGTTTGCGTTTCTTCTCTAGCTGTGCCATTCTTTTTCAGTCCTTCCAGTCTTGATAATCTCGAAGGAAGTGTAAACATTATGATACCCATGCAGCCATGTGCTGCACAGAATTAGGCGAGTTGTGACCTTGGTGTACTGAAAAAGAAAAACAATTCAAAAACGGAGAGGAAAACATTTAAACTGCTTTGCCACAAAAGGCCTATCACATTCAACGTGTATGCAAAAAACAAAAAACACACACAAAAAAAAACCCACAAACAAACAGAGAACCAAACAAACAACAAAAACCTGACAAAGCGATAACAAAGCTGGAATTATTTTGAATGAACTTTTCATTTGTGTTCTGGTATAGCTGTACTTGGTAGGCCGATATCATGCACCTGCAAGCACGTTCACTTCATTATGGTACAATATACATGATATGTACACTATTATAAATCCATGAATTAATGTTGTTTCTATTGTTTCTTTAGTTTCTCAGTATCCTATTGTCCAAGCCAGACAACAATTGCCTGTATGTGTGTGTGTGTGTGTGTGTGTGTGTGTGTGTGTGTGTGTGTGTGTGTGTGTTTTTATGTGTAGGTCCTACTTGAGTGTACAGGGGAAAGGGTGCTCCTCCCAAAGATAAAGTTCACTCGTGGGTCGTGGTCGCACGTAGGCCTATAAAAAGCCGCGATGGCACTCATTGTCACACTGTCTGGATATGCTAATCAATCGATCCTCGTTACCTCGTTACCAAACTATTTCTGATCACTGTAGTGAGTCAATGTGACAGTGTCCTACAAGTGACTTTCAGAGACATAATAAAAAAAGAAAAGTCGGAGTTCAAGCGATGTGACAAAGTTTGCCGGTTGTGTTTTGATTGACATTTGTGCTTGTTATGTGTTCTTTAACAACAATAACCCTGACGTGAAGTCACATAAGTAAAATAACAATGAGAATACCACTGTAACTAGTGGCGTCGGTGGCGAAAAAAAAGAAGAAGACATATACCGGAAAAGTAGGCCCTAATCCCATTTCTACAACAAATTGTTCATTTTGAATTCAGTCAGCAGAACAGGGATATCCATTTAATTGATATTAATACAATTTGTCTCTGAGTAATGTGCGCTTTTATTTTTATTCTTTTTTTTGGGGGGGGGAGGGGGTCTGGGCAGCATTTTTGTTCTGTGTAATTTTGAATTGGCACGACGCTTTAATAGTTATATAGGCATAATGTCAATCAAAAATTTGATTGGCTATCCATCGTTTTTCATTTTAAGTCAAATTCGACAGAAAAGTTCGGGAATAGTAAGCCTACGCTTATGTCAACATATGGTAACATTAACGCTAACACTTTGGACACCGTTATTCACTATTTTAAAGTTGTCAGCCCTGACATGTTGTCAGTGTTTTACAATTAGTAACAGCCAGTGACTGGAGCTTCTCAGCCAATCAAAACTAAGGATTTTACTGAACTTGTCCGCAGCAACCGAAAACTTTCATGAAACGGTGCCCTATACGATACCTCTGTGAAATAAAACAAATTTCATAGTACTCGAGTATACAAAACAACCATCGCAAAGAAGATCAACCTTGTTGTACACTCTCACCTCCATTATGGAAGCTTAATATGTTTCTTTTCCTTCGCTCATAAGACATCGCACGTCCAGACTGAACCCCCCCCCCAAAAAAAAAAGAAGAAAACACACACACACACACACACACACACACACACACACACACACACACACACACACACACACACACACACACCACACAAACACCAAGTCCCAAGTAAACTCGACATCATTTTCGCGGGCAGTGATATCAAATCAACAACCCAGCCGATACCATCGGAATGAACTTCTCGTTCACAAAGGCAGCGTCATCAATGTATATGTGTAAACAAGGCTGTTTGTGAATGACATTCTCAACACGTCTGCAATCTGTGATGGGGTCAATGCTCACTGCGTGCAGATTGGGAACAAAGGTAATTTCTGAAATAGACTATTATAAAAGTCAGCCGTGCCATGCAGCAAACAACGTTAAACGATTGCCAAATGGTTCAAAAAAGTTTCCTCGGTATTTTTTTTTTTTTTGTACGTTTAACAACGGTGATTATCATTTACTAAGTAGGGACTAGGCCTATTCACAGCCATGTGATGTACTAAGTACTTTGCCGTACTAAGTCCATTTTTGCATTTGTGTGTGTGTGTGTGATTTTTTTTTTTTTTTGAGGGGGGGGGGGCTGTTTGTAGAATTCCCATCAACGATCTTAGCGGGACAAAGGAGGTAGCCTACCATAGGCGAGCTCTCCTGGTACATGTAGCCTTCTTGCTTGCTATACTATAAAGCTTCTCGCTGTTGAACGTGAGAAAATTTCTAAGGTTTTTTGTTCTGTTTTGTTTGTTTGTTTGTTTTTTATATTTGAACGTTTATACTTGGTCTTTACGTCCTGGGGGCAGTTAGCAGAGAGATTATTTTCTCACAGCCCTTTGGCAAATAGAAAGTGCGTCATGGTAAAACTGGGGCATACAGGGTGACCTATCCAGGCGCATGAAGGCATGTGTGCGCGATACGCGCAAATGACTGTGCGCGTATTGTATTTTTTACGTCATAATGTGCGCTGTGCACATCAGCAAGCATTATGATGTCACAGTCACCGTCTACTGGAAATGCAAATTTCAGGTCTTTGTGACATCACAATACTAATTGTTTATGACAAGTGCGCGCAAAAACAACAGTGAAAGAAGAAAAATAGATGAGGAGTTCCTTGAAAAAGGGGGAGGGGTCACAGTCGAGGAGACAAGCGATCATACGTTGTTGTTGTTTTTTGTTTGTTTCCTGTTATACACAGTGCTGTACATAATTATGCATGTATGTAGGTCGCATGATAAAAGGGAACATTAATCTGGAAGTTCGAAGTTTAATCATGAAACACTGTAAACAGGCTCTGTGCAATCATCGTACAAAGTACAGAAACACAAACGCGACAAATGGGACCGTATGATTATGATACACAACATAAGATGAAAGAGAGGGAAGAATGTGAGCAGATGTATAGCGTTTTGCATTGAACATTTGGATGTACACAAATTCCAGTTTTTGTATCCGATACTTTTTTTTTTCGTTTGGTTCTTTTTAGCTCAATAGTAAAATGATCATGGCTCCTTTGGCCGAGAGAATACTAGAGTTTTAGACCCAGAAAATACAAATATTATTGTTCTACTGACAAATATGATTCGCTTTATATAGGGGCATCAGGTAATAAACATGGGATGTTTTGCAGGGTGACTGTGCATGTGCCTTTTCTTCAAAACGCCCGCTACACTAATATGTAGTATTGGTAATTCGTTTATAGACCTACAAGTTTGTACGTAAATCTGTTATTGTTGGTCGACCCTAAATAGGGCTATCTGAAGAGTTGACTTCAAGGAAACGCATGTCATGGAAATACCATGGTACAAAATAGAAACAAATGCCTAAAGGAGTGGTAAGGATTGTAGAAATGTTTAGCATAATAATTATTGCATATGATTGCTAAGTATTTAGTTTACGCATTTCACATTTCAGACAAATATTTAGAATATTTAACAGTAAATATCACAATCCTATCTATTCTGTTGTATTTCTTTTTTCTACGTATGGGATGTTACCATTTTCAAGTAACATCTTAATGGCTGTCAAACACACGGATCTTTTTTTTTTCAACATGATGGATTGGTATAGGCCTATATCAATCCATCAAAAGCAAACATTAGTTGCCAGCGCAGTGCCGATAGTGACAGATCAATAATCGAGAGAAGAGTATTACGGTGTAGGGAAATATCAGCTTAGTTGAAGAAGAGCGAATCAGCATTATGACTGCCTTCGTTGACTTTGTTACACTCATTGCAACAATGTATTTCCCATACGCAATAGATTATAATAGTTGCTCGGAACAGGGAGGTGATCCCTGCTCGGAAGTATTCGCGTTCAAACTCTGGCAGCCATCTACAGAAGTTGTCTAATCTTTTCAACAGTTCTAAGAGTTTCTTCCGCTATAAGCAATGAGCTATGACCTTGCGATAACCAAGTCACCGAGAGCTTTCACGAGAAATCAGACATCGCCAACGAACATTATCGTGTTAATGACCTCAAGGAATATTGGCATGTTGTTGCAATCTTATCACATGGAAATTGTGGCAATGTTGTGATGTTTTGTTTGTCAGAGGAAGTAACATACACAGCAGTCTAGTCGCTACCTACACGCACAACCACTGAGTCCATCAGATTGCAAAGAGATTACTAGTAGTCAACGCAAACTATCAAGACAAAGTAAATGCTGCCCTCTAGAGGTAGAATCATTATAATGTATCTCGCCATTGATGTAAGCGTGTTAGGTGCCTACATGTACTTGTATCTTGGTACATGTATATTATGAAAAGAGTTTCAGCAACTGGTAATAACTGATCTGTTGAGGAGATCTCAGAAGAACCAGCATGTGCACAAAATAACACGAGGCTTGAAATATATTGAAAGATGAACTAATGAAAGTACAGCAAAAAGAATATACATGTGAAAGGGGGATTATAACACCATGTAGACCCACTAAATAAACCATGAAGCTCTTCCCCACCACTGATCTTGTTCTTTCACAGAGATCAATTTCCCAATATAGATCCCTTTTGTTTACGTCATCAGCTTTGAGCTGCGCGGCGCCTCGCCCGAGCAGAGCACGCACTTTCAGTGCGCGTATGCAAGCCCAAGTTCAATGACCTTCACACCTACCAACCAAAAGATAGCAAATCCTGAAAATTAATTAAAAATTCCAAGATCACCACCAAAATCTAATCAGCTGTTCCTTGTGTCATTATCAATCTTTCCTGTAAGCTTCATCCCAATCCGTTAACAACTCTTAGAGTTATTATGCACACAGACAAATAAAAAAAAATAAATAAAAATAAATAAATAAATAAATAAATAAATAGAAATAAAGAAAGAAAGAAAGAAAGAAAGAAAGAAATCAAAGCCGGCAAAGACATAACTTCCTTGGGGGAGGTAATAACAAAAAACAAACAAACAAACAAACAAACAAACAAATCAAAGCAAGGAAAACAGAACAGAAATGTTCAACGGCCACTGCACATCGTTATCTCAGTGTAATTATTCATAATTATTTTAAAAGTTAACAAGTTACAAGGTAAACCATTCTGCGGGTATGTAAGTAAGTACTCATTACGTGCAGAGTAGGTGTATAACATTGTATTTAACACTCATGTGATCAGGGGCGGATCCAGGAATTCTGTAAAGGGGGGGGGGGGCGTGACTAATATTTCTGGTGCCACTTCCGGGTTTCATTTCAGTTTTTTTCTTTTTATTTTCTTTGTTTTTAACGAAAATTAAAGGGGGGCGTGCGCCGGTTGCGCCCCCCTCTGGATCCGCCACTGTGTGATTCTCTGCTGTCTGTTCCAATCATTTCAGATTTATATCCAAACGGTGACCGGTGATGAACAATCAATACATTGTTTTCTGAGATGCTGGTCCTTGCAACGCGCCAAGCCTTTCCTCGCCTTTCATTTGTTCAACTCGACATTGCACGATGACAACTCAGCATGTCCCAGCAAAACGAACTGGAAAGTCATATTTCATGTAATAGTTAGAAACACATCGTTAACTTGCTATGGATTCATGTATCACTTTAAGAAAATTTTCTTTTTGTGAATAAATTGCGTAAGGGTAAAATCTGATAACACACGTTGATGCTCCAAACATTATTTCATACCCTTCACTGCTGATAACTTCAACGGATAAACCAGCCTTGTAACAGAATTCAAAATTACACAGATGTAATTATGAGGGACTACAATGAAAACCATTACGTTCAAGTTTTCTTACAGCAACTCGTTAATGAGGGTTAATGAGCAGCTCAGGTTGTGATAAATCCAGGGAAAGATGGACATGCACGACAATTACACGTCCGTATTATTGCCTTCACTTGGCACTTTACTGACATTTAATCTATCATAATCATTATCCTAATGTTTCAGTCTACTTTGATATTGCTTTCGCTCTTGATTAGTAGAATATAGTGAAATGTGAATGATGAATTTATACACTCATGTAATATAGGCCTGTACCCTGAATCACCTAAGTGTCTAGTTCCAGTTCCGTGAACTCTCAAATAAACGTGAATATTTCTGATAAGAAATGTAGGTTTCTTATTTTAAACATATCGGTAAAATGTCGAACTATGTTTTTGAAAACAATAAATTTTGTTGATGAGAACTGATAAACTCAATTCGCACGCATGTATCGCGAACGGATCATGCATCATCACAATTACCATCGTCATGCCTCATCATAATTATCATCATCATGCATTATCATAATTATCATCATCATTTTTAGGGCCCTGTCTTATAAAGACTTGTGATTGATTCAGATCAATCACAATTTTACGATTGAATGCAAATCCATCTTATAAAAAAGTTATGATTGAAATTAAGACGGAGAACTGCAATCAATCAATCACAGGTTGCGATTGATTGCAGCTTTCAAGAGATTTGTGATTGATTGATATCTATCACAAGTTTTATAAGACAGGGCCAGGACGTGTATCGAACTCCCGATTTTTTTGCCACAGGATGACGTCATAATGAAGATTACCGCCACTGGTGAAACAACGTGCGATCAGGTGAGATACGGCATATTCGTGCACCTATAAAACATAGTGCCTCCAGTGTGCAACAATAAATCTATGGTAGATGAGTTTCCCATCACGATATTAAAAAGACATCCCAAAACAATCATTTCCACGAATTCTGTGCATTCTAAAGACAGAATAGATGGCATTGTACCCATTGTACTGATCATCGGATCATTGACGGAACAGTGGCGTATCACTGACATACCTTTCCAAATAGTCCTCAGCCTGCTATCGATTTGATCGATTGTACTAAGCGATACCAGTACTCTCTGTAGCGTCATATCGATAGCAAATCGCCGAACAGCTCCATTTGATTTTAATGAAAGTATATTAAGTAAGTAGTGTATGTTGGGTCTCTTTTTTTTTCTCAGTGCATTGTATTTCCTTTACGAATGCACAGCTTGGCTTGATTTCATTATAATTGTGTTTTGTTGAATCGTGGATTCTGTAATACATGTGATTCGATTTATCATGAAATTGTATTGAATATGGAATCAATAAAAGATTATGGAAAAAAAAAGAATGACATTTTCGGCTTTCCCAACTTCAGTGTTTGCAGGACGCTGTGGGGGTACTTTTTTTTTTTAGTTTGTGTCTTTGTTTATGGTTCGGAAGCCCGTTTCATAATTCGTGTGAAATGTGTGCACATTAATTTGGACTCGTGGCATAGAGTGCATGGTTTGAAGATAGAAAACAATCTGGTCTATGCAGCCAATGGAGTTTGGGGCAACAGATTCTGCTTTTAAATAAATCATGTATAGATGCGCTCTTGATCTTTCGTGGTGAAGCATTGATAGGGCCTACATCGTATTCATATTGTTTGGTATATTTCTTTAGTATGTAAATATACATTCAGATATTATTCTGTAATAAGATAATACACGAGAAGTATTTTTTTCTTGTCTGTGTGTTTCGTGGTGTCTCCTGATTTCACTGGTCACAGCCCTAGTTGCATGATATGCACTGTTTATTGTCATAAATGTTACCTGAATTTAAAGTTTTATGTTTGTGTGCGCTCATAACATAATGCATTATTGAATTAAATTGAATTCATTCATTTCATTTAATTTGTTCAGCGTGAAAAACATTAAACAGCGACAATGATGAGCAATCATGAAAAATTATACAGAGTATGGTTACAAAAATATGAACATAGTGCAATTTAAGCTGCAAGGGGAGCATGCAGTCGACGAGAAATAAAACTTTCCTTACAATTAGGCTAACCCAGACGAGATAACCCGTGAAAAAAATGCTTTAGCAATGATAATTTGCATACATAGTTTTCTTTAAAAACAACGAAATTAACAAATGTGATACGAGAGCCATATCATTGCCGGAAAAAACATTTTGCTTTTCCAGTATATGAATTTGTCAGATGCTATAAGCTTTAAAGTGATAACATTTGCCCTAATATATGTATCAAAAAGAAAATATTTTAAAAAGAAATAAAATTTAGAAAACTGTCTAAGGTTTCTTTGCCAAAGTCTGCTTCAAGGTTCTCATTTTTCTTCCTTTTCTACACCGGGTAATGACGCACCAAAAATATAGGCCTAATACATAAGGAAGAACGAAAAAACAGCATTATATATACAGCTAAACTATATACATGCATATACATACAGAAACAGTACAAAAAACAAAAACAAAGTGGATTATGATCAGCAGTTGTAACTTGTTAAACAATGTATGATGTATATAGGTATAATACAGTGCGAGTCAATCTTGTTGAAGAAGTTATGAAAAATATATAAGTAGTTTTGGATAACATTCTTCGTAAATTTTCGATCTTATAATGAAATAGGTATATGCGAATATCGTCTGCATGGTAATGAATTCCATGATAAGTGTCTTGATTGAAGGAAAACTATTTAAGAAGAGGTTTTTGATGATGTTCTTACTTTAGGCAGGGCTCGACACTAACTTTATTTTTCGGTGGCCCGATGGGACCACCAAAATCATCAATTTCAAATTTTTGGTTGCCCGAGAGAAAAATTTGGTGGCCCGAAAAAAAAACCCACATTGATAAAAGTCCATTTTTTTTTTTGGATAAGTCGCACACTCACTGCATGCATGCATTTATGCATTTCCGGCGCAAAAAGTTAAGAATTTATTAACACACTTTAAAAAAAAATTTGGTGGCCCGAGGTGGGCCACCAAATTTGCCCTTTTCTGAAATTTGTAGCCCGACTTTCATTTTTGGTGGCCCCGGGCCACCGGGCCACCGTTAGTGTCGAGCCCTGCTTTAGGCCTGTGGAAATAATCAGCATTTCTGGTACGGTAAGCATGAACATGGCAATTCCAAGTGAATTGATTAAGAAGAGAATTGGGCAAAAGCTTTATACTGTGCATGCCATGACAAAGAAATAAATATGAGATTATATAGGGCCGGTCTATACCTATCTGTCGTACAGAGTTGATATGAAAAATTGGTGAAGTTGTGTGAGTTAAGTTAAGCCGTTGATAATTCTTATTGAACGTGTTGTAATTTAAAAGTCAGTCTATTATATTTTATTCGTATAGAACATCGCCAAACAAAAACACCTGCGCTATTCTAAGAATGGAGCAATAAGTGCATTATAGATCGTTTTCAGAACTGTATAAGGTTTTAGTTGAAGTGGTATGCCAGTTTTAAAAGTCCTACTATTTAGAAAAAAAAATCTTAAAGTTGTATATATTTAACTTTAATATAGGTCTATATACATGTATATATATAACTTTGATATATATTAATTACTTCAATTAATTTAAACATACATTTACATAATTATTATTATCATTATTATTATCATTATTATTATCAATACTTATCATTTATTTGGCAATTCAACATAAAATACAAGCGGTCATAGAATACGAACATATAGTCATATATAGGCCCTAATTATATAAACACACACATGTATCTAAGTTTTACGTCACATACATTTTTTGTTGAGTAATAATAATTGCAAGCATAGCTCTATATATTAATTTTTAACACCTTTTTCATTTTTGGTTATACTCGTTCTTGTATATCATTGTAGTTATAAATGAATATTATCATTCTATATTACCTACCGATGGATGTAGTTGTTCGCTATTTCAGTGTGTTTATGTCTGTTTTACCGATCATTTTCTTCTTTTGAGTTTAAAAAAAAAACCCGAACAAAGGTGGAAAGTATAAAGTGAATTCAAACGCCAAGTCAAGGCTCCAGCCAAAAACTAGTGCGATACGATACTGTTGCATACGAGTATCTCGGACCGATACTATCTACACGGAACTACAATCGAAAAGGTGCTCAAGTTATTGGCACGCAACCCACACGTGCATACACAGGTTATGTGTGTTCTTATGTGTGTTCTCCGTAAACCCGCGCCGCCGCCCGCAGACTAGACTGCTGGGAACGGAAAAACGCATATACTGTACATCTACACACACAACACACGAATACAGTACATAGACTGCACAACGACGTTCGTTACCTGTTGCAAACGAGCTACTGGCTTGGTAATCAAGCCCAAATGTCCGTAATTTTTCGTCTCGAGTGGTCCCTTTAAGTCGCCAAAATTCCGTCGTTTAAGAGTTCCCGTTTTCTTTTGACTGAACCATCAGTCCAGGTAAGAATTTTAATCGAGAATAAGGGTTTTTGATATAGAAGTATGGCATGCATTTTGAATTCATGAAACCGGCGTGGCCGGAATGTATTGAACGTAGCGCAGTACACCATGTCATGCGTTCATTTCTCAGTGTGTAGTACAGTGTGCTGTAAAGATACATGACGATGTTGCGATCACCAAGCATCGCATTGCAGTATCTCGATTTCCAAATTTCATCAGACTTTGTAGATGTGGACAATAGATATCACTATGACTATGATCTCCACTCAATGATAATGTCAAGTATCTTCACAGTTGACAATATTATGCTGGAAATTAACTATACACAGCCCAGTCGCTGTACATAATCATACTACGTATGTCGCGACGTACCTACAGCGACTGTGCTGTGTATAGTTAGCTGGAAATGAACAGAATTTAGTGTCGTCTGAAACTCTGCTGTAGTGCTGGCATGCATAGTTAATAGGCTGGATCTGGAACTTGGAAGTGATGTCTCGATCACTTCACGATGGTCCCCCGGGCCGGGCCCCCTTGACTTGGGATCGAGCGGTTGTGTTGTACCGTCGACCGTCTCCACCATGACCAAAATATTTCTATATTGTCACAACACACGCAAATCACATTCACATACTGCCACTGGAACTGGCACTGTCGTTCACAATAGGAAAGTCTGTTGGCCTTGGTCACCTCCAAAAATCCATCCAAAATCCCAAATTTTGCTGTAAAAAATGCAGAATCGCCGCAACTTTTCCAAAAGCGTGCGCAAATTAAATGGACATTCCAGACGAGTTTCATAATTGCACATTATGTAGACCATAAATCGACAACTCCATAGATTTGTGGAATTTATTGTGGTTCTTGAGCAGAGAAACAATACTTTGAAAAACCTTAAACAAATTACACTGAACAAGGATGATGACATACAATGGGAGGTTCACATATTTCAGAAATGTAGCAGTGTAATTCCATTGTATTTTATAATACCGCTTGCTTGTGAGTTCACCTGTGTATAAAATTATGCATGCCTTCTTTTGTTCTGCTTCCTTGAGCCCCAACTCGTGCATTCTTATGGTGACTCTGCCATGTCATCATCCTTGTTCATTGCAATTTGTTCTAAATTTTGAAAATGTTCTTATTCTTCATCTCAATTACCACAAATTCTGAAACTCTGTCATCAGTATAACTGATTTATAGTTGTTCAAATGTAAAAATCTGTTAATCATCTGGAGGTCTCCTTTAAAGGGACATTCCAGACGATTTTCATAATTTCACATCATGTAGTACATATTCAGAAATCGACAACTCCATGTATAGATTTGTGGAATTTATTGTGGTTCTTGAGCAGAGAAACAATACTTTGAAAAACCTTAAACAAATTACACTGAACAAGAATGATGACATAGGAGGTTCACATATTTCAGAAATGTAGCAGTGTAATTCCATTACAATACCGCTTGCTTGCGAGTTCACCTGTGTATAATCTATGCATGCCTTCTTCTTTTGTTCTGCTTCCTTGAGCCCCAACTCATGCATTCTTTTGGTGACTCTGCCATGTCATCATCCTTGTTCATTGCAGTTTGTTCTAAATTTTGAAAATATTCTTATTCTTCATCCCAGTCATCACAAATTCTGAAACTGTCCTCAGTACAATGTATAACTAATTTATAGTTGTGCAAATATATAAAAATCTGAAAATCATCTGGCGGTCACCTTTAAGAACATTTTCCCCTGAAGGTCATCATTTGTAATGTTGTTTTTTCCCCTTTTATACATCAATCATTTTGAATAAAAAAAAAACAAAACTTATCATTTTTTACCTTTTTAATTCTATAGTACCTAAACTAAGAAATGAAGTTGAAATTCATATGCACAGTGTACAATGTACAGTCACTGGCAGTCCTGTGAGGCTATTGCATATCAACCTCTGTCTTACAAAAGAAGAAAGACAGTTTTTTTATTTTTTTTGTGCTTATTTGTTTAATTCATCCAAGCCATTTGAACATGACATGAAATTGCACTGTAAACTTTTTTATGGCAGTAATCTTTATTCAGTCTGGGAATTTCTGTTCATCCTTTGCATACAAATGTGTACATTGTACATCCTGGCTCATCTGTTAAGTTGGTAACTTTTCTCCACTTTTAATTCTTTCAGTTTAATGATGTTTAACCGATGCCCCAAGCTATGTAAAGTATTGGAAGATAACATTTATAATATGAAGAGTACCTGCAAGTTCGATCTGTGCACCCATAATCATTTCTGTTCATATTCACCGGGTGTGATGCGGTGTACATAATTTTGTGTTATATAGAGAATACTGCAGTATAAGTCAAATTAATTGATGCTGACTGTACATGTAAGTTGCCAGTAAGTACCTGCACTTCTGTGGCAAATTTGCAAGATAGATGTCATCCAACCTGCCCACCCAATCTGCTGGTAGGAAAAGCATCTAAAGTCAACAAGCCTGTTTATTAAGTCTGCAGTATGCTGTCAATAAAAGTGTTGAATGATTAAATTTGCAACTTATTCGTATCTCTCTTTTCAGGGAGGACACTGCAACAAGTACTGGACCACTGAGCCTGGGGGAGCCCTTTACCGCGACCAGCTAGACGTCAACTTCGAGCCCGAGTGGGAGCCCAGCTGATATTTGCTGGGTTTGGTCTGGTTCCAGTTTGCAGTGTAAGGTCATTTTGTTCCTATTTGCTGGTAGTTGGTCAACCTCATGGGATATCTCAGTATTATGTTTCAATTGGGCAACAAGAAAGCAGGCTGAATTAACTGCTGAAAGGAAAGAAATGAAAAGGAAAGAAGAAAGCTTAACTTCTAGTCATGTTTGCATTGTCCATTTACAGCAAAGTGTCTGTCTTTAAGTGCATTCCATTCATAAACTTGATATTTAAATTGTTACTCATACACAACTGGATTGCTGTTATCTATATTCAATTTCATGCCCAGGAGGTTTAGAAATTCAAGAAAGTCGTTATATATCTTATGTTACATGGTGAAGTTGATCTGGAAGTAGATTTTTTCCTTTTCTTTTTTTTTTGTATGTCTCTGTCTCTTTTTGTGCTTTGATGAGAGCCAAAGGCATTGCTTCTCAGTTTAAACTCCAAACATTATTCTTCATGTGCTTGTTGATGGCATGTGGTACAGTTTGCCTTAACAGGATAGTGAACAGAAAAGTCCTTGTGATGATCATATTTGTGTAAAAGTGACATAACGAGTAGTTTTATATTCTTCATCCCCTTATCGAAGTACCATTTGAAGGTAGTAATGTCAGACTTTTTTTTTTTCGATATATTTGTGTGTGTCTAAAAGAGGAAATCCACCGCAAGAATAGATTAACTTCAAAAGAAAGAGAAAAACACTCCCCACAGAATGATACCCTGGCAAAACTTGGATAAGATACAATGTATAAAGAATATGACATTTTGAAATTTCACATTTTTTTTTTTTTTGTGTAGAACATTTGTTGACCAGTTTTGTATCATTCTGTAAGGAATGTTTTTCTCTTTCTTTTGAAGTTTATTTATTTTTTTGGGATGGATTTCCTCTTTAAAGAAAAGAAGAAATGTCTGCTGATTTTTTTTTTGCCTTTGTACATGTACTTGTAAATATTCAGTACTTCAGCAGTTTTTCAAAGCTGTATCATCTTTTCTTGTATCTTGTTTCTGCAGCCTTCTTCGTATCTCTTAGCACTGATTTATCCTCACATTTGGACAAGAAGCCAGCTGCCTCTTTTTGCTCAACAAACTTTTTCAAAGAAACTGCTCAAGGAATAATCATGGAAGAATTCATTACCGAAAACTTCAAGGTAGAGCTGTTTGATAGCAAGCAGACAACTATGAGTGACATTATCAATGGGAAGATCGAGGATCCCACTCTTCGCGAGGTGAGCCATACCCCCTTCCCTTCCCTAAACCATCATCCGCTGTTTCAACAACCCAACTACTCTAAAAGTGGATATTTTCGCGCCACTAAATTTTCCCGCTTGGCCAAGTAAGAAGAGTTTCGCATGTTTTTAATGCCACTGAATCAAGACACCAAGTACAGAAACATATGGCAAGCAAAAATATTCACGTGCTTTCATTTTCGTGCTAGTTTCTGGTTGCGCAAAATGCGCAAAAATTTCAACACCACGAACATTTCCACTTTTACAGTACGGTACTGTATACGCCACGCACTTCTAATTTTTGTGAATCGGTACATCCCTACAATTTTCGAGTGGTTAGATTTGCAATAGTTGAGTAGAGCAATGGACAAAGAAATTAGTAGCATTCTCTGATTTTTAGGAAGAATGTGAGTTTGGGCACCAAGATAAAGGCTGACCAAATTGTGTTAATAGTATCATGCACCTTGTTCATGTAGTGTGTACTGCGTACCAGCACGTACAGTATGCACATCACATTCATGTCTGGATCACAGTCAGTTTTAAAAACATATACATGTATTTGCGTGTTGTGAAATTTGCTAATAGTACCCATTGCAAAATTTGCTAAAATAAAAACCGTGCAAAATTTGCTAAAATAAAAACCCTGCAAAATATATGGTGTGTACAGTATCATATGGATGCCATCTGCTGACACCATTTTATTCCTTATCGCACTTTCATGAAATGATTGATTGTAGCAATCATATTATTTTCAGCGTGAATTGAACTTTATAGCTATAAAAAGTGCAACTGGTATGTGTCTTTTTAGCCGTGTAAATAGAAAGGCACACTAACTCTGTAGGGATCATATGGTTATGTGATGAAGGAAAATCAATATCTTTTAGAATTTGATTATATCTACAAACACTTTACTGTCAAAATATTCCCGAAGGTGTCAATACAAAGTGCAAAGCAAAATTGGTGACAAATAACTTGGAATAATGATAAGCTGATGTGAGGTTTTTTTCACTGACATTCTAACCTCTGTTATGGCCTGTTTTATTTGCTTCCACTAAACCTGTTATTTGTGTTGGTTCCCTGTCATGGCAATTAATAGATACAGCTGTGCACATAACTTGCTGTTTGATAGAACTGTTAATGGAATAAGTCATTAACTTTTCATATATACTTCCAACAAGTTTTGCTGTATATCAATGATCTTGATATGAAGGTTTACTGTACAAGATGATATTTTCGCGGCATGAAATATTTGCGAATTGGAGCTGACAGCCTTTTTTGCGGCATGAATTTTTCGCAAGTTTCCTCCAGCATTCAATACTTAGAGTATAGACAAGAACTTGTGAGTGCATTTTAATTTTGTGAATCTTGGCTCGCAAAATTTGCGAAATTAAAATGCATGCGAACATTCCTTGTTTTACGTTATTTGCCCTCCCCCTCCCGCTTTTCATGTAGGACCCTGATGATGCTTTCTACATCTGTGATCTTGGGGATGTCTTCGAGAAGCACAGGAAGTGGTTGCTGAACCTGCCCCGCGTGGAGCCCCACTACGGTAGGCCTCGATACCTTTAGCAGAGCAGTGCCAAGCCCCTACAGAACTGCAGGGGCTTTGCCTGAAAACTTAAATATCATTCCTTTGTGTGCTGAAAGGAAAACATAAAATCTCCCCTGATCCAGAAATCATTCTTGCCCAGTAAGATGTATGTATGTAAGATGTATGTATTGCTCTGCGTAGTCTCTCAGTTTTGATTGGTGAAAGCTATCAACCTCATTTAAATGTAGAACCTGTCTTGATAAACGTACTGGAAAAATATACATGATGATACGCAAACTGCATGTTTGAATCCAAAGTGGAGATTTGGTTTGTATAATTAGATTCTATAATCAGCATTGTCTTTCATTCTCTTTTTTTTTTCTTCTCTGTCATTTGTCTGTGGGGTCCTTCCCCTAACAACATGAAGATAGACAAATAACATTCCTTTCAGACTCCTGCTCAAAGCATGACGACCACTGAAGCATTTCCAGATGAATTGTTTTCTGCCATTTTAACGTGAAACTTTGCACAGTTAAACAGAATGGCAGTAGAGATTTAATTTGAAAGAAACTCAGAACAAAACAAACCAAGCTATGCATTGTACATGTCCCTCATGATATTGGAAGTTGTGTGCAAACCATTTTCACGTTCTTGACTCCTAGCTGTGAAGTGTAACCCCGATCCACGCGTGCTGAAGCTGATGACAGCAATGAACATGGGCTTTGACTGCGCAAGCAAAGTAAGATGATTGTATGATTGTCCCATATGGTGCCAAGAGAATGTAATAGGCCACTTCATCACAGTTACACTCTGAGCATGTGTGGATAAAGTTCACTGCAGACCTTCTATTGAACTTGACTTGTAACTGAGATATTTGCAAAAATGGATAGGTCTTCATTTAAACTGTTAAAGAAATGTTCATGTGTGAAAGCGTTGTAGGTGCACTTTTGGAGCGTACAAATGAATGTGTATTTTTTTTTCAACCAAATTCGAAGAAGCCATTGCAGAGCTTACATGTGAATCTCTGTTTGGCTGCAGTGTGTACTATTTTATTGAACAGATTAATCCATGTTTTTAAAAAGGGTGTGATTCAGAGGTCAGTAAAGCCCATTGCTCATGATGAACTGATGACGGGTGTATTAACTCTTGTGTGCCATTTTTGCCCACCTGACTCGGTCAACGGCGTGCCAAGTTTGCATAGTTTGCTCAAATGTTCAAACGCCGAAACCCGCTCAAACCAATCGATAAATCGCCAAATGTCTTAGTGCAATGAAAAATTATATCATGATTATGTTCCTCTCACATTTAGCTTGCAATGTATGATGATAGAATATTACGCGGTGTTCCATATTGGGTTTCATGTAACTACAAAGTTTCTGTCATTGTTACGTGTGTAAACGTCATTTCTCTACAATAATAAAGCAACTGTTTTTTGTTTTTTTTCAGAAATTTTTTTTTTTTCCGTAGAATTTACATTATAGCAAACCTTGGGATTTTCTTTACAACTTTGCTCATTGCATGTTTGGCATGACAAAAATCTATAATAAGTGGCATGTACGTTTTTGAAAAACAGTGTTTCCCCAAAACATGCTTGTGAAACTAATGTGATGCAGTCTCTGAATAATGTGGCAGACGGGGAGTTTACACTGTGGCATGAGGGAAGCGTCTGTATCTCCACGGAAATATTGTACAGTCTGCAAAATTTGTCGTAAAAAATGAGAACAGGTATGGGCTGTCCATAACATAAAGGGGAACGGCAACAATGAGATTTCAGCTCGATGGAGCACAGGGCAAAGTGAGGGCACTGTTTTTAAATGCAATAACCTTTCCTTTCCTTCATCAGAAATATGCTAAATTTACATATCTGTTGCGAGTAGTCCGATTTATCGCTTACCCGTATAAATTCTCATTTTATTGTAGAAGTCCTAAATGCCTAGTCCCTCAGCTAGTATAAAACAAAGGGCTCAGATATTATATCATATCATAGTTATAAGTCCATAGATGAAAGTGCTGTTAAAGGGATCGTATAGTTTTGGTTGGGACTTAACTTACGGGTTTTATCATTTTTTGGTGAGATAGTAAGAAACCTCATGAAATATGAAAGAGCATGTAATTCCAAGAGGGATTCAATGTTTATTTGATGAAAATTGGTTTTGAAATGGCCGAGATATCCAAAACAGAGCGATCCTAATAAAGTGTGGGACCCACATTTTATTACGATCGTTTTGTTTTACTTTGTTTTTGGATGTTTCAGCTATTCCAAACCCGATTTTTATCAAATAAACTTTGAATTCCTCTTAAAATGGTATGCTCTGTACTATTTCATAAGTGTTTTCTTGGTATCTCGCAAAAAAGTTAAAGCCCGGTTTTCATCTCCACCAATACTGTACCATCCCTTTAACCTGATTTGTGTTACATACTGCACAGATACACAAGCAATTGATAACATCTCCTGTTCAGTCATCAGAATGAACCACCTTGTTATATTATAATGAAAATCATGAATGCCATTGTGGTGTGCATGGTGTTTACAACTTAATCAGGGTACCATTAAAATTGAAGAGCTACTCGAATTATTACAGACGTCCGGTCTGGATGGCATCCGTAAAACAGCTGTGTCATGCTACATGTACCTGTGGGTATAGCCAACAGTACACAATGAAGATTAAGAGATAATGAGCATAGGTTGGTGTGAAGGGTGAATACTTGTATACGCCTCAGCCCCTGCTCTTGCATAAGCTTTACTTATATTCGATAAACCACTGTATAGGCGTTTTCACATCAGCCCGATAAAAATCCAAGCTCGAGATATTTTTCGCGATTGCGAATTAGCGCACTATTTCATTTCTTATTCACATCAGCCTGAAGAGAAGTAGCTTGAAATTTTTTCAAGCTAAGTCGACAGCTGAACGTGTGCAAACAGCATCAGTAATGTGTGCACTTTCAAAAATTTCTCATGCTTTGTGTGCAGTTTGCCTCAATCGATCGGGTCACACATGCTAGGCATGATGGGATGCATTGCGCTAATTTCTTGAGGCGCTTTCACATTATCATATAGCGCGCTAGTTCGCCAATTATCCCGCTATTTCAGAAATTTCCCGAGTTGGACTTGAGAAATTTTCTCGACTAGAGTGATAGAATTAGTTTGCTAATTTGTGTTCACATTATCAAATAGCGCGCTATTTCGTGATCAGGTTAATTTCCCAAGTCAGAAAATAGCGCGCTATTTCAAAACATCGGGCTGATGTGAAAACGCCTTGTGACTATTAAACGTCTGGCAGTTTCTACTCATTTTACGTATATTTCATTCACATTGTGCATCCATACGGTGTATCTTCATGATAGATCTGTATAGAAGACTGGTGTATGAAAGTCATACGAGTCGCACACTCGCAACTTTCTTTCATGATCTCAGATGTTATAGACCGTCTGTATTTTACTGTAAAGCATATTTTGGCCGCATGAAATATCCATGAAATGGATGGAGCCAACAGCCTTAACACGGCATGAAATTTTGGCTAAGTGCCTCTGGCATTTTATGCATAGTAGTGTAGACAATAAACTTTCATGTGCATTTGAATTTCGCGAATCTTGGCTCTCACGAAATTAGAATGCACGCAAATATTTCTTGTTTTACAGTAAGTATGCATCACAGAAAGATAACCCCTCATGACAAAGGATTTTCATTAAACTTTGTTGGCCAATACTGTGCTGTTCTGCTGGTACGGTGCTATTGAGATTTTATGTAGGCAGTGAAAGTCTATGACTGGCAGGTTTTGAAACATGTTTGGTATTGAGAATCTTTAAAAAAAAGAAGGAAAAAGAATAACTACCACAGTGTAGGTGTCTCGATCTATCAAATTGTCATCCCTCGAAATTTGTGACGAGCAGTTAATGTGATATTTCTTATTTGGCCTCAAATAGGCAGGAAGAATTATTAAAGGCCGATGTGAATATTTATGTGCCATCATGACTTTCACTTAAAAAAAAAAAAAGAAGCACAGCTAGACAATAACATCCTGATTGAAAGGCATGAAAATGTTGCAGGTATTAAAGATGTCATGTACGGGCGGGGTGGTGAAGTGAGCAACTTGTACAATTTTTGTATGATTGGCACATGCCAGTCATTATTCAATGACAACAAACTTAACACTCTACCAGCTTATGAATGCTGGCGTCATGTGCATATTTTTTTTTTTTTTTTTTTTTTTTTTTTTTTGGGGTGGTGATAGTGTGACAGAAATGAAGGATGCCATACTTTATGGATGACTATTTTTATGAACACTTCAGGTGGTGTAAACATGCTTTGACTGGATGTTATCGGCTAGCAGTCTGCAAATTGTTTACAAAAAATAAATAAATATGCTGGTTTCCACGAGGGGAAATTGATCTCCTCTTTGAGCATTAATATTGTTTATTTTTCTTCCTGTACGATATCCCATTAAGGGGTCTACACAGTACTTGTGATGAGATCAACAAACTGATCCATCTTATTTGTGTTGCCTCACTAAACTTTTACTCAAACAATAATCGCTGGTACATATTGTGGTCTTTTTTTTCTTTTGATGCAGCAGTGATAAATAGTTAAAAAGATTACATCCACTCAAAATAGTTACTCTTTTGAAATTACTGATAATAAAAGGGACACATACACTCCAGCTTTGTACAATAATGATGTAATGTGGAGTCCATCATCTTAATTCTTATCTACAATGCCACTGTTTGTCTGATTCTTTACTTCATTCAAGTGCCTGATGGCAGAGTATTGGCAGTGTCCCTGGTGCTCATGCAAATCAATAGGACATCCGTTACCTCTTCATTTCCACTTTGTGTGATGTTCAGTTGTGCAATATGAAACACGTCTTTAATTGCTGAAGGTAACAAATACTGCTGTGAATGACAAGATTTCATGTTCCTGTGCTTCACATAGATGAATTACCACATCTGTTCGCTGCTATTTTTTTGATCGACAGAATGAAATTCAGCTCATGCTTAACATGGGTGTGGATCCGTCCCGCATCATCTTTGCCAATCCCTGCAAGCAGCGGTCGCATCTCAAGTTCGCTGCCACCAACAGCGTATCCCTCATGACCTTTGACAATGAGGCTGAGCTCCACAAGATCAAGAAGATCTACCCAGAAGCAAAGTGAGTCACTACCACCACATACATGTACTTGCCAACTGTCCCTTATTAATTGGGACTGTCCCTATTTCCATCCCAGTAAAAGAGAGAAAATTTTTAATCATGTGTCCGTATTTTTTGTGGAAATGTGGGGGTGTTAATGTGCTGGAAATTTAGGAATGTCCCTATTTTGAAAGATATTCTCCTCATTTGTCCATATTTCTTAGGTTTCAGGGTTGGCAGGTATGCCACCAGCATTTCAGTTGTGATTGGAGGATGGTGTTTGACCTTTATAGAAAAGGGATATCCTTATTGCCATGCTGACTAATAGCCTCTGAGCCTGTGAAATTAAAAAGTAAGGATATTCTGTATGTAGTCAGTTTCTTTGTTTATAAAAGAAAGGGGACCTACATGTAAATTTTAACTGCATGTTTATTTAAGCTGAATTTAAGCTGAATTATGTATTCATTTTGGAGCAAGCGCCATGAGCGCCTGACTTGGCGGATACCGGCGCTATACAAGACTTCATCATCTTCATCATCATGATCATGTTATTAAAAAGACAGTTTTTTTTTCATACTAAGTGTACTCCATATCTTAAATTTTCTTTTAGTTTTTTCCCTTCATTTCAAGGCAGATAGGACAAACCATGTTACTTTTGTTCTGAGAAATGTCTGTGAATCCTGTTGGTGTATAGAAGGCATAGTAGGCAGTAGAACAGTCAAAACCATAAGAGTCAAAGCCTTAGTGGTCATGATGTCAAACCATGTAGTGGAATAACGGAACAGTTGCGAATAGTTTTAAACTATATGGACTAATCAGCGTGATCATGTCGGCATTAATGCTGTTTGTTCTGCGTGCAACATTTCCTGTGAGTCATGTGATGGCACAGCTGCATCCTGCCACTTCTTCACAAATTTCCTCTCAATTTGTTGGAAAATAACAGTAATTCCTTACTCTGAAAAAAAAAATAGGGAAGATAATTGGTGTAGCATGAGTTTTATTGTTTCCTTCACAAGATTTGATAGCAACAGGACTAGTCTTCTCCTACCATGTGATAGAAATGTGGTCGTGCATATCTTTTACTTAAAAGCAGTGGTAGGCTAGTAGAGATATGAGTTGAGAAATTACCCCTGCCCTTTTCAAGAAGAATCTGTCAGTTTAACATCAAGCCGTTCACCAAATACTCAGTATTACTATGTAGCCCTTGTGCTCAGGGGTCAAAGAATCCCCATTTTATACTTGTATCATATTACTACTTTGCAAGACTAAGGCACATAGGACAGTTGATATGCAACATGCAAAAGCCAAAGGGGTGACCAAAAGAAACTATGCCATTTTTGGCATCCTTCTCCCCCCTCCAATCCGTGATGAAAGCTTACTGTATAAAAACAGTCAAGATTTTATGACATTACAAGTCCATATTTGGAGGTGCATTCAACAGTCTCCATGATATTGTAGTAGACCGCATGATCACAGAAATATTTTAATGCAGGCCTGTTTGAATGTCTGGACAAGCACATTCTAAAGCTTCTCTGATTGTGAAATTATTTTTTCCTCTTGGGATGCGAGTGCATACTCTCCTGCTCAGCATTCGAACAGACTTGTTGTAGTTACAAGGTCTGTATATTTACTGTATTCTGTCTAGACTGATTTTTCGTCGCAAAAATAGTTTGGGTCATTCACTTCATGGAATTAAGCCTGCAGCATGCATTTACACTTGTCCATAGAGCTAGTATCGATGTGAATTCCACCTGGCTTCATTCACATCCCGCCCTATTGATAGGTGTACTTAAGGATGTTCTAATGTTACATTTTTGACCCCCTGTAGGCTTGTGCTCCGCATTCTGACCGACGACTCCACAGCCCAGTGCCAGCTGGGACTCAAGTTTGGCTGTCATCCCCGCCACGCCCCCGCCCTCCTCCGCATCGCTCAGGATCTCGAGCTCAACGTCGTCGGCGTCAGGTGAGTGGCATCTCTCTCTGAAGTATTTTCCGTCATCACGCCGATCTTCTTATAATGTCTATTCTCATTGCCGTTCATTTGCCATGTCATATTCTACCATATTTATGAGTGCTATTACCTTTAAGGTCAGGAAATTTGATGAAAAAAAAAATGCAGATTATTTGATATGAATGGTACTCTTTCTCTTTGAGAGAACATATTTGCATTTCACTTATTTATTTCTGTACCTAATTGGTGCTCGCACACATGTCTTCATGGTTAGGAGAGGAGGAATCTCATTCATCACAGCAAATAGTTTAACTGGTATTACAACAGGTCATGTCAAGCATGCATAAGTTTCTTCACAAATGTGCGTGATGGAGAAACATCGTGTAATAGCTTTTGACAGTACAAAGAACGTTTCTTGGAACAAATTCCGTGGTAAAGATTGACGCTCATAAAAGATATTTACACAGTGCATCTGATAGCTATGATGACTAATTCACTTGCCGCTCTGAAATGCCTCGTTTGCATGTGTGGTCGAGAAGTGTAAAAACCTGGTTTTTCTGAGCTATCGTTATGAATTAGATTGATGGTGTATGCTGCACAAAATGCCTTCTGTGAAAAAAAAGGACTAATTTCCCGAGTTTGTTTGAGCTGTTATCACCTTGACTGGGTTTTGTGTTCGTACCAAATCAAAAAGTTATAAAGATCTACTTGATTGCAAATCGTTTTAAACCAAAATTTCACCATTTTTATTGATGATACTGAAGTGTTGGATTTGGCATTTATTATCCTCGGTAGCTTCCACGTCGGTAGTGGATGCCGTGATGCCCTGACCTATCTGGAGTCCATCCGCAATGCTCGCGAGATCTTTGACTTCGCCGCCGACCTTGGCTACAACATGAGCCTCCTGGACATCGGAGGGGGATTCCCCGGGCAAGCCTCGGCACCCATCACATTCGAAGAGGTAAGACTGATGTGAAGACTAACTTATATTTTCAAATACAGTGGAATTAATTGTATCTGTTTTTAAGGAAATGTGTGCATTGCAAAAAAGTATTCTGTAACAGGCCAAATCTATCAAGACTTGAACAAGCAAGATCAGTTTGTCAACCTGTTGTTTGTTGGAACTAGAAATTCATGTACTACTAGGTTAACTGTGTGAAATATCACTATTCAAGGAAGCAGTTGGTCAGTTTGTACCCAAAAGCATATTACCCATGTGACAAGCAGTTGGTAGACTGCATCTGAAAATTAAAAGAAGTTCAAATATCTAAAATGCATGAAGGTATAAACATTGGCGTTTGTTGATTCTTTGTTCAAAAGGTGCAGTAGCTGTGATGAATGACTCACTTGCCGCTCTGAAATGCCTCAGTGGTTTTGTGTGGTCAAAAAGTGAAAACCTGGTTTCTCTGAGCTATTGTTACAAGTTGCTGTTGCATGAAGACATTGCCTTGTACATTCCATTAAACAGTGACAGAGGTATGTACTGAACTCCTGTGGGGGAGGGGGTATACAGGGAGAATCTTTTCCCCATTGTTACTCTGGATGTTGCTTTCTACAGTTGTTGAATGATGCTCATGGCAGTAAATAATTGATATAGCTTATTTGTGGTGGTCAACAGGTGTTAGTGATTTACATAATGTTGAATCTAGCATCAATTTGGCAGAGGGCGTCTACAACCTAGAATATAGCCAATGATGGGAGAGCTCATGGCAATCATGTTCATCTTACGTGCATGTATGTAGATGGCATCAGTCATCAACAGGGCCCTCGACGAGAGCTTCCCCGTGGGATGCGGGGTCCGTATCATCGCCGAACCGGGCCGCTTCTATGTGGCCTCGGCCGTCACCGTGATGGTTAATGTCACCACCAAGCGGCTGGTGGCCAGGGACATCCCAACCTACAAGGTTGCTGAGAGCGATGGTAAGTTGAGATTTCTACCTTATAGTTTCGCTCACACTGTGGCTCTCGTATCAGAAATTTCCATTAGTGGGACCACTGTGGTGCTGTCGTCCAAGCTCAGGACTTTAAAGCAAATGAATACTGTATACGCCGAATATTTTGCAAGGTTTTTATTTTCCCAAATTTCGCAAGTCAGGTGCTGTTCGTGAAATTAAAGACACGCAAAGATATTGACTCTGATCCCGATGTGAATGTGACGTACGCGTGTACACTTGTTCGCTCAGTACAGGACTCCACGATCACGAATTTAGCCACTCGCGAAATCGTCGGGAATTCTTGATTCGCGAAAATTTAGACCCGCAAAATATGTGGCTTATACAGTAAATTGCAGAAAGCTTTTGTATCAGGCCACTCCATTAAAACTTCAACATGCAGGATCATTTTGTTGTAAAACTAGAAACATTGACCGCATGAAACATTTTTTTTTTTTTTTTTCGTGGCATGATAACTTCCACGAATTGCTACTGGCATTCAATGCTTTATATGGACAAGCACTTTCACATGCATTTTACTCGCACGAATCTTGGCTCACAAAATTCTAGAAGCAGTCGGTTGATTTGTTCCTAAAGTATTTTACCCATCCGACAAGCAATTTGATAGAATACATCTGAAAATTAGGAAGAAGTTCAAGTATCTAAAATGCCAAAGGTAGTACTGAGTAACTATGACGTTTGTTGCTTGTTTGTATAGAAGATGCAATAGCTATGATGAATGACTCACTTGCCGCTCTGAAATGCCTCGGTGGTTGTGTGTGGTCAAAAAGTGAAAACCTGGTTTCTCTGAGCTATTGTTACAAGTTGCTTCTTCCTTGCTGTCATCTAAGACTTTGCCTTGTACGTGCCATTAAACAGTGAGGGAAGTATAATACTGAACTCTCATCAGACGATAGGAGTGTTACGAGTTATGATTATATTCCACATACTAAGAATGTTGCAATAGGATTGGTCCAGAGCTGATCACGTGATGAAGCGTAGTTTTGCCCATCACATCACATGAGAAGAAAAGTTCGTTACACTCTATGTTGATAGTCCCTTTTGTTTCGCTGATCTCCACACAGTCCTAATGCAAGATGAGTATGCACGAAATAAAAGCGCATTGCACTGTCGACTATCATGTGACCTAGGTCACTTGATAGTACACAGTGCAACGCACCTTCACTTCGGTGCCGCGCAGTGCGCGCAGCAAATTCATTGTTTTGTCATCTACGCGCACACGTAGCCTAAGCCCTAAGGATACCTAAAGACAGCTAAAACGGTTTCAGATGTGGAATAAAATGGGAATTTCTAGGACCCTAGATATGGAATATAAAGCAAATAATCAACTTTTAGTTTCAGGCAATGAGACAAACTATCACTTCCTCGGCGATCTGAATGTGTACGCTATCTTTCCTCAGCTGCGCTTCGGAAAGAAAGCTACATCCAGACTGCCTCGGAAGTGATAGTTTGTACCATCACCTTCACCAACGTTGATTATTTGCTCACTATCAGTGAGAGAGAACAGTGAAGTTTTAGACTTGTGCCCACTTGTATTGCAACAGGGATGTCACCCCATTTGCTGTCCCTGTGTACCCATTCTCTGTGTGTTTGTACCAGACGATTGATAGAGCGTATTGATTCTATTATCTATAGACATCGTGGCAAACAGCGTCGCCCCAAGCAAGAAGGACGAGCCAGCCTTCATGTATTATGTCAACGATGGCGTCTACGGCTCCTTCAACTGCCTCCTCTTCGACCACGCCTCGGTGGAGCCGGTCCTTCTCAACGTGAGCTTCCTTTTCTCACTCTACTTCCCATTCAAAAACTAGAAAAGCACTCACAGAGTGCAGACCTCTGCCAAGCAGCTCACTTCCACCCATATACGTGTACACCGAAACTGGCCCAATTTTCCAATAATGATGAAGAACTCTTTCTAGTGTCTCGACTTTAGTTTCTTGCTGTGCCGAGAGTGCGCGTTCATTGTGCATATGCACACCTGAAAGTCGCACAACTTGAATTCCTTGTTGTTGGCCCTACTTAACAATGATAAAGAATCTATTAAAAAAAAAATCAGAGAAATTCTTGGATCCAGACAGTGATTTGTATCACTACCAAGATTTAATCATCTGTTCCCTGTGTCATTATTAATCTTTCCTGTAAGTTTCATTCAAATCTAATTTTCAGCTTTTCAAGTTATTTTGTGAACAGTTGCAAACAGACAAACGGATGAACAAACTAACACGGCAAAGCATAACCTTCTTGATGGAGTTAATAAAACATTTGAACCTTGTTATGATAAATGCTGCTTGGGACCTGCGGGATTTCCTTGTTTTATTGGAAATCTCATTATATCAGGGATTAAACAAAAAAAAAAATATCAAAGAATATGAAAGGAATGGGACCTGTATCATTACCTCATTAAAACAGGTATACAATGTATCGTTGTGATTTGACTCCACTGTAATTACAAAAGAACAATAGGAACCTCCATGAGAAAGCAGGGGATTCAGCATATTCCCAAAACTGAGGTGTCTTTTTCAAAAGAGTAAATGTTTCATCATATACACTGTGTCTTATCAAATGTATTGCCTTTGTTTAGCTGTTTTTAGGACAAAACGTATGAATTACTAAATGATACTGTAAAAGTGGTTTCTTTCGCGGTGGTTTTATTTTCGTGCTTTTCGCGCTTTGAGGTTGAACCGCGAATTTAACATCACATGAAAATGTTTTGAACTTGTCGCTTGTACAACGCTATCATTACCGAACGCAAATTTAAACACACGCGAAAAAGTCTGCACCGATGGAAACCGCGAAAGTTTCTGTACGTGAAAAAAACCACTTTTACAGTAGTGAGATGTGATAGCATGAGTTTGTGACCTCCAAATGCAAAGGACATACCGATAAATAGGATGTTGTATTTCTGTCTCGACCTCCAGGAGCGCCCGGCAGACACACAGACGTTTTCCACCAGCATCTGGGGTCCGTCCTGCGACGGGATGGATCGCATCATGGAGCACTGCATCATGCCTGAGCTCGACGTCGGGGAGTGGCTCGTCTTCCGAGGTACGTCACACTCTCTCTGTCTCCTCCTCCCACTCCATCTCCTCCTCCATCCACCTCCCTTTGTAGTTAAAGGCCATGTTTAAGTTGACTTGAAATGGTAGTGAAAAAAAATACAAATGGAATTTTATTTTTTCTTCAAACTTGGAAGTAAAATGAGTGTTATGAAATTTTATTGTTCCACATGTTTTTTACCCAGTTAGGATGATTTTTTTGCAAGCCACATATCGTTGCTGGGGTGACAAGACCTTGTATCTGCAATTTTGGTGAAAATTACTTTTCTGGGTTAATGGTCAGATAATCAGTTAAGTGATGTCCTGTCCAAATCCTAGATGTCTTACCCCAAAAATGTAGCCACCATAGCATGTCAAAGAAATGTCTATCCCATTGGATACAGTGCTTTGGCTGCCATGTTTTTTTGCTCTCGTGAACATTTGACATTTTGTAGATACGAGGTCTTGTCGCCCCAGCGACGATATGCAAATTAGCAGATGTGAGGATGTCATTTGTTTGCAACTGCTGTTGCTTTGTGCACAAATATCCTTATTTTTTGTCAATAGATTAGCAAATAAAACACTTTTGTTGTCTAAAGTCATCCTTTGCTGGGTTCTTGCAATGCTATGAATATTTAATGTCAAGAGTACAAGACTGTCTTTTTATTTCTTTTCATTTTCCCGAGTTAATTTAGTTAAAGATAGGGGTGTAGGTCAAGGGGAGACTTAATCACTGTTCTGTGCACATGTTGTTGGCAGTAGTATTGGTTTTTCTTCGAAAAATGTGAAATGTTACAAAACCAAAAAATCTATTACATCTTGTTCAATAGATCTTGACTACTCTTTCTGATTTGCTTTGTCTATCGAAGCCAATATGAACATAGGATGGATAGCCGTGTTAAGATATGATTGAGGAAGACCATGCCGAAGAATGAATGCTGCTGCAAGCAATGTCTTCTTCTTCTATTTTTTTTTCTTTCTGTAAACTGCTTGGTCAATTCAGCAAATTTCCCATCCCCCCTTTTAACAGACATGGGCGCCTACACTCTGTGTGCCAGCTCCGAGTTCAACGGTTTCAAGAGACCGCGTGGTTACTACGTCATGTCCAACGTTTACCTGTAAGTCAAAGATTCATCGTCCTTGTGCCATGTCTGTATGGATGACATGTTGTTGTTGTTGGGGTTTTTTTTTTTGGGGGGGGGGTGCAAATCCTGACTGAAGTCCCTAGCAGTATCCAATTTCATGCCCTTTTGAGTGCAAGCAAGCTTCTCATGAATGGTTTTCGGTCACTCTCTTTCATTTTATTTGGGATTCCTGTGTCAAACATTTATCTATGAGCCTGCTGTTTGCCCTCTTTCATCCCAAACATTCTGCATGATTGCTGTCAGCTTGCACTGAAAAAGTTGTTTCTTCAACCTTCTCTAAACCGATGATGTAAGGAGACAAAGCGCTGCCTGTAGGCTTAATCTTTCAGCCGTTCAACAAGGTGACGACTGTTCACTTGTGTACTAGACACCCTTCAGAGTACAGGGGGCATTTCCGTAGTGTTGAGAGAAATGAGGGAATGGGCAACAAGGTGTGCTTGCTTCCATGAACATACTTGTATCCCCTCCAGAGTAATTTGACTACAGACTTGCCTTACTTACACACTATGGCGTACCATGGTTTAGTCTAGTGGGCATTCGTACCCAAGATGCTTAGCCAAGATGTCTTGTAACCCGAGACAATTTCTGTGACATCATTTATTGAATGCATACACACTCTTTGGTTCTCCAAGAACTAAAGTCCCTTTTATGGTTGATGTAGATTGCCAAGTTGTCACAGCACACACACACACACGAGAGATAGTCCACCGAAGCTGTTGCTTTTCACCTTTTGATAATTTTCGAGACAAGTTATTTTGAAAACATTGTTTGCTGCCATTCCAGGCCCATTCTTGAGTACCTGCTGGATGACTGCAAGTCTGTGCGTGGTGGCCATCTGACTGACGAAGGCTACGCTGCCTGTCTGGCTGGGGACGACACCCTCTTCAAGAGCCCCTACGGCATGAACGACAGCCCCATCATCGCAGCGAAGATTTGACAGGATCCGATAAAATGACACATGAGGGAACAAACGAGTCCAGCAATTGTGGCCCAATGCCTTCTCAGTTTCATCCACCCTGTTGTCTATACACATGAAAATAGAACCATGATTATTCCTTTGTTCTCCAAGAATTGATATCCCGCCCACGGGGAAATTTGCTTCTTGTTACCTCGTCAGTTGTAGTAGACTGGACGTGAACTGTTTGACAGCTCGTAATGTAGAGAACAGTAGTTTCTTTGAAAAACTTGTTTGTTGTATATTACTCCTTTTGTCTGACTCTGTGACATATTGGCATTAATTTCTCTAATGATTGGTGATAATGCTGTGTATAAAATGCATTTGTAGGAACTTTGAAGGAGCTCTGGAGTTGATCTAGATTGAGGTGCCTTTGCTGTATTGGTATCTCTCTTGTTAAAAAAAAAAAATCTTTGAGCCAAGTGGTGGAAGTAAAAGGGCCCATATATTGTGGTTCTTATCTTAGTATACCATTAATACACATCACACAGGGTGTTAGTGAATATTATCCACCCGGCAGTAACTTTGGAACAGCCAGAAATACACTGGGCAGAGCAAAGTGTGTTTGGACTGTTCAAAAGTGATGGAGGGTGGTTGATTTTACTGATGCCCGACAGAGAAATGTGTATTATCTGTTTTATAGAATGATGTCATTTAAATTTTGTGGCAGCCATTTCTGGAAGATTTCCAGGCCAACACCATCTCCAAGCTAACTGAGCCACACACACAAACAGTTGCAATGAATTTGTAATACACAGGCAGTGCAGACGAGTAGTCATTAGTACAAGTCATTAGTATACCAATGCCTGTTGAAGAATAAAGTTGGGTCAGTAGGCAAAAATAAAAAAACAGACAAAAGAACAGACGTCACATGAAAGCTCTTGGCCAATCATTTGATTACGATCCATATTACCATTTTACAAAGCAGTACGAAAAGAAAAATAAAGCACTTGGCTTAGACAATGTGTCCTACATCTTATGGAAAACATAAGAAAATAGCCTCTTTCTAAAAAAAAAAAAAATTGTGTCTTCAATTCAGAGGCATCCCACCGAGTTGTATAAATGCATTGTATACACACTGATTATGAGGCAGCTGGCTTGTAGAGAAGCACTGTATTACTGTTTATTGCTTCTCGGTATTTAGCACATTTTGGAGGCGGTACGCATGAAAGTATTATTGAATAGTTTGTACTGAGTATTGTATTAACCATAGCTTTCACGATCATCATTTTTGTCGCGCTATTTCATTTTGGAACCAGCACCTATCGGACTGTTATTGCATCAACCCCTGGCATGGTTGTATTAGAACTAATGAACTTGTGTCGTGTGTATATAGTACAGTATTAGTGTGTAACGCATATTGCTATTAATCTACAGTAAGTATGATATAATGAGATGACTCAGTAACTGGTACAGGGCTGCATCATTGGAGTGCAGTGAGGAGTAAAGCTCCCTAACAAAGAACAATTATTTATGTGGTTGAAGAATTTACTCAATAATCTGTAGAGAGTTTACCCAAGAAAGAAAGAATCCGTAAGGATTCATTTTTTGTTCATTTTCCCCCATCTTCCAATGAGGAATACTCCAGAGATACTTGTAACCTTAACTACGTAGGGATGTCATGGGGGTTAGGTTATCGGATGTTCTGTGTGCCGAGTGTGAATGTCTGTGTATGTATGCTTGTGTGTGCAATGAGGCTAGACATATCATTTGAACCTGAACTACGTAATTTATAGAGTTTTGATTGTAAGAGATGTTCTCTATGGGAACCATCAAAACTGGATATTTTAGGCGCTTGCACTAGGGTTGAATTTTGGTTTGCATGCCTTAAAAAAAAAGAAAAAAAAAGTGCCAATGGTTTTATTTTCCAGGGATTTCTCTTCTGTTCAAGAGCTGAGACTGAAGTTAAATTGTCCTTCACTAAGGCCTGGTGTATGTACATGAGGGTTTTCTGATAAGTTTATAAGTTTGAATATAATGTAGGTGGGGAAAAATGAACTCTAGAAAAAAAAAAATCTGTGAAGAACCTTTAAAAGGTGTTTCATCAAATCTAGAATTTGTGAAAAAGAATGGGATCGGGAGATGAGATTTGAACCTTTGAAAGATATACCAAATACTGATGGAACATTTCAGTACATGTACAGTTTGCATTCAAAAGTTGATTTTGCTGCATCTGTAGATGAATGATAAGACTTTCTTTATTATGCTCATGTGTATTTTACATTAGTATTATGTAGTGTCATATGCATGGATGTCGGTAAAAGAGCTTATCAGCTGAAAATACAGAATTTGTTTAATCAAAGGCAGGTTATTGTCAATATTATTGATTGGTCTTGTGGGACATTAAAGTTGAATTGTATGAGGTACGTGTATTTGCAAAAATTGATCATTATTGCGTAAAATAAAGGGGTTCATGTCACTAGCATTTGTACGATTGCTTTTGTATACATGTCAAGAATTGTCAGTGATGAAAGAAGCTGTAAAAATACTATGATAGTGAGATGGGATCATAGGTCCACAATGTGAGGTACAGGTGTGTGTGTGTGTGTGTGTGTGCATGTGTACGTGCGTGCGTGTGCGTGTGTTTGTGTGTGTTTGTGTACATGTTGGTTATGCAGATTTTGTAGAGACACAGTACCTGAACAAAGTAAACAAATACATGTATATGGCTGACAGGCCAGTTAATGAATTTGTTTAATATATTCAAGTTTTACAATGTATATACAAAAGTATTAACAGCAATCCCAGAGCCGTGTCACACAAATCACTGTACTACACTGTGCTGTGCACAGTGGTTGCAGTTACCATGGTAGCAGTTAGGTGCAAACCAATCAACTCTCAAGTATTAAATTAAATTAAATTAAATTAAATTCAAATCTGTTTCACATCTCTTTACATTGTTGCCATGGTAACAGTTATTTTATATATACATTGTTCATTCAAACCCCTTTCAACAATTGAAAGATTTGGGTGTACGGATTAGCTCGGAAGCAATGGTACAGCTAGAGGTGTTACATTCTCAAACACCACAAATTTGAGTCACTTAGTAAATACAGTACAGTGCACTCTCGTTATAATGAACATGGCAAAAACGAAATTCTCGTTACAACGAAGTAAAAATTCAGGTCTTAAAATTATCATCTCTATATCTTTATGCACTTTAAAATTCAGGTATAGCTACAATTTCAATATAACGAAAGAAAACCGACGGTGCCGAGGACTACGTTATAAGGGAAATGCACTGTAATGGTCGGTTGCCATGAGTTGTGATCTAAACTGGTTAGCCTGTGCAGAGGTGCAACATGATAGAAGTTATCGTGCATCTTTCTACGTGTCCAGAGACCAAGTAGTATCAGAATGCTGGAGGCTTCAACAACATCGGTCACTGAATTGGGAAATTTATTGAATTTGCAAGTTTTACCCTTTTTGTTTTTGTTTTGACGATCGATCTCGACTTGGGACCTTCTCTCTGAGAAAAGAGTCACATCTACTCTCCCACCATGGAAATCACACATGAAGTTACATATATCATAGAGTATCAACAATTGGAAGTACATGTACTTGCTGTACTATATTATGTATAAGCTGTTATTTTCGCGAGGGCTTGCGTTCACAGTTGGATCGCGAATTTAACAACACGCGAAAATGTCGCCATGCGCTACGGTAGTGGTGCATTTACCATAGCGTGGGTGCCAATTTGCGAAAACAACATCTTGCGAAAGTGTCTGTGACCTCATTTGCAAAAATAACAGCTCATGCAGTACCTCCTTATCAAAATACATGGTCTTGTAACTGCAATGTTCATACACTAATTGATCCAGATAGATGTTTGAATCTACATTTGGTAGCCTCAGTAGTATCATTAGCTCTGGAAGAGAGCCAGCATTCTGTTACCATTAACCCCATCAGCTTGTGGGTCTGTAATATCAGGGCGGTGTTCGGGACCTATTTGGCTTTTAAACGCCGTAACTTATTTCAGCCATATATAGCGGCCACCATACGGGGGATATCTTTCCTAACCATTGAAATTCGAGTATATGTATTTCGTTCTAAATTTACCGTTGAAATACAGTTTATAATTCAATGAAATGTGATTTTTTTTTCTTCGCCTCCGAATTTTATCTTAGAACGAGCATGATGGCTTCATAGCGTAAAGGAATGTTAGACAGCCAGTTGTAACGCTTTAGAACCTAGACACGTGTTTCATCCCATTTGCATGGATTACGAACAAAACACCTGTGTTGTCTATTGTCGACCCGACGAGGATGAACACGGAAATCGAACCTAAGGCCTTCTGATTGTAAATCCAGAGCCTTGACCACTGCACTACTGCACTTCCATACAAGATACATTAGATTCGTTAAAAAGGAGAGATAAGGTTATAAGTACAGCCTTGAATATGTAACAATAACTATACATAGCTGTAGACGGAAATGCACAATGTTTTGATAAAATCGCAAGAGTGTATGTAGATAAATCGACCTCAGATGAACAGTAAAACAGCAAGACTGACTGGTAGATGAATATTAACAACATCGATAGACAGACAGACACGAATGACTAGATGTATAGAGATAACACGGCGGGACTATACGAAGTATGGTTTTCTCAAAGCGTCATCATCATCCTATTTTTGCCTTTTATTATTATTATTGTTATTATTGTTATTACTATTATTATTATTGTTATTATTATCATTGTTATTATTATTATTATTATTATTATTATTATCATTATTATTATTATTATTATCATTTTTATTATCATCATTATTAGTATTATTCTTATTATTCTTATTATTTTTATTATTGTCATTATTATTATCATTATTGTCATTATTATTATTATTATCATTATTATCATTATTATCATTATTATTATCATTATTATTATTATTATTATTATTATTATTATTATTATTATCATTATTATTTATTATCATTATTATTTTATTCGGCATTTCAGACATTGCACATGTACATGGGTAAACACAAAACACATTTGATTCAGCACAACAAAAATAAGATAAATTATAACACAGAGACAAAGCACAAATTAATGAGAGAGGAAAAAAAAAAGCAACCTAGATTGTGACATAGAAAACAGCCTTGTAATGAGTCTTCAGACTAGTACTAGTCCGTCTTCTCGGGGGTAACGTCCCGTTTAATCATGAGGACTTTCATCTGGTTGGGGCGGAGAATTTGCCCCGCTATCCATCCTTTGTCCAGAACGTCGGGGCGGTCGCCGGGGGCGAAGTCGACGAGGAACCGCTGCATGATTCTGGTGAAGACGATGAACAGCTCATTCTTGGCGAGCTGTTCGCCGATGCACATCCGGGGACCTTGTGTGGATGACGTAAGCAAAGTTATGAAAGATGGAGAAGAACAATATTACAGGTTCGCTCTGCGTAGATCATAAGCACGGCCATAAAGGAGGAGCTGAACAGGACAGTACATCTATTTTGCTTTAGTTTATTATTGTCCCAATTACATTGCATCGTTATTCTGCCATTTTATTGTAAATAGGCCTACGTATCTTATAACGAACTCTTTTTAGAACGAAATGTATGTTGTCCAGATAATAGTGGTGGGTGGTCGCGAAGTTCTTGTAAGCGCCGTTTGGAAGGATCCGATGTATAGATAACGCTTAGTTCTAAACATAAACATAATATATCTTTTTTTTTCCCGTTTAGCTATCACTTATCTCTTCGTCACTTCAGAGACATAATAGCTTTAGATCTGCGACGCGAACGCTAAGACGACGCAGCCTCCCGTGTTGAACAATTGAAACAGCTGCCTCGCGCATGTGCAGAACGGTTACAGCTCGTTATTCCGAAGGTTCGTTATTCCGAAGGCTCTTTATTCCTAAGATTCGTTATTCCGAAGGTTCATTGTTCCGAATTTCATTTTCGGATTAACCAATCTTCGGAATAACGAACCTTCGGAATAACGCCACAAATTTTCGGATTAACGGACCCTTTTTTCATTTTCGGATTAACGAACCTGTAGGTATAGGGAATTTACGTGGTTCGGATTAAGGACCCTTCGGAATAACGAACCTTCGGAATAGCGAACCTTCGGAATAACGAACAGCACCCGTGCAGAACACCATTTTAAGCCTAATTAGCGTCGTCATAATATATCTAGCGTTCGCGTCGCAAATCTAAAGCTCGCTAATAAAATGAGTGTCATAATTTCGTATACCATTTCATGTAAAGACGTGTATAATGCCGTAGGTGTACACACGTGTCACGCATAGCGTTGGCACTATACTAAACTAAGATGTATGATTTTCAGTCGAACTTGCCTGACCTATGGATGGATTATCACATCAGTAACTGACAATGTAAGATTATTATCTCTCGAAACTGAATATTCCCCGCAGAAAACAACATTACCTATATCCTTCATCCTCTATGCAAGCGATTACTTTACTCGAAACTTCACAAATCTCTTCCCATTTTACCCTGAAAAAAAAAATGAGAGGAATTAACAACATTCAGTTGTTGTTACTAACAATCATAAGCAACTCTCTAGAGCTTTCGACTATAATCGAGGCCTGTGACCTACCGACGCCGAACGGGAGGAAGGCCGGCGGATCGCGGATGACTTTCGTACGGTCGCCGGACAGAAACCGGTGTGGGTTGAACAGCTCTGGGTCATGCCAATGGTCCGGGTCGTGGTGACAGAACATGACATTGCCGAGCAGGATGGAACCCTGTCAGTTTTGAATAATGATTATGGTGATGATGATGATGATGATGATGATGGTGATGATGATAATGATAATAATAATAATAATAATAATAATAATAATAATAATAATAATAATAATAATAATAATAATAATAAAATAATAATAATAATAAACAACTACACATTCTCTCAATTTTGTCACTGCCATTAGCTAATGGCAATGTCATCCCCCCTGCCTTGTACTGGAGGTAATTCAAATGCTCTTTTACATGCTTGATGTAGAAAAATGACTTTTACTAAGATACTTGCACACGATACAAATACACGTACGTATGTTTGCTATTAAGGGTTTCCTCCCCGGCACAGTATTGAAGAAGGAAACAAATCTACGCAAAATAAATTGATGAAGTTATTAATAGATGAGCTGACAGACATATACGTAGTAGATAGATAGATAGATAGATAGATAGATAGACGGAACAAGAAATAAATTATGACTAACAATATCCTTGACATAATAACTGCCCCGTCTTCAAGTTAGAGTCTCATATAAGATATAAGGCAATGTCAATGTCCCATCAGTGACACAGAGTTTATTGATATCGAAATCACACTAAATTTTGGATGAACTAACATGGAGATTGCTAATTATACTCGGCCGGGATTACACCTACAAGTCGCAGTATTTTTGATTACCTTCGGGATAGTGTAGTCTCGCAGTACAGCCGTTTCAGATGCAGAATGCGGCACTGCTAGTGGTCCCACGGGCCTCAATCGGAGTACTTCCATGATAGTTGCTCGAGTGAACGGCATAGCCTTTTGGTCCTGAAGACTGGGTTTTCGTCCGGCCAGAATCAGGTCTATCTCTTCCTGAACCTGTCAATATAAATGAGGTCATCGTAATGTTCCATCATCACCTTATGCTATAGTTGTATGGTAAGGAAATTTGTCTAATATCTAATGGTTAGCAGGCCTTAAATGACACTAACATTTTTTTTTCTGGTGCCCCTGTTCGGACCACTGAAATCTTTGAATTTGATATTTTGGTGGTCCCAAAAAGAGAAATGTAGTGGCCTGAAATAAAAAGGAATATAACCATTGCTAACATTTATTTTTGAATTTTAGCTGTCCGATTGGGCCACTAGAAGGCAAACTTTTTGGGAATTTGGTGGCCAGACACAGAAGTGGTGGCCCTTGGCCCCCGGCCACCGGGACACTGCTAATATCGAGCCCTGGTTAGTATACACGTGTGTATTCATGTGCATGTTCTTGGGTGTGATTGGAATGAAGTTGAAGTTTATCATCTATCTATATTTACATGTTTACATGGCATAAAACATATTATGACAAAAGACACAATCATGCATGAATACAGGATAAAAGATACAAGAAAATGGCATGAATGCTAATCAAGTCCGATACCTGTGTGATATGCTTTAAAGCTTCCGCTATGGAAGCATTAGATGCTATATGTAAAAGGGAAACAAAAACATCTGAAGGGTTCATGGACAATTAGGATAAACCGTCTATTGCCTACAAACATACGCACAACTCACTCAGAAAAATAGGTTCAACTTTGCAGACCATTGACACACCGGGAGCACCTTTACAGGTGCAACTTTGCATCTTTTAGACCAGAACTGTGACACTGGTTTGAAAGGTGCAAAGCTGCCCCTTACAGATGCTCCAAAGGTGACAATGGTAAAGCTGCAATTTTCTCAGAGTGCGGGAGATTCGAACAAGGGACATCGTCACTGATAATCCTTGGTCTTATCCACTGAGCTACAACAGCTACAACCCAACTCCTCCCCCCCCCCCACCCGTAGATCCACCATGCACTGCTTTAAAGGCCACCCAAGGGAGACGACAAAGTGGCCGTTACAGACAGTTGGCCGCCATCAGACAGGGTCATTAACATGATTTTTCGGGGGTGGGGTGTTTAGTATAGTCGTATACTGCAGGTGGCCGCTTAGGCAGGTCGTGACTGTAAATGATGTGTTTACCGTGGTAGGATAATTTGCTGAACCCCTTCAATGTGCTATTGTAGCCGGCGTATACACACCTGTTTCTGCACCTGCTGATGGTGAGCCATAATTAACACGGCCCAACACAAGGTATTGGACGTGGTGTCAGTCCCGGCCAACATGACGTCGTACAACACTCGCCAAATATCTTCCGTTGGAATCTGCCTCCTCTCCGGGAGGCTTGCCCCCTCCTTCTCCTCATCCGAGGAAGCGATGATTCGCTCGATGATGGTACTGCCCTCACCGTTGCTTGCAGTCGCATCCAGTCGTTTCTCCACGGCCGTGGTCATGGTCCGTTTCATCACCTCGTAAGCCTTCCTCATCGGCCTCGTGCTGGGCAGTAAGTACAGGAAAGGCAGATACCGTATTCTGTCCGTTAAAGCGGTCGACAACGAGTGTCCCATGATCGTATCGATGGCATCGATTATTTCGAGTAACTTGGGGTCCTCGTACTCCAGTCGGTGGCCGTAAGCCAAGGCGTAGATGATGTTGGCTACGGACTGCGTGATCTTGTTGCGCGGGTCGCAGGAGATGGGACCAAAGTTGGCGAGCTCGTCGATGAGTTGATCGGCCTCGAGGCTGATGATGCTCTCCATCCGTCGTCCCCAGGAGCCAACGTTCTTGAGACACGGGCCAACCACCCGACGAGTGGTCTTCCACGACTGGGCGTGACTTCCAAGCAGTCGATGAGCTTTTTTATCGGTTACCATGGTGATAATCAATACGACAAGAAAAATACACATAGGCCTAAATCAACAACATGACACGTGCTGTAATCTAATCGAATCTATTTTAGTAACCTAAACTTTTGCGTCATCGTGTTAATGGTGAAAACGACAAAAATATGACAGATCAGCGTATCAATTAAGTGTATATCACATCACACGTATTGCTACTTTTTCTAATCTAATCTAATCTAATCTAATCTAATCTAATCTAATCTAATCTAATCTAATCTAATCCTTAGCAGGACTTGGTACAATGAAATACCATAATGATATTAAACAAAACAGTGTTTTCATAATGTGATTGACTGCATGCATAATAATGATAGGCATCACGTTACAGTTAATGGGTACTATTTTCGTCAGAGCGCATGGTCGTGCATGCATTATCAGTAGAAATCAGTGTTACGCGTTATACTAAACCAATAACATGTTGTGTATGTTTGTCATTGATTATGCCTTCTAAGCTAAAACTATGCATTACAAACTGACCAATAAGCTCCTGCGTAATCGTCGGTAAAAAAAAATAAAAAGAAAGAAATCATTCTTGGATTTATTACAGTTATTGTGTGCATGTAACCTTATAGTGCTTTCGAAATCATTGCATTGAATTCATAACAGCATAACAATAGTGCACGGCGCTGATCATAAACAACCACAGCAGTGTCAATATATAGGCCCTACATGTAAAAGAGAGAGGGATATATATATATCTCAAATGAAAGTATAGATAACTCGAATTACGTCTTTGTATGAATTTCATGTCCTCATGATCCACAGATCAGTTTTATTAGTGACAAACTGGCTATGGCGCTCTAATCAAGGGAACAAACCATTGCGTCCGCCGTACATGCACTCGTACATGGCTGGGCCCCTCCTGTCATTGAAGACATCTTTCTTCTTGATAAAAGCCTCCTGGATGATCTCGGGGTCGTTCAGGACAACGACGAAATCTCGGCCTTTTCGGAAGCTGAAGATCTTTCCGAATTCCTTGGCGAGTTGTGCGAAGAGTTCGTCATGCCTTTCCCCTCCGGGCGAACGACGAAGAAGCCCTGCAAATAATTTGAGCTGCAGAAACCACGGACCAGGAGGTAGGCGAAAGCATAGTTGAAGTTCTCTCACGATCACGAAGACGGCGACGGCAATGATAAAACTAAGCAGCAGCTTTGTCAGGTCGCTTAGATTCCATGAGTCAACGGTGACCGTGAGAGCCATTGCAAAATACATGTCGTCGTCCTTATACAACGACAACGAGAATATAATCTTGGTTATGGTAGCAGACGTCTCAAAAACAAAATGTTAAGTCTTCTTCTCTTTTTTTTTTCAGAAAGAAATTGTATCCCACCAAACAAAAAGCTGCTTAATTCTAAATATGTCTCTCTCTGAATGTTGTCAGGAATAGTGTTTGATGAACGCGAAACCTGCTTACGATGCAAGCAAAGCAAACTTCACTGTGGTGAATTAGCGGAGGCAGAATGTCATCTATAGTTATTGTGACGTCCTCCAACAAAAGCAGACAATGAGAGGATAATGTTAAACAGCCAAGAATGATTCTGCCATCATGGCCATATAATCTTTGAAAATACTGTGAACAATGTCTGTTTCTGTTTTTGCATACGTTCACTTTTCCTGTTTACTTCATGTTCACGGCAATCAGCACGGCCACGGAAAATGAACCAGACAAAGGCCGCAACTTCCGTTACTTAATTAATATAAAGAAGTACAAGATATATGATGACACAGCAACATCAAAAACAACATCTAAATGTCATGACTGTGTACTGTGGATGTGTCTAACATGATTCAAATAAAAAGAGTTTGCACGATCACTGAATTCGTGTACAAAGTCATGCGTTTCTTTGGATGAATGCAGAGATCAAACGAATCCTAGGACTATAGGAATAGTCCCACCAATCATCCGTGCGAGGTTTTTACTGCTTTGTATTGCTTCTGTTCTCAACATCGAACATAGAGATATCGATGATCATACGTGGGTATTGGTGTAATGGGTATGCCAGTATTCCCACTAATCGGTCTTCTGGACAGTATCATCCTAGAAAGTGTATAAAGCTGCATGTGATACCTCTTTTTTTATTGTTATTATTCTATATCCTGACCATTCCCGGCTGAATCAAGAGATCGCCTTGTTTCGTCGTGAATTGTTTTCACAATAACTGTGCAGTCACTGATTGTGATTTGTAATATAATTTTCTCATATTTTTCGCACACTGTTTCAGAGTAAGCGTGAGCAGTAACGGCAGACGACATGTGTGTCTCACCATTAAGCAGCGTTACATGATATGGATGTCCACGAGAGTTCACTTTGTCATTTTGTGACACGAAGTTCGTCATGTTTTTGAGGTTTGCTTCATTGGTATTTATTCGAAGGAGCATGCATTTGAGTATGAAAAGTCGTAGATATATAACATATCGCTCTCTTTTGTCTTACTTTCACGTGTCTTTCTTTACATGTTTGATGCAAGGTCTACCGTATCGATAGACCGGAGAAAAATCGTTACAGACTCATCAATGTGTTCCTCTGCACGGAAATCTTTAGTAAAAGGCGAAAGATTTATGCGTATTGCAGAGAAACCAGAGTGACTGAGAGTGGAATTACATAATAAATATATAATTAGCAAAAAAATATAAGGACGGTTATGACTTACATTTCTGACCACGCAAATAATTTTATTAATTTATCTGTAAAACTTTTCCGAAAACAAGTTTTGCACATTTTTAAAAAAAATGCAATTTTCTTTATTAAACGTCGCACTTTCAATATTGAAGATGTGGTTAGATGGAATAGTACTAGTAACTACTTTTCAAAACTATTGGAAAATGATCAATAATCGATCATGATGTTATGCACACTGTACAGAGTCCTTGTATACCAATAGACAAAATCACTATAGATCGTATTCTATGAGATAGTGAGAACACATTCTTTTTAAAACAATTAGTATTCACTCTCCCCATATCAATTTGTTATGAGTTCCTGACGTTTTCCATACAGTTTTTTTTAATACTTTTTCTTTTCAGATATTAAATAGCATTGATCGATTGAATATTCAGAAAACAGCGCCCTCTATTACACTGCAAAAAAGATCGGTGTTAGATTTCACACCACGCCATGCGCCAGACTGGTGCAAATCAATACCAGAAACCAGTGTCCCGTTTAACTGACCACACCGACAAGTGGAGAAAGTATGTTGTGATGGTGTTGAAAAGTGTTGACCTGGCACTTTCATGGTGTTAATTTGACACTGTAGCTGGTGATATTTTTGACACTGCGCTGATGTTAATTTCAATGGTACAACACCCGTCCAGTGTGAATAGGAGACCACACCCTCTAGTAATGGTGCGTGTGGTGTAAATACGTTCACTTTTTTTTTCTTCAAAATTCAAGAACTTTACGGGAAGTTCTGAGTCTTGTCAGTCTTGTTGAAGTTCAAAATCAACAAGAAGAACAGGGACTACTTCTTAGCGATGGCGTTCACCACTTTATCCTTCCTGCAATGTCATTCTTTTCTTTCTTTCTCTATATTTTTCCCCATCCTTATCGTCATCGTTTCATTTTGAACGTCCCAAATCCTTCCCACAGGATAGAGAAAGGAGAAAGTGAGAGGGGAGAGAGGGAAGGAGAGACTAATGCACCTTAGTCTTTTCCAAAGGCAGCTCGGAATAATCTGTGGACGTGCACAGTCACAGCGAGTGTATCGATAGCGACCTTCGAGCGGAGCGATGCTCGCTTCTCGAGATCGCTGTATGCGAGGCCACCGCTCGCTGTGTTCGAGTCCATTGCGAGCTGCCTTTGCAAAAGGCTAGAGGCACGTTGACTATGGGTCGAAAAACCGAAGAGAGCGCATGCAGAGTTCTGAAAGTTCCGTGTGGGGACTCCTGTACTGGCCGAAACAAACAAAACAAAATGAAACAAAACGAAACAAGGGTCAGCGACTTTTATTACAACACTTCGAGAAGCCATCCAGGAGGCAAGAAGGTGAATAGAAGCTGACCACTCAGTGCGCCAACGTACCATCTTCTCTTGTTTTGCAGCGGACGGGGCGCCCCGAATAATAATCAACGACTTGCCTTCACATCATTAATAATTGCCGTAATCGTACACAGAAACAATAAAACAAAACAAAACAAAACAAAATATCTGTATTAGTTAATTCGAGTACAGAAACTTCCAACAACGTTACTACCAATGAGGGGACATTCTTAGCTCGAATCCGCCCCCCCCCCCAAAAAAAAAGAAAGAAAGAAAGAAAGAAAGAAAACCACCAAAAGAACAATCGGCTTGCGGGCGGATGATGCTTTTATAGGGCCCATGTGTTTTTATGTAATATTTTGTATGCTAATTTGTTATCAAGGGCTTCATCGAGAAGGAAGGCGGTATCGGCTCGGGTGTGGGTATGCGTGTGCGTATATGTGTGTGTGTGTGGGGGGGGGGGGGGTGTGAGTGTGGGTGTAGGTGTGCTTCTGGTTTTGGGTAAATCGGGAGTTGGTGGGACTTCGATTTGATTTGATTTGATTTGATTTGATTTGATTTGATTTGATTTGATTTGATTTGATTTGATTTGATTTGAAGGATCAGGTTAGTTAAAAATTGTAAGACTGATATCATTTAATGGGGTTATTATTCAGGATAATTATAGATGAAGATTTGTTTTGGTTGAGAGGGGGAGGGCTGGTTGGGCTTATGAATGATTTCATTCTAGATTTGCACGATGTATGTTTTTTTGTTGATGTATACTGCAAAGTGGAATGTGATTTATGTGTATGATCCAACATACTAGTTGGCATGTGTCAATATTTTCTCGTGAAGAATTTACTGCCGTGGGATTGATTAATTATTTTTCTATTCTGGAGAGCAATTATTTGTAGTATAATATTGAGAATTGATTTGTTTGTGTGTTTTTAAAATTGTATCTGTATTGTTTTTATCTAAGTTATATCCAGAATGGGTAAATTCATGAATTATTTTTTAATGAAATCAATAAATATATACTGAGGAAAATGAAATAACTTTTATACCCCACTTTGGCCTGCATGTCAAGGTAGATTATGACTATGTGAATAAGATAAAGTGAAGTGGTCTTGAGGTACTTGTTAATAAATAAATTCATTTAAAATGACTGCACAGTACTGGTTGAGATGGGGATTCAGGTTTATAAAGGAGAAACCTCTTATGAAAGAGCATGTAATTTTTAAGAAGGATTCAGCGTTTATTTGATGAAAATTGGTTTTCAAATGACTGAGATATCCAAAAAAATGATGTATAAATAAAAGGCGACAGGCCGTGCCTTTTAGGATCTCTTTGTTTCACCTTGTTTTTGGATATCTCAGCCATTTCAAAACCGATTTTCATCAAATAAACTTTTGATACCCCTTAGAATTGCATGCTCTTTGACATCTCATAGAGTGGTTTCTGAGTATATCTCGCAAAACATTAAAAGCTATATCTTCACCTCAACCAGAACTGTACACATCACCCTTTAAAGAAGTCTTCTTTGATCACAACGAGTCTATCGGCAACCTCTGTTCAAAGCAATCCTCCCATTTTTTTTTTAATTTCTGAAGAGATGCGGAAAGAATGTCGTCCCTAGTACAGTAAAGTGTTCCATAAACTTATACACAATGAAGACACACGGAAAAAAAAATGGCGACAGAATCTTAATACCACAATTAGCCATTCGCAATGTCCTTGAATATAAATTTTTATTACGTTTGGAATGAAAAAAAAATTCAAACATTTCTCTCACATAATGTGTGCACCAGATTGTTGAATTTCAGTACTAAAGTACCAAGTGTGGGAGAGGGATACCCTCCTCCCACACCCTCTCTTAGCTCAGTCGCTTCGTTCCCTCGCTGGCATCCCTCACACAAGGGTTATTTTTGCCCCTTCCTCAACTCCCTGCATTGCTCACACTATATCATAGAATATGTTACTTTACTACAACACGAGAGCGTGAGCATGAGCAAGAAGTGGAATAGCAAACACTCCACCTCCCTTGTGCGAGAAAAGTGTTGTACATCTGTCTTTGCATTGTAATTGCAAGGTCTGCCTAGTAGGCAAACCGGAGAAAAATCGTTATAGACTCATCAATGTGTTCCTCTGCACGGAAATCTTTAGTAAAAGGCGAAAGATTTATGCGTATTGCAGAGAAACCAGAGTGACGAATAATTGAAGTTATATAAGTTAAGTATTTAGAACAAAAATTTATAAGAATGGTTATATTATCATACTCATCATTGTGATTATCATACTTGTTTTCCTTGTTTGATACTGAATATTGTATCTGACCCCGTGATTTTTTGGTTTTTAAGTTATTTAATTTTTAATTAAAAAAAATGTTTTTGTAACATCAGCATACTCAAACAATGGCCAAGCAAGTAAAGAAAAAGACAAAAATAACCAATTATTCAAGTAGAACGTATTAATCGATCATGACTTCCGCAATCTGCCAGTCGATCAAAGTACACATCTCGCCTCATGTCCCGGGCGCGTTTTTTTTTTTTTTTAAAGACGGCACAGATTGATTCGTAGTACATGTACTTACGTGTCTATTAAACGAATTAGATATATATACACCCACTGCAAATATCACAAGTTATGGTAAGATCAGGTGAATAGAAATTGAAAAGTATTATGCCCTATCAACCCTGCGTTCTCGGACTCTGGAGAGCGCTGCACACAGCAACCACCCTTTGATCGATTCACTAATTTGCGAAATAGCGCCCTCTACCGTTGTATACAACGATTTCGATACGTGCTTGTGTCGGGCTCACACGGGTAAATAATAAATTCCACATAGAGACGTGTGTTAAAATTCAAAATTCAAAATTAAAAATTAAAAACTAAAAAAAAAATCTCTAAAATAGTTCGGAGAAATGAGGTGTTTCATCTTCACTTACCTGGATCCATCAAATTCACTTACCTGGATCCATCAAATTCCCAAGGCGGGTTCTTCAGCTCAAACTCTGTTATAGGGTCCGCAAAGCCAGACTACGAGTTGTTGTTTTTTTTTTTCACTAAAAAACCACCTATTTTCTGTACATGCACCCAATGAATCATAGTTCCTTCAAATTCCATGAGAAAAGCTTTCATCTTTCAACCAAAATGCAGTTTGTAGAGGAATTTATACTCAATATCTGTAGCTATTCAGTTTGTTTGTTCGTTTGTTTTTCTTTTTTTTTTTGCCAAACTGCATTACTGATATTTAATTAATTTTTTTCCTTAATTTATTTTGGTATCTTTGATACGAATTTGTGAAGGGGTCGTGTGACACTTTTGTCCCACACTGTCATCGACATCTCTAGTTTACAGTACCATTAAACACAGATACTTTAATGTTTGTTTGTTTTTGTTCAGAATAAATCATTATAACTGTGGATCTCATTAATTTTTGTCTGATGCTTTTTAATTGACATTATGATTTATAGTTTAGGCCTACATACGTAGATTAGCCACAATTAAAGGTAATGAATGAATGGTTACAGTGTAATATTCGAAAATAAATTTGAATACATAAAGTCTGTAAATAGTTTGCATTTGTTATTGTTCCTTAGGGGCAACCTTTATGGATTCACATGCCTACAGGCAATATATTATATTAAATGTCTTTACTTTCGTACCCACATGTTGTCACCATCTATTCCTCTTTCATTTTCTATCGCATTTTAGCAGTGTATGTCCCTTTGTAATGTTCACTCTGGTTTTTGTTTCATGTTTAATGATGATGATGATGATGGTGATGATGATAATAATGATGATGATGATGATGATGATAATAATAATAATAATAATAACAATAATGATAATAATAATGATATTAATGATAGCAATAATAACGCCAAGAAAAAAAGTTGTATTGGCATAACACCACTGACCCTAAAAATGTCCTCGTCTCTAGAGATTAAAAAAAAGATTCTTCATGATTACGATATCACAATATTTCAATACCAATAGTGCAATTGTTCTCGCTTCCGTGCAGTTGCCATCTTTTCCTGTATTTCACAGGTTCTCATTCGAATTTCACAACTTTCATTTTTTTTTTTTGGAGATTTCTCCTCTTGTGTGTTTCTTTTTTTATTTATTCCGCAGGTAAAGTGGCATGATTTTTTTTTTCTTTAATCATTCGGTTGTTTTCTCAAGTTTTTTTTTTTGGTACTTCACCATATTGAGTTTTACAGTGTTTGCTTCGCTACAAAGTGTTGCAGAAAAATATTGTGCAACGTCATTCCCCTGAAATTTAAAAAAACCCTTTTTATTGGCCTAATAATAATGAAAATGATAAGATTAATAATGATAACAATAATAATAATGATAATAATAATAATAACAATAATAGTAATAAGTGGTCGTATCCCCCATTCTGGCAATTCCTTTTAACCCTCTCTGTATCATAGAGTCAAATGTGCACAAATTTCGCGCACAAACCTATGGACAAAAGATTAGCGTGGCATGGACAGAGCTAAACACAATGAAATGCAACATAGAGCAATATACCTTCATAATAGGTTTATGACTACTACATATTCAGCACTATATTCACTAGTATCTTGGTGGTATGGTATAATGATATCTACACGTATTCTTTTGACTGAATTGCTAAACCATGACCTTTCTCCATCAGAGTTTGATTATAAATGAATAATTTACCCTCGCAAAATTTTAGTAATACAGTGAAATATTTTATACCCATTTATAAAAGACGTGATTGATTCATGTGCAAAGACTTTTCTCGTCTTCAACACGTGTCTCTGCTGGAATTGCCTATACACGTACAGACATGGGACCTAAATCTGTTTGTTTTCTTTGTAAAAGACTGTTGAACTGTATTCATTTTTTTTCTTGTAACATTCTCACGTTTCGTACGCACAACACCAAAGTTTCACTGACAATCTGTAGCCGTAGAGGGCGTAGAAGTCGCTGAGCAGAGAGCTGACTGCAGGTAATGCTACCTGAATGATCGACCACTTTACTATGCGAATCTTTTTTCCCATTGGCTATCACACACGCGCCATGGGTGCCGCCATTTTGCAAACGCCGATCATTTGTGTGTGGGAAAACGTGCATGTCTGCGATGTCCTCGGAGCAACAGAACGGCATTACAATGGAAAATGAACCCAAAGTGAGTGTTTTCGGAACGCTGATTTTCCTCTGAACCTCTTCCATGATGCTCACGTGAGATATGTTTTGTGGATGAGTGGCACATTACGATAGATTGGATGCAAATGTTACACTGAGTGTCTACTTGATTGCTTCATGCTTGCTTGTTGGCTGGAGTTGCCGCCGTAGGCCGTAGCGTTGTGTGATTTGTGACCGCGACGTGCGCGACCGGACTTCTTCCGAATCGGTGCGTGCTGCATGCGCATGCTGCTGTGTGTGGAGTGCGTGTTGTTACCGGTAGTAATTGGGTCAATTCACTGAATTACAGAAAGTCTAGTTGAATTTCCGTGCATTATATTTAACGTTAGATGTGCTTGACTTAAATTAGTGGCATTTGTCTACTGACTGTATCGCAACCAAGCGCGCTAAAACACTTTTTATTTGTTTGTTTGTTTGTTTGTGTGTGTGGGGGGGGGGGGTGGAGGGGGCACATGTGACACTTTGTTACACTAACGTTACAGTCTAATATGGTACAGACAGTGTGAGATTCTTGGCGAAGCGAGCGAGCGAGCGGGGGAAGATGAGTTTATAGTTGATACCCCCCTCCCCCCATGATAGTTGATACCGTTGCATGGCGCACACGGTGTGCCCCCCCCCTTAATTTTGTTTTCCTTTCTTAAAATAGAATAGATAGAAAATAAAATTTAAATACTAGACCATCTAACACTTTTAGGTCTATGAAAAATATGATTGCAAGAGGGTAACGGCAGGGGGCTCCTTGTACATATCGTCACAGTTCGCGTTCGGGCTGGTCGCAGTTAGCGAGAGGGCTTAACGTTAGTTTGGTAATACTCAGAGTCCACCGTCAGACCAGGCAAGGGGGGCATTTCATGAAGCATTTTGTCCGACAAAGTTGTCGGACAAATTTGCTCTCAGCCAATCAGATGCAAGGATTTCACTAGCTTGTAACAGTTTGTCAAAAAAAATCTGACAAAATGCTTCATGGAATGCCCCCGGTGAAAGATCAGTCTGTATAGTGTATTATTGTCAGGAATATGTTCCATGGCTGTGTGGAGACAATGTCTGGGTCTACGGAATCCCTCTCCAATACAGACTATAAAATAAAGGCTCTCATGCCCGATACTGTAGGAGCTGGGGGATGCATACCCATGGAAACCAATGCAATTGGCGCGTGAACGGGTGCATTCGTCAGTGATCAGTTTACGATCTGTTTAGTATTGCAGCGCATTATTAGCGTGCTGACGAGCCGGTAGCTGTGTCTTTCCCATGAAAATTCCATCCAAATCTTTGATATTTCAAATAGTTTCGCGAGAGCCAAGATTCGCGAAATTAAAATGCATGCGAAACTTCTTGTATACACTATATATGCTTTCAAAATGTTAGAGGCAACTTGCAAAAATTTCATGCGGGGATGCCGCGAAAATATTGTGTTTTACAATAGGTAAAAAATTGCAGTAAAACCCCTTTGAACAGACAGATTTTTCTGTCTAGCCTAGGTGATACTGTGAGTAATAGAGGGACAGTTATGAAGCAGGCAAAACAAAATGGGTAAGAATCTCACAATCACATTTACATGTTACAGCTGTAAATACACTGTACATAGTACATTCCCTTTTATTTGATTGCATGACATATCTGTTTTTTTTTTATTCACTAACCAGGAAGAGAAAATGGACACAAATACTGCTGATGAAGTAGCAGCGGAGAACAAGGTGGATGAGGCGGATGGGGCAGAACCGAAAGAAGAGGAGGAGGAAGAAGAGGAGGAGTCCGATGAGGAAGAACTACCATGTAAGTCATCTTCTGGACTCCAGCTTACAGAGAGTCTAACTAATTGATGCATAAAAAGATGAGGAAAACTCCATGGTTCCCACATAAAGGGCAGTTTTCACCAGATATACCCCAGCTACCACGTACATGTATGTACAATGTATGTGGATTCAGTGAATGTGGTAATGCCAGTTAAACACATCAGAAAAATTTATGGAAAATCAAACAATTGCTTAAAAAATTCAACAAGTTCAAACTTTTGATAAAAAGGCTACATCATTATTATCAATTCATATTGTGTTGGTACTGAAATGGTATCAAGAAAATTATAGAGCAGTTTTACCCTCAGACAACCCCCCTTAAAGAACGAATAAACAAACAAAAAATGAAAGCAACCTCAGAAGACTCTATGATATATATATATAATTCTGTGCAGTAGTGCACTGAAACTCTACTTTTATGTTCACTGGACAATTTCTTGGAGCTGCAGTTTTAGTGATGCTCTCTGGTGCTATATTAGTCTCATTTTAAACTTCTTAAGTCCGGTGGAAGAAAATACATCTTAAAGCGAAACACGCATACATAAACCTAGAGAAGGAAAGAATTCAAATTTAATTGGGAGAGTTGGAGTCCCTGTGTTTGGTGTCAAGCCATAACTACAAAAGTCTTGCTCTCTCCTAATCTTTCTTGTTTTTGTTTTTGTTTTCTCTTTCTCTCCCCGTTCTTCCTCTCTGTGCAGTGGGATCCGTGGAGGCGCCGGTTCAGATTATGACTGGAAAGAGAGATCGCAAGAAGGTGGAGCGCCTTGTCGTCATGGACACGCCAAAAACACCCGAGAAAAAGTTTGAAGTTCCGACGGGTCGGGGAGTGAAACTTGGAGACATTGAAATGAGTAAGTAAAGGAAGAAGAGAGCACAAACATAATGCAGAGTGAGGTCTTTATGCCTCTGCCCTGTAGGATGCTGCCTATGGAAGCATTATTAAAAACAATTTCATATTGTAAACTGATCATTTTATTTTGCACATTTGATGCATCACGCGTTACCCCTGGGTACCGTAGTACCCCGGGTAACCGTGTTGTGTAGCGCCACCTCACGTCCACTTGAGGACAGCCAGAGAAAAATGCATGCACTGTGTGTGCGTGTACATAGTCATTCCCATGCCACTGCATGTTATACTATGCGTGCATGGAAGCTGCGATACCACTACTTAGCGTGTGCTTTAGTGCCGTGCAGTGCGGTGGCTAGCGCGCGCTAGCTCCAGCACCAAAATAATTTCCTCTTTTTGGCACCCAGGGTACAACCTTTTTAAAAAAATAAATAATTCAACAAAATGGCTAATTTTTGTTTGGTACCCCGGAATACCATTTATGTCATCATTTGGTCAAAGCCAGCAGACAAAGGGAAATGGCTATGTACAATGTAGGCACAATGAGAGCCAAGATTTAGGATGCCAAGATTGGTTTCAGTATTCCTGGTATCAATGAAATTGTTATGGTGAGAATCCAATCAGAAAAAAAAAAGTGAAAAAAAAAAATCTGTTTGGCAGTTCTCAAACTGTTCACCAGATTGTTTCCTGAATGAGGCAAAGTAGGTTATCAGAATATTTAGATTCAGACATGACTCACCAAACCAAATCGTTTGTAGTTGCAGAAAGTGGTCATAGTGACGGTCATTTCCCAGAAGTTTGTTTACACCCTTGATGCAAAAGGTATTACTCAACCTCTTGTGCACAGAGTTAGCAAAAGCAGAATGATTTATGACTAAGATATATTGCACTTTTTGTAATCTACCGCAACAAGGAAATATAACATTTGCAGTTTGTTGACAGATACGGGTAAAACACAATATTTTCGCTGCGTTAAATTTTTGCGAATTTGAGCCAACGGCCTAGTCCGCGGCATGAAACTCTAACATTCAGTGCATATAGTGTAGACAAGAACTTTTGTGTGCATTTTAAGTTCACAAATCTTGGGTCTCGTGAAACTCGCGAAATTAAAAAGCACACGAACATTCCTCATTTGACAGTATTCTGTCATTCATTGTATCATAGTTAAGTGTCAAATATGAAAATAACATTTGTTGTGATTTCTTTACATTTGCAATATACTAGCAGTCACACTTGTGTTCGAGTTATTACATTTTCCAATCAGTGTGCTTAATTCTGATGATATCTTACTGCCTGCTCCATCAAGGCCCAAAAAAATATTTTTCCTTTTTGCCAAGATAGGCCTTCTAGCATGGGCCTCATTCTGATAACGGGCAAGTGCTTTTTCATTTTACTTGCCTAACAGTCAGTGTCAGCTGCCTCTCGTAAGTGGGAAGTGCATTTGTAGCACCCTGTCCATTTAAACTTGCCTGCAGTTACAGTAGTTCAGGAATGATACCTTGTGTGATAGCTAATTACTGGTGATTTGTTTTCTAAATATTTTCGTAGTCGCATACCAGTTGGACAAGTTCAAGGCCCCCGACCTGAAGCCGCTGCACAAGTTCCTTTTTGGCAGGACTGTCAAGGTAAGTCGCCTTCAAACTCTGCCTCAGTTGGCACATCTCTGCCCTACAGTGAGAACTGCAGTTTTACAGTTTGTAGTTGCTATTTCCAAATCATTAGAGATCTTGATCTGATCGGAAATTGATTCATTATAAAGTAAAGAAATGAGAGGGTGTGAGGTGATCTGTCACACTTAGCAATTCAAGTAGCTCAGTAGAGATTATTCAAGAATGAATACCAATTTCTTACCAGAGTAACTCTGAAATGCAATTCACATTTATAATTCATTAGACATTGGATTCAATCCAATTTGTACTTTTGGCTGATTGTTGAAATGTCAGCAGTAATTGACATTACTCTGCCGATTTGAAATATTTTTATTAATCTGTTTCAAGAACTGTTTGAAGGAATAAACATAATGTATTTGATCTTACTATTGCTTAGACTCATACACTCTCTGTATGCCCTGTTCTGTTTCTGTTGAACTGTGTATTGATGATTGCGGTTAATATGATTCCTGGGTATTATTACAAATTTAATGGTATTATTATTGAAAGTTGAAACTTATAAAGGACATTTGGACACTGTAGAAAAAGAAAGTTGAAACTTCTGAAGGACGTTTGGACACTATAGAATAGGATTAAGTGCAAGACGTTAACTGCATTTCTGGCCTCAACTGACGACTTACCATTCTGACAGCAAACAACACTGGGCACATTGGTATTTAGGCTCACTCAAAATTAGCTATGTACATCTTTTAACTGAAAAGTTCCCTCTTCAGAGAGACTCTGTTCTGGTCTTTTTTTTTCAATGTTATTTTAATTCTAATTTTCATTGACACAGATTATTGTGAAACCTTCATTGAAGACCCATTGATCCCTTCTGTAGATGTCAATTTCTTATCGTTTTTCTATCTTGGATGACCACTCTGAAATGCATCAGTCATCTAATCATTTCATAGACTCAAGGTCACCATTCAAAAGGATGGAGAATGCACTGCATTAATACTTTTTGCATGTATTCATGAATACATAAGATAATACGGCTCTGAAATGGCACCTCAGTTGTAGTTCTGCATTACGTGTTCGAAAGTTTGGCCGTGAGATGATGGTTTACCTGAACCTTTCCTTCTCATATATGAAAGTTTAACTCTGAAATGAAATGTAGCGAAAGAATCTGTGTTGCATTCGTTCATTGTAATTATGGGCTTACAAAAACAGGAAAACGGCATGTGTGTGCAGGTTAACCCGTTAAGGACGAGTCCCGAGTATACTCGGGCAGGTGTCTATGGGAAATGTGTGTTGTAGCAAAATCAGTCCGTCCTAAACGGGTTAAAGATTTCACTGCTTGCAAGGGAGTGTGTGCACACCATAGAGAAGGTAGTGAGATGAGAATCATGTGACTTGTCATGTGACTTCCCCTCTGAGAACTTGTTGCATCGTTCACACTCCCCCGCTGCAGGATCTGAGGCAGACGAAAAGGAACTGCAAGGAGTTCAGCGGATTCAACTTTGAGAAGGACGACCCAGAGTACGTGAAGAGGGAGAATCTGCTGGTCAAGTGAGTTCAGTGTACATGTGTCTCGATAGTTTCCATATGTGACCGTGCATCACTAAACCAACGAAAAGTCGCACCCCTTGATTTAATGTGAGGACTCAAAAAAGGTAAAATAGGTCAACCGAGTCAATCTTGAGTTTTTCATATTTTCTGAAAGAGCTATCCTTCTACATTATTCTTTAGTTTAGGATCATAACATGAATGGGAAAGTGTGTTTTCAGCAGTTTTCCTACAGCTCTTTTTTGGGGGGAGAGTAGAATGATCAGATAGGTCTTAGAGGCCCCCTTTCATTTTTTGAAATCCTTTACACTCCCTTCACTTTCAAGTCTAATAACTTTTGAAAGGATTATGCAACTGCTTTGGAAGTTGGTGGTAATCATGGACAGACTGTGTTTATAGAGCATGCTAAATTTCAGCTTGATCTGATAATCCCTTCATTATTGTTGCTACAGTGGTTTACATCCTGTGTTTTGTCTCTTTCGTCGCACAGCTACCACGGCTTGATAAAGATTAAGTGCTTGAATAGACCCTGTACTTCACAGCCTCTTTTCTCAGTTCACACTTTTCCAGAGTGTGTGCTTTCTTTCCAGTATTTCGATAGGTTAGGGAAATCTATTTGAATTGAGTTATACAACATTTTAAAGCCTAGAGTCTGCTCTCTCAGAATCTGCCCTAAACTAAAAGTCCATGTCTGGCGACTTTTTGTTGGTTTTGTGATGCAGGGTCACATATATAGTATTTTGTGAAGTGGTTGCGTTCGTGATTTCACACAATTGTCCATTTCTAATTCTCTCTGGCCTACGTATGGCTTGCAGAGATTCGCTTTTGGACTAAATCAAACTTTCCACCAAGATGACAAAGCATGCCCTTGGGGTCACGTTTTGCTCCAAGGGCTTGTTATTTTTGGTGAACACGCCTTTGTGTTAGGCATTGATGTTTATCATTCCTAATTAATGCATAATGGATGTGGACAGTATAACTTACAAACTGTCTGAGGTATCCCAGTGAAACTTGGCAAATGTTTGTATGAGTGGACAAAGTTGTGCCTATCAACTTTTGGGTGCATATGGTCAAGGTCAAATGTCAAGGTCAAATTTGTGAACTGTCACTGTTACCCCAATATCTATGCTATGCCAGAAAATATTTCCTTGATACTTAGTGTATGTGCGATGTATTACCAATTAAAGATTCTCTAGGGAAAGTTTTGGGCCATAGGGTCAATGGTCAAGTAAAAATTCTAAAATTTCCATACCTCGGAAATGGCTCAACCTCACTTGTTTAGAGACCTACCAACCTAATAATTGTGTGATGTAACGTACTATGTGTGCTGTTTGTACAGTTAATAATGAGTGTGTGTAATTTCGTAAAATAATAATACTCTCCATGCATTATGCTACACAACTTAATCCACTTGAAAAAAAAAGGGGGGGGGGGCAACCTCAACCTCATGGGTTATCCAGTCATTACTGTAATCCAAAATACACAAATGAAGAAAATAATGTATTGAATACAAAATATCACATTGAGAAGGTTGTGCAAATACAGTATCCTAACCACATGAGTATTGAGAATTTCACTGTGTCACAAAAAGTGCGTCAGAATTGCACAAAATATAATCCATCATGTATCCTTTTATATGGATTCAAACCACATTGGATCACTGGGGGCCTGGTGCATAAAATTTTTAACCCGAGAAAACTCGGGTTATTTTTGACAGAGCTTTTTCCTGTGTGAAAGTCAATGGGAGAATCATGCTAACGCGAGTTTTCAGTTGTAACCTGGGTTCTTCTCTGGTAAAAAGTTTGATGCAACAGGCCCAGGGACTGCCCATTTTGGCTTCAATATTTTAATATAGTCGCGAAACAGAATATGGTCGCAGTGAGTTTTAAGATTTTTGTTATCGTCTAACTACATTGTAAGTGTGCAGCTTACAATTGTAGCTACCAACTGCAACTGTGTGTTATTGTACTGAGTGACGACATCAAGTGCTGGAGCCAATGTCGACACTACCCGTATTCCACTGCGGTTCATATTCATGTGAGTGATGTGATATATATTCGAAAATGTATGATTTTGGCACATTGTCATGCAGCTCAGGGAATTTGAAACAGCCACTTGGATACGGAACTGCATTGGCGCCCGAGATGGGGTCATCGGTTGAGTAATCTATCATGTTTTGTTCAACAAGGTTCACCGTGGAGGGGCAGAAGGAGCTCTGTACTATTCTGGACGTTGAGAAGAAGGGTACCAAGGACAAGATGATGGAGAGATTGATGGAGTTCTGCTTAAACCCGCAGCCTTCGGGAAGGAAGCCACCGGAAAAAGGTAGACATTCTAGAGGACTGGATATGCCATTTAATTCTGTTCAGTTATTTAGAGCAAATTCTTAGAATATTCTCATTGTGTTCATGGAATGAGGCATTGCTATTCATAGAGTATTAGAATGAGATAAAGAAATGGCATCGCATCCATTACAGTCATTCAGTCATTTTCATTTGCTGCTTTTGTTTTTTGTTTATTTTGCAAGGGGGAGGGGGTGATCAGGAGTCTAAGTGAGATCTTTGTAACTGCAATCAATGGTACTTATTTAGTTTTAACATGGTGTGCTGTCTTGCACAACTGTAACAGAATTTTGTGCAGGTTGAGTTGAGATGCTGAAAGTCTCTGGAAAATACATAAACCATTACGAAAAATTAAAATTTCTAAGTGACATTTGTACTAGATGTACATTTATATTTGCCTTATCAGATGGCAGTTCCATCCAAATTTTAGAAGCCCAAAATGCAAATCCGAAATGCTTGTCTGCAGATTGTAATTTTTTGATCTGTGGGGGATTCCTGCCAAGACGTTCAAAACCAATGGAAAGTTTACTTTTGCCTCATGTTCTCTCAGGGAAGCGTGGAAGGAAGTCTACCAAGCCCAAGAAGAAGACCAAGAAGCCGTCGTCAGGAGGCCCGGGGAGGAAGAAGAAGAAGGCGACCGCGGCCGGAGGGGACGCCTCGACGGTCAGCGAGGAGGACGAGCTGGACACGACGGCGGAAGACGGCACGGAGGGAGACACCACCGCCGAGAGCTTGGACACGAGTGTGGCAGAAGGAGTAAGGATCTACGTCAATCACTGCCTCTGATGGCATAATGACTGATAATAGGGGGAACAGTGAAAGTTTTATTCTTATAGAACATGTTCACCTTCTTATACAATACATATGGATTAAGTGAATGCAGAAATATTGATAGAACACATCAGTGAAATGAGGAAAATCTGACAATCCGTTTAAAATTTATGAATTTTTGAAGTTCCTGCACAGTCACTGTTGGATGAGAAGACTTCTACGGCTTGTGATGTCACATGTGTAGAACAGTATAATGAAAATATAACGAAAATTGGACATATTCTATCTTTTCTCGCATAATAAAAGAGCACTCAACTTCCCTTTTTCAGAAGTCAGAGAGAATGATATTACCCTTATCATATGTCAGGGACAACTCAAGGAAATGTACACTTAAAAAAAAAAAAGAATGAAATTTTGTAAAATTCTGTAGATATTTTCCTTACATCATTCTAGGCATGTGACATCATACACTGCAGTAGTCTTCTCATCCAGCAGTAGCTTCGCAGATGCTTTAAGAATTCATAACTTTTTAACAGATTGTCCGATTTTCCCCAATCTTTCACTGATGTTTTCTACTAAAATTGCTGCATTCACCCGATCTATATGTATGTGAAGGTGGACTTGTCCTTTAAAATATCTTATTATTCATTTTGGAGCAAGAAATATTTACTCCTATTTATACCAGCCATTTCTGAATTATCTTATCTAGGGAGAATGTTCATAGGGCTCTTGATTCTATAATTTTGTATGTTTTTTTTTTTTTTTGGGGGGGGGGGGGTGAGGGGGTGAGGAGAATTTGAGGCTTTTTTTTTTTTGATTGAGGACTGTGGTAGGCTGGCTCTTGGAGTAAAAGGCTAACAGTTGGTTAGCAGGCTGTAAGTAGAAGCCAGTGTAAAGGTAGATATGTGATGTGTGCTTTGCGAATTAGACTCTGCTTGCAAGTATTGGTATTGCGCACTGTAACAATAAATGTTTTCAAGAAAGGCATACATACCAGCTCGTCATATTCTGCCAATGAGCTCTCAGCTAAAGCCATTTTAGGCAACAACAACAAGAACAACAATATTATTTCAGTTTGTGATCTCCACCTACTGTATGGCTTTGCAGACTCGGAAAGAATGACAAACACTGGGTATCCTTGAAAGTGTAAATACCGCACACATACAATTTGTAACTCATCAATGCCAATTTTTCATTCCTTACCCCTCAGGAGTCGCAACCAAAGAAGACCAAATCAAAATCCACCCCAAAGAAGAAGGAAAAATCAAAGAAGGACACACCCAAGGGCAAGACGAAGACCCCCAAGAAGAAGAAGATGTCCGTCAAGTCGCCCTCCAAACAGGCCAAATCCACCCCCGCCAAGGCCAAGAAGACACCACAGAAGAGAAAAGATGAGTCGAAGACGCCCCAGAAGAGAAAAGTGGATGAGATTGGTGAGTTGTCAAAATGATTCGATTTTTGTTTTTTCAATATCTGTTGTAGAAGTCAGCTTGCAGAGGATCTTCAGGATCCACTGACGAAAGGGGTCTCCCATGAGATTGAATTGAAATATTTGTAACCTTATTCAGTGACAGTTGCTTTATCATTGACGGCTAACTTCTGAAGTCTTCCAATTAAAGTCAGGTCTTAACCCTTCATTTAACTCACCAACTACCAGTAACCACCAGTATGTATTTGCATTTGTGAAATGTTTGTTTTTTATGCCTCCGCCACGAAGTGGTGCCGGAGGCATTATTAAAATTTAGAATTTTGTATGTGTGTGATTTTTTTTTTTTATAACAATGCATATCATTCTTGTATTGCCCTAATCTGCAATATGAACTCCATAGATATTTCTTATCCATGGATCCTTGCTAAAATTATTCAAACTCATGTGACATTTTACGGCTGATTTCAGAAAGCAGATGTTGACATTGTTGGAAACATATCTGGGCTGAAGGATGAATGCAGCTGTGTTAGAAGTATTGCATTTTCTCAGTACACTGTTGCATGTACAGTGTGTGAAAGATTGCTTTGAGTTTCAAATATGGGTTCTGTCCCGCACATATGACCTGTGGGCCTGATAAAGATGGAAGTTCTGTGCTAGTTAACATCTTTGGCATGTCAGGGGATAAAGTCCTTCAAGCTGTGAATCTGTCGGTATAAAGTGTCGTTGATTTTTCTGTTTGTTTGTGTTCTGCAGATGACGGAGACAGTTCAGATGATGAGCCTCTGGTGAAGAAATCCAAGAGCCCCCCTACGGTGAGTATTGTGTGCTTGACAACTTCAGTCAACAGTCAAGAGTCATCTTTTGTTGGAGGAAACTGTCAATATCTAAGACTTTGTAATGTTTTTAGGTCATAGAATCGGGTGATGATCACACAGTGCTCACTTGTCTTATCTTGCAAAGGCTCTGCGGAAATTAGCAAATACTCATCAAATAAAAGCTAAATGAAATATTTTGCAGCGTGTTTGATTGTTGAGCAATCGACAAGATACTGACTGAATCTTTTACCACTGGTTGACAAGCAACCAACTAAAACAAACAGACCAAAACAGAGGAACATCTAAAAGAACAGAAAATCCAGTCCGATGTTGTTATTTTTTGTTTATTTACTTATTTTATTTGTTTTATTTTTATTTATTATTATTTTTTTTTTGTAGATAGAGCAATGAAGAGTGCAGAATATAAACTGTCAGCAAACAAATACAAGATAAAGTCCAGACAATTGCATATATTTTCAGCTTGAGACCAGAGTGGAAGTAACGCTGTCTGAAGTCCTTTCAGTATGCACTGTTCCAATGCTCTTTTGACAAAATATCAAGAAATCAAAACAGATTTCATTTCCGACCGTGAATGCGGCAGCATCTTGCTCTGAATATCCGGTTGTTTCATTTAATTTGTAAAGGACAAAGAGTTGAGGGAAACGATCCAAAGCATCCTGGACGGAGCCAACCTGGAGGAGGTCACCATGAAGATGGTTTGCCGGAGGGTGTACGACTCCTATCCAGACTTCCCCCTGCAACACAAAAAGGACTTCATCAAATCAACTGTTAGAGAGGTACATTAGCTATTGAATACTTGGAATATAAAAATGACCCAAGTCCAAATTTGGCTACCGTCTTTGGAGGCCCTTTACGAAGTCGTACAAAGATAGATAATCAGTCAAATGAATGTTTTACATTTAAATTTGTATAAATAACATTTCACTAACTGAAAAAACTGAAGATATTAGGAAATTATTTCACGATTTCTATTTTTTCTCAATTTTCTGTAATGGACTTGGGTAATTTTTGTATTCAGGTATTCTATTACATAGAACGGGCGGAGAAAATTCTGCATTCTCATTGGTCGAGAGCTGTGTGTTTGATTTTTACTGGCCGCGCACTTCCTCACTGATGATAGCCAGTTGTAAACTTGTTATCGTGCACTTGTAGCAAGAGTTTGTGCACTAAGTAAGCGTTCACACACTCAGTAAGAGACGCCTATTGGCTAGCTTACCATGCATCCAGTAAATTTACTGTACATCAAGTAATTACTGGATGCATGTTTTTCGTCTATGGGAAGCCAAAAGGAAACGCTTCCAATAGATTTGCCACCAAGATGCATGATTAAAATTTGAATCTCTTGTGTCCCCCCTTGAATAAACAGATGATGCACATGTCTTTTTGTGTGTCAGTAGGAACAGTGTGTATGTGGTATCAATGGAATTTAGTCCAAACCAAATCTGTAACAATTGTCTGTGGTAATGTAAACCTTACCCATTAGAGTGGTCATCATCTTTTAGGAGAGACTGTATTTTGATTGGCATTGTAAGAAGTACAAATTTCATGCTGTCTGTCTGCAATACATTTTATGCCTGAAGTATTAATTTACCCTGAGCATTGGCGATTGCAGTGTTCTGCTTGTACAAATAAATACACATGTCAGGCTGTGAATGTAAATTGGGTTCTTTTCTTTTTATTGACTTAGCCGATTATTCAACATATGTAGTTGATTTATGCGTAGTTGAATGTATCATTGACTCGTGCTTACGCTCTGCCTCGTGCTCCTCCTTTCCAGATCATTTCGTGATGACAGATCGGCGCCCTCACGCACTTCGCACCTGAACAGTCCCCCGGTGACTCTGCACTCTGTCCCTCAGATGGAACTGTGACAGTGAACTGTAACACTGGCGTGGAACAGTGGACAGGAAAACATAGCACCCCGGCACTGTTCACACTAATTGCTCTTCTCGGGAATGGATGCCTCGATTGTCTGCTTGATCGGGGAAATCATTTTTGTGCTCTCCCTTCCACTCCTCACTGTGGAACGTTTGTTCTCTGGAAGATCCCACCATGATTTTTTTGCAGACTTTTGAAATTCCATGTGTGTAGATTATTTCTTTGTGTCCTATTTTATCAACTTCCACTCCTCGAAAACTTCTCTCGGTATTGTTGAATTTGACTCTCTGTCCCCCATCCTTACTCTGCTTGTCATTTTTTTTGCTACGTATTGGACTGTGCCAATTCATGCCAAGAGCGAGATAATGTCTCGTTCCTCTCCTTTGGATGCTGTTTCACAAATACAGCATCTCTTTGGGCACTTGTCCTGCTGTTTCAACCTCAGTACAGATCCACCGACCGTGAACCGTGAATTACTGATGTGGGTTTAAATTCGTCTGTGTAATCTGTTTATACTTTTGATTCTGTCTTGTACGTTTTTTTAGGACACCCTATGGCACAATACAGGTGACAGTACCTCCGTTAATCTTTTGAGAGGACGTACAAGAGTTGAATGGTGATCCATGTGATATTTAATCATATCTCCTCTATGATGTCCATTCTTTGTCAGCTGATTTGTGGTACCATCCCCCTCCCATGATGTTGTAAATATGAACAGAGAGTTGTAAAAATAAAACTTGACTGTCTAACACATGCAGGGATTACTGTATATGCCATGTATTTTTGCTAGGTTTTTATTCTCACAAATTTTGAGTGTCAGATGCTGCTCACGATTTAACAACATGCCAAATTACTGAATCTGATCTCGACGTGAATGCAACGTGCATGCGCACCTTTGTTCGTTCAATACTGTACTCAACGATCACAAATTTATCCACTCGCGAAATTGTTGGGTAAGTTACGATTCGCAAAATCGCTAAATATATGGTGTATACAGTATGTGTTTCTAGAACTATTTGAGAGGAGGAGCAATGCGTGAAAAAACCCCCAAACAAACACTAGAAGAGATATTTTTATTATGGTTGTCTTTCTCTATTGTCGTGTTTGTAACAGTCCTTCCGCCTCAAAGATTGCATATAAATATTGTAGAATAGACCAGTGTTGAGAGTTTCTTGTACAACATGATACTTCAAATATAACATATCTATTTGCCCTTGTGCCATCAACTACTCTGACATATTCATCAATTATTACGATGTTGGGTTGAAAAACACTGCCAAGTGACTTATATTGTGACAGGAAATTGTTAGGACAGGACTGGTGATTCCACAGCCAGGGAGTGAAAACACACAACTAGTGGAGGGAAGGAAAGAGTTCAAGAAAGGACCTTGATCACTAGCATTGAAAAGGCCATTTAATATGTGGAGTACATTAAATTCTAAATTCTTCCATGAGTCTTTCATTTTCCTATCAAGTTCAGATGCTCAGAAGGTAACTGGAATAGGGTAGTGTGGAGCCAAGCTATATTCAGCTCGAGCATGTTGCAAATTCGCCCAATGTGGCGCTCAAAAAGAAAGTCCCATCCACTTGGCAATCAGCCTCTACCCAATTTCATTGTACTTTGGGAGTTTCATGGGATATCAACTAATAGTCTTTGTTCAGTCTTTAAAACTATCCCCCCCCCCTCCCCCCATTATGGAACGGATTGGAATCCAAAGAAAATTTGCAGAGTATTTTCAGTTTTGTCCCCTGGGTGGATGGTCAATGCTGAATACTCTGACCCGACATGTAACATGCCTGCCTTTCTTGGGTAACCTGATCTCTTTATTTGAAAACCCAACGCCACATGTCATATTTGATTTTTAAATAGAAATGACATCACTGTAAGGACTGATAAGAAGAGAGATACTACGTGGGATGCAAGTTTAAAATCTTTATGCAATACCCATCCTCAAATTGGCAACTCCCAGCAATGTCTGCACTGCGATCACCCTCTATCCAGTAAGGAAAATCTGGGGATCACGGTTGACCTGTATGGTAATCGTGACAGGGAGACTGTTTAATACCGGATATCTGGACCAAGAGTTCACCCGAGAATATTCTGTAAAACCAGAAATTTTTTGTGTGCATTTTAACTTTGTGACCTTGAGAGCCAAGATTCGTGAAATAAAAATGCACATGAAAATTCTTGTCTGCACTGTGTGCATTGAATGGCAGTGGAAATTTGCAAAAACTTCATGCCGCGAAAAAGGTTGTTGGCTCCAATTCGCAAAAAATTTCATGCTGAGAATATTTCTGGTTTTCCAGTAGTGAAAGTGATAATCATGTCCAGCAGATATAATCATCTTGTGTGGCACAGTGGGTGGTGAAGTCCTAAAGTGGGAAGGGTGTCGAGTACTGAAGTGTGATATCGTAGCCATTCGTTGCCATGGAAACTGGTTCTAAAACAACCTCACATAGCCCGAATATAGATCTGTGACAACATCGGTTGCTAAGCCAGTTCCAACCCACTGTCCGAAGCCGTGTGTAAGGGTATTTCGTGTGGAGCCAGCACTAAGCTGTATCAAAAGACTGTGATATCATCACTTTGGTACTCTGTTGATAGAACGCCCAAAAGCTGAGAATGACTGTACTGGTGTGATGAATGAAATGTACGTGAGTAAATGATTCCTAATTCCTGTATATAGCGTAAAAAAAAAAAATGTATGTATGTATGTATTGTGTGTGTAAGATTTTAGTAACTTGTAGTGCTGGTTTTTCAAAGTTGCGGTGCCAAGTGAGAGAAGTCAGCCAATTTATCTTCTGAAAGAGGAACAGTGTATATATGTTGCTACCACTAGTGTCTTGGAAATTTGCCACAGTTGCAGCAAACATGGAAACACTTGTAAGACTCTTGATAAAAAAATACTTTGTTTTACCTTTTTTATGTGATATTTCAGTTGGATCGCAGCACACAGAACTAGGACAGTATACGATTTGGGCTCAATTGGCACTTTTTTTGATAACACATGTAAAATGAGGTCTTCAGCATTTGAAAATGCAAAAATGCAAAAGAAAATGCAAAAGAACAAAAAATGTTCGAGACATTCTGATATGATTGTCATGGGCATTTTGACTTTTTCTACCACTTTTTTTTTGTTGTTGTTTGTTTTGCCAGAAATATTGCAACCATCTTGCAATGCAAAGTTCCATACAGCCCCATTGAATTAGATTATTTGATAGCAGGCATGTAGTCTACATGTAATTGAATGTTGGAATGTAAAAACTTCACATCCAACTTACTATAACATCCATGATATACTCAGGAATATTCTCTCATCGATAACCCTCTTCTTTTTTTCCTCCCACCTTTTCTCTCTCCAAATTGCTCTTTGGTTGCAGATTGTCCAGCTGCAGAGATTTCTATCTCGCACACACCGTCTTCTGAAAATTGCACCAGACTCGCGAGAGTCAAAACTTAGTAATTCACGATAACCTTCTCTGCAAAAACTGGAAGTTTTGGAAGTTGAAAGGCTCTTTTCTTTGGTCGTTTCTGCTTTGAGATAACTGTGTATATAGGAAGGGCAGGTATGGCAGGTAGCAGATATGGAGGCATGCTAATTCACTGAATAAATGTGCCTTCATCTCGGTCCTAAAGCTAAAACATTGTTCTCTAAAGGGTTGGAGAATCTGTCTTGCATCATTTCATATTTGCTTGCAATATATCGAAAGGGTCCACTAAAAAACTTACCTAGCTGATGCGATTTGCCAAGAGGATGAGTTGTTGTGGAGTATTTTGAGATCACAAGTGTAGAATGATTTCGATCGTAGTACACAACTTTTATTCCAGAATAGCTTTCCCTGTTCAGTATTGTGGGACTGTAGAACATCACATGACGATCGATCAAGCCTTTGCAATGGCATTTTCCAACAAGCTGCATGCGATTTACTCTAGCTCGGAAGATTGGTGTGGCTCAATTTGTTATCGACAGTCGATCATGAAAAAATTATGTTGCAACCACTATTGGGCAAGTTCTGGGATTGTGGACATCTGGTGAACCTTTTTATGCCTCCGCAACGAAGTGGCCGGAGGCATTATGTTTTCGGGTCGTCCGTCCGTCCGTCCGTCCGTCCGTCCGTCCGTCCGTCCGTCCGTCCGTCCCGTTTTGTTTTTGTCGATATCTCAAGAATCGTGTGGTGGTTTTACATCAAACTTGGTATGAGGGTATATCCTTGGGGGATAATACTTTGTGTGGATTTTAGGGTCACAGGGTCAAAGGTCACAGGTTATTTTGTGAAAAAAATTTGAAATTTCATGTTTTTCTCCATATCTCACAAATGGTTCAAGGTATCTTCATGGAACTTAGTATATATGCTTGTACCGATGGGCAGTGATTATCTAGGGAAGTTGGGGGTCGTGGGTCAAAGGTCAGGGGTCAAAGGTCAAGGTCAACTCCTCAAAATATCACTACTTTCCTTATATTTATGCAATGAATGAAGTTGTTTTTTTAAACTTGATGTATACATGTATTACCCAATATATATTCTGTGGGAAGTTTCTTGCCAAAAGGTCAAAGGTCAAGTGAAAGTGCTGAATTGCACTTTTTCCTCCATATCTCAAAAGTAACTCAAAGTATCATCATGAAACTTACATATTTATGCATGTTCAACCTAACTGTGATTCTCTTTTGAACTGTGAGGTCAAAGGTCAAAGGCCAGGTTTAGATAATGCTATTTTCCCATTTGATACTGAAATTATAATTTTTCTCAATACCTTGAAAAATCACTCAATGCATAAACTTATAAAAGGGTCAAAGTCAAGTAAAAATCATCAGTTCCCCAAATACCTGCACTCTGACATTTTAATCATTCATCCAATTGAACCTAGTTCTAGGAAAGTGAACATTCGGCACATTTGTGTCAAACCTGTCATTTTAATATTTTGCCAATTGTGTGAAACTGTCATCACACATTGTCAAGACATTGTACTATAGACCTATTAGGAGAACCATGCATTATGGCGGAGGCATATTAGTCGCCGTAGCGATATATCTAGTTGGTTAATATCTCGCATTTTCATCATTACACAACTGAAATCTTGTTCTTACAGCATTTTTCCACACATTTCTTATGCATATTATGTGTACAGTTTGGAGCGAAAATTGACAGTTCGGCAGGTACATGTATATGAGAATTAGGATCTGTGTTTTGGCTTGAACACTTGGCTGTACTCATGGGAGCTGATTGCAAACTGCCACACACCTTTGGAATGGGGAGCAAAAAAAAAGAAAAAGAAAAAAAAAAATTGTTGTAGAAGGCTGAGTGGAGTATACCAGTGAGCACTAGTGTACCATGCCGCTTCAAGTCTGTAGTAACACAGATGCTGTGAAAAACTTGATATGAAGAGACTTGATGTAAGGATCTGAAGTCAACAAACTGTCATGATAACACAGACATAATAAAGAGTAATCAGGATGATGTAGTTTCTCTCCACCCCCCTAAATTTTGTGACTTTGTTATAAACTTTTAAAGAAACAAAATGATTTTTGTAGTCCCAAGGAGCTTGTTGTAAGTGTGAGTTTGTTGTATAACTATTTTTTTTTTTTTTGGTCCTAGTGAAACAAATTCCTGTTTCCTTTTGTTATTTTGTTTTTTGTTCTTTTATTGTGCTAAAAGCCTCTGAAGAAACAAAATATGACAAAATGGCAAAAATAGGTGTATTTCAGTCCCATGGGTCTCTTTATACCGAGATTTTTAGCTTAACTGTAGTGTTTTCTTCATGTTATCCTATTGCTCTGGATGACCCATCTGTTATTCAGTATTCCTGTATGTTGCAGTGTGGGTTTGGCATTACAATGTACTTACATGTCGTGACGTTGCATTTTCTTTTGTTTTTTGTTTTTTGTTTTGCCACCTGCTGTGCCTGGGTGCTTGATAGTGCCACATTGCCCTACCTGTTACTGAGCAACTGCAGTGTGACGTGTAAATTTTCTCTCTGCAGTTAGCTTTCGCGAGCAGTTTACCTTGCACACGCATCTGACACAGAGGACCAGTGTGCCCTCAGACGCAGTCCTGGGTCTTCTATGCATAAAAGCATGGCACATACCGATACATACTGCAAGCATACTCCTATGCCAGGCCGTCTATTGCACCGCAATTTGGTGTAGTGTATTTGGCGTCTAGCTCTTTCAGAAGCATTTTTTCTACCCACCCCTCCCCCCAAGACTTTGCTGTGCAACTGTAACAGTTTTGCCAGAAATTGTGCGAATACCAATGTTGCTGCTGCAAAAACATATGCTGCATTGCAGTGTGAGTAGAAGTGTATACCTGGTAGTGTATAAGATTAAAGAATGAAAGGTTAAAGAATTAATGTAACAAGACATAGCCCACAAAGTTGGTGTGACATAGTACTAGTGTAGAATGGTTGTTTTTGTTTGCCAGAAATAGTTCAGAGATGGAAATCTTCTGCTCATTTTTGGGTACCCATGGATCTACTCAAGCAACTTGAATAAAATGAACAGGAATACATGGTCTGGTTTGATTAAGCTTTTGCTCCATGCGGGAACAAACCTAACCTCTTCCCCCCTCCCCCAAAAAAAAAAGAAAAGAAAAGAAAAAAGAATCAGAAATAAAAGGACGAAAATGGACAAAAGAAAACGTATTGCAGCAAGCCTGATGCATTGTAACATCTGCAATGAAAGTACACTAATTGTATGTATATACCCTCTGATTTTGCTGTCAATTCAGTGAAAGAATAATTTAAAAAATATTCTGAGAAAGATCTGAGGACTCGTGCCAACCATGTGATCTCACTGGCACTCAAGGGTTGTGTTCTGTGGTGTAGACATTCATTGTACAGATGTATTACAGTATCTTTCATTATCTCTCATTGACGACAAGTGAATATGTATTTGTTTTTATCTGTGACAATGCAAACTGCAACGTACATATTGTATGAGACAAAGCTACCATAATCATATCATTTGGAGCTAAAGTGTGTTTTGTGTTCTCGTATATATGTGCTAATCTGCCTCTGTGGTTTCATGAAATACATGTATACTTCAATGCACGGATACACTTGAAATGAATGTATATTTTGAGAAAGTGTATTTCTGAGAATGTTTCTCTGTCACCGCACTCGCGTGGTAAACTTGCATGTAATGTTTCCTACCGTGCCTCTGCTACCCGTTTGAGATATTTGCCAAGTCAGCTCTGAGAAGAAAGCATGGGGAGCTTTGCTGAGCCTCCCTGATTAACTAGAGGACTGTTATCAACACACCCAATGCTGATATCATACAGATTACTTCATAAAGGCTTGTCTTGCTTTTTTTTTTTCTCTCTAGATGTAAAGATATACGGCAAAATGGTAGTGCTTTTAGACAGGCCTGCTTTCAGATGCTGCTACCATGTAGGCATTTCTGCTTAAAAAAAAAAAATCAAGTCTTCACAATCTAGTAAGTCGAAGATTTAGTTTGTTGGTGAAGCTAGGGTTCCTTATTAAAAAGCCCTCCAATGCAGGGGTGTTTTGGGGCACCCCACACCCTAGAACTTACACCATTAGTCCCCAGGTGGGCCCCTAGGGCCACACCTACGATGTGCCCCATTTTCGATTCCAAGAAATGTCCCTTTCGGCTAGCTCATTTTTTTTGCCTGGCTGTTGGCAGGTGCGTCAAAAAAAAAAAAAAAAAAGAAAAGAAAAAAAAAAGGCTCTGCAATTGAATTCTGTGGCAACTGCAGGTAGTGGTTGTGTGGATTGTTCAGCACCAGATGTATGCCTTATATCCATTGTTTTCCACAATGTGATACATTTGTGTAGTAAATGTGTTGAGTCATTTCACATTTGTTTGTTTGTTTTTCAATGGATGTGTGATGTCCACAGTCTATCACACACTGTTCAGCTTGTGTTCAGAGGCCTGATGATTATTAATTCTCAGGCAGTCACCACCTCAAAATGCTACCGACATCACATACTATTATGTTGTCTATCATAGTAACTGATTTTAAACAGTTCTGCAACGCCGAGTGCCATTTTCAGTGACCTCTAGCTCATAGTCCTACACATTGTACTTCATGTCACTCTGCTGTATACACAAAACATTTGCTCTTGCAACATTTCAGCTATTATAGCGGCTATTTTCATTTTTAATAATTTTCATTTTGTGAAGATAATATGGAGACTCCAAGATTGATGAGGGAATATCGGCACGTTGCGCGAGATGTCAGAGAAATACTGGGACGTCTTTTTAATTGAAGGTTTGTGTGATGCTGATAATAATGAATGTGAAGTTTTAGTCCTCTTTGTACATTACCTTTTTTTAATAAAATAAATTGAAACAAGTATGGCAGTAAATGCATACTCTGTCTTTTTGTATGTGTTGTTGTTGTTGTTGTTTCTTGATTTTTCCCAAAGGTGAAACCGGAACGTACGTGTACAACCGTATTAATAACTAAACATTTTGTAATATTTTGTGGGTCAATTTTTTTCTTGAAGCTGTGATTGGGTTTGGATGGTTATTCATCGCCACATATGACAAGGTTAATTTTTTCCTCTGATAAGGGGTCTCTATGTTTTTGTGTACTTAATATATTACAATAGCTACTAGCTCTCTAAGGAAACTACACTGCTTACCGCCAAGTTATCTAATGCTTTAGTCTTGTGCAACCTTTACACCATCTACTTGGCATATGAGCAATGGTCTCTCGCCAAATGAGGAAGTAAAATCAGATATACAGAAATATATGCACACATTGGGGCAAAGAGCACTCAACACACAAACAAAGGCAACTTACAGTATGTCCCCCAAAATTACCATCAGATTTCCGCATTGATAACTTTCAATATGATTAAAATGTCTGAATGCTATTTCAGGGTCTAAAAATATAACATCTTGCCTATACATGTACATGCATTTGGCAGAAAACCCCATTCAATTTGGTTAAGCAGTCACAAAGAAATGTGGATCGTTGTACAGCATGACATGGGTCTGTTTCTTCCAAGTTTAGCAGTAGGATGCTCTTGGAACAGCATATTAATGTGTGAACTTAATGGACACAACTTGGTATTCCTGACATGCTCTTCAAAGGTCCTCATTTCTATTTGACCACTGAAGCAAATCGGATGGGATTTTCTGCAAGATGTGGGTAATAAGTTATGGTTTCATACCCTGAAATTGTATTTGAATTCAGTATTTATACGGTTATCGTTGCGGAGGGTCCCACTGTAATTTTCGTTTTATCTATTTCTTTATTATCATTTTGGTTTTGTTTTTGTTTTATTTTTGTTTTTGTTTTTGTTTTTGTTTTTGTTTTTTTTGGGGGGGGGGGGGGGACATACAGTAAAATTCTAGTGCAGGACTTTGGCACTACAAATCTAGCTACAGGGAAATCGTGTTTAACTAGCTTGCTTATGAGGTAGGCCGAGTTTTGCAGTACTGATTTCTGTTACATTCTATGGGTATTTGGCTGGTCTCTTTCTCAGTACAGTGGAAACTCAATATACAGATCCCAATGAATCTATTCCCTTTGTTTTGTATTGGTTATCGACTACTGTTATAATAAAATACATGTATCTGACATAAAGAACAAATTGTCTTGGTCCCAAGGATCTTGTTATACCAAGTTTCCACTGTAGATCTACAAGGTATTCGTTATGATGAGGTGAAATTGATGACCTTGCCATACAGTATTTCCCCAAAAAAATTACAATCAGATTTTCGCATTGATAACACCCAATATGATTTAACCGTCTAAAAGCTACTTCAGGATCTCAAAATATAACATCTTATCTCTATTTTGCAGAAAACCCCATTCAATTTGGTTAAGCAGTCACAGAGAAATGTGGATTGTTGTAAAGCATGTCACGAGTCTGATTCTTCCAAGTTTAGCTCTTGGATGCTCTTGGAACTGCATATTAGTGCGTGAACACAATAGACAGAACTTGAGGGAAGAGATTCCTGACATGCTCTGCAAAATCCCTCATTTCTCTTTGAGCTCTGAAGCAAATCGAATGGGGTTTTCTGTAAGATGTGGGAAATGAGTTATAGTTTCATACCCTGAAATTGTATTTGGATTGATTCACTATTTTTAAAGTTATCCTTGCGGAAGGTACCGTTGTAATTTTTTTTTTTTGTGTCAAAACGAACATAAAGTTGCACACACTGATTTTGCGTGAGGACTGAATATATTAAAGTGAAATGGGTCAACCTAGCCGAACTTGACTTTTTCATATTTTCTGAAAGAGCGGGTCTTCTTTTACATTATGCTAAAATTTGGTATCATAAAACGGGCAGGAAAGTGTGTTTTTTTAGCAGTTTATCTCGAACATTTTTTGGTAGAATAGTGTGATTAGGTGTGTCTTTAGAATCCCTTTTTCATTTCTGAAAAACCTTGTCCACACTCTTCACTTTCAACTCTAATAACTTTTGAAAGGATAGTGCTACTGCTTTGAAAGTTGGCATTAATTATGGACAGAATGTGTTAATGAGGCATGCTTAATTTCAGTTTAATCTGATAATCCCTTCATTGTTGTTACTCTGGTGGTTTACTTCCTGTTTTTTGTCCCATTCATCGCACAGCCAGCACGGTTTGGTAAAGATTAAGCGCTTGAATAGACACTGTACTTCAGAGCCTCTTTTCTCAGTTCACACTTTTCCTGAGTTTGTGCTTTCTTTCCAATATTTAGATAGGTTAGGAAAGTCCATTTGATTTGAGTTACACATCATTTTAAAGCTTAGAGTCTGCTCTTTCAGAATATGGTCTTAACTAAAAATTCATGTCTGGCAACTTTTTGTTTGTTTTGAGGTGCAGGGTCACATAAGGTATAAGGGTAACCCAGTATCTCGGTTGCAATGGACAAATAATAATAGTACAAAAAATGAACAGATAAAATGCAAGAACAAAAAACAACAAAAAAACCAAAACCCAACAAACAAACAAAAATGTACACACTCCTTAAAAAATGGCATCAAGACACACATTATCACATTGAATCACTTCACATCAGCCAGTGACAAGCCAAGTTGCCCTCATTTTTTTTTTCTGATTCCATCACGCATACATTATACAAATCTCCCAAAGACCACTTTGCTCTGCCTCCCGCCCTCAAGTGCATGAACTGAGGCCTCACACCTTGTTGCATAAGAAGGATGCAATCAAACATAAGTCAGAAAATCAACCGTAAATCAGGTATCAACCAATCAGATTTGAGTATGCAGAGGCTTGCATTTGATTTTCCGACTTATGTTTGATCTCAACATTTTTATCAACACAGCCAAGTATATGCAATGTGTTTGGCACACCCGTTACCTCTGCAAATTTGGACCAGCAAGATAACTTCGCAAGTTGAATTTGTGATTTGAGAAACAGAGCAACGGAATTTAAAATAGGTAGTGTCCCTATTTGAGAGAAAAGCTGGCAGTTTCCCACATTGCTGATGATGAAAATCGCATTGTATTATGTAAGGCAATACAGTCAACCTTGCCTAAGTCGAATCTATGTGGACTGAAGAAATAGTTTTAACAGAAAATTCAACTTATGGGGGATTACAATCAATGCAATAATGAATATCAAGAGAAGAGGACTTGAATAAGACCTTCGACTTGGGCGATTATTTGACTTATGCAAGATCGACTTAAAGGCAGCCGATCGCCATCCCTAATAGTACGTAAACTCCGAACGACCGAAGTTTGTGCATGCAATTGCGCAATGCCAGACTCGGTGCTATATCCATAAACGTGTGGGACAATGCTACCACTGAGACAAGTGTGTGTGTGTGCGTGTGTGTGTACGCATCATACACAAACATTGTCACCGCGAGCTGCGGTGATTGGAGGAGAGAGGCCAGAAGACGCTGTGGCGTGTGTGTGTGTGTGTGTATGCATCATACACAAATATTGTCACCGCGAGCTGCGGTGATTGGAGGAGAGAGGTCAGAAGACGCGTGGCTCTTTTGGCCTCTCTTCATGCGCATGCGCACTGAGAGTATGCGTCCATTCGGAAGCTCTCTTGGCTCGCTGGGACAGCCATTTTGGGTTAGGAGATAAGCACAGGGAGCTCTCTTGTAGCCTACCGTTTTTTCGCTGACCCATTGAGCCAGCGCTATTCTTATTCGGGGGTCACTACATTTGATACAGAATGGGGGAGGTAGCGTGTTGCGTTCGTCTCCGTGCTGCACAAACCACTCGCTACGACTGAGTGTCTTTAAGCAAGGTTGACTGCATTTCATCTTTATTTTTTAGTGTTCTGAATTATGTGCATCAGTCGACTCCTGGGCATATTTATCAACATGGTGCAAAACACAACGTGCTGTAAAAGTAAAAATTGGCGTACAAGTAATTGTTTGTGCTTAGTCGGGTGAGATGAATTTAGCGTGTTTTTAAATGCAGAATCAAAACGTCAAATAGCGTTACACACAAAAAGCAAAAATATTTGTGTGCTTTTAGTTCCGCGCTGGTTTTTCTTGTGCAAAATGCATAAAAATTTCTACACCACGAAAATTTTTGACTTTTACAGCATACAGCATTGTTAGCTCTCTTCATCTTCTCAATCACACATACATCAGTATACACATTTGTAATCAAAACAACTTGAGAGTCAACTGTATTACTTTTTTTGGGTAGGCAGATTTCCAGCCTGCTTTATTACACATGTCGTGGTCGTGCCATTTTTCTGTACACTACATTCTCCCCCCTCTTCACAGACTGTACTCAGGGAACTCGAACGCCACTTCTTTGCCAGTTAGCTTCTTGTAGACAGCAGCAAATGTTTCCGTCTGAACAGACATAAAGGCAACAAAAAGACAACAAATTAACAAAAGTGAAATTACAAAAGATATATAAGACTGAAAACTTAAAGGGATGGCATAGTCTTGGTTGAGATGACGATTCAGGTTTTTACTTTCAAAACCGATTTTCATCAAACAAACTTTGAATTCCTCTTATAATTGTATGCTATTCTAAATTTCAAATAAGTAGTTTATAATTATCTTGCAAAAATGTAAAACCTGAATCCCAATCTCAACCAAAACTATACCATCCCTATAAGAAGTACTCACTGGATTACAATGGGGGTCAAAAGATCTGTTTGATATGTTATGAACATACAAGCAAAAGAACAATTGGTCTAGTATCTAATGAATGAAATCATAGTGCTAACAATCATGCCCCACAAATGAATGGGGAAAAAAACAGTCCTAAAAAAAAAAGAGGAATTGTCCTTTTTAGTCTCTAATAAAGATAAGGAAAATGTTCTCTTGAAAGATTTTGAGAAAATCTATCCATACCTAAATGAAAACTGAAATGAATGACATTTCATGTCTACAGAAAATGAGGTGTACTGTATTAAAGTCTCATTAACCCATATCCGCCGATCTACGGGATATCCCGTAGTTCGCGCAAATGCTGCGAACGCCGATCTGTGGGATAATCCATAGCATAAATGGCTTGGACGATGATGTCATTTATACAGCTTATTATAGCCTGTGAACTCTATCTCTGATATCCCACAGTCCTTTGCATCACTTCCTGTTACTGATATTTTCATTTGGATTTGTATTTGCCTTGGAGGTTTACAGCAGGCTGCTGACAGAATAGGTCTACATCTATGTGAGATCGAACACTGCTGAACGTGTACATATAGGCCTCCTTTACTATAGTCCCATCCATAGCGTCTATGAGTGCATAGACCAGACTAGTCTGCAGAGCGCAGATCTTTTGAGTTATTATTCAACATTTCTTCATATTTGTAAGCATTATACCCCAAGTTATATACCATCGGAAAGCTTACATTATGAAGATTTCAAAATTGATAGTTTTTTTTTTGTATAAAGGCTAGGAATATTTTTCAACAGTGCTTTCTTTTGAATAAAAGATGTGATTATTCATTATATGTAAATCATACGAAAATACTGAAATCATATGACGTCACATAATTCATGACATGATGCTGATTTACATCTAATATGAAAGGCCATCACTTTCTCTTTCAATTGGTATATAGATTTCCATAGTTTTCTTTTCATAAGTGTCAGTGACATCAACTTGAATTTGAGATGGCACAGTTTAGTGAACGTACATGAAATAGCCTCCGGCAGCAACAGTCTTTAGATTGCATTTACATGACCGGCAGATATAAGTTAAAAAACTAAATAGAGGTGTGGTGCTCTGGGTTTTCTCACCATAACAAAACATGAGAAAACATGCAAAGACAAAGGGCCGAATGCATAAACGCTAGCAATTGCTTGTGCTAGCCTTTTACTCGAATCCGTATACATAAAAACATGCAAGCAGAAGCTTTTGCTAGCAAGCACAAGCTATTGCTTGCTGCCCGCAAGCAATTGCTTAGAGACCAAGCATTTGCTGAAAAACGTATGCATAAAACATACCATTTGCTAGTTCTTGCTAGCAATTGCTTACGATTTTCCAAGCTCTGTAAAATGAGCTTGAGCTTTTGCTTAACCGGAACGTTCCCTTTTCAGTATCATTTTCATATTTATGAAAGAAAGACCACACTTGTGAAGGAGTGGTATAAATCTACAAGAAATTACTCATAAGTAGTGTAAGAAACTTTTTCATTTCAACAACGGGAATGTCCAGTGGTTAGCACGCAAAATGTGATGAAAAACAGGTAGGATGTCTGACTTCGGTGGAGAGCGAGGAGACCTCTCTCCACGGGCGATCTGGCAGATCCGGGCTGCTGTAAGCTGCAGTGATGGGAATCAGCCAGTAATACGTGTGTGTGTATAGATGTGTGTGTAAAACGATGTATGTGTCTGTCTGTGCATTTCATAGCTCTTCTGCTATGTCAGGAAATGTTTCCACACACACATGCCCTTTCAAATACATGCTGCCACACTCGCCTTTGTTCTTGTGTTCGCACAGGCGTGACATCCCTTTTGTTGACAACGCAAGCAATTGCTTGTGCGGGGCAAGCAAAAGGTATTGGCATAAGCAACAGATTATGCATATGGATTTAAGCAATTGCTTGATCTAGACCTTTTGCTAGACGAGCTTGTGCTTTTGCTTGAAGCAATTGCTTACAAGCAATTGCTTGTTTTATGCATTCGGCCCAAAGAAAAGGAAAACAAATAAGAGAAAGAAAACACAAACAACCAACAAAGCAAAACACACTGACACTCTCTATCTGAGCATGCTAGAATAGTCTAGGCTTTCCAGACCCACCTTGTGCTCGATCTGTGTCTTCTGGCTGACGTCCAGGTGTACCTTGATGTTCCTGCTGCCGTCCAGCTTGACGTGGATGCGCTTGCCGACGATCTCGGAGGGGAAGACCAGGTCTTCCAAGATGTTGTCGTGGACCATGGTCAGGGTCCTACTCCTGGGCCGCTTCTGCTTGCTCTTGTTGCGGGACTTCCTGGTCGGCTTGGGGAGGATTCTCCTCTGTGGGGTGGGTGGGGGGGGGGGGTGTGTTCAAAGATTTCAAACAAGTTGACAAAGGTTCTATAACAGCTGATATGAACAATCAAATGAGTGAGCTAACGATATAGGCAACTCACATTTGTCTGTTGATAGCGTATTAAAAAAAATATCATTTTCTGCTATAAAAGTGTACAAAAAAATTTTCTTCCAGGCTGAATAATTTTGAAACGATGATCAGTCAGATATATCTGGATTTTAGACTGAAGCATAATTGCATGTGAATAAAAATGGGGGAAATTTCCAAATTTTGTGTACAAACTATAAAGCAATTCATGAAGCGATGGAATCATCAACTCACTTTTTGCACATTCATATTGACTATATAAGAACTGTTTTGTAAAAAATTAGCAAACTTAAAACATTCAGATTGCCGTCCCTGATTTTAATCCAATTTCGATCAAATTTTCACACTTCTGCTTATCAAAGATTTCTTTCTTTTCAGACTAACTTTAAACTGGTCAAGTATTGTCCTTTAGTGGGATGAGAGAGCCGTATCGCAGAGCAATGTTCTTCCAAATATACTTGGCAGTCACTCGTTTATCTGGGTTGTTATCGTTGTTTAAAATAGGAAAAGAAAAGAAGAGAGAGAAAAAAATGGCTTACCTGGGCAATGAAGAGCACATGCTTGCCGCTGAACTTCTTCTCAAGCTCGCGTACTAGTCTGACCTGAATCTTCTGGAAGGCTTTCAGCTGGGGAACAGGAACAAGCACGATGACAGCTTTCCTGCTTGCACCTACGTCGAGCTCCTACCAATTGATTGGAGAATGCACCAATGTCAAATTCATTGCAAAAATCTTACAGTTCCAGGGTATGGTCACCACGCAATGACTGCCGAATTGTACGAATGCCAGTTTCCTCCACAAATTAAATACCCATGGGTTACTGTAAACTCAGAATTTTCGCTGTACATTAATTTTCATGTATTTCGCGCTATTTCTGGCTAGCTAGCGCAAATTCTAAAACCTGCAAATAATATCTTAACAATTTTCTCTGCACATTTCCGCAACGCGAATTCAACAACCTGCGAATATGTTTTTGAGCCACTCAGCGCGAAAAATTAATTGTGCGAAAATATTGAAGTTTACAATACAATAGTATGTTCTTACAACACAAAAACACAAGCAAAAACTGAAACACTGATTCACAATTACCTCAATCTCAACTTTTGGTAAGTTCAGTTTTTCTACTTTCACATGCAGAAGGTATTGCTATCATCTGTTTTCTTCCTTGTAGTATTGTTGCTCCTGATTATACATTCTTTCCTGACTGGGTGTACAAGAGTTTTCTTCATGAAACTGAAATGTCTCTGTTTCTACTGCCTCCTCTGGTCAATCTTAAACACATCTGTGCAGCATTTCATGAAACTTGTCCGTCACTGACAACTGTTTAAAGCTATTGAAATCCTTGCATCTGAGAGCAAATTTGTCTGTGAAAATCACCGACTAAACAAACTGTTTAACGCTATTGAAATCCTTGCACCTGAGAGCAAATTTGTCTGTGAAAATCACCGACTAAACACTTGATGAAATGCCCCTCCCCCGGGAGTAACATTCACTGACCTTGGCTCCTGTGATGAAGAGCTCCCTCAGTTGACCCTTGAGTTCTGAGTTGGATTCCAGCTCAATCAGAGCCTTGGGTGAGAGAGAAATGAGCGAGAATGACAAACTCAAAATATAAGTCAAGAACTTACGCATCTGCAATATGGTCTACATATCATTTTTTGCTCATCTATATGTACTTATATATTCATAAGTGTATAACAAGTCAAGTTCTACTACAGTAAACAAATGAAACAGAGTCTATGAATGGTCTGTCAGAATACATTCCTATCATAACTTGGACTCTACTAACAGCCACTGTAGAAAATTGCAGTTAATTGCTAAGCTTGAATAAAAAAAAATCAATGACTGACAATAAGTAAAGTACGTTAGGGATGTCTCTAAACAAAAAATCTTGGGGTTGCTCACTGTCTGCATATGACATAGCTGTAGTGTGTACAGAATATAAAGGTATTTGATTGCATGTTACACATTGTACATGAATAGACATCACTGAGTACTAGATGCCCTACTGTTTACATGCTACTGTTACTAGATAACCAAATTTTCAGTTGAGTATACAATGTAGATCATAGATGTACATGCAGCATCAGAATTCAGATACCCACCTGTGAGACGGACAGTTCAAAGTTGTCAGGGGTTTCCCCCTGGGGCTTGATCACCTTTGCACTGGCACTGAACACCGCCATCTTGACCTCTGTGCAGGGGGGGGGGGGGGAAACATGCCACAAGAGATGCACTTATCTAATTTATACAGTAACGCAACAGGACAGAAACATACACACATAGATTGGGACAGCAGCATAAATAGATTAGAAGTTAGGAAAAAAATTAAACTGGTGCCAATTTCTCACTTTTTGTTGTCAGAATAATGATGTACACATACAGATAAGCTGAAGTTTGTCCTTTAGATAACATTGGTTAGGCATTTGCATGGATTGCAGTGACAGTGTGAACCATCAAAAATTTTCAAAATTCATTCACTGTCAGTCATGTCAATAATCATATGATAATAATACTTGTCATCTCCGCACTGTCTGGCTGCAAGTGCAAGCACGCAATAATACAGGGCAATATAATGACTCGCTAAACCAAGGAGGTTGAAGAGATGGAGTAACAACAGAGTTATTCCCTTTGATCCCATGTTCGAAGCCGCCGCTCAAAAATATTTGAAGCACGTGCCAAACAGGATCTGCCCCGCAGATACGAAGACAATTGACTCGTGTCTCATTGCATAATCACCAGCCACTTTCAAAGCAAGATATGTCTTTGTGATGGTAATTACTTTCGCTATCCCTTCTTTAATATAAAAGGTAGGTGGCACATTTACTACAGACATGAGGATGCGCGAATAGAAATTGAGCAAAAAAAGCTGAAATGAAGATGAAAATTACTCGACTGGGCATACCCGGGCACTAATCTGATATATCTATCAATAAAGAATTATACTTGAAGATTATTCCATATTAGTTTCATTTGTGGAAATTAAGCAGAAAAGTGATAAAGCCAGCTTTCCAGGATGGTACAGTTTTAAAAACTTTCACATAATACAGTTCTGATTTACACTTTTGCGCAAATTTCTGAACGGAATTGACTTTTGTTTTACATGGTTTATAGATTAAGTGAAATTTCATTTCATTTCATAGACAAATAAGCAAAATATGGCCAACATTATGATAATGTTCAAAATGAATCTTCAGATTGCTCAGCAAGACGGCGGCCTGGAACATCCATCATCAAAGCCAAAAGGCACAAGTGCACCTGTGCTGTGGAATTCTATTGTAGGGGCAAGCATGGTGTCACCGGACACCATGGTATTACCGGACACGCACATTTTTGCGTACTAATGACATTCTGTACGCGCGAGACTTCGTAGATTAGCCTCACAGAACTTTGTGTGGACCGAAATCACAAAAAACGCCACATAAAAATGTAAAAACACGAAAAAATTAACATTTTACCTCAAATTTATAGTTGAGTGACCCACACCTCTTCATAGTTAATATTTATGCATGTTTGAATCATATTTCACGACTGAAATTCTATGAAATCCCACTCACATACAGGAAAAATGCTGAAGATTCCAATACAATAGAACCAAAAGTTCACTGATCGATATCGGAAATTTGTAGCTATCGTCCTCAAACGCGAACGATGCGGAATAGTTGTGCGCTAAAGGGGCCCGCAACTCATCACCCGCGCGTGCAGCTCCCATAGACAAAGCACGTAAACTAGAAGTAGAGTCTAACCAGTTGTCGATTTTCTCACAAGGTTTTATTGCGCGAACTGTTCGAAATGTTCAAGACAGACATTTTACCATAAAATGCGAAATTTGAGCCTCACTTGCCGATGTTTTCTTTGTCATCCGCTCGGTGAGAATGTGTACGGTGATTTGTGGGATAAATTGTGATTCTGGTGCAAGGATTAGATGCGAAAGATGTCGATTATTTCATTGCGAAAATCGTGTCCGGTAATACAATGCGATTTTGCACCGCGCAAAAAGACAACTTTTTGAGAGGGTTATGTTTGAAGCATATTTTTTAAGAACTGGAGTGAACAATTGACATTAGTTGGCTGAATTCGTAATTTCCAGGAGTCTGTGAATAAGTGATGTTATTTTTAGCCGAAATTTCATCCTCTGAGTATGGAATTCAAAGCCACGAAAAAAAGCGTCCGGTAATTGGATGTACCACCCTACATCAATAGAAATCTGACAACTGTTTGAATAATTACAGCCAGTTGGAACTCCATGTATAAAACCTCCTTGGCTAAACGCTGCATGTTTACATGATCCTAAGACAAATTGCTAAGTGCCCTCCCATACTTTCGCGAAAGTAAACAACACACCGAAAAAGTTAACCCATTTAACGCATTGTCACTCTGTTGTGCTATATTAGTGTTTTTGCCGGTATACTTGGGTGACCCGCACCTCGTCATAGTTAATGTTTGCCCATAATTGAATCACATTTGGCCACTGAAATTCTTTGAAATCCAACTCACATTCAGGAAAAATGCTGAAAATTCCAATGGAATCACAAGTTCACTGATCGATATTGAAAATTTGCAGTTATCGTCGTCAAAGGCGAACGATGCGAAAAAGTTGCGCGCTAAGGAAGGGGCCCGCAACTCGTCACCCGCTCTCCCATAGACTTAGCACGTAAAAGACGTGTGCGATGACCGTGATGTTCCCATAGACATACGCGTAAAAGATGCGTGCGGGTGACATATAACACGTATTCCTATAGCCCTATTAAAATTTCAGATTTTCGCGAAAAACTGTTCGGTTTTCACCACAATTTGCTTGGTTGTGGTAGTCCTGCCAAGTTTCAAGCGTACAGAACACAGTCCCGGGCATACATTTTTGTTCAGTGCGCTCAAAACGATTTTAAGCGGGGTGACGGTATTCGGGCCCCTGACGAGGTGCGGGCACCTGGCTATACCGCCGGTCCAGTGCAGACATAACGCGACGATGTGCGCGACATCTTGCGTAGTTTTAGAGTGCGAATATCCAACCTAACACTGACTGGCAGCAACTGTTTTCCCATTTGTATCAGAACATATCAATTGCTAGCCATTGGTACATGGAATTAGTAATTATACAGAACAAAAACAGATCTATGCAGATCCAACTCGAGTGAAAACAGTCAGATTGGCATGAGTCGCCTTCATTTGTCCCTGCCGCCGCGAGGGTGTAATCATGTAAATCCGATGCTTCGTTACGGAAAAATAATCCGCTTCTATCTGATCAATCCGACTAAATACTACACACTTATTAACATTATCTATACTTTCGATTCTTAAAATATCAATTTCAAAGAAGTTTTACACATGAGTGAAGCTCAGGCATAAAAATAATGGGCTATATTTTCGACAACCATTGTGGGCTAGTGCCTTACATCGACGGCCGTATGAAAAGAGGCCGATTGGTACAGCACTAGCGCCTATGCGCTGCCACCAGCAATGGACTCATTCACAGCATAGCATACGGGGAGCTGTCGGCACTGGCAGACTTTGGCAGCACTAGACCTAGATATTTTGCAATCGTTCCTACCAAAAAGAATAAAAAACGCTACTTCATTTTAAATTTATGTAAACAAAATGTTACACATCTTAATAACAATAATTTTGTTGATATCTTAAAATAGTTTTTATCCATTGGCATGCCACAATAATTTAAAAATCCACCATATATCAAAACATAATACAATGAAATACTGCTAAGAACCTAATTTGAAATTGCCGATTTGAAACGATTTGGATGGATTTGTTGGAGAGAAATGAGTGTGCCCTAAATTCTGATGCTCAAGAAAATATTGACAGGCAGTATACACTGCTTTCAAATAATGGGGCGGTCCTTCTACGCAGTTCGAAGAGGCAGGAGGACTGGAGTGTATTTGACTTGGTGAGTGTTATTGCAAGATTCTCAAGATGAAGAGTTCAGAATTTTAGTTATTTACGTGCATTGCAATGGATCGTAGTCCCATATATTAAAATGCATGTTGGTAATGTAGGCAGTATATTATTTTGATGATTTAAATTTACTCTTCTTGTTTTTAAAAAAAATGAATATCAAATGTTTATGTGTCCATTTAGATAAAACTTACCGTAATTAGCTCACCTGAGCTAAATGCTTGAAAAGTGAGTTATTGCTAGCATTCACCATGCATCATCCAGCATGCATGCACGCGGGAATTGGAATGCGCAGGCATGTCACAACTCACATGCATGTGTGACATGTGCACACATTTTTGTTTTAATATGAGTTATGACCGAAAGATCAGTCTGTATCTGGTCGTCGGGGATATGTTCCGCGGAGACTGCGTCTGGCATAACGGATCCAGAGGAGAGCGATAACATCAAAAAAATAAAAGACTCCTCCGGACAGACGGATCTTTCTGTCTAGTCTAGAACTGTCTAGTCACTAGTGCACACATGCACATATATACACATCATGCCTGCATATATAAAGCTGGATTCTGTGAGTGTACTGATCTGTCAGTGATATTAATGTTGTGTTGCGTGTTGTGCGTACCGTTTGTAAACTTCTTCTTTTTTTTTCTCATTTTCACCTCCTTCCTGAAAACCCACCCATAAAGGATATAGAGTAAAATATCCCGTTTGCGGCAGTTTAAGCATTGTTAAGGGTTTTTCCAACTTGTAAACAAATCAGGCAAATTATTTTCAACCATTTCATATATCATAGACAAGATTATTCATTAACGCAATTGTTTTCGTGAAAGAAATTTACCATTGACCAACGCAGTTTTCATGATTTACAAGGGCAAAACCCGGCACAATTTTCGCCGATAAGGGCGATATGCGACGTAGTATTTCTGCTTGCGGCACGATGTACAATCCCTATGCAATACGCGCGTGCTCCGCGATCTTTAGCTGAACGCCTTCACATTTCTCGCGAACATTGCGTAAGCGCCAATTCCCATTGCGAAAGCACGTGAAAATAGCGTGCGCACATGCATTGGCCGCAAACAAGATCGCAATTCTGGCGGTGTTGTTGATGTCTTTCTCGTGTTTTTCTCATTTTTTTTCGATGGTAACATCCACTTTCCGAAAAAAATGGCGGCCCACATCGGCTCGCGAAAATTCTATTTTACGTGAGGATATGTTTTCAAAATCCATGAACATCGAGAAAACGACAAAAAATCCAGTTTCTTGGACCATTTTTTCTTAACTGTTATGTTAAGAAGTACCGAAAATTTCATTTTGGATGCGATATGTTGTCATTTAGGTGAGAAAATTTCACTTTCGTCAGAGATCGTGCCCATTTTATCGGTTGGTTTTTGTTGATTGCTAGTGTGTTAGTATATGTGCAGTGTGCATGTAACAGTGCAATGCTGTGTTTAGCTGTATATTACCGTGTATGTTGTACCTGCCGCGAACGGCTGCACGGCCGCGTACTGACGCAGTTACTCTAGTCACCAAACTTGGGACGCGCATGTAGGAATAGGATTGCAATTCGTTCAACTGGGCACCACGGCCACTGCGATGGTCTACAGCCAGGCAGGGCAGGGTTCAGTTCCCAACAAACTAGCCCCCAAATGATTGAAGTAACATAAAAAGTCTTCTTCTCCACAACTAGAAGTGATGGAGCTAATCAAGTTAGTGCTACAATATACATTATGAGTTAGTACATTGGTGACTGTAGTTACAAGTTTGTTCATTATGGTTCCAGAGGTGCCCCCCTCCCCCCTTTGTGGGGTCCTGGGGATCAAATTGAGGTGCAATTTTTACATTTTTATCTTCTTGTTGAAAACACGGTCAAATTTTCACCAAACCTGACAAGCATTATGGTCATGGTGATACTGTGATAGTTTTGCACAAATAGGCACCATGCATGCCCCTTGTCCCCGGCCCTGGGACCCAAGGGTAAGGGGATCCCAGAATCCTGAAATTATAGACTTAAAAATCAGTTGTGAAAATCTTCTACAAAACCACAAATGCTTTGAGTAAATGCATTAGTGAGTGTACTTCCAAGTGTGGTAATCACAGATCGCTGGCGAGACAGAATTGCATGGGGCCAAGTATATTATTTTTCTATTTTTCTTGAAAGTGTGTGGTAAAATTTTCTACAAACTTGACAAGTATTATTGCCAATGTGATAGAATGTACAAAGTTAATGTATGGACACCGCGCCTCCCTAGAGGTCCCCAAAGTCCCCCCCCCCCCAGTTTGCTATGTTCTTCTCAAGGAAACAACAGTCTTCAAGAATGCATGGAAAGTAAACTTGCGATACCCAGGTGATTGCTAGACCCCTGGGTCTCTTGTTTGATAAATATTGTCATTCTATCCCCTTACTTCACAGGGATGAATGCAAGAACCAAGTCCATGGATTTGCTGGCGCAAGGTACAAGAAGTTTGGAACTGAGGACGAAGCATGGGGCTTTGTAAGTGGGACAGATGATAAAGGCAGTGGGGTGTCTACATCCAGCCAACCTAAGCTACTGACTGAAACCTTGTCCAGTGGCTACTCTTGTCCGATCAAGACATTCAAGCGATCACACTCTACCGATGCAGAGCCAGCTGTTCGTGCAAAGAGAAAGACGATCCAACAGCCCTCAGCTAGTGAACATGCATCAGGTGAATAATAGAACTCATCATGACAGGCACTCATATCAGTTATTGATATTACTGTTATCCTCATGATCATCATCAGTAGTAGTACTAGTAGTGGTGGTGGTGGTGTTAGATATATGGTTCCGTGACATTTGCCCCTGCGACAGCTGCTCCCATTGAATATTTGCACGCTAAGCCAAACAAATTCTACCCTCGAACATAACCCTGACCCTAATCCTAATCCTCACATCAAACTAAGCCTAAAACCCTATCATAACCCTAACCCAAACACTAAGTCATTTGAGAAATTAAGACCAGAGCAGTTGTCACAGGAGCAAATGTTGTGTCACCTACAATGTGGATATGCAATGTCCATATTGTGCATTTTCAAAACCAGTCCAAATCAAACAAGACAGAATAGATCTAGTACATTATTGTCAACATTTAAGTGTGCTGAAGATGAAGCCAGCTATCAAAAACAAGAAGAGTTTGCCCATAATACACAATTTTTTCCCTTTCTTTGGTCTGGAAATGGTGATATAACATATAGTTTTATGAAACCTTTATTTATGTATATCTCCAAGATAATGAGTTAATGTTTAGATTAGTATGAAAGTGTGTCAGCACTCAAATTGCAGTTGATAATTCAATTATCTATACTGTATCTCACATTCTATTTAACAAAGGTCATCCATGTTACAGTAAGTATGGAGAAAGTTGAGAGTCATAGGGCTCAACTGGTGGCAAATAAAAATGTGCCAAGTGACATAAGGAAAACATATTGCATTTAATTCGGAAAAAGGAAGGATGACTATAAAATAGAGCACTGTGACAAGATGAAGTTTACCCTCTCCCTTACACATCAATATTTCAGACATGGTAATCACTGTTTCATTTCATTTTACAAGGGGAAACACTGATGCATGAACTAGCACTTGAAGTTAGTTTCTTGTTCCTCAAGAGTGAATCTATGTTTACTTGTCCAGTGATTTTGAATCTGCATGTGTACAGCTTTATGGCAGAGTATTGTGAATATACAGTCAACCTTGCCTAAGTCAAATCTATTTGGACTGAAGAAATAGCTTCAACTTAGAGAAAATTCAACTTATGAGGGATTAAAATCAACGCAACATGAAGAGAAGGGACACAAAAAACCTTCGACTTGGGCAATTATTCAACTTACGAGAGGTCGACTTAGGCAAGGTTAACTGTACTACTAAACAAAGTAAGTCAGACAGAATTGTACTGGTAGAGTACTGTAAAGTGTTTTAAGAAATGTAAAGCTGGCTTCTGTCAAGTCATAAAGACCCACCTTCAGCCCCCAACAAACAGATGGGCACTAAATGATGACACATGTACCAGAACTGCTCAACCCATCCAAGATAATGCCTCCTTGATCTGTGTTGAATGAATGTGAGTAAAGAAGATAGCACAACTGTCACAAGGGAATATCATTCTGGAGTGTTTGTTGCCATGTCATTGAAATATCACAGACTGTGAATAAAGCAAAACTGATGAGCTGCCTTTCCCTTTTCTACCAGGGCTTGTTGTGTACACGGACGGTGCATGCACCCACAACGGGGCCCATGGTGCGAGGGCTGGCATTGGAGTCTACTGGGGCGATGAACATCCACTGAACTACAGCGCCCGTCTGGAAGGCAAACAGACCAATCAGAGGGCAGAGCTCACGGTAAGCAATGTTCAAGTTTGCAAAAGCTTGGATAGATTTTTTTCCATTACACATGGATACCCACAAACTAGTAGAGGGCATACTATTGTTTTTGTCTTGTTTTGCCACATTTTATATGCAGACACAACTCTGTTCCTTGTGTGATATGGGCATGCCATGCATCATGTTACTCAGCTGACGTTTGCAAACACATAGTTGACTATGTGGACAGTCTTTTCACTTCATCTCCTATGATTTATCAATCCTTGTCAAAGTTTACAGAGAATAAACAACTTGCAATATCTAGCCATAGATGGTACAATGGAGGAGAATGGCAGTGTCCTCTGAATCTGGAATGTTTAACAGACCATTTTTTTTTTTTTTTTGCAAATGTTCAGCATGGTCAAGTGTTTCTAGGCAGTTCGAATATTTTTTAGTTATCAATTTTTAGTTATCAATTTGCAGCAATCATGATTTGTGAAAAAAAAAATGTTTGCTATTCCCTTTCTTTGTCAATCTCTGCGATCAATGTGCCATGTTTCCTATTTCCTTCTCTCAAGGCGGCCCTGAAAGCTCTGGAGCAGATAAAGGCACATCACAAAGGGAGGCCAGTGACTCTCTACACAGACAGTAAATACACAATAAATTGTAAGTTGCATGGAAGGCATTTTGAATACCTTTCTCATGCTTGCAGCTTCGCCAGCTTCCTTTCTCTCTCTTCCACTATATATATGTATTGTGACAGATATTGTTGAAATTTTGTATTCATTTGTATGATGGCCAAATCTAAACTCCTGTCATTTTTGTCAATTATTTGCAATTAAAAAGAAAAAAAAATAGATTGATGCAAGAATTTCATCAATTTGAATAATTATACAGTATCTACTGCATACTAGTAGGATTAGAATCAGCACTGGCTGTTGGGTGGAAGCTCGATGGTCTAGTGGATTGGATGCCTGTCCTGAGATCAGAAGGTCGTTGATTTGTGACCTCTTCAGAGAGGGATATAAGTTGTGTCCTCATCCCTGAACAAATGCAAGACCTATTATTTTCTTTCTTCCATACTTTCTATCTATCTATCTCTTTATCTGTGTATCTATTTATCTACTCTATCTATCTATCTGTCTGTATTTCTATTTTCTTTGTATCTATTATCTATATTTTTGTCTCTGTATTAAAAAAAAAAAAAACAACAACCTCACCTGGAAACAACAACAAAACTTCTCAGGTGTGACTGACTGGATTCACAAATGGAAGACCAACGGGTGGAAAACGTCCCAGAAGACAGATGTTATCAACAAGGATGACTTGATCAAACTCGACGTCCTGAACAAGGAGCTGACTGTAGATTGGGTGAGAAATCTTGATTTTCGTCCACTTAAAGCAAGGAATGCTAGTATGACAATGCTACTCTTTATTGATAACCCTTCATTCAGTTTTTGACATGTGTGATAGGTTGCACAACTCAAGACAGATATTCCCATTTGTGTTTCAGTACAGTATCTATTAGCGCCATTATCTATTATATTCACATGTTAAATGAACTTTCAACTACAGCAGATCAGGAATACTAAGCAGTGTGATACGGTCACTGTATTTTTCATAGAGATACAAATACTGTACAGCCAAAGGTAAACCATGTATTGGACTATGCAGAAATGAAGTGCTGTATTTAAAGTGAGCAGTAGACCCCACAAATAATGCTCCTCCAGATTTCCTGTTTATTTACTACTGCATGATGATTTTATTAACCCGTTGAGGACGGTTTGCTTTTGCTACAACTCGCATTTCCCATAGACGCTCGCTTGAGTATACGCGGGACTCGTCCTCAATGGGGTAAGAGAAATTTCAGGTCCTCCTTGCAGCAAACTGTTGAGATATTTATTCACCTTTTGACATAATTTGACCTTTACTTGGCCTTTAATGTCACTGGAGACACATTTTATGCTTCGACTGATGTAAGTTCTTCTCATTCAACTAATTAATGACATCATTTGCTTGTACCATAGTCTTTGCTTGATATCTAATTCTTCGATTATTTCATTTTTATTCTGCCATCAGAAATATGTTCCAGGACACTCGAACGTCAAAGGCAATGAGAAGGCAGACAGATTGGCCAGAGAGGGCGCCGATCAGCCTCTACCATCAAAGGGAAGGTAGCACCAGGAGGGGTTGTACGAGGTGTATGTTCATCACAACAAATGGTACAAGAATGAATGAACTTGTTCCTATCAATGTTGTGCGAGTTGTGAAAAACAGAAATTAAATTGGGGAAGTAGAGCCTTTAAAAGGGATAAAGAAAAGAAATATAAGAATGATGTCATAGAATTAATTATTTTTGTTGTTGTTTTGTCTGTAGTAAATTGTGGTATTTTTTTTTTTCTGTTTCATTTTTTTTTCACTCTTGCCACAAGATGTCCCTTTTCGAAAAATGGTACTGAAATTATGTTTTGTATACAATATTTACATGAAAATTCACAGTAGCAAGTTTTTCTCATATGTGCACAAGGTGACCAGATGCTCTTCATTTCTTTTTGAAAATTGTTTTTTTTTATTTTACTCCCTTAGGAATTTTCACTCTAAACAAACTCGTAGGGATGTGAAAGATACTTTCTGTCACGTAATTGAGAAGAAATAGCAAAACGTTGCAATATATTGAATACTTAATCCAAATTGATTGCTGCAGTAGATGACTAACCCGTGTTAGCACATTTCCCAACTCCCAATGGTCACTCGCTGTTTGATATATGATGGAAATCTTTCTGCTAGACCATTCATTTGTGTGAAGATTATACCAATCTGTGACATGCTTAATCGATCGGACATTTAGGACAGAGAGGCAGAGGTCTGAAACCAAGACTACAATTAAAGGACAAGTTCACCTTTATAGACATGTGGATCGAGTAAATGCAGCAATATTAGTAGAACACATCAGTGAGAGTTTGAGGAAAATCAGACAATCCGTTCAAAAGTTATGAATTTTTGAAATTTCTGCTCAGTCACTGCTGGATGAGAAGACTACTACAGCTTGTGATGTCACATGTGTACAACAATATAAAGAAAATATAGAAAAAATTCAACATATTTTCACTTTTCTCCCATAATAAAAAGAGCAATTGACCTCCCTCTTTCAGAAGGCAGGGAAAATGATATTACCCTTAACATACGTCAGTGACGAGTCGAGGAATTGCGCACTTTTTGCAAAAAGTAAAATTTGTGAAATTCTTTGTATATTTTCCGTAAACAGCTATCGTTCTATGCATGCGACGTCATACACTGTAGTAGTCTTCTCATCCAGCAGTGACTGTGCAGATACTTTGAAAAATTCATAACTTTTGAATTGATTGTCTGATTTTCCCCAAACTCTCACTGATCTACTGATATTGCTACATTCACTTAAAGGCACATAGTCCCGGTAGTGTAGAGGGCGCTGTTGATGATACTGCTGATCACTGTTAGCATTGATACGAAGATTGCCGAAGTTGAGCTGTCATCAAGAGTAAAGCACGTAGGTGTTGCTAAGTAACGTTTCCTTCGTTGCTTCTCTGCGCATCACGCAGTCTGTAGTAATGCCAGGGTGCGTGCATACGTTGTGCTTGTTATTATGACATCACAAAAGAAGTTTGCTAAAGCTGTCATCCCCCTCAGCCGAATCATCAGCCGAACTGTGATTGGACCACGATCGGACCACTGACTACAGTGGATCGCACTTCTTCGGACTCGGGGAAATGGGCCAAAGCGTAAGCGCTAAAGAGGAGTCGATAGCGTAGGTCTCTATAGGAAACTTGCGTCGTGCGCCTGCGTACGCATTTTGACTAAACCACTGGGACCATGTGCCTTTCATCCACATATATATGAAGGTGGACTTGTCCTTTAACCCTCTGCATGCCACATCAATTTCCGGTCCATAGGTTTGTGTGTGAACGTTGTGCACATTTGGCTCTTTGGCACATAAAGAATTAAAGAGACAAAGTACTGCCTTGGAGGTGAGCTCTGAAGAAGGAAAACAAGGAAAAGTAGAAATTACGCGGTGCGTAAAATATGTCCCCGCCGGAAGTAGCATTTAGTATCAAAGTGTACTATATAGGTCAAAAGATCAAGGTCAAAGGTCAAAGAAGTCAAAGGTCAACATTCTGTGTAGAAGTTTTGAAGCCCTCACCTAGTGCCATCACATAAAGCAAACGGAATCGAAATCGGGTTAGAAATGGCGAAGGAGTAGCATTTTGTAGCAAAATGTACAATACAGGTCAAAAAATCAAGGTCAAAGGTCAAAGAAGTCAAAGGTCAACATTCTGTGTAGAAGTTTTGAAGCCCTCACCTAGTGCCATCACATAAAGCAAACGGAATCGAAATCGGGTTAGAAATGGCGAAGGAGTAGCATTTTGTAGCAAAATGTACAATACAGGTCAAAACATCAAGGTCAAAGGTCAAAGAAGTCAAAGGTCAAAATTCTGTGTAGAAGTGTTGAAGCCCTCACCTAGTGCCATCACATAAAGCAAACGGAATCGAAATCGGGTTAGAAATGGCGAAGGAGTAGCATTTTGTAGCAAAATGTACAATATAGGTCAAAAAATCAAGGTCAAAGGTCAAAGAAGTCAAAGGTCAAAATTCTGTGTAGAAGTTTTGAAGCCCTCACCTAGTGCCATCACATAAAGCAAACGGAATCGAAATCGGGTTAGAAATGGCGAAGGAGTAGCATTTTGTAGCAAAATGTACAATACAGGTCAAAAATCAAGGTCAAAGGTCAAAGAAGTCAAAGGTCAAAATTCTGTGTAGAAGTTTTGAAGCCCTCACCTAGTGCCATCACATAAAGCAAACGGAATCGAAGTCGGGTTAGAAATGGCGAAGGAGTAGCATTTTGTAGCAAAATGTACAATATAGGTCAAAGGTCAAGGTCAAAGGTCACGACTGAAATTCTGTGTAGAAGTTTCAAAGCTCCCACGTACTGCTATCATATAAAGCAAACAGAATCAAAATTGGCTCGTAAATGACAGAGAAGTAGCAAATTGAAGATTTTGATCACACACGGACGCACACACGGACACACGGACGGACGGACGGACGGACGGACGGACGGACGGACGGACACACGGACACACACACGTACGGAGCCCGTTTCATAGTCCCCTGCTCGAACTCGTTCGGCGGGGACAAAAAGAGAACATGGAGAGGAAAGGCAGAAAGAAGATCAAGAAGAGGAAAAAGAAGATAAGCAAAAACAGTTAAGATTAAGAAGGGCAGAAAGAAAAGAGAAGAAGAAAAAGGAATAGAAGGTTTGGAATTCAAAGTGTCAGATTGGAGGACAAAGTTTTGACCGTGATAGCGAGTGCAATAAGTCGGTAACTATAGAGCGACATGTACATTGGGATACTCTAACCATTTGTACGTCATATTCAGATTGTGTTTATTGAAATAAAAATCATATGTGTACATTTTGCATGCTCTATGTCATCTCCCAAGAATATTTAATGAGATTTTGTTTGGAAAAAAAGAAGAAGAAAGATGTGTACAATACCTTTCACTATGCCCAAAGCAAATGTAAACCTTTTGAAGTACATTGTATTGAATGCCAAATAAACGGAAGATATGTTACACACTTTGCATACATTTCCTTTGTTTTGAAATGCAAGTTTTGATTGTAGCAATCGTCAATGACAAAGATTGTGTGATTTTCTAGAGAAAGCTCTTGCATTGTATCTCTTAAATGTAAAGCTACTCTAACAAAGCCTCTCCTTGCAATCATTCTTACAGTGCGCATAGTAGATAAGGAAGCGTATGAGTGGTGAGGGTGTGAGCGAAGGTGGTTAGATGACAAAAGTGTGGAAGACCCAATACTGTAAAAGTGGATATTTTCGCGCGAGTAATTTTTCGCGCTTGGCCGGGTAAGAAGAGTTTCGTGTGTTTTTAATTCCGCGTAATCAAGACATCACGCACAGGAACATATGGCAAGCAAAAATATTCGCGTGCTTTAATTTTCGCGCTAGTGTCTGGTTGCGCGAAATGCGCAAAAATTTCAACACCACGAAAATATCCACTTTTACAGTACCATGGAGTAGGAAGGCTGGCCCTGCTCGGATGAATTCGAAAATCTCCGTAACATATTGGCCCGAATTCACGAAGGTGGTACAATTGAAACCATGGTTTAAACCATGGACAAAAACCATGGAGCACCAAGTGTTGCATGGCCTATTTCGTTACGAAATCAGTCATTTCGTCGACGAAATTACCATTTCGTTGATGAAATGTTAATTTCGATAACAAAATAATAATTTCGTTGACGAAATGACTGATTTTGTACCGAAATGGGCCATGCGACACTTGGCGCTCCATACAAATTGTCCATGGTTTAAACCATGGTTTCAATTGTAGCACCTTTGTGAATTCCGGCCACTGTGTACAGCTCTATCATTGATCTCTATGTACATACACACAGGGCTGAAGAATCTCAGCAGGAGTTTTCCATTACTGATTAAAGGGATGGTACATTATTGGTGGAGATGAGAATTGGGCTTTTAACTTTTTGCAAGATACCAAGAAAACACTTTTAAGAGGAATTCAAAAACAAAGTAAAACAAAGAGATCGTAATAAAGTGTGGGTCCCACACTTTATTACAATCGCTCTTTTTTGGATATCTCACCAATTTCAAAACCAATTTTCATCAAATAAACATTGATTTCCTCACAGAATTACATGATCTTTCATATTTCATAAGAGGTTTCTCATTATCTCACCAAAAATGTTAGAAACCTGAAATTAGGTCTCAACCAAAACTATATGATCCCTTTAATGTATGCTTTGATGCTCATATTAGCTGACAGTCAATTCTATTTGATGAAAATTGGTTTTGAAATGGCTGAGATATCCAAAACAATACATACTGACAAAGTGATCCTAATCCACTTTTTATTAGGATCGCTTTGTTTACTTTGTTTTTGAACATCCCGGCCATTTCAAAACCAATTTTCATCAAACACAGTTTGAATTCCTCTTTATAGAATTGTATGCTTTTTAACAGTTGATAAAAGTGGTTTCTAAGTACAGTGTATCTTGCAAAAAGTTCAAAGTTGAATCCTTATACAGTGTATCAACCAATACTATACCATCCCTTGAACTCTCTTCCCAACATGAATGTGACATGCACGCATACATTTCTCTGTTCAATACTGTACTCCACAATTGCAAATTCAGTGGTAGATCCAGTTGGGGGCACGCACCCCCCTTTATTTTTTGTTAAAACAAAAGAAAACAAAAATGGAGGGGAGTGGGCATGAAAGCCCCTCTTTCATTTTGTAAAGGCACCCCCCCCCCCCCGAATCCTCCAGAAACATCTTTATTCATATTTCCACTGTGACGTCAACCTGTAACCCTTTTATAGCTGAACAATAGATACAGTTATGTGCTTAATTGCCAGAAACATTTGCATGAAAGTGAACATATGAAGAGTTTGTTAGCAAAAACCGATAAGTCCATTTTTGAAGATTTTGAAGTACGGTCTCAGTCATAAAGTACAAAATAATACCTTTTAAATGATATATTGGTCACTACATATAAAGGTACATTTTTGAAGTTATGGTCAAAAGAAGCAACTATTTTCTTATTACATGTATTCTCTGTATTTTTCCTGACCTTTAATTGCAAATATCTCCATTTGGCAAATATGGACTTATCGGTTTTTGCAAACAAACAATTCATATGATGCTGTTTCAAGTGCAGGTAGTGATACACGTACCAAGTCATTTTCACATTTTATCCTATACATACATTATCTCTTTTTCAAATTCATTTTTTGGACTTAATCACAGCTTGCTTAAATAAGGATGGTACACTTTTGGTTGAGGTGGGGCTTCAGTTTTCCAGCTTTTTTGTGAGATACGTCAGCAATGAGAAACCTCTCATCGAATATGAGAGAGCATATAATTCTAAGAGGATTTCAAAGTTATTTGATGAAAATTCATGGCTTTGAAATGGCCAAGATATTGAAAACAAAGCGATTCTGATAAAAGGTGGGACCCACGTTTTGTTAAGATCGCTTTGTTTTGTTTTTTGATATCTCAGCCATTTCAGAGCCAATTTTCTTCCAATAGACTTCCTCTTAGAATCATTATGGTCTTTGATATTTCATAAGTGGTTTCTATTAAGGCATCTTGCAAAAAGTTTCAAGCTGAATCACCATCTCAACCAATACTACACCATCCCTTTAACAAGTAAATTTACAATCCAGGAAAGGCATGACTAGGGTGAGCTTGAAGAATGGTTTAAACTTTGGCCTGCATTTACACGCACAGAGTAAAAAGATGGCATTAATACACAATGAACTGCAAATACATTCACAGACAGACTGAAAAACCCAACACACACAGACACTCACACCGGTGCAAGACGATGGGAGATGATCTGAATCTCTCATTCCTCATGTATACACTTGTACCTTTACTACAAAGTATTTTAAAGTACAGTCAACATTGCCCAAGTCAAATCTATGAAGTCCAAATTTTGGACTGAAGAAATAGTTTTGACTTTAACAGAGACTCCAACCCGGAGCACCTTCTGATCTGGAGATTCTCCCGCCTGAAACCCCTAGCAAATGGGAGACTCCAAGTTTATGTGCGCAAAGCGCGAAGTTCCTTGGTTTATAGATGCTCTCTGGTGCTATCTAAGGCTTATTTTTGCAGCATACGATAGCAATAAGTAAAAAATCCGATCCAACGGGAGACATTGAGCCAGGGCGGGAGAAATTAAATCTCAAACGGGAGAACGGGAGATTTTGAAAAAATGGGTATTCAGCGGGAGATCTCCCGTCGAAAACGGGAGAATTGGAGTCTCTGCTTTAATAGAGAAAATTTGACTTACGAGGGATTAAAATCGATAAAATATAAAGAGAAGAAGACTTCAAGACCTTCGACTTAGGCGATTATTGAATTGTATTCGATTTTGATATGCGAGGTTGACTGTATAAAAAACTAAAATATCTTTCTGTATTGTTGAGGGAGGAAAACAAAGAGGGTTCATTTACAAAAACAACAAAATCCCATAATCTTCTACATGGAAACCCTGTTATAACAAACTCACTTAATAGCCCGAATTCACGAAGGTGGTACTATCTTTGTCCATGGTTTAAACCATGGACAAAGACCCTACGGTAGTTTTGTATGGGGCGCCAAGTGTCGCATGACCTATTTCGTGACGAGATCCGTCAGTCATATTATTGTCAACGAAATGACCAATTTCGTAACGAAATAGGCCATGTTAACATTTCGTTGACGAAATGACTGATTTCGTAACGAAATAGGCCATACGACACTTGGTGCCCCATACGTTTGTCCATGGCTTAAACCACGGACAAAGATTGTACCACCTTCGTGAATTCGGGCCAATGTGCTTAATCCGCTGGTCATGGTTTTCCATTACAGTGTGTAGTTGGTATCTTTTTTTAGTACATTTACGAGGTACGTAGCAGTTGTACAGGCGACTCCCGCAAATAATGAAGTTCTCGGGACTGGCAGTTTTCTTTCATTATATCAAAATTTTTTAAAATCTAAACAAATAAAGTGTTTTAAGATACCTGTATCAAGATGATAATTTGGGGCCCTGAATATTACTTTGTTGTATTCAGATTTTGTTATACAGTACATGTAACCATGTTCGTTATAATGGGAGTGCACTTTACATGTACACTGTACTGAGGTAAGAATCTGCGGTCCTGGCGACCTCGTTATATCAGGGTTTCCCTGCGCTTGAAATTTTTCCACATGGATTTGGGTGCCTGACTCACAGATGACCATCTCTCACCAAAGTGCCACCAACAATCTCTTGAAGAAGCTCGGACAAAATGAAACACAGGAATTTACAAACTGGTTTGAAAGGGAGAAAAAGAAAACAAGTCTAGAAACATTTTCTTTTTAATTATTGCATTACAAAATAACTTAACAAAACAATGTCACAAATCACCACACAGAAAAAAAATTGAGCATGTGCATTTAATAGGCATACAAGGGGGCATATCTTCATAATGTCATGTGTAAAAAAGAAAGAAAGAAAGAAAGAAAATGCATCAAATCACACAAAAACAGAAAATGGGAACAAACTTAATGAAGTCTTACATGAGATACTCCCAAATGGATGGGCCTTCTCCTTTGCTCCACAGAACACTAACTGCTCATTATTAAAGAGACCTCGCAAAATGTAGTTTGCTCGTGACTGGCAGAACTTGCTACATTAGCTTGACCATCGGTAGACCTGTACTCCTTACACTCATTTTAATGCACACATACACTGTACATATTTTTTCCAATGAATAAGACAACTGAAACATTCTACCTCGGGGGTTTCATCATTTACAAAAATAAAACTGCAACATCTTTTTTTTTTCTTTCTCATTTTCAAACATTTCCTATTAAGCGGTGACTATCAAAAACTAATCGAATATTTTAGTAGTTTCATTTACTCTTGGAAATTAATTTCACGTCACTAGGTGCCACAGAAAACATTTCATATTTTCGCACAATATGAGCTGACATATTTGCTGAGTAGAAATTAGCTTCATACAAGTGCAGAAATGTGTGTTTTTACAAGCTAAACGACGAACTGTCTATATGACACTCACATTTGTATAAATACAAATACACAAAATACACAAGTGTAAAATCTATGCCCGCAAACTGAGAAGATGTAATATTCTTGTACAGTTACACATATTTCATCAACATAGTTCCTCCCATTTGGAAAATTAAACGCTCATTTTCACAGTTTTGCTTTTGTTTGCTATTTGTTATTTTACAGAAGAATGACGTAAAGCTTGCATCATTTCTTGGCACATAAAAATTTCTTTTCCAGCCATCTTATGTACACAGGCTTCGTCACAGGTTAATAATTTACACACATTCAAGTCATTCCTGTCAGAGAAGAAATTAACACACAGTTTTATGCACATGGCACTGACCTGCCCAGATTTTATATTCACGAGAAAACAAAGGATGAAAGATGAGTTTAAAACTTGCCTCATAAGGTGGGAAGTCATGTGTCTGCGTTATGCAAATTTGGTGAGCAAACATCAGCACTGATAAAGCAATTGTTTATACAAAGGAACCTTGCTATGAGGACCTGTAAGCCATGACAATTGCCATGCTATGTTAGGTTTCTCACTATACCAAGGTAAAAAAAAGAAAGATAGAAGAAATACACAGAGATAGGACCTGCGAAGTCATCTTGCTATGTGACAATCATGTTACCCAACCTCTTTATAAGGTTTTGCTGTTATCAGATTGTGCTACTTCAGAAGAAGAGTTAACTTTCCTTCTTTTCTTTTCTTTTTTTTTTGTAATATGAGGATGAGACTAGTCAGTTTTTGATCACATGATGTCAACTATCAGGTGACAAATTTCAAAACAGCTCAAGAATTTGATGCCACTGACACGTATGTCACAAAAAATGTCATCATACCTCATCTACTCTTCACTGAGAAATGCTCCAAAAGAGGTCATTCCACTCTGGCTACAGCTGTCGCTCAAGTTATAGCATCGTTTCCGAGATCATTCGCAGAGAAACCAGCATTCAGCCAATACCCACAAATAAGCATCTTTATCAAATTTAGAATTGCATTTTTATCCAGTCAAGATTTTGATTTGGTGCAATTAGCTTCATGAAATATTTTCTCACACATGTTCTGCTGTAACCTGGTGTGTGGTAATGACATTGGAATGGAAGAAGGAAATAACAAGACATGTTTCAAAAGAAAAAAAAAAGAGATAACAAAAACTGCTGATTAGAATATGCATTATTATTTGTTTCAGCAAGTGACAAAATCCGCTTCTCCACACACACACTATTGTCAGGCCAAGCCATACACTGTATCATCCTACTCTTTAATACCCACTGCTTCCAAAAAAGTTGTTAATCAGTGGTGCACACTGAACATGACCTCGCATATTCTTGGCGTTAATGCCCGACAGCTCTTTTTGAGAACGGCTTTAAATAGCTAAAGGCTTTGATCAACAGACTGCCCTTTCATTGGGATATTACAGCTGTATCTGGCTAATCAATAGTGGCAATCATTAGCATAGGAAGTTACACAACATCAAATCTTTACACTATGTACGGTGTGGTATGTGACTCCAGTTGTGACCACATAGATAGAGAGTAAGTGTAAGACACCAATGGAGGCTTATTGTTTACCGGCTATGGCATAGATAATATACTGGGATGAAGATCTTGTGTGTAGGAGCTGTCCAATACAGTATTCCATATGCAGAATTACAGTATATGTGATACCAATTTGGAATAACGATACATCTTTCTAGAAATAGAGCATATTGATTGTATAGATGTTTGATATATAATACTGTACATAGATTTTGACAATGCTATATAGCATGCACACTACACCTGTGTGTCATATTTACTGCTGTGAAGCCAATCCCGATTGTTGATCAATATTGGGTCTGTGGATGAACACATATATTTTAAATACAAAACTATGAAAAGCAACACAAATGTCCTCACAAACCATCACTTCCAAAAGAATATTTGCTATAAGTCAATATTTGCTCTGTTGGGGAAATATGTCGTGAATTATTATTATTATTTTTTTTTGTATTCTTCAACATCAATACAGGAGTGTAGGAGTATGTTTTTACACATCATAATTCGAATACACAAACTTTTCCCAACACTGTCCCTCTTTGCAACATTCACACTCCCCAACAGTCTCAAGAACATGCGTCACGTGTGAAGTCTACTGTTTTAGGATCAAAGCAAGAATGAAGAACAATGGACCTGTGACCACCATCATCCATAGTGTCCTACATCATTTAACCTCACACGTGATTCATATGGGCATTCAATACTGACCAATGTCCAGCATCAGACCACTTGAAACGTGATGTTAGAGGACAAAGGTTGGTACCGGTAGCCTGAATATATCAAGTTCATTAATACTCAGTTGACTCCACTGAAGTCAGATGCTAGCTGGAGGTTATTACCATACTTTAAAGACCTACAGCATGCTATGTTGTATCTCTGGACAATGCAACTCTTATAAGTGCCTTGTTTCAAATATGATATGCTCTTCAGTATCATCTTGATATATATATATGCATACATCATTTCTACAATTATCGATATTGATATTGTAATGAAAATCAAACAACAGAAGCCAGTCCATTTTCCCCTCATCGAAAACTGTACCAAATGGAAATTTTCAGTTTTTAAATGAGGGGAAAAATAACATTTCTGTTTGATGACTTCAAGCTACCACATACACTCATTAATCCAGTGTTAAACGCTAAAGATGGTCATCAATTTCTACTCTAATTGCAATAGCCATAATCAATAATATCTTCGATACATCACTCCCATTCTAAAAATGTTCAATACGCTTTTCTCGTTTGACCAACACATTAACCTGCCTTGATAATACAAATTTGCATATGTATGAGCTCCACAGGGTGCGAAACACTCGACTACCAAGGATCAAAATTAACCTCAGAATCAAACTTAGCATCAGCGCCAAAGTTAACGACGCTGTGTAGCACTGCAGTGGCTAAATTTACTAAAACAAAATGGTTGAACTTTGTTGACTGAGCTGTACAATGATGTACACATGCATGAAAAACACACTCCAGCTTTAATACAAAAATGTTTAAAGTTATGCCGTCACTTTTAAGATATTTATAAGCAAATATCTCCCTGCTCATAAAAACCATTCAATACATGGTTCGTTCTAATACTACTGTCTTTGGGGGAAATTGAGTATACTAAATCTTGTCACTCACAGAGTTTTCATTTGTTTTTAAGCATTTTTAATGAATTTCAAATACAGCAATCCGTTTCCCGTTCCTCCTTTTTACAAAATATCACACACACCGGTGGCAGGTAGGAATATGCAGCTAATAGAATTTGAATGAAAAACATCTAACAGTGCCTTTAATGTGCTGCTTCCACAGGAGGAACACGTAAATATCTGTGACACTTTATCAACCTGTGAAAAAAAAAGAAACTCTTTGTTTCCCTGAAAAATGAACCATACATCTCTTGCAAAGAAATGTTTTACAGCATCATCAAATCTTTATAACATAGTTAAAGAGAGAGCGAGAGAAATAGGAGGGATAGGGTCAAGAAATAATTGCGTTTCCTGTATTCTACCCCTCCTGTCACTCTCCGCGTTGTGTTATACCATTTCAGTGACACACCCTAACTGTGATAGGCCACTTTCTAATATCCCAGGCTACGATAACATGGTTTTCAGCTCTTAGTCTAGGAGAAGATGGCAATTATAAAGTAAGTCACTCATAGGTTAGCTTTTAGGTGTGCCTGACCGACCAGTGAACCAAGCCTTTTCCCAGAATCCTAGAAAAAAATCCCCAGGATTCTGCGCCCTCGCTTGTTGACCTTTGACCTGCCTAGCAGTCCAGGAAGTTGGCAGCCATGAGGAGTTCGAGGGCAATCTCCGGCTGGATGGGGAACTCGGGGATCTCTGTGGAGCTGTTGGTGTAGCGCACTTTGTAGGTGAAGTACATGCACACCTTGCACAAGACGTGGGATCTGAAATGACATACCACATACATATATTAGTGGAATGGATTGATGAAATGCTGGTAATTTGTGAGGATCACACAGAGATATCTTAGCCATGCATCATTTTAAAGGGGAAAATCTTGTAAAAAGTTTATCAAAGTTGCATAAAAATTAAGGAAGTTACGAAATTGTAAAGTTTGCTAATTTTCACAGAACAGGTTTTGAACAGTCAATATGAACATTATGCACATGGGTGAGTTGGTGATGTCATCCCCTAACAACTTGCTTTATAGTTTGTACACAAAATGTTGAATTTTCCAGCTTTTTGTTCTAACGCAATATATATGCCCCAGTCTTAGATTCTGATATATCTGACCGATCATTACTGAACAGCAACATATTTTTGCGGCATGAAATTTTCACAAATTGGAGCTGACAGCCTTTTTCGCAGCAGAAAATTCTGATGAATTGCTACTGGCATTCAATGCATATAGTGTAGACAAGAACTTCCGCATGTATTTGATGTATGTATACATTATGATTTTGATCCAATATTTGCTGTTATACTTGTAAAATGTTATTCATTCTTTTCAGAATAACTTTTTCTGGCCTAAACTTCCCCTATAACGGCAAACAATATTCTCTGGCATGGACAAGCTAACAGTAACAACTAACCTGCCACCAAGACAAAAACCACAGAAGTGGCTGAGAATAGGAAGGCGGAGCTGCTTGTCATACAGTCGTATCTGCATGATCTTATCAACTCTAAGTCTTACACCAACGAGGTGTGTGAAAATCTCATTCATTTGTACACGATGCAATTTCTACTGCTACTGACACAAATTACAATAATTATTGATACTGACCAGATTGTTTCACAAATTATTTCATGTTTTTCATAAGATGTGCCAGTGCTACATAAACTTTTGTCATATAATTCTTCTTATTCTCACTAATTTTGTTTGTTTGTTTGTTTATTCCATTTTTCCATCTGAGAAGATGGCTGGATGTCCCATACTCGGCTACACCAGCTGGTCTTCCATGGGGTCCAGTTGGATGTGAGGTGGGACCACTTCATCGGGTTATGTACCCTGCTCTTTGCGATGAATGAATGAAGCGGTATCTTTTACGTGCATGAGTTGCGACTCTCTCATACACGGTACCTCCATTTTATGTCCTACCCTAGGGACAGAGTGTTTTGCCTCTTACTAGAGGGGACGGTGTAATTGCAAACAACGTTGTTCAGTAAGAATCGGGAATTGAACCTGGGTCCTTTGGATCTGGGGGCAGATGCGCTACTGACTAAGCCAAATCAAAGTGGGGTTGACGCACTGAATTTTGACGAATGATCACTTTTAGAAATTGCTCTCACAACTTATAATGCTTTTTACATTTTTTAAAGACTTAAACAAAAGTCTTGAAGTCTTACAATTAAACAAGCTTCAGTAAGACAAAACAATAGTATGCAAAACCATCCATACACTGCAAGATTAGCAAGAATTTAGATATTGACAGGTTTTCTGTCTTGTGAACACTTACGGGATCTCTTTGAAATGAACCTCATTTGTTTCATTTTCAGCAAATTGACCTGTTGGAAAAAGTAGAAAATACAAAGTATGTATAAGGTACTGAAATCAATACACATGTACATGTAAAATACAATAAACATTGGAACCAAACTCAAAACTGAAAATGTTTCCTTGAAACAACAGAACTGTTATGTTATATGAGATTTTCTTCACTGTATGCTAGTCCACGCATTAGTGAATTTGTTGTCATAGTGTAGACCAGCTACTTTGGACCGTACATGTGCTGCTGTAGCAGCAGTGAGCTGCTTAACCCGTTGAGGACGAGTCCCGAGTATACTCGGGCAGGTGTCTATGGGAAATGCATGTTGCAGCAAAATCAAACCGTCCTCAACGGGTTAAAGTGCTCACTCAATTTGTTGAGACTGTACATAAAATTTGTCTTACTCGGCTGAGCATCACGAATTAAAACGCAGGAACATTTTTGCTTTTACAGCATTCAGAGGTCCGTCATTTAAATGTACTTAAACACTGTTTCAATAGACAGTATATCTAATAATCGGTCTAACATTGAGTGAGTCCTAATGAAAATTGATAATGTGATCTGGGGCCATGTGTAATGCTCTCCCACGGGCTGAAACATTCCGGGATGTTCTGCATATCTTGCATGATATTGTGTCCCAATGCCCGCATGGTAAGTTCTGCTGTGACAGTGAATATGCATACACCTGTAGATGACATGTAGGTACACACTGCAGGATAACTTTCCATAGATGACAATAAGCCAGTTCGGGGTTCCAATTTGAGCATGAGCAGAAAAAGGTCATCTGTACCGGCAGAGCATGTTGGGGTTTTTTTCACTGGGATAAGCATCTGTGACGTAATGATTATTCAAGTGATCATTATGAGTGGTGCTTGCCAGCACATCCACCTAACAGCAAAAGTGGTACTTGACAATATCAATAGAAAAAGATTGTTAATACATTCAATGCAAAATAATGAAATGGATGCTTTCCAAAGTGCTAATTAACGAATCATTGTGCTGGTCACCTGGTCTACGCAAGTTCATTCTTTGTTTGAAGATGACTGATGAATTCCATAAATTGTTACGTCGGGTAAGCTGAAATACCTTCTCTTGCTTGAAAACTCGTGGAGTGCCTCATCAATTGAGAAAGAAGAAAGGTCATTTGTACCGATGTGCCCATGAGCTAACCCCGATCTGGCTTATAGGTCAAGATGGTGAACAGGACTTATAACTGATACGAAAAAGAACAATTCTTATCATTTTTTCCTTTCAAGAGATTTCGGATAGCTTGTGATACAAAACTGATGGCAGTTTCATCACTTACCGGGTCCGCTCAGCATCGCCTTGATTGTTCCCGAGGTTAGCGCGTGGTCACGTTTGACGATGAATTCATGGCCGTCGGAGGAGACCAGCTTGACGTACATGGCATCGGGGCCCTCGCAGCCGCCGTAGACCTTCTCATCATCTCCGTCCTTGTTGTCAGCCATGCTTGACAAGTGTGTCTGTTTGTGTGTGGGGGGAAGGGCTCTCTGTGAGGAGAACAAAAGAACATCAAGTGATATCCCTATTAATAATTGAGAATTAATGCACATCTGTTGTTGTGGGGGGGGGGGGGGGCACTGTGGCATAGTGGACAAGACTCCCGTCTTTCAATCGGAGGTCCGGAGTTCAAATCCCCTCTAGTGTCTACGTCTTGAACAAGATGTTTCTATCCACCATGTGAACTCTCGCCCCAGGTGTATAAATGGGTGCCTGGCAACGCAAAGGGAATAATAATTACAGGAGACTCTGGTAGAACAATGGCAATAGAATGTCCTGTGAACAGGCTACCCTGGATAAAGAAAGACTACGGTACCTGTTGTATCTGTTTGCACAATTATACAGTTGGAGATGTTTGTTTCAACAAAAGTTTTGGAGAAATTTCACTTGAAATGAGCATCAGAAATGTGCCATTATAACTTGTCTTTGGAAAACACTGTATACAAGTGTAGCTTTTAAATCATTTGAAGAAATACACATAGTTAGTTTGTACTGTACTATGCGTACAGTACTGTACAAGAAGGCAATCATTATTACTTCTTTTTTTGTCTTAGAATTTTTTTTTTTCAGGGTAAGGGATTTTTTTTCCCTCTCTCTCTTTGATGTATGTTCTCTTCCATAATATTCTTTGTGTGCTACTACCAGTATGATTTCACATATCATACATGATCTGTATCTAAAAAAAAAAACTGTCTCTACTGCATCAAAAGTCATCGATGCTATTCAACCACCATACTTGTGTGTTCTACAAATGCACAGAACTTTGTCAATTCACTGAAAGTGGCTATGACATCGTCTCACTTCAAAAAGTAGCATATTATATGTGACCCTGCACAAAAACAAATTAAAAAGTCGGAAGACATGGATTTTTAGTTACAAAGTAAGTGCATATTCTGAAAGAGCAGACTCTAAGCATTAAAATGTGAATTCAAATGGACTTTCCTAACCTATGTATCTAAACATTTGAAACATGTTTGAAAGAAAGCACACACTCTGGAAAAATGTAAACTGAGAAAAGAGGCTCTGAAGTACAGGGTCTATTCAAGCGCTTAATCCTTAAAGTGGTGCTACCTGTGCAATGAATCGAACAAAAAACAGGATGTGTCACTAATGACAACACACACCAGCTTACATAAATTTTTTAGAAATGTTGCACGTATGCTATAAACTGTAGCTCTACCCAATGTAGTGCGACAGGGCCTTAGGTCACAGTGACTCATTTTCAGGTGCTTCCCGAGGCATGTCATGCAAGACAGCATGTGTTGGGGCAATCAATTATTTGCTTTCATTCATACCAAACATGGCACCACTGGCCGGGACAAACTTTTACAATACAAAGTCCACTATCCATAGCTCATCCCCATACAAAGTCCCAGCCTGAAGCAAAAATCACTTAAATATTGCATCATCAGACATGACTGCTGTGAGCCCCGATAAACACGGTCACTGTGTTCACTAGTGAGCATGTGCGGTATAGTATGAAATTCAAAGAAGGTCATTGAACACTGACCGGCTTCGAGAAACCCTCACCTTTGTACCCAAGTATTGACATCCAAATTCATTAACTGATTGACATTAAACATTCGAACGTAGCGTTAATCGTAAGACCTCCCGATAAACTCCCCACATTGATTTCATTACTTGGTCAGTCTCAATATAAATCTACCACTTGATTGCTCTAGATCATCCTAGACTCGTCACGTTTTGCTATGAAAATGCAGGAAACCTCCAATAAGCTGTCCTCGTCTTGATCAACAAATTGCGGAAGTCCAAATGATAAAGAAGCCTTGATTTTTGCCATTTGTGACTGCACATAAAATTGTTTGTGTGAGTCTGCATTTATCAATTCAAGGTATTGCCTAACTTGACCTGGTTTTAAAAATGGTCCCAACACTGTAACAGGCAACTGCTTTTATAGTTGACAGGTATTTTCACCCTGATAAACACTATACACTTGTGCAAAACATACTAAATGTTTGGCCATGTGGATCAAGTCACCCCATCTCATATACAGTACATGCATTTGAACAAATCAAAGCAGTGGTGGCGCTATTTAACTTTTACAATAATCTGTTCACAATGCTGTGCCAGTGCTCAGCGCTAGCTCTATTTGGTCACACACGAAAAGCAGCGAGCACTATCTCTAGCTCCACAGTACGTACAGTTTTCTCAGCAATTGCTACATATGCACAGTACGTATTGGAGAAAGAAATAACAAATTTGTAAACCCTAAAATGTATTTTTAACTTTAAGTACTGTGTCACGACAATATTTAAGCCATGGTAAAAAGGAGAAAATTTGGTGGGATTTAATGCTGCATTAACATACAACTGACATACTCTGTGAGTGCCTGTTGCAAAGTACTCTGCATTTAGACAAGAAATGCACTAGTAAATACCGAATGCGTGACAGCAAGTTGCACCCGGGTGCGTAAAATCACCTCATTCATTTGCATGCAGCGTACACATACAGTGTACAGCTAGTGTTTAGAGACCTGACTGCTGGTGACAGAATGCTACAACCTTTAAGAAGAAATTCTCAGGGGTGTAGACCTACACCTTCAAAGGAACATGTTGCATGAAGCTACACTGTTTTGAATGTACAAGTTTTCTCTTTGTTATGTGACTTATGCTATGTTATTATGCTCCTTGACATAAGTTGTGAAGTCAGTGGTTCTCAACTGTTGGGAAGACTGAGCTTCAACTAGAGGGGGTGGGAAAAATCCCCCCCCCCCCTCCCTGATCCTTCTTATATTTTCTGTATACAGACATAATGTAACTTCCTGGAATGAATATGAGGAACACTAATTACAGTTTACGGTACACATGTATATCACTACACAATCACTTACAAGAAGAGTGTACATGTACACTTTGTATACTGTATGAGAGAAAACAAAAAATTCCACTTGGCAAATAGCATGCCATTCACTCAGGGCGATCCAACAGTGGGGCGCCTTGGGGTTAGTGGACCCAATCATGTTCGTTGATCACACTCAATCATTCTTGTTAATAAAATTGCAATTACTGCACTGCGCACCTGACCTGCACAAGATCACAACGTGCATGTGATAAAGTTTAAGATTGCACAGAGCCTACTTTTCTTTGTAAAATATACTTCAATCTAAGACAAAAGTGTTGAAAGGATGTGGGCAAAACCAGATGAAGAAAGATGGAAGGATAGCCAGGAAATAATTTTACTTCTCAAATGTGATTGGCAGTTTTGATCAATGGTAAATTAGAGAATTCTAGTTCAAAATAGTTGTAACAAAGTTCTGTACAGACTTACAGTATGTAACCTGCATTTATAGCAAATTGTGATGCGATATCAGGAATATTATTCCCTGGCGCCTGGATATCATTATCATCAGCATTTGCTCCTTTGAATATTAATTCAAATTGAATGATCAACCGACACAAGCTTTATTTCTTTCATTAGATGTTATTTATAGCTACGCTATTCACTATAGATCTACCACATGTAAAATTTTCAGAACGTAGCAGTCACAGATCACATGACCTATCGCTGTCATATCTGGATGTTTTGCTTGAACAGCATACATGTCTGGGTATACTTTAGACAGAAAGATCCGTCTGTCCGGAGGACTCTTTTGTATTTTGCCATTAACGCCGTCCTCCGTAGACAGACGGAAGGTTGTAGTACCCATTGCTGTGTGGATGTTCTTAACCACTGTCTCTATGGAAAATTGGGTGAGGTACCTCACCCTTCTCGATTGCGTCTAATTCACGGCCCTAGGTCGGCAAATTTATGCTTGAATAGTTAAATCAACTATTCAAGAATAGACTACACTCACCAGATTAATGAATAATCCAATATTTCGGTCGAATTTTCAACGCAAAACACACATCAACCAGCCCGTCGCGTCGTCACGTTCAAATTGTAGAAACATACAGTATGAATCTATTAGCCAATCACATGCGAGGTAGTTTCTACGTGTTTTTTTTACTTAATAAAGTACCTCGCATGTGATTGGTTTACAGATTCAAAATGGCGACCTACTGCTAGCGAACGGCGATGTTGCGATATGGATAACATTTCTGCATTATAATTGCGTTACTGTGAGTATTTCGATTGCAAAATGTGAGAAATTAACCCCAAATATTGCTGCATAATGTATCATGTCATGTCAAACTTGTTTGAATGTAAAAAAGCTGTCTGAAATTTGGTTTATCGTAACGTTTGATCTGTGCGCTACTGCCACACAGGAGCTGGCATCATTGACTTCGGTCTGTATACGGACGGGATCCGTGAAGCCAGACGCAGTCTCCGCGGAACATTCCCCGACGGACAGATACAGACCGATCTTTCGGACAAGGTATACTTGTGAAATAGGCCCCACCACTGCGTGTCCGTATTATAATACTACATGGCATCTTGCCTGTTTCAACTCGAAAATTCAGCCCCACCGTGTGGTGTTCAGCGGTACACAAGCACAGCAGCGGGGCTTTCTTCCACAGGATAATACATACATGTACTCGTGAATGCGGCCCACCAAACAGCGTTTACGCGAGATTGATACAATGCAGTGGTGGGGCCGATTTCCACAACTTCATCCTCCCTTTCTCCTGTTTTTATCTTTGTTCTTTCTTTGTTCTCCCTATTATTTTTGGAAAGACTTTCAAATGTCCCTCAACTAATTTAACCATATATACAACCCTAAACTAACCCTAGCCCAACCAGACGCCGTGCAAAGACGGCGTCAGACGGACTGTGATACACCAATCTACTAAAGACCCTCGAACACGGCCACACAACAACAAAACTGTTGAAAATTTCTACATTCTTATCACAAATTTTACGAATCACTCACATGAATTGAAATGCTTGGACTATGAGCATGGTATATCAGTCCATAGTGAGCCCTCACTCAACATACACTGAGCAAAAAGTCCAATCTTAACCCGGAATGCTGTGATCATCGGTGGGCGATTAAAAAAAAATCTTTCCCAGCTTTGAACGATGCAAATTGTGCTGGTAGAGTTTGTATGCCCGCACGGTCGACAGCACCCCCTTTGCCCAGCATTTTGCAGTGCTGCGCCGACATTTCGAATCATTTCTGTGATTTCTGTGGCATATATACAATTAAAAAAGGCTTCATTTTCAGCAAGTTGTGATTTGTATGTCAATATCAATAGCTAAAGATGGAAGCTAAATAGATAAAGTTTTCATTTTACATAGTCTGAGTAACAAATATGGTGTAGAAACTCTAGTAAATTCAGAATAGTGTCGGCGCCCAAGAATTTAAAGATTACTTTACCGCAAGTCGCTAGTCGGTACAGCTACAGCCGTGTCGCGACTTACACTTGTGTACAGTACATAGTTAAACTAACCCTAAACCTTAAACTTACCCTAAAAACCTAACCCTAAGCCCAACCTGTCCTTGCTTGCTAACATACGCACGGATGCATGCGCACTGCGGTGGGGCCGATTTCACAATTTTGCCCATGCCTGGCTTCGGATACTGCACTAACTCTAACATAATGCATGCCGAAAAAATATTCTATGCATACTCTATCCAGTAGAAGTATATTAGAACCAACTCATCAGTTAACATTTAAGCTACACACATACATAGCTACAAAGAATCTAGAAAATCTTCATTGTTAGATTGGTGTGTATTAGACTAAGGTTAGAATTTTAAATGGACCCCTCGCTCTGTTTAGACTGTTGTTAGTTTTCCCCTAGTTTTAATTGTACAATGTACGTAAATAATTTACTATCGCATTTTGAAGTTATGTTGTGCCAATGTTAGAGTAATCACGGTGACAATGAGGATTGATTTGCCATTTAATTCACGTACTTTACTACCCCCAAACCGTGGACGATGGTCCATGCATGTTGCAAGAAAGGTGAATTTGTTGAGCTACGAACGAACGAATGAATGGTGAGCTCGTGAGTGGCCGTGTGTCACAGGCCGTGTACAACATGTATACAATTGTACACTGCAGCACAGGCCTACATTCTATTTTGAGGCAGAAAATTTCATCACGATCCGGTGTAGTTAAAACCGGCGATCTTGGCCAAAACTATACCAATAATCATCTAGATGTAAACATTCGCATCTCTGACTGCAGTCATTACATAGAAATGAATATTTAACATGTCCATCGTGATACAGAAAGGATTTAGGCAAAATATACAACCGTTGTTACTCACCGACTCCTTCGTTGCTGGCCACACCACAACGATCGATTGTAGCGTCAAGACGTCAACGAAACAACAGTGCAGTGCAGTGCATACAATAGCCAGCAGCTCATACCACACAAACCAGTCCAGTAACGTTGTGTGTCCGTTCGTTCACATGCGCCGGATGCAGTACGCTTGTACAGTTTGCTGTGTAGTACGCGTACGCACAAAAACTTGGTGCTCGCCGCTTGCACACTGATGATGGCGATTTCGATTGCGAGGCGCACAGATCGACGCGCTCTCTGCTGGTACACATGGCGCGCCATTCACCCAATAATTCCGAAAAACTCAGTTTATCGCATTTATCGCAGGATAAATTCAGTTTATCAGTCGATAAACTAATTTTTCGAGAGAAATGGTGTTTATCCAAAAAAAAAAAAAAAAACCCCAGAAAAGAAACCACATATATTAACCTTTTCAAGCGAAAAACTAAATTCATCGTGGAAAACTAAGTTTTATAGTAAACAGAGTTTTTCTCGAAAAACTTAGTTTCTCGACTGATAAACTTAGTATTTTGGTGATAAACCTTTCAGTCAATAAACTTACTTAATCGAAAATAAAAGTTATTTTTGGCCTATTACACATCCACCAGGAAATACCTTTCGACGCACTCAAACTGAAATAGGTGCTGTGTATGTCAGTACATAAACTTCACTGATTGATATTTAAGGTCAGACGGAAGGAACATGAGAATAAAAACATTGTTATTGATAAAGGATAAAATATTTTGCACAGTGACGAATGAATATTATTAACAAAGAGATTGTTTGTCAGTAAAAAAAGATAAGAAAAAGGATATTGCTGTATATGATTTTAGAAAAAGGATATTGCTGTATATGATTTTGTGTTTTATGTATTTTGTGAACAAAAATACACCAGAATGTAAGGCTTATTCAATTGATGTAAAGATAACAATGATATATTTGTTCTGCATAATTTGATTCCATTGATGAAGAATAAAATATTCTTTAGAACAAAAAAATTTAGCCTTGTTGTCAGTAGTGGGTGCTATACGACACTGCTGCATTACGGCAGTTGTCAACTTCACCACGCGCGTCGCCCTGCAATCACAACGCAACGGACATCGATGAAGTATCGTTTTTGCTCGCTGTTTTGCCATGGACGCCGAAGGTACAAGTGGGCAGCCAGAGGAGCCAGCATATCCAGAACTTTGAGATGCAGACGTAAGTCTGTTATTTTAAATACTTTGATTCAGACTGGTACAGTGAAAGTGTAAGTTCGTGTTATTGGTTACAGCTCCCAGGAGTTAACGGTCAGGACGTACTGTATGTGAATAAATATTTACACATACTTCTCATCTTAACATGACCTATACATCCGACTTCCCTAAGATAAAATTAGTTCGAAAAGGTAGACCTTCATACAGGATAAAATTGATCATTTTGGTGAAATTTACCGACAAAACCAAGGGCAAAGCTCGAACTTTCGAGACCTGGCAATCAAGAGCTGCAAATAAATTTTTTTCAAAATAATATCTGTTTTAGATTATTATTTTATTGGTAATCAAAAATTAAGTGACATTGTGTATGTTTTTTCATGTTTATCATTTAACATAATTCTGTAAAAAATGGCATATTTCATGAATTTACCTTAATTTGTCAATGAGACTGCTATGAGCTAATGAGGATTTACCGCATCAAGCATTTGCGGCATGCCATGAGGCCCACACAGAAAAAAAAGTGGCCTTTTGGTTTCATGTTGGATGCTTGCAATCGCGACTATTTAAAGTTGCAAGTCTGCAGCTACCTGAGCTCCACGTCTTAATCCTGTCCTAATTCTGTGCAAGCGCCCTTTTCGGCAATGCTTAAATATCGACAAACTTAGTTTTTCGCTTTATAAACAAAGTGTTACCGTTACACTGTAAAAACATCGGTGTTAGATTTAACACCACGGGTGTTAAATCTAACTCCGATCAAACTTCTATAAAGGACCACACCCACAGGTGTTAAAAATGCACTGTGATGGTGTTGAAAAGTGTTCACCTGACACTTCGTTGTGTTAATTTGACACTGTACCTGGTGTTATTTTGACACTGTACTGGTGTTGATTCAAAAATGACACCACATGGTGTTGATTTGATATTTGTTGGTGTTAATATCAATGGCTTAACACCCGTCCAGCTTCAATAAGAGACCACACCAGCTGGTGTTACTTTGGTGTAAATTTATTTTCACATTTTTCATCGTCTTGTTTAAATTAAAAATCAATAAGAAGTGCAGTTACTAAGAAACTCTTCAAAAAACAGTTTAAAATTTGGAAATGACACCCGGAGGTGTTAATTTAACACCATGAATGAGCACCGAAAATTTAACACCAGCTCGGTGTTCACTATTTAACACCGGACTTTTTGCAGTGTAAACTTAGATTTTTAATAAGCTCAGTTTATCAAAAATAACCCTGTTTATTGAGCGAAAAACTTAGTTTATCGATAAACTCTGTCTATCGAGTGTAAACTAAGTTTATCGATAAAGCCTGATCATCAATTGAAAAGCTAAATTTATCGTGATAAACCTAGGTTTTCACTCGATAAACAGAGTTTCTCCCGAAAAACTGAGTTTATCGATTGATAAACTGAGCTTATTGGCACTACCTTTTTATACTCAAGTGCGACAATACTCTGCAAGAGAGATGCACTAACTTGGAAGAAGAAGAAGAAGAAGAAGAAGAAGAAAAACTACGTTTATCGGCGATAAACTCAATTATCGGAATTATTGGGCAAATAGCGCGCCATAGGGGCAGCCGGGCTTCAGTCTAGGCGACGGCGAAGGCAAGCAGTATCCATCACGCGGTACAACAGTCGTTTCCTTTTCAACAGTACAAAGAGTCTCCGAGCTGTTAGACTTTATGCAGGCAACGACTGCCACTTTTTAATGCCTGGGATGAAGTTCACACAAATAATTTTCATTCCTAAATTGTTATGCAGAAATATATCTAAACTTATTTAAATCAATCAAGTATGAAACCAAAGCACAATAATGTGCCGGAAATAGTACTGGCCGCCGGTGTAGTGACGTTTCTGTTTTACCCAGTAGCGCATAAGGATTCCAGGAATCATACAGTACTCGGTACACTGTACTCAACGATTTCTTGGAATGAGAACCTAGGGCCTATGCCAATCTGAGGTCGCACTTTGGTCTTTGTCCACTTTGACTGTAGCCAAATATACGCCAGGTTCATGCTTCCTGCTCACCAGCTGCTAAATCATGAATTTTACACCATAAATAATATGATAAAAGCACTCTATGTACACAATACATGCACATACCAAGCTACTCCCCCCCCCCCCCTCCCCACCTGTTACTAGTAGATTGTACAGTCCGACCTCTTTATATCCGGACATGTCGGGACCGGAGCTCATCCGGATAAGGGATTTGGCCGGATATTGGAGACTCAAGCTGCCTACCCAATGGGAGCTCTTATATGTATAAATTTTGCGTGAACATTTCACGTCCTCGTCAGCAGATCAGAGTTCAGAATTCTCTGATAATTTTGCGTAATGTGCGATGCAGTGATTTATGGGGGGGGGGGGGGGTTTGAATGTCTTAATGCATGTTATGTTAGATGAATATAAGATATGAATGTGCGTTACTATATTGAGAATAATATGTAATTCATGTGAGTTTGTGTAGGAATTTCGTTGGAGTTTGATATCCTCTATTTCCTCGTAGGCCTAACTATTAGATTGGAAGAAACCCAATAATAATAATAATAATAATTTTAAAAAAAAATCCGCCGAGATCGCATCCGGCGGATTTTTTTTCCGGATCCGGATAAAGGGAGGCCGGATAGGAGAGGTCGAACTGTAGGCCTATTGTAGCTCCTGTGTAAAATCCACCTGGAATGGACGCTGCACAGTCTTACACAGTTGGTTGTTACGTTAGTTAAGTTGTGGGGGAGGATCGTGGGTATTTATTTATTTTATTTCATTTTTAGAAAATACGCCTACGTTTGAATAGGCCTACATTATTTTGAGGGCTACATTTCATCATATTAGCTTGCTGACAGCATTGATGTGAATTCATGTAAAGGGATGCAGTTATATATCTCTACTATAATAAACAGCAGATAGACCTGAAGCCACGGGGGATTTCATGAAGCGTTTTGTCGGATTTTTTTGTCTTGTTTTGTTCTGACAAATGATGCAAGGATTTCAGTAGCTCACAATGGTTGGTTTGTCAGAAAAAAATCTGACAAAACGTTTCATGAAAATGCCCCCGAACCCTCCTTTAAAATACACACACCAATGCACGCTCATCACACATACCCGCACACACACGCACACACGTTCATACACTAGATAGTATATTACATGCACTTTCGATAATCTCTATCTACTCAGAAATAATAATGACAAAAACATCCGGAGATGTCGGTGTCATACCAGTTTCCGCAAAAACTTCCACCGTAAAATAGGTCGTCTCAAAGTCGCGGTTAACAAACAATGTTAAGTACCTTAGTGTTTGTTTGTGTTCTTTTTTTTAGGGGGGGGGGGACTGAGGGCTTTTGGGGTTCATGTTTTTGTTTTGTTTTTTAACTTTTATCGACTCGATCCTCATGTGATATTTCGAAATTCAACGGATGTCCTTGGCTTGTTTTATTCAGCAAAGAAACACCGAAAAAGTGACATGAAGAATACAAGACACAATGACAATTTGGAATTGTTTCAACTGTTCCCTCTGATTGGTCACTGAATACTGTTCTATTCCCACCATTAATGTTATTTACAAGATTGTGGCCAAAAAGTCGTTAACAGAAGTGCATGAATGACGTATGCATGCACACAAAAAAAAATGTAGTGTTTCTTCACAGTAATTGCGTGCATGGATGACATATGAAGAGTGTGTTCGCAAAAACCGATAAGTCAATTTTTGAAGATTTTGAAGTGCGGCCTCTGTCATAAGGTACAAAATAATACCTTTTAAATGATATATTGGTCACTATATACAGTGTATAAAGGTACATTTTTGAAGTTATGGTCAAAGAAGCAAAAATTTCTTATTATTCTCTTTATTTTTCTTGACCTTTAATCGCAAATATTTCCATTAGGCAAATATGGACTTGTCGGTTTTTGCGAACAAACTCTTCATATATTTTCGGAAGCATGCACCGACAGCCGTTGATTATGAAATACACTATATATACACAAGTCAAAGTATCAACTATCAAAGAAGGTAGGCCCAGTATCTAGTACCTCATCAGGTATCATTAATTACGTAATGTCAGACATAATTATAGCAGTGGGGATGTGTGAAGATTGTTGCTAGAGGGAATAGTGAAATGAAAGATGGGATGTGACAGCAGCCCACCCCCTACACAATAATAATAATAATAATAATAACAATTGATATGATTTATATAGCGCCAAATCCACTCTGCAGAGTGCTCTAGGCGCGGAAGGAAGAGAAAGTGACGAAGTAAAAGACATACAAATATCAAGTACATGTAATGAGTAATCAAATTGAGGCTCTTAAAAAAGAACAAAAGATATATAAAGAAAGAATAAGGCTATACCATTGATCCTGCCCCCTTGGCCCCAAATTACCAAACGTTCCGAGGCCCCTATCAAAAAACGAAAGGTGATGGGGACCTATAAAAGATACAAGCTCTGGGTCTGAATGTATCATTCGTTACTATTGTGGCATCCCGAAAAAAGGGGGGAACAATCATAAAACCTGATAAGTCAACCAACTCGACAATCCTCTTCCCTCATACACACTCACGCAGTCGAGAGTGCTCTGGGCTCGAAGTATGATTTCAAAAAGAAACATAATAGGCGTCCGATGTATAAAAAACCAAAGTGATACAGATATTACGAGTAAAGAATACTATTTCGTCTTATCGATTGTACATACAAAAGATTGCACAGTCATAATCCAATGCAATGCTGACATAATAACGTAACAGAAATATACTCGCTTTACCCACAAAACAGAATCCTGCAATTTTTGCACAATGACGATGTCGCACAGAGCACAAATAATTTGCTGTCTCAGTGACTCATGATTATGTACCTCTTTTATAATAATTATGTCGAATGTTGATGCAGCCTTCCTTGAGTTTCAAAGAAATATTTCTTTATATATTATATATATATATATATATATATATATATCATATATATATATATATATATATATTTGTATCTATATTATATTATGTTATATATATATATATATATATATATATATATATATATATATAATAATAATAATAATTTGGATAAAATATTACTCTTGCAAAAGATTACTCTTGCTGGTACCAAAAGGGAAGTGTGAGGAACGGGAGTGGGACGGTATGTAATGGAAGCGGTGTGTAATTTATTTATGTTATATCGTCACAGATACAAGTGAAAATCCGTGTAGGTGGTTTGGAAATGCATGACCGTGCGAATAACGGTTGTAAGTGACTTGTATTTCCTTCCACGTGATGACTTCCTTTACAATTACCCACTGTCCACAAAGAATATAAGGAGATAAAAAAGAGAACATTCCCTTCGTATTCTTTTGCGCACTAGATTGTAATAATGATGTAATGGCATGACAAATCTTCAGTTTACCTGTACTCTCTAAAAAAAAAAATCGAGTGAAAATGTTCACTCTTGAAGGAGTGAATAACAGAAAAAAGTAAATTTAGACTGAAATTGGAGTGAATTTTGAGTGAGAATGTTCATTCCCACTAATTTTGGAGTGACCTCAGGGATCACTCTAAAATCTTCGAGTGATCCCTGAGGTCACTCTAAAATGAGTGACAATGAACATTCTCACTCAAAATTCACTCCAATTTCACTCTAAATTTACTTTTTTCTGTTATTCACTCCTTCAATTGACAGTGAACATTTTCACTCTATTTTTTTAGAGAGTATAATCTTTGTTAAATTTTCGTTTTTGACGTGAAGTTAATCACAAACATCTATGATTATGAGTGTGTGTGTGTGTGTGTGTGTGTGTGTGTGTGTGTGTGTGTGTTACAATAACCTAGCCGTGTAATGAATGCCAAGTATTCACTATACACGACTAGATTATTGCTGGTTGGTTGTTGTGGACTTATCGGCTTTTCCAATTAAACGTGCGAAGTGGACTTACTGGTTTTGCCGCAAAACACTAACTGATTTTTATCATGAAAAATTGACTCATCGGATTTTTTGCGAACATACTCTTCCAGTGTCTTCACTTCTTTTTGTTCCCGGGGGTGGGGTGGGGTAGGGTGGAGGAGGGGTGGAAGGGGTTGTAGTTGCCATGTGATCATCCAAATCCTCCAAAAAACATGAAGTTTTTAATAGGCCTGCTATTTTCTATTACAAACTATAATATAGCCTATGGAAGAATTGTGAGTTGAATATTCATCTCGTCAGGTTTTTGTAGAATATTATTATTTGCGACCAACACCAATATTTGGTGAAAACATATCAAACTTTGAAATGTCATAACTTTCTCATTTCAAGTCCACTTTGAATGAGAAATCCTTTTCTATTTTTCTATATTCATTATAATTAAAGTCAACATGTAATAATATTCATTGCATTAAGAAAAAAAAAAGGCATTTCATAGCCGGATATTAGAGACGGAACGACAAGACTGAAATTTGCCATGCTTGAAATCACGTGTTAAAGCTTTTCGCAACTCTCCTCAGAACCAGTGATTAATGTGAAAAGAAAACAAATTGAATTGTCAGTTTTGTGATGTCATCTTTTCATACCTGAAAACCCCAATCATGCCGAATTGTGCGATGTCAGGAAAAGAGTATAAAGGGCACAACCCCCAGAGGAAGTATTTGAAGACTATCATATAGGCCTACATCAAAACAATGGTTTGACAAAGATCCTGTTTGACAATATGGAAATGCATGCAAAGAAGCCGCAAGCAGAACAAAATTCCCCCTTTAATGGTTCACTGCGTGTCAGCCTGTTCCTATATAATCCGACTGATTTCAAGTTCACACCCGAGTCTGCATCGCGAGAAACAGCAACAACTCTTGGCACATCATAGTTTCTTTTCACTGTCCATCACACGCTTATAAGGTGAGTACTTATTAGAGTCTTCTGACAAAACATGTGCACTTTACCTTCGTTGTAAAATTTTACCATCTAAAATGATGTAGTCACGCCTCGAAACAAAAGTGAAAAGACCGGTCTAATTAAAATGTTGCGGAAGGGCTGTGATTATATTTCACGTATTCCATTGAAGCCTCAAGTCGTCTGATTTTATCATGATTGTGACCTAGAAAACGCTCGGAGAGCGCTCACAGACCTTCGTCAAGCAGCTCATTTCCATCCATGCTGTGATTTTCACCCTACATTCATTGTTATCATCTGCATGGCTGGATTCTTTGACCATCTAAACAACAATCATGGTGACGCGACATTTGCTCCTGCGACAATAATACAGGGTTAGTGCTCTCTTCTTATCTTCTCCAAGGATAGGGTTAGGATTAGGGTTGTCATAGGGTTTTAGGATTAGTTTGACGTGAGGATTAGGAGTAGGGTTAGGGTTGCGTTTATGTTTGTGGGTAGCATTAATGTTTGGCGTAGGGTACAGATATTTCATGGGAGCAATAATATTGTCACAGGAGCAAACACTAATGTCATCGAACCAAACATCATCAATATACCCTCACTGCCGACCAGCCGTAGCAACCTCCATCGTCCTTTTAGCAGTTATAAGTCCTGTGGCCAACTGCAGCGCAATGGCTCCTGAGGATCGCAAAAGCAAGCGCGCCATCTAGCGTTCATTATAGAGTTTCTCACTGTACAGTCTAGCTCTTTGGATTTGCAATATCCTAATCCTCGAAAAAAAAAATTATAAAATCCTGGATTAGATCAGTGATACGGATCACTAGGCCGCCAGAACTGATTTGATCGCTGCCAGAAATCATTTGATGGCTGGTAGTATGGAGAGCCATCACATAAAAAGTGACGGTGATCGAATGAAAAGTGGTGGTGATCAAAATAATGAAAAGTGACGGTGATCAAACGAAAAGTAGCCGTCATCCAAGCCGTGTAGGCGATCAACTCAAGGTTGTCCTTTCCGCGTTCCATAGCACATTAGCCTGCTGAGTGGTTGATGAGAGTACTCTACAACATACACCTCATTTTGAAGTTGAGGGACATAGTATCATATTACTTTCTTTTATTTATTTACGGGGGGGGGGTGGGCTATACACATGTACATTTTGTTTCGACGTAGATTCAGAGAACATGCGACTTTTTATTTTTTGAGTGGTAAAATCATGGGACGCGTTTGAGCAGCAAAAAAGAAAAGAAAAAAGACGACTCCCAGGAATTGTGTAAAATACTTGGGTCTATTTAAGACATAAAACACGAAAGACATTGAATCTTTCGTGTACTAGTATTCATATAACATAATATCTTAATTTTTAGCACGTATTATACGACAACGTCCAAGTAGATACTTGTAATTTGATTGGAGGATTGTTGGTGACGTGATATTCAATAAGTACTCCATTCAACGCGCCGTGCAATTTTGGTTCTATTTTTACGTGCAACTTGGTTCGATTTTTTTTCGTTCTATTCCACGGTTCGAGAAATTGTACGGTGCTGCATGTACTGTGTGTTGCATATTGAGGATCGCATGCAGCTAGCGTAGGGAAGTGCGGTACATGCATGCGCGTATGTAGGCCTACGTAGTGCTAACGTGTACGTGTATGAGCGCTAGTATAGCTGTGACCTACCACACTGATTGCACAAGCCAGTGAGAGAATCGCAGTGGATCCACATGTAAGTATGGCTATATTTTTTCATACATATATAGACTTCTAGGCCTACTTAGACCTACCCAACAATCCTCCAACCAAAAAGATCTACTTGGACGGTGTATAAAACAAATAGTGTATGGTCTTTGCTCGTGCAATGGAACGAACCATTGCACTCGTGACCATTCACTATTTGTATATTGTTTTATGCAGGGGTTGGAAACATATATGTGTACGATGTAGAATTAATGCATGAGAGGCCGCAGAGGACGCTGTTTCACTTACAAACCTTTAATGATTCACCCCAATCACGTGCCAATTGTCCTGTCTCATCGCCGTATATAATTGCAAGGATTATGTTAAAGAAACTTTGATTATATCATTAATTTGAAAGCTGCGCACTTTTTTATCTTCAACCAATGGCAAGACTGAGATTCAAAGAATAAAGCTCCTCCACAGATCGAACAACAACAACAACAACAACAAAATTGACATCCAATAATTGTTTCGTCATGAACTTTCCGTTACCTAATCTTAATGTGGTTTCAATTGTTACAAAACTGAACAGAAGTGAACATTTTTTTTTCTAGATTTAAAAACAAACAAACAGACAACTGAATTCTCTTCTGTTAGGTGTTACTGATCGCACAACACTATTTCATCAAGTTGCAGCCCTGCAATCGTGCATGAAAACTGGAATGAGCACGACTTCAAGGCAATTACTGGCAAAGTTCTGGCCTTGAAATATTGCCCTTGGCCGTGATATGTCATCAAAGACTGTGAATCTCCTTTCTCTTTTCCATCTCTATTTTTTCTTTCCCCCTCAGCTTTCCTATTGTCCAGATTTTAATGTTTGCGTTTTTTCTTCTAGCGATATCGTACAATATTCTTATTTTGGCCCTCTATTCATAAGCACTATACCCTGGTTATCACTAACTGCTGCCTATGAAGTATATGTCACTCACACTTCGTCAACATGAACTTTGATTTACTAGACGAGTTTGTTTAGGACGGTGCTCATTTGATCTACCACCGCTAGTCATGTGAAAAGCGCCCAAGAAGCCCCTGATCATAGACGGTATATCTCGCTCATCGTCTATTGATTATCTAACTGCATTGTTGTCACCAGTGACAGATACCGAACTATACGGATTTCGTGAAAAAAAAAACCAGGAAGAAGGCGAAAACGCCTTAACGTATGCCCGTCAACATAATTTGCAGTAACCAGCTCAGGGAAGTAATTGTTTCGCACGAAATTTTTATAAGACAACGTACGGTTAGCGAGGCTGTATTATCATCAAGTCTGCATTGTTTCACGTAAGTAGGCCCTACTTGATTGAATGATTATATTTCATTGTTTACTGCCTATCATAGTCCATAATGTCTATAGTAGAATCTTAATTGATTACATAGCAGGTGCGAAGCAATCTGCACTAATATTGATGCCTGTGAGGTGTGTATCCTTCCGAAATCAGCCGTAAATTCTCAGTTTGTGCTTTGCTGTTTTTTTTTTCTACCTCACGTGCCTTTATTCAACCATCACTCGGCCAAATTCTCGATTTAGGCGCGTACCGAAAACTCGGCTTATTTTAGACCGGGACTGATTGATAATATCCTTTTTAGTGAATATCCAGTTGGCTTGTTCTGCATAGGTGACAACAGGGAACTATTTGGGAAAAAATGCACCTTAAATCGTTGAGCGGAAGGCTTTGGCAAAGCCGCGATAAACGTATCACTGACAACCATGTAATATCCTGTATAGAGTTAGAAACTTAAGGTATAGATAGATAGATGGATAGATATATAGATGGATAGGTAGATAGATAGGTAGGTAGGTATAATGCTAAATATAACAGATAGCAAGTTATATATATATATTATGATTTCATATGGATAATCAGAGATATAGATTGATAGATTAGACGGACAAATTACAAACATCTATGAATTCAAATCTGTCTTAAAAACGCATCTCTTTATAACTGTAGCAAACACGAAACATCTGCAATGTATATATTCTTTGTTTTTGTTTTTCTGGAGCACATAGCGACAGAAACACTTTATGTGTTATGCGCTATATCAGTGTTGTTGTTTATGATAACGATGATGATGATAAATAATGATGATAATGATAGAAATAACAATAATAACAATAGTAACAATGCTACTAATCAAAATAAATATGAAAATGATTATCAACAGCGCTTATTGTCATCAATGTTAATCGTATATTATTATTATTATTATTATCATTATTATTATCATTATTATCATTATCGTCATTATCATTGTATTATCATCATTACAATGATATTCCATAACACAATGTATTTTAATAAATTATTCTTCAGTAATCGTTTATTTTCAGCGGCTTTGCATGGGGAGGAGGGTAAGAAGGATTGATATTCTTTTAACCCTAAAAGGGCCGGGCATTTTTGGCTATGCTCAGACCGGGGGGGGGGGGGGGATGGATTCCGCCGCCCCCCCCCCCCCCCCCCCCCCACCAGATCTCGGCCATCGGTGGTGCGATCGCGATGAAATTTTGCATGCGTGAGACCCACGTCATAATCTACAAGATTGTGTCATAAGATCAATCAATTTCTAATTTGATTAATTGATCATGCAAATTAAGCTCAAGATCATATTTCACCCTAATCAAAAGTATTGAGAGTCTAATTTTTGATCTGTAAATCTGTTTTAGCATATTCAACAATTGTACATCACAAAAACTTCCAAAACTCATTTCAATTCTTATGTATTTTATTGTGTTCAGAATTTCTTATGTATTTCATTGTTTTTCAACTTTTGTTTTTTTTGTCTGTTTTTTCATTGGAAATTGTCACTGACCACTTTTCTACCATAATTAGCACAAAATTAATCAATGAAAGTGATTAATTCTAAAAATAATCAGGTTTTTATGACTTTCATGACAGAGCACTGTTTTCCATAGGAAATGTACACAAAATCACAAAATTGTGCCCGTTTTGGGGCGACATTCCGTTACAAATATGGGCGTGGCTTCGCTAGAGTATGCGCGGACGTTGCAAATTTGTTCTCAAAAGTTGCGCGAGACTTGAACAAACAAAGTCAAGAAGCCTCGCGACGAGGCCTTCTCGCGTTACAGAATTATAGCGCGAAACGTCGAGGGGGGCGGATTCCGCCCCCCGGCCCTTTTAGGGTTAATCCTCTAAATGTAGCTCATCTAAATACGGTTGTGCATCGTTTATACTTTACCGTACACCTATGAGTGCTTATTTTCTAACTCATACTATTTCATCTCAAATCACCTTACGGAAAATTGGTCGATTTGTTGAATTTGAATAGTGCAAATGATATCTCGCATGCATGCTTATTTCATCACCATTGATGTCCTATCCTATAGTAATGAGAATAGTGAACAAGGCCGGGTATACCGTGGCAAGTTCAACCGCATCGCACAGTTTATATACACGTCAAAGTTTATTCTAAGCTCCTTATCTCGAAACCATTCTTCTTCCCCAATATATACATCTTGCTTAATCGGTTTCAACGAGACGTAAATTCATGTTAATTGTAGTGTCTGATTTGCATTCCTCTTCCTCTATTTGCATCTACTTCACTCCTGAAGATTTCGAGGGGGTTAAAGTCCCCGGATAAAGATACACATGCAGAAAAATGTTGATTTTTAGGAGGCGTATTTACCTGCTATAGTAACTCTGATGACCTGGGGCATTAAGCAAATACAACCACACCTGACTATTAAAGCCAGTGGGCAGCTAAAATCGCGTAACTTTAGTAGGTATAGAGTGACAATGGTTAAGTATGCATGAGGGTCACTCGCTCGTAAATTAGTGAATCTTTTGTGAGTGTGTGTTTGTGTGCCAAGTTCGCTATTCCAGACCTGACACTAGTAGGACATTCTGGAAGAAACGTATCTCCTTGGAACTGGCAGAATGGATCAGACTCGGGACTCGTAAATACGTAATATGAGGTCCTGACTTCAAATTCTCATCTAGAACATTAACTCTTTGTGTACCACTAAGTCGAATTTGCACAAATTTCAACATTTCACACACATACCTGTGGACAGGAAATATAAGTGTGACACGCAAATGGGCATTTTCTTGCAAGAATTACCCACATAATGAATGGTACCTGTGGAACAGTCAAACACGCCCGAGGCGATAATCGATGGTGTTTGGACCGTTTCGGAGGTTGCGAGTGTAATTATACTAAATGTCCAACCAAAATGATGTGTGTTATTTGTTTTATAAACTGATGAAGTAGATCTTTGCCGTTTGATAACTCATCCTTCATCTTGAAGTCCGTACCATGTTTAATGAAAGACAATGGAATCTCGCCCGGTTACCGTCCCAGTCAGAAAGTGCTAATGACCGGTCATTGTCATTCACACTGGAGAACACTGTTCCATGTTATATGAAGGAAGCTTCCACAGTTTTAAAACTGTTCTTAAGACATTTCTGCTTAAAAAGTATTATGAATGAGTATCGGTTTGCATCTGGGATAAACATTATACAGTACATTTCCTTTTCCCATTTTCAACCCTCTCCCTTAAAGCGCATAAAGGCACTATGGTAGTGACATTCGCAGTATAAGCACTGTATCATTAGCAGATGTACGTGTTTAGGCAAAATAAATGCCTTGTCAGATATAATATATATACGCTCTCAACCAATCATTTGATGAGGATTTACTGGACAAATTGTGGTACCCAAGATGCCCCTTGACACATTTGGAATTACAACACCTACAAAACATCAATGCCGGAATGACAATAATAGCAGTTCCCTCTGAATGACTACATACTGTATAGAAATATAACTATCTCTAAAGAGGCTCCACTGAATGAATATGATCATGTTATGAAAATAATACAAACGCGAACTTTGTATACTAGATTAAACCTACCACATCGAGAGCAAACTGAAAACTTCAAAGGGAGTAAATCACAGCCCTTATTAATCAAGATCAGTTTACCTGAAGGCTATAAGTTCCTGATCCAAGCTCTTGACTGATAATTGCACTATTGGTAATGGAACCATCGATTCGTGCGCCGACGAAACGGGGTTATCCTACGAGACCGACACCCTCAAGTCATACGGCCCACAGGCCGTACCACCCATGAGTTCGACACTGGGCAAATAAGGCCCATGAGTCAGACACTAGGCAAACAAGGTCCACTATTTCGACACAAAGCTAAAAAGGCCCACGGGTTCGACATTACATTACAGAGCTTAATCTGTCGGTCTCGTGGGCCTTGTTTGCTTAGTGTCAAACTCGTGGGCCATGTTTGCACAGTGTCGGACTCATGGGACTTATTTGCTCAGTGTTTTGTCTTGTCTAGTCTTGTTTGTACTGCACCAATCGCTGGTGACCGCCACTGCTGGGCTACAGACGTGCAGTCCCTCCTGCAAACAGTTGCAAGACTTTAAAATCTCATTTCAGCCAAACAAGATTTAGACTCATGGGCTGTACATGACTCGTGGGCTTTGTAACTCGTGGGCTGTATGACTCGTGGGCTTTATAACTCGTGAGTGTCGAACTCGTCACGTGCACCCGATGAGACAACCCTTGTCGTCAAAGGGAAGTGTCAAAGAATCTTGCGCTTCAGAGATGCTATGACTTTGGTAAAGAATCATCTTGACCTATTCAGCAATAACAGAAGATAGTGTCATAATAGTGGCGATAACTCCTTGAGTTGTATTAGACAATGTAGCTACAACACATTAATCTTAATAGGTTTTTCGATTATTGAATGTTGTTATAAATGGTGATAGCAACATGAGAAGGGTTTCATTCATACATACAATTGTGACAGATGAGGAGTCAAAATGGAGGCAAGAAATATATAAAGTAACTAAAATGGCACAACATAATGTGTGTGTATGTGTATGTGTGTGTGTGTGTGTGTGTGTGTGTGTGTGAATGAGAGAGAGGGGGGGGGGAGAGAAAGGAGGAGATGGAGGAAGAGAGAGAGAAAGAACTATAACTTTGCATCCCTCTATGAACATCATTTCTATTTATTCTATATTAGCCCTATATTTCGACCACAAGTCCTAACTGTGAAACGAACAACCGAGAGCGACAACACTTACAGTAGCAATAATTATTTAATAAAGCGACTGTTATTTCACCCCTTATTATACTCTCGGGTGATATTAATTTTTATGCTAAAAATTGGATGAAAAGGAGAAACGTTTTGAATCATTCGCGTTAGTTAAGATGATGAATACATGTTACACGCTCACAAAGTTGCAAAATTGATATAATTGCTACAGTTATAATCCTTATTGATATCATCATCGTTCTTATTGTTATTGTTATCATAATTGTGACAATGCTGCTGCTGATGATTATTAATCTTTTTAATCATTATTATCGTTATTGATGTTATTTTATCATATCCATACATTATCATACATTACCAATGAAATGTTAATCAATGTAAAAAGAAATAGTTATCTGTGTTGTGCTCTGTTAATTCATTGTTACCCCACCCCCACCACACACACTCAAACACACTCATGTCACATCTCTGTCCCAAGGCCTAAACAGAATGATGATCCGTTCGTTCTGATTCGTACGTATACGCGATTAGTTCGAATCCCAGAAATTTGACATATAAGATGCAATGATAAAAGCAAGAGAATATAAAGCAGAAGGGGGAGGGGGGGGAGGGAGGTTTATGAGGGGTCGGATCCAGGAATCTTATAGAGGGGAGGCGCCTTTACAAATTAAAGTGAGGCCCACGCCGCCCCCCCCCCCACATTTTTTCTTTTTATTTCTCTTGTTTTACACACAAAAAAAAGGTAAAGAGGGGGCGAGCCCCCGGTTCGCCCCCTCTGGATCCGCCACTATCTATGTGTGAATTTTCTTTAATTTGTCTCCCTCTACAAATGAAATTGAAGAAAATCCACACCTGAAATGCAATGCTATTTCACCATTCTTCGTCCATGCACAAATTATTGATGATAGCCTATATGATTTGGAATTCACAGGTCGCCGACTGACCGAAGTGACGATGCAGTCGAGTGCTGTGATTCTCTTCCTTCTTCTTCCCTCGGTTCTCGGTATTACGTATACACCAGGTGAGCCTTTGAAGTCCAGGCGTTTTGTGTTGATTTTCCTAGGGTTTCTGATCACGACTATAACTGTAAAAGGAGAAAACGGTTGCAGGATTGCAAAGTATACGTCGCAACGGTCTGGATCTCGAGACTAGGGTACAGTCTGAAACCGAGAATGATTGAATCACAGTTTATACCAACGAGTTTTGTTTACTTTGAGATAGATAATCGCAGATCTGAAAACTGCAAACTATACGACAATGGATGGACACTCAGTGATTGCATGTGTTGTGTTTCTGACATTTACCAGCAAATTCCCCATTTTTTTTCTTTCTCTTAGAAATACAGGAAAATAATACATGATGATCAAAGATGCCAAATATAAATCGAGTGTTGTGCTTCACGTGGCAGTTCAAACCATTAGACTGGCTTCAGACCACGTGCGTATAGTTTTATAAGTATACCTTTTTTTTTTTTTTTTTTTTTTTTAGCAAAGGTTCTTCCAAATAACCCGAAAGCTTGCCAGCAACCCTGTCTGACACAGCGTCAACTAATGCAAGCAAACTGGTTTCTACGTCTTGAAACGTATACGTGGTGGGATATCTTGTTCACATGGTGTGGGGGGGGGGGGGGGGGGAGGGGGATCCGAAGGGGGTGGCGTCAGTGGTTGGGACTCATTACCGGAACACTTTAATTTCGGTAGTGCACTCGCTTATTATATTCCATTTTCAAATACAGGTTGATCATTATATTTTGTATTACCGTACATTCACTTCTTGTAACTATTGTATTGGAAAGAATTTATATGATATTAGAAATAAATTGAAATGAATTGAATAGGAATACATCCCGAGAATCCAGCGTACTCTTACAGGCTTTATGTTCGCTCGGAAATTTGACTTCCCAGTCCTCCATTGTTGTTTTAAAAAGAAAAAGAAAAGAAGACAGAAACAAAAAATTGGGGTCCCTATTAAAAACTAACTTGCCCCAGACAATACAGACATAGAATCAGAACATGATAAATCTTAAACAAATCAAACATCATTATTAGATAGGCCTATAAAATAATAATGTCTCCACGAGGGAGCTCTTCATAAATGTCTCCACGAGGGATCCCATAATGAATGTCTCCACGAGGGAGTTCATAATGAATGTCTCCACGAGGGAGCTCATAATGAATGTCTCCACGAGGGAGCTCATAATGAATGTCTTCACGAGGGAGCTCATAATGAGTGTCTCCACGAGGGAGCTCATAAATGAATGTCTCCACGAGGGAGCTCATAATGAATGTCTCCACGAGGGAGCTCATAATGAATGTCTCCACGAGGGAGCTCGTAATAAATGTCTCCACGAGGGAGGTCATAATCAATGTCTCCACGAGGGAGCTCATAATGAATGTCTCCACGAGGGAGCTCATAATGAATGTCTCCACGAGGGAGCTCATAATGAGTGTCTCCACGAGGGAGCTCATAAATGAATGTCTCCACGAGGGAGCTCATAATGAATGTCTCCACGAGGGAGCTCATAATGAGTGTCTCCACGAGGGAGCTCATAAATGAATGTCTCCACGAGGGAGTTCATAATGAATGTCTCCACGAGGGAGCTCATAATGAATGTCTCCACGAGGGAGCTCATAATGAATGTCTCCACGAGGGAGCTCATAATGAATGTCTCCACGAGGGAGCTCATAATGAATGTCTCCACGAGGGAGCTCATAATACATGTCTCCACGAGGGAGCTCATAATAAATGTCTCCACGAGGGAGCTCATAATGAATGTCTCCACGAGGGAGCTCATAATAAATGTCTCCACGAGGGAACTCATAATGAATGTCTCCACGAGGGTGCTCATAATGAATGTCTCCACGAGGGAGCTCATAATGAATGTCTCCACGAGGGAGCTCGTAATAAATGTCTTCGTGAGGGAGCTCATAATAAGTGTCTCCACGAGGGAGCTCATAATGAATGTCTCCACGAGGGAGCTCATATCGCTCCGTTGAGCGATAGTAAAATGGCTATGAGATAATGACATGGTTGCCTTCTTCTTTCAACAGGTACAGACACTTGCGAAGGACGATGTCTGGATCACTATGATCTCTACAACATTTGTCAGTGTACGGAGAACTGCGAACAGTTTGGGGACTGCTGCTTGGATTTCTACGTGCACTGCGTCGGTGAGGGCGTCTTTAATCTGACAACAACATGTCGGGGGAACATTTATCGTTGTCATATTTATTTAGAACGCATTTTTGCTGATAACAATATCTGTGCGATGTAGCATCACAACAACATTTTAATGCCTTGTTATTTGGCACAGGAGATCTGGCATAGAAGTTTGACTATCGGTATTTTTTTTTTTTTTTTTTGATAACTCCCTCATTGGGCAGAAATGCAAATCGGGCCCGAGTCACTATGTGATGACATTTTCAAGAAACAACATACGTGCAGTTTGCACGTGACACGTATTTTCATTGATAGTTTCAAGTCTTATAACAAAACTCGTCATAATATAATGTAAAACACTCTTCTATTCGTATCAACTTTACTCTCTGAACCCATACGATCGACTCTCAGATCTCGCAGGAGAGTTTAAAAATAGTGGTTGTACATTAAACCTGTCTCTTACGTGTCAGCTAAAGATACCTGAAAATGGCGGCCGTTATAGACAGGGTTTTTGATAGGATATTTCTGTCGGGGGACTTTTAGGAGCCGCATACGGCAGGTTTGACTGCCTTTCCCCTAGTGTCCCCTGTACGTTCTCATGCAAACACGTTGTTTGCCTCTAACAAGCTCTTAAAGATTAAAGATTTGTTTTTGTACAATTTAGGCCAATTTATGTACAAGTATTGTAACAATTTGCTTCCATCCATTTCTTATTCTATGTTCCTAAAAAAACAATCATTTCATGAATATCCCACTAGGCGTTCCAATGAATTTCATTTACCCCTCTTACGCACGATCCTTGCTAAAAATACACTTATTCATATAGGCCCAAATTATTGGAATTCTCTGAATCATGATATAAAAAACGCCCCATCCATACATTCTTTCAAGAGGAGACTGAAGTCGTTTCTATTGCAGTCGTATGACTCTACAGTACAGAACTAGCATCTTTCTCACATACAGACTTACTCACTTTTTCTCCTCTTTGAAGAATAAATTGTAATCTTTTGGATGTCTGCTGCCATCTACGCTTTCGCCAAAAGAGTCAAAGACTTGAATTTCTGTCTTATTCCTGTTCACACGTCCCTTCATATCCTTGCTTTTCTCATTTCAGACGCTACAATATCACTTCTTTTCTCCTCAACTATCGTCTGTTTCTCTTGACACGCTTCTGTCGAAGATCACTGTCTCTGTTGTGCATTTTCGTTTGCTAATTTGTCTTCTATTTGTTAGTCGTGTCCATTCCGTTTTGTCCCGTACAGCCTTTTCTTCAGTAGTTGTTTTGTTGTCTAGTCTTGTTTCATGTTTGTTCGCGTCTGTTAGTCTTGTCCATCCCGTTTTGTCTCGTACAGCCTTTTCTCCAGGAGTTGTTTTGTTGTCTAGTCTTGTCCTATGTTGTTCACGTTTATGATAGTAAGTGTATTTATCTGTGAATCTAATTCTCAGTGGGCTTCCAGACTTCTTCCTCTTTTTTCTCTCCTTTTGTATTTATGATGCTTCAATTAATCTTTCCATTGATGTTATTATTCCAGAGGGGCCCACATTCTACAAGCTCTGTCTTTTGAGTGGGTCTCTCCATTTTTCGCACTTTAAGCAAAGTTATACATGTACTTCATTTCGATCGCTTCTGTTTCTTTTTTACTACAATGTGTAATTACTATAAGGTCCTCCTCAATTGTTTTACATTCTTTTTGATACGTAATGTTCTGTTTACCTTATTCTCTGTTGTCAAAAGAAGTGTAACTTATATGTTTTGTCGAAAAATGAAATAAACTTTGAATTGAATTGAATTAAATTGAATAATTGCTGATAAGGAAGTGAAAGTTGATACTTGGTAGTTATGCCACTGGCTTTACCATGAGGGTCCTATTGTACACTGACGCAGTCATAAAATTAATAGGTATAGGCCTATACCTATCCAATAATCAGAGGCTAGTCTTCACAACCTTAAAACTCGCCTAAGTCTTGCCGACAGAGCAGCAACTAGCTAATATCACACTAATACAAAAAGATTCAAAGTAAACGGGCCTAAATGAAGGGCAAATGGGAGCAGTGCAGTGCGCAACCCTTTTGAGCAAGTTATTGTTATAATTGTTGTAACCATTGTTGATTTTGTTGTTCTTGTTACATCATTTTCATTACACAATCATCAACATCAATGTAGTTGGTTTTGTTGTTCTTGTTAGTCATTATCATTGTATCATCATAATTAGCATGACTCTTCTCAGTATACATTCGATCATTTGTCAATCATTGTTATCATTAATATCTTTATTTTTCTGTTTTAAGCGAGTTAATCATAGGGGATTATAACTGATTGATATGCAGCTTTTATTCCGTTTCCAGTTGCTCATTATCTAAACTCCAATTAATTCGTCCCCACAGAACCAGAAGTCCCCGCTGACTCCTGCCAGGGGCGGTGTGGCCAGTTCAGCTCTAGCAGTCCGTGTCAGTGCAACGATGGCTGTGTGAGTTATGGGGACTGCTGCGAAGACTACGAAGAATTCTGTGGAGACGGCACAGGTATATACAACACATACACCTAAACATTTTTGTGTTGTTTTGTTTTGTTTTTTTCTTTTAGTTTTTGTGACGCAATGATGATTAAGATGATATCTTCTTCGATATTCGTTGGCCGAAATCCATGGACGTTTATAGTTTAAAGTTGGTTTATGGGCGGGCGACACGTCAACAGACAGTTAGCATATGGTTAGTTCAATAGTGTAAACGCTTGCTGACATGCAATAGAAGAGCACGCTCAGATTTGGACTTATTAGTCCACAGACTTGATTTTCACTATGAGTGAAAATTCTTCTTCATTTCTTCAGCAAATCATTGTGCCTCTGCTTTATCAACACGACTACAGTAAAGAGTTCGCGCAGTTAAAAAGAATGTAAAGTAACCCAAGGCAGAGTGTTATGAAGAATCCGAAAATGGCGTAATGCATGCATCCATTCGGGGGATATTCATTGAGGTAAAATCTCTAATGTATCAGACGCTTTATTTCTATGTTTGTATGTATATGACAGAGTTTTAGTCGTTCTTATGAAAGTGACGGTATCAATAACAATAACGACAATAATCCGAAAATAACATTTTCGGATATACCAACCTTAAGAATAACAAACGTTTTTAAATTTTCAGATAAATAAACCTTCAGAGTAACAAAGACTTTTTTTTTCATTTTGGATTTACGAACCTTCGAAATAAAGAAACTTATTTTATATTTGGATCCACGAACCTTTGGAATAGCGTACTGTAACCGTTTCAAAGCACCCCCGCTATTGCTTGCACCGTTGCCTTTGCAGTAGGTGGCTTCACTAAACCTGCTAAAGTCTTAACAATCGCTCTGAATTCGCTCTCTGACAGATCCCGATATAACAGTTATGTAGTTAATAATATGGTCGCGTTCACCACGTAAACGCAAGGAAGATCGCGGAAGCTGAGGGAATGATCTTGATAATACAGTGAGGATACAAATCTATTCTCCATACAATGACTAACATATCAAGTAATACGACTATAAACATTTCCACGGTGCATTTTACTGGCCGTACCAATATCAATACTATTGCCATTCTCACTAGACTTATATTCTGACTGTCATCTCAATCTTTAATAATTGTAATCATGATAATTCTCTCCAGACCCTAATCTATCGTGTAATGGAAGGTGTGGTAATGACTACAATCCGTCTGACCAGTGCCACTGCAACGACCAGTGCGAACAGTTCAACAACTGCTGCAACGACTATGTCGATCTCTGCACCAGTGATGGTGAGTTATTTCCCCCCCCCCCCCGATTTTGTGCTTCCCAGCTAACGTTTATTTAGTGCAATGGTGATTAAAGGTGCACTTACTTGGGACCCAAGAGGGCGCTTTTACATGTACCCACACATGTGACGTGACCCACACACAGCCATGTATAAACAAAAGTTGGCCAACTCGGTTTCAGCTGGTCGCAATGGCAAACAGTCGTACGTGATATAGGTAGGCCTATCTATGCTTACCTATAGTAGTACAAATATGACATCATGCCGCTAGAGTGCTGCCCACTGGAGCAAAGTTGGCCAAATTCTATCGAGACGATAGATGACACTGTACCCAACAGCCTTGTTTTGAACGTCGGAATAAAACGAAATGTGAATACCAGGCCACTTCGTCTCTTGATTCGGCAGTTGTTCCTGGCTTAGTTCACCTACTACAAACAGATCCTTCAAACACCACAGTTCAGGGGCGGATCCAGGAATTCTGTTACGGGGGGGGGGGGCGCAATTAATATTTCTGGTGTCACTTTCATTTCATTTTTTTATCAACGACAAATAAAGGGGGGGGGGGGGCGTGCGCCGGTTGCGCGCGCCGGTTGCGCGCGCTCCCTCCGGATCCGCCACTGCAGTTTGCTTGCTGGTTGCGTATCTTTATATCTATACGCCATACGGTACTGCTTTTATCGACAGTTGTCTAGCCTTACACCGTCGATCTCCTCAATGAAGATCCATGGAAGCAATTGCATCTTTAATCATACGGCAAACCCATTCTTGAATTCCGCATCCGTGAACCTTTCATAGAGGTTATATGAGGCGAGCTAGAGTGTGATTCCTTAAAAGGGATGGCTAGTAACTGATCAGTGGGAATCAGTGGGAATGCTGGAGGATGATTGTTCGAATCCTTGTGGGATTCATTTAAGAGTACATTTTATACAACACCTCAGAATGATGTCGAATTGTGATTGGCCAAGAACATGTCACATGACATTCAATAGAAAATACCTATCAAACTCATTGAGAGTGACAGCCATACAATAGGCCCCTGGCATGGGCCTATAGCACGGCTCGAAGGTACTATAGCACGGCTTCGCGGGGGGCTACTAATGCATGGCCGCTCACAGAGTTCTGTGGCTCACACCCGTAGCAAAGCGCCAGCAAACTACATTGTACAGTGTACGTGCTGGCCGGCTGCGCTGCGCTGCCGGTAAGTCTCACAGACCAGGCGCGGCGGAGTACTGCAACGTTAACGTGTACGCGCAGTTACTTTACCTAGCTAGTTGCATGTATCGCGCGGCCTGTATACACCTAGCGGTACTGCTGTGTTTTTACTTTTGACTCTGATCTGCTACGTGGACCACAGTGATCCCAACATCAAGACTTCATTTCAAGTTGAGAAACCGTAATTTGATTATTTTTCTGTGTTTTTATACAAAATCATTTTCGGAAATAGACAAAGTCTAGACCTACTACTAGATCTACCGACATCTCAGATCGACCTAACAGTCAGGCCTAACTCGATCTAACGTTAGCGTAGAATGGGTATAGACCCTGCGGAGTTCGTGATTCCTGTGACTGTGTGGTCGAATCATGACGAGTGTTTGAAAGCAGTACACAGGGTGGTTTACAATTCTCTGCCTAATTGTTACATTTATTTTTGGGCCTTCCTGAGTTGGCGGTCACTAATTTTGTATTGTGATTGTGGACAAGGTGTTGTATAAAACGAATAATTTATGATTTTGTTCGTGCATTGGGGCACGTAATACCGCACTCGGCGCGAGATTCGCCACTGGTCTATTCAACGCGGCGCTACGCGCCTTGTTGAATAGACCAGTGGCTCATCTCGCGCCTCGTGCGATATTCGTGCCCTATGCACTCACAACTCATAAATTATTCGTATAATATATCTATTGTTGTGTGAAAATTATTTGCTTCAGAATGGTCTCATATTCAAGTAATGTGCAGTTTAATGTTTCCAGGTTAGCGTGCCTGGTCAGTGACGGGCATTAATCTGCACATTACTTGAATATGAGACCGTTCTGAAGCAAATGATTTTCACACAACAGTAGATATATAATGTACTCTTAAATGAATCCCACAAGAATTGGAACAATCACCCCTCAGCATTCCCACTGATTCCCACTGATTACTGAGTTACTAAGTTACTAGCCATCCCCTTTAATTGGTATGACCAAGTAGATATCGGCCGTAACCAAAGTCTTTCAGGATTGGGGCGCAGAATTCAGGGTAGAGTGTTCTTGGTGTAATGGATGTCACGCTTGGGTGGGGAGGCACTAGCACTTAGAAAACTGCATTCTCCCGCGTTATTCATAAAACATCTAAGTGTCTTGTTCTACGTGATTTTACTTCAGATAATGTCGATATTTTTGTCACACAAGATCTTTACAAACATACAAATAAATTGTCATCATGTATACAGACATAACAATGGCTGATGGTGAGTATTATGACTGATTGATCTGTCTTGCACTTCCTTTTGTAATTCTTAATTTCTTAAAAAGAAGTAATAGTGATAACAATTTGAGATCTTACATTTTTGGTTCATCTTCATCCCCAGACTTCTCCTGTAGAGGAAAATGTTTTGCCGATTACGATAGCAGCCTGGAGTGCCAATGCAACACTGTGTGCGGTGACTATGGCAACTGTTGCCCGGACTACGAGGCGGAATGTTTCAGTAAGTAAGCTTTCCCTTTCGCAGCGTCGTTTGCCCGACTCGTCTGGGAGGGTTCATTAAGATATAAATGGATACATTTTTTTTTTCAGGCTCACTTCTCCATTGAAGTCTATGTAAAGAGAATCAGTGAACAATTGTTAAATTTTTGTGTTTTATTAAAACAAAAAATCAAACAAAAGTTATATTTGATGATGATGATGATCAATCATCTTGTGATTGCATGTGGAAATGAAAACATTATTGAAATATGAGACGGATCAGGATGAAACATTGATAATGACGATAATGACGGTGATTAAAAACAACGGTAGTTATAATAACAATACTCATCCGTTTCATCTGAAAGGGGATGGATATTAACTAAAATCAGTGGGAATCAGTGGGAATGCTAGGGGATGATTGTTCCAATCCTTGTGGGATTCATTTAAGAGTACGTTGTATAACTATTGTTGTGTGAAAATTATTTGCTTCAGAATACGGAGTATTCAAGTAATGTGCAGTTTAATGTTTCCAGGTTAGCACGCATGTATGACCGGGCAATCAGACTGCACATCCCCTTTAATCTTCGTCGCTACGCGATCGTGAAATTACCCCGAGGTGGTTGATCGTATTCGTATCATGGCACGAAATTTCAATCCGAGCAGTTCCGTTTGTGGTCATGTTTGACGTCTAACTTATTCCTTCCAGTCAAAATCAAATTAACTATAGCAACAATAACAACAAAGCCACCATTTTCTGCAGTATCTAGCAAACATAGTCACCAGAGCTCATGTAAACTTTACGGAACCTATTTCTGAGCAGCGGTTATGAGGCCTTTGTAATTTGGTGTTCAGATTCAAACTTCATCTCATCGTAAATATTTTGTTGTTGTTGTTCATTTAAACAGGTAATACAACGTGTAAGGGGCGCTGTTCCGTGCCGATCGATTCCAATTGGTTCTGCGAGTGCGTGGATGGGTGTGACGTCACAGACACGTGCTGCGATGACTACACCGGAGAATGCGTTGGTAAGAGAAACGGGTCACAATTTGACGATTACAAATCTTTTCCCCTTTATTTTTTCTTTCATTCAGTTTTCTTGTTTTCGTTATACATACGTCGACTTTAATGACATATCGTTTATTTTGTCACTTATTTTGTTTCCCCCATGCATTAACGGTCATTGACAACTCAGTTGCTTATGTGTTTTTTTCTCCATTCATGTGGGGATTAAAATGGCATTGTTTTGTGCCCTTGCTGCGTGGAATAGACACAACTGAAAAGGATTATATGCATGCAGGGAGGTGAAACTACATCTCCCTGGTTATATGTACTTTCTCCACTCGTCCCCCCTAAACCACAGCAACGTAGTAGGTTCCATTATTAATGATAAAAGGCAAAGATACCATTTTCTTTTCAGAAAGGGCAAAAAAAAAAATTAGTTTCAGTAATCAAAGTAAAGTTATTGCTCCTACAAAAGGACACACCCAGGGACGCCCGTAATGTCGTTGACCTTTTCTCCCTATCACGTGTTGACGTTTTCACTTATTCGTAGAACTATTTTCTCATAACGATGACCATCATATCAGTTACAACGTCGGCATATTTATGTACAAATTTTCTGCCAACGAGTTACCGGATGTTTTTACTAGCATGTTCAGAAAAAACTATTTGATTCATAATTATCCTACCCGCCAAAGTGACGCATTTCACCTTCCACGTACTCGAACAATTTTCGCTAAAAAAACGATAATGTATACGGGCCCTAGATACTGGAATGACCTCTCCCCCGAAATAACAAGCTGCTCGTTTTTATATTCCTTTAAACGTAAATTAAAAGAGTTTTTATTGAGTGCATATTTTGCAGACACTGAACAGTCGTAATGTCTTATGTAATACTGTGGTATGTTATTGTCCAATCAAACATTTTGTCAACACGTTACAGATTCCATTTAGGGTCTTGCCATGGGGCTCTCTGAATTCATCATTAGCAATTCCACACTCTACTTCGTTTCCCTCTCTTCCTCTTTCCCTCTGCCCCTCTCTAACCTTCTATGCAGAGCTTGACGGCAGGCACCAAATGGCTTAATAGTTGTACATGTTACTTTTTGTGTCTTACTGATCATATCCTGGTGAAAGTTTTAATGCAACAATAGTTTATAGTATATACACCAAAGTAGGCTGTATAATAATGATGGCTCGGTCACAGTAAGTTCATATTAATGTATAGTTTGTTTGTTTTTCTTCTACTTCTTTTTCTTCTTCTTTTTTATTACATAAAATCTTCTTCTTTTTTATTACATAAAATTTGGCAACCTTACATCATCATTCTGGTCTTCTATCCGTTCTCCGTTTCTTTTTCACAAACACTGATTACTCGGGGCTTACAGCCAAACAAGCTAGCTTTCATGTAGGTCCCGTCATACTTCTCTTTGATCAACCCCATTTCGATTTCGATTTTGACCAGTTATCATTACATGTAATTACTGTGTTATCACCATGTATATTGTTTGTTTTCTGCACATTGTTCACAAGGTAAAAGAACTTGTCTGGTTTCTGTTGTAATGTTCATAAATGAGAAGTATGAAAATAAAAAATGAATTGAATTGAATTGAAAAAATAGTAATGTATTCATCTTATCAAGGTATGTTAATTAACCAATCTATTCATATTATACACCTCATGTCATATTTGATTTCGAATCTTTCCATACCAAGAATTTTGAATTTGTATTATAAACCTATAGCTATCATGCTGCAAAGTACTCCTTTCCTTTTTTAAAAATATTTTCTCTCCTTCTATCATAATTATCCTCAACTCTGAAACGTATTACACTAGTAAACCCAAGTCACGCTTTCAATAGCTTATGACGACCCACTCCTAAATGTATATGACATAATAAATGAAAATTCCGTGTACACACCATATATATGTATTTGTATAATGTATGCATATGCATAATTGTAAAATAAATCAAATAAAAAAAGTAGATCAAATCATATATAACATATTAATTCATTTGTTTTCAGGGACGTGTGACGGCCGATGTGATCTGGCCTATGACAGCAGTCAAATATGTCAGTGCAATGAAGACTGCTTGACGAAAGGCGACTGTTGTGCAGATTTCAGTGACGTGTGCAGAGGTGGTACGTTATGCTGGTTGTTTAATTATTTTTATAGCGTGTCATGAGACCCACCTATAGCCTTTCATCAAGACTTTGAGGCTAAAAGACTCTCAGCAAGACGTCCAATTTGTAGGCCACGAGCTTCCGCATATTTTAGTGCTCGACATAATACATTTGCGTGATTCCGGCATGGACCATGACTTCAATCCTCCGTTTGTCGTAGTTCGGCATATAGATGGTACCTATCAATGACAGTGCATGCCGTCGAGTACGGAATAGAATAATCCAAAGGACTTACGTGTACGTAACTATGGTTGTTTGATTGATATAGTCAAATAACCATGTTACGCCTATAAAAAACAACTTAAGGAGCGATGATTGGGGGAACTCGGGATTTACCATTTGCAGATGAAAAAAAAAACAGCATTAGTGCTTCAAAATAGTTCTAAAATGTGAGTTAGGGATAGACACTGTGAAATTTTGAATCAGTAAAAACGATGTTTTAAGTATTGTTAAATATACAAAATGTGTACAATAGTTACAGTATGATAAAAATGCTCTCAGACTAAACCGTCTACAGTTTCGGTTAATTGAGAAAAATACAGATATCTCCTTATATTTTAGGCTTTATCAAGAAAAATTTTAATGATAGGATGTTTTGTGGTATAACAGACCTACACATATGCATTAAATGTCATATCTTAAAAAAAATAAAACCACTGTTCCCAAAGGTAAACAGGACCTTTAAGGGTGACAACATAAAAAAGAAACCCAAGACTATGTGCTAATTAAAATACAGATTAATACATTCTGTGACGGGCGTCTCTCTTTTCATTTCAGGCACCGGCCCTCAACCTATTAGCAATGAAGATATCGCAAATCTGGCTGAAATGCTCTGGGCGAATGATGTCAATCGACTCATCAATGCCACCGATTACGTCATTAACAAGCAGAGCAAAACTGATGAAAACAGTGACGTTGATATATCTCAAGACCGGTAAGTGAACATATCACTGAGGCTCTCTCCCTCTTTCTTATCCTATGCTGTCGATATACAAGTGTATAATGGGTATATATACGAGTGTATAATGGATATATATACGAGTGTATAATAGACTGATGGATATACAAATATAAACTGAATTATGTATCACATTAATATTACTAGTATAAACTAGAAATGTCGCTATGGCGACTGATGCCTCCGCCATAATGCATGATTCTCCCAATAGGTGTATAGTACAATGTCTTCACAATGTGTGATGACAGTTTCACATAATTTCTGGCAAAATATCGAAATGACAGGTTAGTCAGAAATATCTTGAATGTTCACTTTCCATGATCTGGGTTTGCTATAATTGTCTATTAAAGAGTGCAGGTACACATATTTGGGGAATTGAAAATTTTTACTTGACTTCTGACCGACCTTATTATAAGTCTATGCATTGAGTATAATTTCCGAGGTATGTAGAAGGAGTGTAATTACAGTACAAAATATATCTTTTTTTTTCATTTAAACCTGACCTTTGACCCTTAACCTTTGACCTTTGACCTTCTGGCAGGAAATTTCCAAGAGAATCTCCATCAAGTACATGTACATACAAAATGTATATTGAATTTTAAAACTAATAATGCAATCATTGCATAATCTAGTATATGAGGGAAATAGTAACATTTTGAGGAGTTGACCTTGACCTTTGACCCCCTGACATTGACCCATGACCCCTAAATTCCCTAGATAATCCCTGCCAGTCAGTACATGCATATGTACCAAGTTCCATGAAGATACATTGAACCACTTGCAAGAAAAGTGATATTGCATCATTTTCACCTAACCTTTGACCTTTTGACCTTTGACCTTATGACATGAAACTCTCTCTGGAGAATCTTTACGCAGTAGTACATGTCTACACTAAGTTTCAAGAAAATAACTGCGGGCACTGCATAGATATGGGGGAAATAGCAACATTTTTAGCATTTGACCTTGACCATTTGACCTTTGACCTCTTGCCAATGTCACTAAAATCTACTCAACTAATTGTCCCATCATACATCATCCTTGGACCAAGTTTGGTGAAAGCTGCTTCATCCAGTTTTGAGTTATCACGTAAACAGATACATTTTAGGATTTGACCTTGATCTTTGACCTTTGACCTCTGTCCGATTTCACTGAAAAACTAATCAAGTAATTGTCCTATCATACATCATCCTCCAACAAAGTTTGGCGAAATTTGCTTGATCCAGTCTTGAGTTATCGCGTAAACGGATGCAATTTCATGATTTGACCGTGACCTTTAACCTTTGACCTTCAGCCGATTTCACCCAAAATCTACTCAAATCATTGCCCCATCATACTTCATACTTGGACCAAGTTTGGTAAAATTCCAGTAAATATTACTCAAGTTATCGCGTAAACGAAAGCGGACGGACGTACGTACGGACGTACGTACGGACGTACGTACAGACGTACGTACGGACGGACGGACGGACGGACGGACAGACAACCCGAAAACATAATGCCTCCGGCACCACTTCGTGGCGGAGGCATAAAAATACTAGTTTGTGAAATGAGATGTGCAACGAGAAACTTTAACGAAATAATGTTTGTGATACACGTATCACTACTGAAAACGACAACTATATCGACCAATTCAGAGACTGACACTAAGATTTCACTGACCCCTTTTTTGTTCCTTGTTAGATTTTTCACGAGCCTTAACGAGTCGGCCTTGACTAGCCGTACATTCACTACATTTATCGCTTTGCTCGACAACTACATTGCGACCACGAGGCAAGAGGAGAGTTACACGCTCGAAGAGTTGGCGGAGATCGAGGACTTCTTAGATGCCGTCTTCGACTCTGACGTCATGAATATGACAACGCAGTTCCTTATCGATAAAGGTATGGAAGAAGGGACGTCGTGGTAATGTGGAAAAGGTACTCGACATCGACACTTCATTAGCATCTTGTTGATTATAAATAATAAAAAAGTTTATCGATTAATGGGACAGTTAACTTGCCATACGATGAGACTTAATGCGCACTAAATGAACAAAACGAACAAGGTACTTAAAAAAAAAATTGATACTCTTTTTAGCGATCACACAAGACATATACTGTGTCAATGTAAGCAGAATCCGCAACCGGCATGTCGTGATCATGAGAGCCTTCAGTAAACTCAGTGATACCAAGGAGGTACTAGGCGAGGCTCGCCTAGTACCTCCTTGATGATACAAGCAATCACATGTACACTGTATTGTGTTCGTCAACACTCGCTTTCACTTCACAACCTGCGTCATTAATTTCACCAATGATTAGGTGCAATGAAAGTTGAATACATGTATTGTGCAAAAACATATTGCATAATGATGGGGACATGCACTCGTGCACATTATACGACCAAACTGTGTGTTTACTATGATTTCAAGATTCAAGATTCAAATTTGTTTTCACTTCCAACAAATAAGCAAAGAAATTATATACATTGCATATGTACAGGATATTTGTAATACTTGCAGAATGTAATTTGACAAAGGACGTATGAAAATGAGAAGTAGATGAAAAAATGCAATTATATCTTTGTTAATATATACATAAAGCGTATAATACAAGTCAACTAAGGATGAGGATGGAAGTGGAGGCGTCCCACTAAGAAGCAGAGCTTGTACGATATGGGACCCTCAGAAAATACACAAGGCAGCAATATAAAACAAAATAAAACGAACCGGTGTCAACTGACATCAAGATGATTGGGAAGGGGAAAAGAAAAAAAAAGGGGGAAAAAAAGAGAAAAAGGGGAAAAAGGGGGGGGGGGGAACTACAGCACATGCCATCGTGGATGCAAGCAATCTGGATTCCATAATATGAAATAAGTGATAACGAAATACAACCTGGATTGAATATAATTTTATACATAATTATGTTGGTAAGAATGCAGGAGAAAGAGAGAATAGACACATCGATATATGCAGAACACTGACAGGAACATAATTATAAGGGGGACTTATGTAAAAAAGAATGATGACTTGACTGAGATGATAAAACGAAACTAACTCAGTTGGATGTTGTAAGACTTCAATAAAAATAATTTTGATTTATTCTTGAAGGATTTCAGAGATTGAGCTGTTGTAATATTGTAGTGAAGTGAATTCCAATACTTTGGCCCATCGTAGATGAATGTGTTTTGAGCCAACAAAGTTCTCAGAAATGGCAAATGGAAATCATTTGATCGCCTAGTTGGATAATTGTGAACGGATTGATTTCTTTGAAACATTGTTTCGAATATATTTGGAAGATTATTTTTCTTATAATTATACATAAATTGTCCTAAATTAAACAAATACAAATAATTGATTTTCAATATTTTATGCTTATAGAATAGTGGGTCAGTATGGGACAAAAATGCAGTATGACATATGATACGGAGTGATTTCTTTTGCAATAAAAGTAATTTATCTAAAAATGTTTTATATGTATTTCCCCACGCAAGAATGCCGTAATTTAAATATGGCAATATTAAGGATGAACATAATACAAGCAGGGACGACAAAGGAAAACAAAACTTAAGCTTATTAATTATACCAATATTACTTGAAATGATTTTACATATATTTTCAATATGAAATTTCCATGAAAGCTTATTGTCAACTGTTATTCCAAGAAATTTCACATGGGAAACCTTTTCGAGTGAAGTACCATCTAAAACAATGGAACTGCCATTCACGTTTTTTATTTGCTCGTAGACATTTTGATAATCAAGGAACGCATTTATCATATTTGCCTATATTGATATATGGCATGAATAATCATAATACGCTGAAGACATTTCTGTTGTGCTTAAAAATATCATGATGTGCACTTAGGATCTATTGAAGCTTTTATAAAAGGAAGCAGAGGCACTACAATGATTTCATGACTGTGATAATTATCAGAATACTCGTACAATCACAATGTGCAGAAATTACATTGGCCACGACCACAATAAAAGAGTAAAAACAGTGATCGCGAGAGAGAATGATAAAATCTAATACTCCTGCATTATGAAATAAGGTGCCTGTAGTGTTATCGTCATTGTCATTAAAGTCGCTATCATCGAACCGGCTATAATCATCTTTATGATCAGTAGTGATTATAATCTCTTTATATGTCAGGGGCTTTAGGCAGTGTGTGCCAACCTCATGGGGTTTACTGTGCCAGTTGGCACGTCGAGTATCAAAATCCCATGGCCCGAATTCACGAAGGTGGTACAATGGAAACCATGGTTTAAACCATAGACAATTTGTATGGAGCGCCAAATGTCGCATGATTTCGTTACGAAATTAGTTATTTTGTCGACGAAATAGGCCACGCGACACTTGGCGCTCCATAAAAATTGTCCACATTTCAAAGCATGTTACGACCTTCGTGAATTCGGGCCATAAAGGCTATTAAAATATAGCGATCATAATGGCCATCATTGTTATAATCATCATAATCATCATTATTGTCGGGTTTTTTTTTTGTTCTTTGTTTTTACCGCTAAATGATGTTACCATTGCTGCTGCAATTAATCTATAGCGTGCTCTTAATTATGAATTATATAACCCATAGGCTGGCACGACGATGAGGCGGGTTTCCGCGACTTCGTCAAGGAAGTGTGGTTTGGGAATTACAGTCGGCAGGAGAGCGACCCGTTCTTTGATTCGTCAGGTTTCGAGCACGTCTTTGTTGGCGAGACTCGTAGTGACGTCACGGGATTCCACAACTGGCTCCAGTTCTACTTCCAAGAGAAGGCTGGCGCCCTCAACTACTATGGTTATGTTAACGAAGTTGAGGTAGGTTCTTTGTTCGTTGTGAAGTCCGGCCACCATTTGGCGATACTATTTCTGATCCTCGAACAGACAAATGATTAAGAAAAAAAAAACCAACAACAACACATACTGTACACACAGAGAAAAAAACAAACAAACAATAAACTTGTCATTATGAAAGGAAACCAGAAGCCAAAAGTACACGTGGATTGAGTGAAAGCAGCAATATTAGCAGAACACATCAATTAACATTTAAAGGAGATGGCTAGTAACTGATCAGTGAGAATCAGTGGGAATGCTGGGTTATGATTGTTCCAATCCTTGTGGGATTCATTTAAGAGTACATTGTATATCTATTGTGTGGAAATCATTTGCTTCAGAATGGTCTCATATTCAAGTAATGTGCAGTTTAATGTTTCCAGGTTATAGCATGCCTGTACAGTGTCGGGGCGATGGTTAACGATCGCCCCGTCACTGTACAGGCATGTTAACCTGGAAACATTAAACTACACATTACTTGAATACAAGACCATTCTGAAGCAAATAACTTTCACACAACAATATTATAATGTACTCTTTAATGAATCCCACAATCATCCCCCAGCATTCCCACTGATTCCCACTAATCAGTAACTAGCCATCCCCTTTAAAGAAAATCGGACGATCCGTTTGAAAGTTGTGAATTTCAAGTTTTGGTGCCGTCATCACTGGAAAAGAAACAGTACTTCAGTTCCTGACGTCATTAAGGACAGCAACACACAAAGAAGAAAATATGAGGAGAATTCCACAAAATTATATTTTTCATGTAAAGTACGTTATTCCATCGCCTTGGTAGTGACATACGTTTGGGATAATATGATTTATTTGCTTTATGAAAGAAGTAAGTCAGGTACTCTTAATGCTAGAAAAGTGAAAATATGTTAAATCTTACAACGGAGAGTGTCACTTTGATATGTGAATACACGTAGTAGAAGAACGGAGAATATCGATTTATTGACATGTGCACATTTTTCTGAACTTGTTTGTTTGTATTTAACCCAATGCAGCCTGACCAAATCGCCACAAAGTTTAACTGGAATGGTGTCATGAAGGACTACGGCTCCATTATCGTGGGAGCTAGCCCCGAGTTCGAGCTCGCCATGTTCAGTTTGTGCTTCCGGGTCAAGCCGGGCGCGCAGTGTCCCTTCACTCTCGACGGCATGCCGACGCGGATACAGACCTACGTCATTCGCGACAAGTACATCGGAAGTGCCTATTTCATAGTTTAGAACCAGGGACATGATTTTGGTCATCTGAGCCTAGCTTTATACCGCCTTCCTCTTTCGACGTTTTGAAACGATTATCATTCCAGACTGTCATCTCGCAGTGGAAATAAGCAATGATTATCTTGATGTTATATGTTTCGAGGTTTGTTTGCCTTTTTAGTGCGACATAAACATTTATGCAATTATGAATGGACAGACAAAACTGAATAAACAAATCTTTGAATGCGGATATAAGTTATAGATGTGCATTTCATTGTTTTTCAATCGATGTGACTAAAGTCTTACACTACTTAGGGCAGAGTTGTTGTTTTTTTTTCTTCATAACTGTGCATGTCACAGCTGTTAGATGCTCAAATCGGATGTATTAAGCAGCCCAAATAAAAGACCAGAAAATGGTTGTAAAACAAATCGTGGGACAATGTCGTTCTGGTGACAATATTACCAACGACACAGTGTAAATACAAATTCAGGAAAGATATAATTTCGATGAAGAGATTAGGTAACTCTACTCACTCTTATGACCGGTTCTAAAATTTATAAAGATTAAAATGTTTGGTGACATAGTATGCGTTTTGCCAGGTCTTTACCTATAAGATAAACAAGAATGAAACAAAAGCAAAGATAAGATGTTATGCAAATAGTACAACTTCCAGGTAAAAACCGTCTGAGATGTGAGCTAGTCTGTAGGAAACAGAACTTCACAAAATGATAATACCCTGTAAGACATTATGTCACAATTATATAAATAAAAACATAACTTATACATGGATGCTCTATTAAAAAGAGGAAAAAACTTACAATTTTGATACACCAGTATACCAAAGCGTGTTGTTTGCATTTTTACTGTAGTGAAAACTTATTCCCCAAACTCATGATTTATTCATAATGAAATCTTGTGTCGAGTTTTTATTGCAACTGATTGACAAATTGTCCTTTATCGACGTAAATAAGCGTTAATTATTCAGGATTTTTGGTAGTATCCATGATAGAAAATCATGGGCATTCAGCATGGTCGTACTCAGGTTAGATACGATGCCTGTCTAGTAATCGTTGGTTCGAGTCCGACCAGATATGTCTATGATTTTTCGATGAAAGGCAATTTGTGAAACAGTTGCGATAAACTCACAACATATTTATGTCAAAGAGAGACAAAAGGAACATAGTGACTCGGATTGCACACTAATAACATCATTCATATTCTTTGGTCTTTCCCCTCCCTTCTTCTTGCTTCTTCACCATCTCCTCCATCTCCTCCTCGATCCTCCTCCTCTTTTTCTCCTCATCCTTCTCCTCCTCCACCTCCTCCTCTTCCTCCTCCTCTTTCTCCTCCTCCTCCTCTTTCTCCTCCTCCTCTTTCTCCTCCTCCTCTTTCTCCTCTTTCTCCTCCTCCTCCTTCTCCTCCTCCTTTTCTTCCACCTCCTCCTCCTCTTTCTCTTCCTCCACCTTCTTCTGCTCCTCCTCCTCCTCATCCTTCTCCTCCTCCACCTTCTTCTGCTGCTCCTCCTCCTTCTCCTCTTCCTCTTCTTCTTCCTCCTCCTCCTCCTCACCCTCCTCTTCCTCCTCATCCTCCTCCTTTTTCTCCTCATCTTTCTCCTTCTCCACCTCCTCCTCCTCTTCCTCCTACTCCTCCTCTTTCTCCTCCTCCTCATCCTTCTCCACCACCTCCTCCTCCTCCTTTTTCTCCTCCTTCTCCTCCTCCTCCTCCTTCTCCTCTTCCTCTTCTTCCTCCTCTTCCTCATCCTCACCCTCCTCCTCCTCCTCCTCCTCCACCTCCTCCTCCTCCTTCTGCTCCTCCACGCTCATTTCAGCAGGTCTACCGAGTTAAATACACAAATATGCAAGCTCATGTTACTAAATTAAATCAACACACAATTTTGTAAACATATTTCCATTCTACAAGTACATCATTTCTTATTTCCATTCCACATGTACATCATTTCTTCTTCTTCTTCTTCTTCTTCTTTCTTCTTCTTCCATCTTTCTCCTCTTTTCCATCGCCACCTTCTCTTCCCTTATTTGGAGGTAAGCTTCCCGATTTTGATACTCACGAATACGCGGGCTCTGGTGCTGACTCTTTGTAGACAGCAGCTAGCACAGAGCATCGTGTCATGACCTGCTCGTTGTTATTTTTTTTTCTGTTGGACATGATGGAAGAACTTCGATATCTGATAAGCCATGCGGAGTGACTATGACACTAATTACAGCTTCAATTCTACCTTTCCATCTTCGATTCCACATTAATTCATAATATCAGGAAGAGGACTGTATGAAATATATACAAAAAGTGTAAAAATTGGCCTCTTAATTTAACAAACGTCGCTCCCTGTTTTAGCATAACAAAATTAGATAGGTACATCTTGACAGCTCAACCAGGATTTAGGAATTTCTGTAAAGGGGACACTGCTGCCGTTACTAAATGGTTTTTTACATTGCTTTTTCGGTATAAGGAAAAGAAACAAATAGCATGTCTCTAAAAAAGTGTATGCGTGTGTGTGGGGGGGGGGGGGAGGACGTGATTACTTTTTTGAGCTTTACATAGAATTCACACACTTTGACAATAAAACAACGAAAAACAAAAACAAACCGCCAGTATTTTCAGAAATATCGAGGAGTTTAGTCTCCACCGCACCAACTCAGTACCTTAAAAGTAATCTTAAAGGGAGTGAAACCAAAAAAATCAGTGTATTAATTAAATGCGGCAATATTAGAATAAAAAATTAATGAATTAAGTTAGAAAAAAAAAGAGACAAACCTTTCAAAGTTTGTGACGTCATGGACAACGATAAAAGGAAAACAATAAAAATTCTACAAAAATTGCATTTATTCATGGAAAGAATAACATTCCTGCCTCCCGATACTAACTTAATCATATATATAAAGGATAATGTAATTCCCCTGTTTTCTTAACAAAGAACAGTCATTTTTTTTTTTTATGCTAAAGAAGTGAAAATAATATGTTGAACCCTCTATATATATTTTCTTTAAAATCGTTGTCCATTAGTGACATTACAAAATAATGGTATTCTCATTCAGCAACGGCGGCTTCTAAAACTCACATATTTAGGTTATCAATCATAGCTGATATTATACAGACAAACATGGTCCTTATCTCTCAATGATTTGTTTCTTTGGAGACACTGGAATTCACATTATTCATTTTATTTGTATAGAATGTAGGCCTACTACGATCCATTTTAAGAATGCCTGTGATATTATCACCTACTGGGATCAAGTTCGGTCATTTATTGTCAAAAATTAATTTTGCCGATTCGTAGGGGATGCTACCTTTGAGCGTGCCGACGGCAATCTTAAGTTGGAATTTATGTAAGCACCCCTAGTTAAATCACGCCCCTCATCACTTGAAGTGGGTGTCACCGGAGGAGGCCTTGGTATTCCTCGGTTCCCATGGTTACCAGAAGGAGCCTGTGGGTTGGATGTAAAGGGGGTTTGGTAAGCGTATGTATACTCAGGATATGGCGTCGGTTCGGATAGTTGCGGCCTCCTTGCTACCTGGTCAAGCGGCAAGTACCGGCGGCCTACTTGCCTACCAGGGACGTAAGATCGGCGGTCATTAGGGTAGTTGAAGGTTCCGGCAATATTTCCAGATATTCAAGAGAGGGAACCAAATAGGAGTCGTCGAGAACACCGTGGCCAGCTTGAGGCGATTCGACCGTGGGACTGCTACCTGGTGTGACGCTGCCGCCGTCCTCATCAACAATGGTGTAGTAGGACGGGTCTTGAGATGATTCTCCGGGAATCGACGGATGACAGTTAGTGGCATTCCCTGCACCTGGTCTCTGACAGAAAGCTGTATGAGCTTCTGATGGATGGCGGGTGTCTTGCTGAGTAGCTTCTCCCGCCGGTTTACTTGGGACTGGCGGCAAGCGACGTTCGTATTGATGAGGGTCACCAGGTCCGTGCCCAGCGGGCATCGCAACGACGTTCATTTCTTGGACGTCTCCTGAGCTGGTTTGCGTGATGCCGACGGGATTCTGTCTGGCGATCAGCTGCGGGCGAGATGGACCGGAAGGGAGACTGACTACCTGCGGCACAAGCATCATTTGCCCGCCATGTTGGGTAACCATACCTGTACCGTGTTGACCGGACTGTGAAGGAGCGTTGTTGTAAGTCACGACCGGATCCGGACCACCCCCAGGCCTGTGCGTGTCTGGTGATTTTCTCATCGCGGCGCTGTTGTGATGCAAGATAGCAACGAGGACAAAAACGTACAGAGTATAGAGAACACACGGCCTTGACTTCAAGTACTAGTATTCATCCTAGATAATTAAACATTGCGATGGCCCTAGTTTTCAACCATAACAATCGCATGGTCATCTACTCAAAGTGTGGTCACACTATAGAAGCTGCCCTGAATGTATAAAACCATCATCATCTCCTTTGCTGTTGTTACGATCATCACCATGTCACCACCCACTTTCGTATCAATTATATCATCATCCATGTAAGTAGTTGTAAAAAGTGGAGCCGTCATAGTATCACAACATGCTTTGGACGCACGTTATTTATATTTTCAAAAAAAAAAAAAGACTTTCCTTTCTGTCGAGTCTCACTTCCTTGTGTGAAAATAATATAATTTGTACCAACGAGTAGACCAGGACTGAATCATGTGCAAGACTCGTTCAAGACAATATGAATACGTTCCATACTAACACTGCCGTATTCTTGTTTTGTAGACAGACATTTTAGCCTTAAGGTGATATGTATTACATTTAGAGTTAAGTTTTATTGCATCTCGGGTCGATATCATGTTCAGCGTAAAAATGTATTACACTTATAGTCGATATTACGTCCAGAGTTGATATTACATTTAGTGTTAAAAGCATAACATTTAGGGTCAATATTACATTAAGGGATAATAAGTATCGCATTTAAGGTCGATATTACGTTTAGGGTTATTTCATAAGTATTTCATGTGGAGTCGATATCACATTTATGGTTCAAATGTTTTACATTATAGGGTTGTCTCCGGATATGTACATTTAGGGTTACTAATTTGACTTAAGATATTACATCGAGAGTTGTCATACATTTAGGGCTTGATATTGATTAAGGAGTTCACATTAAATTTTAGACTTGTCATAACATTCAAGATTGATTCATTAAGGTGTGATGGGGATGGGGGTATGTATCCAGTGCTACATTCACCACTAGCAAATTACTTCTCCTAAGACTACTACAGGTACCACTATACACTCCAAAAAGTCGGGTGTGAAGTATGAAACACTGAGCTGGTGTTAAATTTCCGGTGCTCATTTTCGCATTTAAATCAACATCTCCGGGTGTCACTTCAAAATATAGAACTTTCCAGGTAATTAGTTATTGTTCTTCTTGTTGATTTTGAACTTCAACAAGATGAAAAGAACTTTCCGATAAAGTACTTGATTTTTTTTTAAAGTTGTAAACACATTGACACCATCACAGTAACACCAGTTGCTGTGGTTTCTTATTGACCCTATGAGAGGATGTCATACATTGACATTAACTCCAGTAGTATCAAATCAACACCACGTAGTGTCATTGTTGAACATCGGCGCAGTGTCAAAAATATCACCAGCTACAATGTCAAATTAACACCACGAAGTGCCAGGTAAACACTTTTCAACACTATCACAATATAATTTCTACACCTGTCGGTGTGGTCCTCTATTGGCACTTGATCAGTGTTAGATTTAACACCCATGGTGTATACACTACGAATACGCAAACGGTGAACATAATATACACGGAATACGCCTTACCGGCATGATGCCAGGACCATTGCCAACACGACTAGTCCAGCTCCACACCCCATCAGCACGAAAGGCGCAATCACTGTTAAAACCATCATCGACATAACTTACATCAGTATTGATGACACCTTATTCATGACGTCATGTCATTGTCATACAAACATATGGAATACTGGCAGAGTCAAACCTGCCATAGCTACCACCTGTCTATAGCGGCCACCTGCTGCAAATGGCCACTAGACTCACTACCCCCCCCCTCGAAAAGCCATGTTAGCGGCCACCTGTCTACAACAGCTACTTTTTCCTTCTCCCTTGGGTGACCGCTATAGACACGTTTGACTGCAGTGCTTTTGTGATCTACAAAACCGAGTATGCCAATCTTTATACAATGATTGGTTTCAATGCAAGAAGTATTCTTTAGACATTATTATAATCCTATTACACTAATACCGACTTGGCCTTAGTACATTGGATGAGGTGTGTGCGTTTCTCGGTCTTTTTTTTTTTGAGGGGGGAGTGGTGCTAAGATTTCATTCACATCATCGTTTATTATACTTAACAGGAGATATGTTTCTGTATATTTATTTCTTATACTTGAATATTTGTACTAGGTCTTACCAAACATATTTCCCACTTTTGATACTTTATAGTTCGAAAACCATTTATCAGATAACACTGTCATTGATATGAGTAATAGCTGATAAGTGTTTGTTAGAGGTGATAATACTTATGAATAGGAAAGCAGGAATCAGTTTCATTAAATCCGTGATTAATTGTAAAATTAAGTTCCAGATTTTGGTCAAATTTGAACCCTCTGTACAAATTTGAACTTTACACAGGAACCAACGATGTAGACGTGAGTGTGTGCTTACAATGACCCTGAACAATAGATATGAATACCATGAATACCAACTTTTTAGAGTTCTGCTGACTGGGCTTCTGGTCTCTTGCTCCAAGGCAAATGAATGCTTTATTAATTGATTCATGATGGATTGCCCTGGCCACTGCTATAAATCATGGTAAAGGGTAAAATGCATGCACATTAAAGAGTGAGTAGGGCCTACATGCTTTCATGTTCTTGCATACACTATACATTTCAGGATGAATAAAGACTAGCTGTAATACTGGAATTTCTCATGAATATGTAATAGAGCATTCAAACCCTGGCCATTGTTCAGGACCATTGTCTGGGTGTTAACCACACACTCCCAAACACCAATTGACCCGTGTGCAGAATTAAAATTTTGTACAGAGGGTTGAAAAATAGAGGAAAATCTAAACTCTAATTTAGAAATAAATCTTGAATTTAATGAAACTGAATTATGCTTTCATTTTCAAATTACCTCCAACAAAATTGTACACTATTCAGCTATTGCTCATATCAATGTCAGTGTTGTCTGATAGTTTTTGAACTATTGAGGATCAAAAGTGGCAAATGTTTTTGATAACACCTAGTATACATTTATTCGTCTGAACTTTCAAGTGGCATGTTCAAGTGTAATTCGAAAGAGATGTGTTTCGTACATTTGTTTTTGTACATTTGAACTTTCAAGTGGAATGTATAGTAGTTCACGTCAAAAATAAAATTTAGTAAAAGATTAGATTTGTATGACAGGAAACGTTCCTTAACTCTCCCTTTTTTAATTTCGAAACTTCAATTACTATTTCTGTTTTTCTATGAGAAAGACAATGCAGAAATCTTTAATGAAACTTAGATGAAAACAAACAAGATGTCTTCAGTCTTGCAAAGATTGTTGTCCAGAATATGGGTTAACTCAGAAAGTTTGGAGCTGTAGGAGTCCTTCTTATGCTCTAGATATAAATCTCCGTCTAATTATATTAATTGATCTATTGTTGCTTTTGAGCACAGCAAGTGGTTTATGCATGACGACACTGCCGTGTGTCTGCGTCGAAGCTCTTCCAGCATGATATATTTGTTTGATTTTATTTATTTCCGCATTCAATCAAATACAAATTGAATAGAAATTTCGAGACTCAAAAATCAAGAATAAGAAGTACAGTGAATTCAAGTGATAACTTAACATTACACAAATAGATAAATACAAGCAATAGTATTGTGCAGTAAACACATACGAAACATGTAAATAAGATACATAGTATTTTTTCAGTAGATAGGCAGAGATGAATTGAATGCACAAGACCACCAGCGTGAACGATTTAGTTTGAAATGGATGTTGCCTCATCCATCTATTTCAATGTTTGCTTGTTTAAAACATACACACACACACACACACACACTTCATCATGTCATTTGTCTTATTCTTTTTTTCCTTATGTTTGATTTTTGAGCTGGGTTGGGATCTTTCCCACTTGGAGTTTTGATGATGAATATAAACATGTATTTGAATTAATTGCGACATATATAGTGCTTTTATGAGATTAATCGTATTTCGCGGTGATATACTAAACTTATTTCACAGCTAACACATTGACTTATTAACTTTGTGCAGTGACTCCAAATGACTACTATATCAGTAAAATTTTAGGGAAATTATTTCTTTTTCTTTTTTTTAATTTCGAGCTTTTGATACTTTGTCATACATATAAGAGGTGATAGAAGCCGATCACTCTACATGTAACGGAACACTGTTTTTTTATTGATACTTACATGGCCGCTGCTGCTTTGACGCAGAAGGTCCCACAGTGGGAGCTAGAGTGAGCCTTAATGTACGCGCCCTCGACGAACCTGAAAAGAATAATCTTTCTGAGTCTGCTTATAAGATTAGAAAAAAATGACGAATGAAAGCGCTAGACTTCGAGATAGTTTGACAGCAATGGAAAATAATATACTGCCGTCGCATGAACATACAGTTACACTATTCTACGGAATAAAGGAAACTCGGAACGAAGATGTTGTATGATAGTCACATGTTGTCAGCACTCATAACAAATTACTATTATAATTCACATGTTTCTGCTAAATATGTTTAAGCTATTAGCATGTGAAAATGTATTTAATTTCTTTTTACAAATGAATAATCAGTGTTTTCGTTATCCATTTTTATTAGCTTTCTCGTCATTTTTCTTACCTATTTTTTTTGGACATTTTCTTTCTGAATGTACTGTTTTTTATATGAACATTATGGCATATCGCTGTATATAGGTACGCGCAAGGTCATTGGAGAGCTTCTTTTCAAATCAAAGACATTATTAAATTGCAGATGAAAAAAAACCCAGCGTTATATGCATCAAAGTAACTCTAAAATGTGAGTTAGGGATAGAAACGACCAATGTAATAATGTTAATAAGTATAATCAACGTTAAATATTGTTAAATATACAAAATGTGTATGAACAATAGCTATAATAAAATTGTTTCCAGAATAAACCGCCTACAGTACTGTTATGGTTTATTGAAAAATAATAGTGATACAGTACTCTCCGCATAATCGGGTAGGCTCGGGCAGAGCGTTTCTTACCCGATTAAGCGGAGTACCCGATTAACAGAAGAACACATATTATTCATAATTGACACACACAATGTGTATGTACATGCATTGTACACTGCACCAAACACCTTCACTGTATGCTTAACACGCGTGCTTGCACGGCACATTATACATACCTTACACTTGCTCAGTCACGAGCAATAATTTACACTCTTTTTATGAATATATGATAATAATATGTCTTCAGAAAACTTTGCTGTTTGACTCTAGACTCCTCGCTAACACGCAGGCGTTTTCCGAAATGAACACGTCTGCACTATAGTCACGTAGAACGTCGGGTTACTTTTCGAGAAGTGACTGGGGAAAAGCAAAATTATGGAGGTGGTGCATGACCTGATTTTTGTTGCAAACTTCTCGTATTGTGAATGTTTTTGCGGAGCAAGGGAGGAGCGCAAGTGTGTTTAACTCCCGTCTGTCTATTCAATTGTGAGTGCCAGCTACGTGTGCAATGTTCGTTTACGTGTGGCAAGTTGGTACTGGTACATGTGTTTTCATGTAAAATCACTCCCCAAATGATCGGTCTTCTTTGCAAATTAAGCAGAGAATGCGATTAGCCGAGGAAAATTAGACATTAATGACTTCTTAAAGTGTTATATCTGCGATAAGATGTGGGTAGAAATTAGACTATAAGAAATTATTTACCCATTTATGCGGAGAGGCAACCCGATTATCAGGTAATTTTCATGTGCATTGGAACTGATTTTTACATTACTACCCAATTAAGCGGAGTACCCGTTTAAGCGATACCCGATTACACGGAGAGTACTGTATCTCCTTTTAATATATTCTAGGCTTTATTGCGAATTTTTTATATGTTAAGATGTTTTGTGATACATCTGACTTACACACATGCATCAAATGTGATAACTCGAAGATTTTATAAATCACTGCTCCCAGTGGTAGATAATACCTTTACATTGGGCTTCCCTACTTTTTAAATGAGACATTGAATAGATTATTGAACAATTATAATTGCTCCAGTTTTTATGACAATGAATTCGTGCGAACCAAACATTGCCGAATGGGAAAGTTGCGAGAGGATAACCAAAAACAAACTTACACAGATGATCAAGACCAATATTGGAAGAAAACATGTTAAACTTCCATCATAAGTCCATTATTTCTCTTATTTTGCGTGTGATTTATGTTGTCACTTTTCTCTATCATGCTGTTTGTCTCTAACTTTACTCTGCGTATCAGAGTCAACTGGAATATTATGTGGAGTTCCACTGAAAAAGCTAGCTACTGATATTGTTATGGACAATGCACTGCAAAAAGTCCGGTGTTAAATATAGTGAACACCGAGCTGGTGTTAAATTTTCGGTGGTCATTTATGGTGTTAAATTAACACCTCCGGGTGTCATTTCCAAATTTTAAACTGTTTTTTGAAGAGTTTCTTAGTAACTGCACTTCTTGTTGATTTTTAATTAAAACAAGACGATCATGAATTTTACATTAAAATACTAGATTTTTGAAAAAATATGAAAATAATTTTACACCAAAGTAACACCAGCTGGTGTGGTCTCTTATTGAAGCTGGACGGGTGTTAAACCATTGATATTAACACCAACAAATATCAAATCAACACCATGTGGTGTCATTTTTTAATTAACACCAGTACAGTGTCAAAATAACACCAGGTACAGTGTCAAATTAACACCACGAAGTGTCAGGTGAACACTTTTCAACACTATCACAGTGCATCTTCTACACCTGTGGGTGTGGTCCTCTATTGAAGTTTGATCGGTGTTAGATTTAACACCCATGGTGTTAAATCTAACACCGATGTTTTTACAGTGTGCATAAAATATATAAACTTGCCAATTCCTTTATAAGTGGACTTTAGTGCAAAAAAAAATCAAACTATAACAGAATTGTAACAAGAGTTTATCTAAACAATCGAAAAGAAAACGAAATTGAATCAGAAAATATTTCGTCTGGATTAACGTTGATTAATCGCCTCTTACCTTCAGCTGTCTGTCCCTCACACAAAGCCCCAGCTATCATCAGTATCAATACCACGAATACCGATCGAACAAGTACCAGCTTCATATTATTGTTATTAAGGATACTCAAAGAACTGAAATACATCCTCAGCAATTACTGTGAATTCCGCGATGAAAATGCATGCATTTAGCTCTCACACTTATAACGTTCAGAATACCAACAGTCTCTGACAAGAGTTACTTTGTCTCGTCTAGCGTGATTAACTTCTCTCTTAATTGACGTTAATAACCGCCCTTCAGAGTTCTGCGGTGGAGCATACATAATTACAATACTGACGTAGACAGCAACACGCAACGCCCTTTCGCGAGCCGTTGCGTTTCGCTCCCGCAAAGTTCACTATGCCTCTCGCACCGACCCACTCAAAGATTTCACTGTCACGTTGTGCACAAGATCTAGCGATAACAATGACAGAGTTAAGAGATTCCAGAATTTCGTCGACGTCTCCCCCTTCTCCTTCTGGAGTTCAGCATTGTTCAGGTGAAACCGAAACATTTACCACAATTTGCATAGCTACTGTAATAACCACAGAGGCGGTTACTTATATACAAGCCTGGGGTTTTATTGCTTTTCAAATTTATAATCAAAGTATATTCTTGTCATCCCATCTTTGTGAAACAAACTCCCGACAACATCGACGGGGTTAAGAGAGTCTCAAGTATCTTCGATGCCCCTCCCCCTCCCCCACTTTCTCTTTTTTCCTTTGGGAGTTCTGCATTTTGTACAGTTGTAACAGAAACACGTAACCCACTTTTATTATGATAACAAACTCATCTTCTTACACGCTCGCAGTTGTTAATATCAAAGTGTCTTTTGATCTCCCTGTATCTTTAATATATGCAGTCATTACAACCAGGCTGTGTCTATCTATATACAGCAGCGTGACTATCACAGACGGTATTCGTGAGATGATCACACATCACATTTTTGGTGATCAAAAAAGAAACCTACCTTGCCTTTAATCAATTCAAGCCACTTAAAGGCATTATTTACCATTTCCAGATGAAACAAAACCCAGCTTTAGTGCTTCGAAATAGTTCTAGAATGTGAGTTAGGGATAGAAGCAACCAATGTAAAAATGTTAATCAGTATAATCAATGTTAAGTATTGTTAGATATACAAAATGTGAACAATAGTTATAGTAATATTGTTTCTGGAATAAACCGTCTCCAGTGTTATGGTTTATAGTGATGTCCTAATATCTTAGGCTTTACTGGGACATTCTTATATGCAGGATATTTTGTGATAAAACTAACTTACACATATTAATGTTATGCATCAAATGTGACAACCCAAACATCTTTTAAATCACTGCTCCCAATGGTAAACAACGCCTTTAAGGTCAGGAAAAATTACATCTTTGCTTTCATCCACAATAATTGTTTATAGGCAGTGAGAAAAAAGGCATGAGTTTACTCAAAGCGGTATCAACCTTACAACGTTTCAAGGTTGTTCTCTCTCTCTCTCTCTCTCTCTCTCTCTCTGTGTGTGTGTGTGTGTGTGTGTGTGTGTGTGTGTGTGTGTTTGACGTACAATTAGAACAGTGGACAGACAAAAATCCTATAAGTTATAGACGTGCATTTCATTGTTGCTCAGTCGATATGATTAAAACCTTCTACTGTTCAGGCCAAAGTCTATATTCTGCAGAAGTTACAGGGCGTAAGCAGCCCGAAAACAATGGGACAGAAAATGGCTATAAAACGAATAATTCAAATATTGTGGTTTGCAGCATAGATAGATCATGTAGATCATGTTAATCTTGGTGACTTTTTACCAACTATGATATTGAAAGATTTGAATTGTACAGATCTTAAACCCATAGGATAAACAAGACTGACAGGACTGAAATCAAAACAAAGATGTGGTACTACAAAAAGTCATTTCTAGGCAAAGCAGTCTAAGATGTGAATGTCCACATTCTGTAAAGGAAACAGATCTTCACAAATTAATAGTCCGGTACACGCTGTAAAATAATACCTAATGATTGTAAACAAAATCATAAGTTACATGAATGCACTGTGAAAGAAGAAAAAGGAATGCAATTTTGATATAGCAATATACAGTGAATTGTTTGCATTTTTACTCTCACGAGAGTTTCTGGGCATATGCAGGACCATTACAGAAAGGCAATTTAGGAACGTAGGGAGACTTCACGCTGAAAATATCACTTATATTCTTCGGTCAACTTTCTTTTTCAATTAACCTCTAACCATCTTTCTCAATCACCTCCTCCTCCTCCTCCTCCACCTCCCCCAAGCCAGCCAGTCTCCAGACGTAAATACACTGATATGAGGACTGCAAGCTGACGCTGTACAATCAACAAATGCCAATCTTTGATTATCTTTTCATTCTACATCACCTCTTCTTCTTCTTCTTCTTCTTCTTCTCCTTCTTCTTCTTCTTCTTCTTCTTCTTCTTCTTCTTGTTTCCTTCTCCATCTCTTCTTCACATTGTCACCTCTCGGACCCTCCTTGTGAGAAAAGCTTCCTGACTGAATGCCTGATGTCAATACTCACGAATTAATTCAGTTCAGAGTCAGCTCAGTTCGGTCTATTTTATTTCAATCAAGCAAGAAGTGGAACAATTAAAGTATGATATAATATAAAGCATGCACAAAACAATCACATAGTTGAACTTGTTTCAATCAAGGAAAACAGAAATACAAAATGATAAGTGAATCGTATTGTATAAAATAAGACATGATATAAGTAGTACAATTAAGAATACCTAGACATGCTTTGAAAGATAACGATAAAGTACATAAAAAGAGTGGTACACTAAAAAGCTAAGCTTGTAATACATGGACTACTCTAAACATGATGAATAAGTATACATCATTTTTACTCAAACCGTAGGTCTAATTATTTTAAAGTGCAGCAAATATGATTTCAGGCAAATCTAGCAATGTCCAACTTTCAACCACTACTCAATAAGCAAGTCTTACTCTGTGTAGACAGCGGCACAGAACATCTTGTCATGATTTGCTTGATTTTTGTTCATTTTTTTTCAATTCAAAGTTTATTTCATTTTTCGACAAAACATATAAGTTACACTTCTCTTGACAACAGAGAATAAGGTAAACAGAACATTATGTATCAAAAATAATGTACAACAATGGTATTGAGAACCTTATAGTAATTATACATTGTAGTAAAAAAGAAACAGAAGTGATCGAAATGAAGTACATGTATAACTTTGCTTAAAGTGCGAAAAATGGAGAGACCCACTAAAAAGACAGAGCTTGTAGAATGTGGGCCCCTCTGGAATAATAACATCAATGGGAAGATTAATTGAAGCATCATAAATCCAAAGGAAAAAAGAAAAAAGAAGAGGAAGAAGTCTGGAAGCCCACTGAGAATTAGATTCACAGATAAATACACTTACTCTTATAGTCGTGAACAACATAGGACAAGACTAGACAACAAAACAACTGCTGGAGAAAAGGCTGTACGGGACAAAACGGGATGGACAAGACTAACAGACGCGAACAAACTATATAGAACAAGACTAGACAACAAAACAACTAATGAAGAAAAGGCTGTACGGGACAAAACGGAATGGACAAGACTAACAAACAGAAGACAAAATAGCAAACAAAGATGCACAACAGAGACAGCGATCTTCGACAGAAGCGTGTCAAGAAAAACAGATGATAGTTGTGTTCCATTGGACATGTTAGACGAACTCCGATATCAGATCAGCCCTGCAGAGATAACACTAAATTACAATTTTATTTCTATCTTCCCAGCCTTTTCATTTGACAATGATCCATAATATACGAGGAGTTTATTTGCAAAAGGGGCTAGATCCACTTTATCACTTTAGAGAAAAACTGGATCGTTTGTGAGAATTTGTACACAAGTGTATGGAAAATCTAATTTTGCTATAATTTCTATTCAAGTGTTTGTCTGGATTTGAAATTTTCACTGTAAGTGACTCAAATGGAATTCTGTGCAGTGATGCTAATAACTCAATTTTCATAAAAAATGGATCTACTAACCCCTTTTGCAAATGAGCTCTTCATATACCAAAGTAAAACGACTAAATCAAAAAATAAATACAATAGCAGGTCCTATGGAATTCAACTTCTTGTACACCTGTTGTAATCGTAGTTGCAATTAACATTACTCCCTGTTAAAAAGGACAGATACTAACACAACTTGACAACAGAACATGACAGCATTTCTGTTAAGGTGAATTTAGCACCATAGTGGTTTGACGAACAATTTGATGAACGATTTGTTTTTCATGTGAAAGGAAAAGCACGGATCAGCATGCACATAAATGGCATACGTTCTCTCCGTGTCTCAAAAAACAAAGAAAAGGAAAACAAAAGAAAACGTGTGTGTCTGTGTGTGTATGAAATTTCCCCGAGCTTTACATATAGAACGAATACTCTTTCAAAATAAAAACAAAACAAAAAAGAGTCTTACCACCATTTTCAGAAGCAATGAATAAGGAGTTGCAATGGAGTTGGACTCTTGAAGACAAGAAAAGTTAATGATGTTGTTCACTCGTGTGTTTTAGTCTCCACCTCATTTAAACCCACGAGCAAAATTCACAGCGGCAAAGCTTTAATTTGGTCCCTTTAAGACATTCCACAGACATTTTTAACTCAGTAATAATCTTGTGCGGCAGCGGGTTAACAATATGATAACCGCGTATACCTTTAAAGTATCTTGATATCAATAATCAAGAAAACGAAAAAAAAAAACAACCAAACAATATCACGATGACGTAACCATATTAAGATAAGAAAGATCTTTTTCTCTCCACAACTTGTGTTTTCATCATCTATTCTTTTTCCTCAACATGATCATAGATCCACAAGCAAAGTAAAACAAAACGATCCTAATAAAAGGTTTGGTCTCACCTTTTATCAGAATCGCTTCGTTTGGGATATCTCAGTCATTTCAAAACCAAATTCCATCAAATGAACTTTGAATTCCTCCTAGAATTATATGCTCGTTGTCTATCTATCTGACAAAAAAAGTTGGAAACCTGAAGCCCCACCTCAATGAACATTCTTTTATCATTCCTAATTAAGGGTTAACAAACTCCCTGTACTATGCTGGGATTGAGTTTTATCAATAACTGATGATGCTATTTCGACCCTGCCGACGGTAATTTTACATTGGAATTTATGTAAGCACCTCCAGTTAGAGCACCCCCATCATCACTTGGAGCGGGTATCACCGGAGGAGGCCTTGGTATCCCTCGGTTCCCATGGTTACCAGACGGAGGAGACTGCGAATTGGATGGAAAGGGGGTTTGCTGAGCGTACACGTACTCTGGATATGGTGTCGGTTCGGCTAGGCGCGGCCTTCCTGCTAACGGGTCAGTCGCCATGCCATGCATGTAGTCGTGGAATAAATGCTCATTTGATGCGTGATCGACGATCAGAGGGTTGGGTGAAGATTCCGCCATTGTTACTCCAAGGCTAGAAGCTTGAGGCAATTCGGCCGTGGGGTTACTGTATGGCGTGGCACCAGCCTCGCTGTAGTAGGGCTGGTCTCGGGATGCTTCTCCGGGAATCGAAGGTTGATGAGTGTCATTCCCTGCTGATGTGACACTGTGTATTCGATTATGGTCTCCATTCCCTGCATCTGGTCTCTGACAGAAAGCTGTATGAGCTTCTGATGGGTGGCGGGTGTCTTGCTGACTAGTTTCTCCCGTCGTTTCTCTTGGGATTGGAGGCAAACGACTGTCACATTGATGAGGGTCACGAGGCCCGTGCTCAGGGGGCATCGCAACGACGTTCATTTCTTGAACGTTTCCCGAGCTGGTTGCCGCGATTCCGACGGGATTTTGTCTGGGCATCATCGGGGTAGGGGGACCGGATGGGAGAGACACAAGCATCACTTGACTGCCGCTATGCTGGGTAACCGTAACTGTACCGAGTTGACCGGGCGGCGGAGGAGCGTCCGGATGCGGACCACCCTCAGACCTTTGCGTGTCCGGCGATTTTCTCATCACTGCGCTGTTTTGGTGTATGATAGCAAAGAGGACAAAACATATAGAATGAGAGGACACTTTATTCTAGAGAACTATATAGTTTTCAAGCATTACTTATAGCATGGACGTGTACGCGAACTATGCCTACACCAGAGAAGCTATGCCCTGTGTGTATGAGACCATCATCATCGCTATGAATTTATATTGCTGTTATGATCATTACCATTACCAGTGTCACCACCCATTTTCATTTATGAATTGCATATCATCATCATTTTGAATGTCTCTCCATTGCAAATAACCCAGAAAGCTATGAACGGATTTGTGTGAAAATTTCAGGAAGAGGTCATGATGACACAAGAAGCAGATGGTAAAACTTTGCTAGTGATCCGGATTACCGTCTGGATTAAGAATCTATCTGTTTTAAGTTTATATTCGGGAGACTGTGAAATTGGAAAATATAAAGGACAATTTCCAGCATAATAATTTTTATGCAAATAACTCTCACGCTAAGAGTGAACCCCTAAAAACTCTTGCTGCAGATGATCATTATTTACATCGAATTGTGCTGATGGTCAAGGAATTTAACAAAATATTGTAGATGATCATTATGAGGGTAAGACTATAGGATGAAAATCACAATATGGGTGGAACTGAGCTGCCTTACGTATCTTTGGTAATGATCAGGGAGGTGTCTCACCTCCCTGGTAATGATCATAATGATGGAGCTAGATCCAGAATCGCAGTTATCGAAATGTCGATTTAGTGAATAACTATTGAAGTATATAACAGTAGGCCTAATATCAATGTGATTACAAATGCTAAGGGTATGAGTTAACCCTAACTAGGCCGGGCTATTTAGGTAGATCATAGAGCCGGGGGGGGGGGGGGGGGGGGGGGGGGGGGGCGGTGGGGGCCTCCCAGGCCCCCCTCCAGATCTCGGCCGTCGACTGCGCGATCGCGACAAAAATTGGCACACACATTGCCTATGATGTAAATCTAAATTACCACGAAAAAAAAATATATCATTTATGCTAAATTATGCTAATTTATGCATAATGATGCATGAAATCAGACAATTTGGTATAAATCACTGAATAAAGCTCAAAATGGGCATTTTTTTGTGTAAATATTCTTTTTAGTGTCCTGAGCACATATAAGAGAAAAAAATTGTGCCATCAGAAGAAAATTCTTAAGTATTTTATTGTTTTTTTAATTTCTTATGTATTTACTTGTTCTTTTGACTTTATTTTTTCATTGTTTTTTTGATGAAACTTGTCCGTAACATTGTTCCGAACAAGAAAATATGTTATCAATAGATTTTGATCATTAAAACCCCCAAATAATCATGCTTTTATGAAATTTGCCTGTAAGCACAGTTTGCATTGAAATTATACACGAATTCACGTTTTTGAGCAATTTTTGGTCTGACATGCATGTACATATTTATGTGTAACTTCGGAACCGGTGTCAAAAGATGCGGGAGACTCGAAAGAAAAAAGTCCTGAAACGTCGCTGCGATACCTTTTCGCGTTAGCGATACATCGCGCGGAACGTCGAGGGAGGGGGGGGGGGGGGGGGGCCTCGGAGGCCCCCCCCCCCCCGGCCTAGTTAGGGTTAATGGTCAAGGAATAGGCCTACAGATGATATGAACGCAGGTCTATAATATAGAGTGGAAGTCACAATATGGCTGGGAATGAGCTGCTTGACCGATCGAGGTCTTTTTCTGGTTTTCGTTTTGTTTGTTTAATGACTCTTATCATTTTGGATAACTTTATTGACAAGCAAAGAAATACCAATCAAGAGCATAACAAAAGCCGGCGTGTTTGATTGTTTGTGTGTGTGTGTGTGTGTGAGTGTTTGTGTTGTGAGCGTATGTGCATGTACATGGCAATTTTTGTTTCAATGCATATTTGCTTATGATACCGGTATAGAAATTAGTTATGCATTGGTATGACGTGTGGAAGTTTGTGTATGTATATACCGAGAGGGTGGGAGGGTCACGTCTTATACCAGTGTGACAACTATCCAGCATTAACAACGAGTGCCCCTACTATTACCACTTAAATACAAACACACATACACACACAAGCGCGCGCACACACACACACTTACACCAACAAACACGCACTGTGCGTACGGAATACTAGACGCCTTACCAGCATATTGCCAAGAACATTGCCAACACGACGAGACCAGCTCCACCTCCCATCAGCGCGAAAGGTAGAATCACTGAAACAATCATTGACATAACATACATCAGTGTGGATGGCGCCTCAATCATGACGTCATAATAAACGATAATACGAAATAGTGTTTTGTGATTTGTTTAAAAAAGCAAAAACAAACAAACAAACAAACAAATAAATAAACAGCAAATAGGCCTAGGGCTTTCCAAGATACATATCCAGTGGAAACAAAATTACTTTGTACGCAACTTATGGATATAATAATAATGCTACCAACAATCTGTGTACATGCATGTATAATGATAGTGCAGGAATCTGTAGAAAGTCCAAACAAATCGAGACACAATTATACATTTTCATTGCAGCAAGCACTAGAGTATTAGTTACATACAGTGTATTATAATATCTACCGATTTTTGCCTTCTGTCTTTGAAATAGATGTGTATAAATGTATGTGTGTGTAGACGTGTGCGATGCAATGTTTCTTTCTTTTTAATGAGATTAATCGTATTAATTTACAATGCTATATGAAGCTGATTACATGGCTAAGACTTCTACCGACCCATTCACTTTGATCGATGATTCCAACACCTATAATTTATTAGATTGGCATGGAAATATTGTTTGGATTTTTTAAAAATGTTTTATCTTGCATGCATAGAAGAGGGAGAGGAAACCAATCAAACTAAGTTTCTAACACTTTCGTTTTGATACTCACATGTCTGCTTTTCTGAAGTATGTCCAATAGAGAGAGAGAGACAGACAGACAGACAGAGGGAAAAAGAGGAAGAAACAATGTGTTTAGTTTTCTGTGTGCTGTTTTCATTTCTCGAGGCATCTTGCCTCGTTGAAAAGGAACGGCCCGAGAACAAATTAGTAATGTTTAGCTGGCTGGCACATAGTCTAGAATACTGTACGAAGTACACGCAAATTATGAATCAATGACGTGAATCAAGATCATTGAAGCTCCGCATTTTGGAATTTCAATCTTTGGTGGCCATCTTGGATATCTTAACCCTTCAGGAATGCAAGAACTGCCTCATTCAGACTCAGATCCATTACAATCGAAATAGGTTAAAACAATAAAAAAAATGTAAGGTGTAAGTGGTAAAACTGTCAGGGATAAAAATGTTAGGGGAAAATATTACTCATCAAATTTGTAATGGGGATTAAAAACATCAGAGGCAAATGTCAGCAGTGAAATAGGGGATAATGTCAGGGCAAAACTACCAGGAAAAACAATGTGATGGCAATATCTCAAGTTAAAAAAAATTAAGGGTAAAAATGTGAGAAAAATATGTCAGGAGTAAAAATGTTAGCGGCAGAAATTTCAGGGTAGTATATATCGGAACGAAATATCTTTGGTCAAAATGTCGACAAGGTATATGTTTTGATATAAAAATCATAAATGTAGGTTACGTAGTCTCAAAGAAAGTACACTTCGATATCATCATTCTGTTAATCATATTAGTATCTTAACAGGGACAGACATATTATCGACAGAATCTTAGTTTTAAAATTGCTTTATATGTTTGTTTTGCGTATCCTTGTAATTTAAAGAAAGAAAAAAATTTCTTTTAGCCACATAAGGGATGCCAGGGGTATCACAAATCAGCTCAAATCGGCGTGCATGTGCTTTGCATTACATAGGCCCTAGAAGACAAAAACTTTTACATGTCCCTCATTTTGAAATTATTTAGACTCTGCTCCGATTCAAACAAATTCTTTGAGTTCTTTTAAGCATAATTTCAAAGCAAATTCCTGTGTCTTGTGTTTAATTGTCCTGCCCTGACCACTGGAATTATATATATTTTTTGTGTGTATTCACTATGAAGTCTCGATAGGGAGACCAAATTTGTCTGACCAACTTTTTAATAAGCTTTGTAACCTAAACTTTTGAATCATGAACAATGTATAATTTTCTAGTGTATTACGCAACATCATTACCTTGTTAACATTCTGTTTCTCGTATATGCTTCAGAATATTTTTCGTCATTTATACGTTGTCGCAAACTCTTACAATAGATGTTTTACAATGCCAGTTTTTACTTTTTAAATTAAAGGTTCTTCATTTTACACTCATCCATATAAACTGATTTTTTTATATCACATCTATTGTCTATTTTGTATTGTATTTCTCTCTTGGAATAAAATAGAATGTAATTATTGCATGAAACAAGACTTAGTGATAGCAAAATTCGTAAGAGCAGTTGATTATAGTCTGAAGCTTTCATTCTCACCTGCTGCTGTGCACGTTATTGCGACATCATTGTGATGTTGACATACTTCTATCCCACTCAAACTCAGTGGTAAAGTTGGACAGGAATAGATGTTACTTTCACCTTCGTCATCAATTTGTCAGAGAGGAAAACAAAACAGAGGGTTGAGAAAAATGTTTACAGTTTTATACACATATATCATTGGGAAGTACTGATTGAAATTTTCTCTCGTCAAGACAAAATTCTTTAAAATACAGGGATCTTTTGTTTACCTATGATATGTCTCTGATTAACTATGGACTTATCAACAAGTCTGGATACCAAAGTTCTCCTTCTTTTTTTTTTTAAATCTAGCATTTTGGGCACAAGGAGAATTTTATAGAATCTTATTTGCTTCGATCAGCAATAAGCTAGAAGTGACCGAAATCTGTTTTGAAATGTAAAGCATTTCATCGAAAGCCTAACAACCACAAGGCATACAAACCAAGAGCTCGACATTGAAAAAAGGGTCTATGAGTTATACAGCTAGCACACGAGTGGTAGAGTCCACAAGATCGACAATGGGCAAAAAAGACCCACCAGCTCGACACTAGGCGAATAAGGCCCATGAGCTCGACACTAGGAAAAAACGGACCCGTGAGACCTACACGGGGTACACAGAAGCCCTTAATGTAATGTTGGTCTCGTGGGCCTCATTTCCCTTGCGTCGAGCTCATATGGGCCTTTACTTATAGTTTCGAGCTGATGGACCATATAGCTCATTGGCCTACTCTACTTTTACTATATTATTGAGCCCATGGGCCGTGTTCACTTAGTGTCTGGCTCATGGGCTGTATGACTCATTGGTTGTGTAACTCGTGGGCTTTATGACTTCGGGGTGTCGAGCTGGTGACGTACACCCATAATGGGTACGAGTATAGCAGTCGATTGTGATGATTATATTCATGAATATGAGGGAGCCGTCCAACTCCCAGACATTACATTCATAAATGGAAACACTGGGAAAAGTAAAGTCGGAATCGTACATAGATTCTATGCGTCCTTTAACGTACTTCCTATACATGACGTCTGTTCTTGTTTGTACACGGGATTCGGTGCCGTTCCGTATGTATTCGTTCCGTTTTGATCGATCTTTTCATACGATTCCAGGCCCGGGAACTGTAGTTGGCGACATACGACGACGGAATTATCGGTATCCCATGATGCCCCGCACACCGTTCCCCACTCGCCGTTCTGGAACGTCTCCAGTCGTCCGCTGTTAGACGTGGAACCTCCAGCTAGGCGTATTTCTTTACAAGATAATGACAGCACAGCATTAGCTTCAACGTCAATATTGTCATCGGCTATAATGGCTACCATGCTATATACTACAACACAACAGTTGATATTGCTGTACTATTTCGCTATTGATATCACACGATTTCCTCTACTGTCATTGTAATCCATATCATAAGATATTGTTTTGATTGTCCGTCCGTAAGTCCGTTCGTGCCACTTCTCATTATTGCAATTTAAAGGAAGGAATGAGCAGTGAAAATTCTTGGTAAGTGGACCAGATATTAAAGACACGCTCAGTAGATTCTAGGCAATAATCCTCAGGGTGAAGGTCACTGTACTTTGCATGAAACTTGACATAATACGTATGTCATTTGTATCATAATTAAGAATGTGACGGTCAAAGGCTAATGTCACTTTTGCAAAGAACTGTCATTTACATTCATGTATGTGACATTGTTGCACAACTCTTTATGTGTGTTTTTTTTTTACCCTCATACTTTTTCATTCCTTTTACTCCAGTCAATAGTTATCGAGGAAAATAAAATGATACTGTGGGAAAGTTTTTGTTGAAGGAAACTGAAACTCATATCAGGTAAGTTATATGAAGAAACGTTTTATGGAATAAGTGAAACTATGAACCAAATCTGGCAGGAGAATGCAGATGATAAAGCTTCTATACTGTAAACCGAAGTGAATACAGTCATTAAAGCCATTTTTAATGGGCAACTTTGTCAATAAGCAATAAGCTTGACTTCGACAAGAGCCACTAAATTTTGATGAATTGAGCGATGAAAGCAAATTAACAGAGCTGTAAAAAGGTAATTTCAATAAAAAAATCGAAACGAAAATGAAATTGAACCTGGAAACAATGAATCAGAGTTGTCTTCGTCTAGCTTACCGTTGACTGTCTGTCCCTTGCACAACGCCCCAGCCATCACCAGCATCAGTACGAATCGAACAAAATAATTTGCAAGCTCCATATCGTTACTATTAACAGTCAAGTTTTAAGAGAACTTATCTAAGTACATCCAACGGGCAGTGCAAAGTGTTGATCCCACGGCGGAAATGTTTGCATGTAACTCGGACTTCAGGCTTCACCATATCAACAGCTCTTCATAAAAAAATCGTTATTACCTCTTCGAGTCTGGCGACTGTGATAAATGTTTCTTTGCTACTTTGGGCGTGGAAAAAAATCCCATGCTTTTTGACGGAGAACTGTAGTGGGATATGACGTATGTAGGCTCTTGTTTGGATTGTGGCCGCATCCCACGGACCGTAACTGGGTTCTAGGTCAGACGCAACCTTCACAAACGCTTTTGGACCCATCGCCGTACAATGCCAGTGACAATACGTGCAAATAATGACGGAGTTAAAAGAGAGTCTCGAATCCCTTTATACAGCCGGAACCGATACATTTACCACACCTTTTTTTCTTAATGGTTTTGTGATCAGTGGTGATAACCATAATATGCAACTACCGACGCAACGCACTGATAATTATTGACATTAAAATTCATAATTTAAGTGCCCTCTTGTCACGCCATCTTTGTAATACTAATGGTGTGACTTAATTGGTCATATACCACATTTCGTCATCAAAAATAAGACCTCCCTCTTTAATCAATCAAAAATAAGACCTCCCCCTCCAATCAAAGCAATAAATTTCGGGGACTTCAGAATACACTCTATCTTTGTATACTCGTCTGCAAATTATTGTTCAGGCAAAATGAGAACATTTTGTGCCATCTATGTTTCTTTAAACCAATTTATTATAGAATCATTCATTGCCTACTTTATGAAGAAGCACCAAAAAAAAAAAAAAAGAAGAAAAAAAGAAGATAGATAGAATAGAAACGTTGATATCGTGTCATGTGGGCAATCGCTGTCTCGGTCTTTGGATATCACTACGAATGTCATGTTTAGGTGTATAGGACTATAGTTGCGATTCCTGGAAGTCCTGGCAATTATGGCAATAACTATAATATACGTGCACCTGTGTATTGCAGAAACGTCGAAACTGAAATATACTAATGACAAGATAATTACAATATTATTACAAAGATAATTACACACATATCTAAAGGTAATGAAAAGGATTCAGATAGCATTTTCACATTCTCGAGGTCCATCTAAAAAGAGAAAGAAAGCAAACAAAAATCCGAGAGTAAATACAAATATTGATGTTTCCATAGTAACCAACTTTAAAAAAAAAAAATTTCTTTCGTTGCGGTGGACATTTGTTGTTTCGTGGTAAACACGCACAGCGGAAACCGCCGATACGGTTGAAAGAAATAACAACAACAACAACAAAAAAGATCTGTAGGATCTTTTTGTGCGCGTGTGTGTGCATTTCGTTAGGGGCGGAAACCCCAAAATTAACATGGCACTGACCTTGAGCTCTGGTATTGGGGAAAAAGGAAAACTACGGGAATTTCCCTACAGAAGCACGACACAAAAACATTCCTTTGTAGATAGTTTCCCCGGCGTGTATACCCACTTTCATATAAGAGAGTGCACCCGCGTCATACTCGATATATATATTTCCTTTGTGTAGCTGTATTTACAGAAGGTAAAAGATCAGTCACGCCTAGATGACCCCCCCCCCAAGAAAAAGAAATGAAAAGAAAAAATAGGTTAGTGATTCCAAAGGAAAGCTTCTATTACACGTATTGTAAAAACCCACAGAAATACAGTGTGTTCTTGTAACATGCCTGTTTGCACACCATACAATACACACACACACACACACACAAGCATGCACACATACATTGTAATTATTATTCACGTTATTATGTAGACAATAATGCTTATATCTGTATCAATGTCTATATCTCAAATCACTTATGTCATTGTATAACATAATAATGTCACAGTTCTCAAGACTTGTTTTGTTGCATAGGGAGAAACATATTAAGTAGCAAAGAACAAGACTGGCTATATACACTGTACACTGTGATTATTTTTTTAACGTATATTCGTTGATGTGTGTCCAAGTCTTATGAAGATTCATAGAGACCCTTATGATATGCTGGATCAAATTCAACCACATGGTCACCAGATTATAATAATTGTTATCATGACACAATTCGAAAAGTCTTTTCAAGCTTCAATTTCATGAAAGTGAGTTAATCTTTATAAAGTAGGCCTACTTTTATTCATTTATATGCAGGGAATAGAGTCACCTCATGTTTAACGTGGTTTTCCTGATCATGAATTACCCCTATCCATTCGTAGTGTTTCTTCCGACCACTGATTATGACCCACATATCCTATTTTTCGCTTCGATAATGCGAGTTTTTCTTCCTTTCTTGGAAACCGCGCGCTCTTTCAGAAACAAACCCATAAAGACAACAACAGCAACTAAAGCAAAGCAAAGCAAAGCAAAACAAAACAAAACAAAAAACCTTAAACCTATATATAGACGCACTCCCTGTTTCGTTAGCATGTTTACAGAGGTTAGAATGCATTCGCTTATCAAAACAGGAGCACACATTCATGGAAGCAGGGAGGTGAGACGTCTCACGATGGAAGGGTAACAATGACAATGACAATGACAATGACAATGACAATGACAATGACAATGACAATGACAATGACAATGACAATGACAATGACAATGACAATGATAATGAATTTTATTTCTTAAAACGGCCCCTCCCGGGGCATGGAAGAAAATTTAATACAATGAGTATAAAACACACAATATGATAGATTAAATCTTTGGCAGTCACAACACATAAATACATGAAACATAACATCGGCAAGATTTAACAACAGACTATAGAGCACACTGTGCCAACTGGCACACCTCACAGTTTTGGCACTACTAAAAAAAAAGATTCTAGTCAAACTTCGACATAATTATCTTACAAAATCTGGACACTGAATTCTTCAACTTTTTAATACCCTTACTACTAAATAATTGATGAAATTTAATAACGTTAGGACGGCATGAGATATACCTCTTAATATAATGCCTACGTGTTTCACTGAAGAAAGGACAAACCAACAAGTAATGAAATTCATCCCCTTGAACCTGAAAAGTACATAAAGTACATAATTGGGGTGCTTGATCAGTTAAATATCGACAAGTATAGCAATAGGCAGCTCGTGGTTCCCCACAACGAAATTTACACAGAGTTATTCTATCCACTACATCCAACTTTAATAAATAATTTTCCAAGCCAACCTCCTGTTTACAAATTCTATAATTAAAACATAAACGGTTTCTGTTAACTTCAGCAATCCAATTTGCTTATCCATATCCTCCAACTTAAGATTCAAAGATGATTTCACCCATTTTAGATTCAATGGGTCATCCTCTAACCATAAATTTGACATACCACACTTATCTAAAACACCTCTAACTTTCTTGATCCACTCTGATTCAACTTCACCGCAATCATCAGGGTGATATGCACAAGAAAATAAGCCTACCTTTATGCTATAGAAAGAAACGAATACTAGTACATTTCGGTTTTTTTTTCCGCATTGGCAACATATAGCGCCCTCTCTCGAACGTATTATGAGCTCTGTCCGTAGTAAGATGTCATGGATGTGTATTGGTGTTCATTTGGGCCAATCTCACTGGGCGAGTCGTCACCGCGACTGCCGTGACTCGTGCGACTTGAAAGAACAAAATAAGGCGACTCCAGGGCAACTTCCAGAGACGTCGCCAAAGAATATGATAATTTATTGGTCCGGAAGTCTTGGAGAAGTCTGCAAGATATCTTTTCAGTCGCAGAGGCAGAGAAGTCTCCGCGACGTCTCCAGTACGTCGCCAGTGAGTCTCCGTAAGGTCGCTGAGAGCCTGAGACGTCTAGGACAAAATGATCTCCGTGACTTGGCCGCGACTACGGTCCTATGGAGACGTCGCGTCGTCGCGGAGACGTGTTGTCCGCGAGACCTGCTGGAGACTGAAAAAAAAAAGTCTCCGAAAAATCAAACATGCTCGATTAATATCCCCCGAGACTCTCCGGAGACACGGTTACATTCCAGGTCCACGTCGTGGAGACGTCTCCGCATCTATAGGGAGACTCGAGTCGCGATAAAGGGGATATTTCATGAAACGTTTTGGTCGGATATTTTTCTGACACATTGTTATAAGCTACTGAAATCCTTGCATCTGACTGGCTGAGAGCAAATTTGTCCGACAAATTTGTCGGACAAAATGCTTCATGAAATGCCCCCCAGGTCGCCAACTAGCCTTCAGCTCAATAAGATGCCGTCGACCTAAAGCTCTGTCACCTCTATATTCCTTGAAATAATTGATTATTTACGATTTGTGTTATGAATAATAATCCATAATTTTTGTGTTGGATATCTGTAATTCAACTCGTAAATGTTCCAAGAAATAGAAGTGGCAGAGTTAATGACATGTTCAAGTACGCTATATGCGTTGCCAGTAGAATGAGGCCTATAAAACTCAAAATGCATTTACCAATGTTTTTACTATTTTTCAGCAACAGAAAAGCACATGTACAATATTCTACTTCGTGAATGTGTACGCCTGTTTTACAGTATACTCTGACCTCTGTGAATGAAACAGATAGTGCTTCTTGTGTCAAAGTTTTCTTGCTGTTGCTGTTTTTTATTGTTTTGTCTGCGACAGAGCATGTAGATTCAAATTCAAATTCCACTATCGAAGCGAATTTAGGTAATGCTGGCAATAATCAGTGATCCAAAGAAACACTTACGATCAATCATTTCTACATTAGATATTTTATGATTATCATGACTGTTATGTTATACGAATCCACGATCAGTGGCCTATGCATGTAATATCCAACCACAAACACACAAGGGAGGATATTAGTATGTGCGAGATTCCCCCCTCCAATGTAATCAATAAAGTTAATTCTTCAGAACAACAATATAGGCTTGGACAACAAAACATCAAGATTTTTTTTTTCACTTAAATACACAAATATCTAATCAAATAAACTTCTCACTTTCTTGCTGTATGCAAAATCTCTTTGAACTGATTCTTTTGTTGCGATTGAATGACGTATTGTCTTGTGTAACAATGTTTACTTGACTGATTGTAAATATTCGTGACGTCATTTCTTTCTTTTCATGCAGTGTCTTCAATTTCTATGTGTCTGTATAGCTTAGATTTACAGTACAACACACGACGGCACTAAAAAGTACCTTCCGGCTGATTGCATGACTTTTAAACGTGACCGAATAGTCAAACTCAAATGCAACGATAGTTCCGTAAATAATAAATAATTATTTATTTGTGTATTTTCATTGTTTGTCTCCTTTGTAGAGAGATCGGGTGAAGTGAATTAAGGTTGCTGTACTCTTTGCCCTTCAGATAGTTGATTCTCCACTTTCTTGCTTGTTACATCTTTGCTTACTCGACTTTTAAATTTTACTTTGTCGGGGAGAGCATACAAGCGCTTTTTAGTGTCAAACCTTGCATAAATCATACACTGTTGTGATTGTTTCAATTCAATTCAATTCAATTCAAAATTCGTTTCCATGGTCTTGTACCCTTTAAAAGATGATACATGTATTTGCAAAGTGACTGATTGGTTGATATACTACTGTATTACCTGCAACGCATGCTATGTATTAAAACTAGAAACTGTTTGGTCCAACATGTCCAAGGAGGGACTACAGGTTTTATACCTTGGATCAAGAGAGGGCGACATTCTTCTCCAAACCCCGTGCCATATTGTTATAATTATCGTTAAACATAAAGTTTGTCCAACTCTGGTCCCACGGGTAGCACAATGGAGGCATTAGGCAAGCATGCAACAAAGGAATGCACGCCATGATGAGCCCAAATGAAACCGAGTTGGCAAAACTCTCTTTGTATGATTGGCTCTAAACCAATGTAATGACGGGGTCATTTTGAGACTGAAGGGGCTATTGATGAGGGTAAATATTGCTGGGCAATCAACATAATACACTTCGTAGCAGGCCTACTCAGTAATGATATAGGTGGTCTGTAGGCCGGAGGGGGTGGGGGAGGGGGGGGGGGTGGGGGTAATCAGGGAGATGAGAGTCTGTCAGGGGGAGACCCCCCCCCCCTCCCCGGAATCTTGACATTTTTCTAATCAAGTTATACAATGTAGTTGCAGTTCCATATCAATTTGCAAGATCCCCATCGCAATGAATTGTGAATCGAATGTTCATTAACTGCAGTTGATTTCAATACCATACCAGTTCCAATTTCCCAATTAGTGGGCCGACTTGGCCCATTATTATCTATTTCAACGTAGACGAACAGTTTTTCAAGACAGACGCGGGGGAGGGGTGAAGTGGTCCTTCTTGTAATTGTGCTTGTCTTTTTTTGTTTTGTTTTTGTTTGTCTGGGCCTTTAAAGCCATATAAAAGCAGCCTGATATTTAGTTTCCAATGTCTGCAGCAAGGACGTAGGAAGCGGACGGGTGAAAGAAAAGGGAAAAAGTAGGCCCCTATATCATAATTTACTGTCAACTCTACCTACTGAATTTCATTAAACATGCTATCGAGCGGAATTGCGCGTTAGTATAATACATACTGTAGTAGATATTACATTATACGAGAGAATACACTGAGAATTTGAGTTATATGAACTGATGGTTTCGTAGAAAGTTAACGTGAATGTATTATTTGAGTCATGCAGAAAATCTGATTCTCTTATTACCCAGAACAAATGCTTGGAAAAATCAGGCCCATTACAGAGCACAATTCTACTTTTTAATGGGCAGTGATCTCGATGTGATATGATGTTCGTTCGTTCGTTCGTTCGTATTTATTCTGCTTCTCAAATCAAATCAAAATAAATCACATGATCGATGTGACAAATTTAAACAAAACATAACCAAATGACAAAAAAGCTATACAATGTGATATGATGTGATGTGATAATGATGTCAAGTGGGGGTGAGATGTGATGTAATGTGATGTGATGTGATGTGAGTTAATCTGATTTGATGTAATGTGATGTGATGTGAGTTAATCTGATTTGATGAGATGTGATGTGATGTGATCATCATACGATGTGATATGAGTTGAGTTGAGTTGAGTTGATTTGATTTTCTTTTCTTTTTCTAGTAGAAATGCTATATATTTAGGCCTGTTCCAAATTGCACATCGCTAGAGATTGCGTTTAAAGCCTCGTGAACTGAAAGATGAATAAATGAGTAAATGAAAACAATGAATAGGTCCACGAATACAATCATGTAAATGAACAAATTGACTCTTATGTGTACACAAAGAATAACGAAGATCATAAATTCAGAATTTAGAGCGTCTAGATATAAAGATTCAACAACAGAAAAAAGTAAAAGTGCACGTTCTCATCCACGTAGGCCTAATGCTACTGCTACTACTACTACTACTACTACTACTACTACTACTACTACGACTACTACGACTACTATAACTACGACTACTACTACTACTACTACTACTACTACGACTACTACTACTACTACTACTACTACTACTACTATTACTACTACCGTTACTGCTACTACTATTACTACTACTACTACTAACAACAACAGAAGCAGCAGCAGCAGCAACAACAACAACAGCAGCAGCAGCAACAACACAACAACAACAACAACAACAACAACAACAACAACAACAACAAACGGATGCAAGGAAGACGGACAAGAGAAGGAGTAGGAGACTGGGAAAAATATCTCTCCTTTTAACAAGACAGTGGTTTGCAAAATTAGAAAAATTGATACGAGGAGGGAAACCGTAGGTTTGTCTCATGCGATTATTGCTCCCAAGGTAAGCATAAGGTCTGGTCCCATCCTGGAAATTGAAATCTAATCGTTCTAGAGCAGGAAACAAAATAGATCCAGCATTCGAGTGACTGGTGCAACTTTGCCTTTAATGTTCCCTAGGCAGTCATAGAATTTTCGCCAAAATTACATCCTACTTTTCAGAATATTACATTGCGCAAATATTCAGAAAGAAATAACCCGCTTGAACTTATGACATGTCGTCAGTGAGAACACATCTTCCCTAAATGATTGTTCCGGACTCGCATATTTGATAATGGGTGTGATTCTGCAATTTCATTATATTATGCTTGGTCTCGTTTAGAATTACCCGCAGCGATGTTAATCTAAAAATAAAGCATAACGTATGTTATTCGCTTTTTGTCAATAACGTCTTTTGAGAGAAAATTAATTCCAGTGGTTTACCACGGAAAAAATGAAATTATCAACTAGTCGGGAAAGGAACCCCCTTTTTTGTAATGAACGCGTCGAACAACTCAACAACTTTGTATTGCGTTCTTCTCACAGAGAGTTGTGGTGCTTGGATGTGGAGTTGGTGATGCCTTCTTTTTACAGCGTAGAAGAGGACTACCCCAGCGGTGCGATCGGTATCAGTGTATTTTGGTGCGGGGGTGCCCGTGATATCACACAGCGTATGACAGTGCGGTCCACAGGCCAGGGAACGTATTGAACCACGAATCTGTTGTTGTGTAATCCATTCTTATTCTAATTTCCCTTTTCTTGAGCTCTCCGAGTTGTTTGCTCCTATTTTAGACCAATATAACAGTGAGCTAATACTCTGCACGTACATGTACGTCAGCACATCTCTTCAGCGGTCGGGCGACGTCAAAATGGAGGTTTACATCGGGAAACTTTCGTGACAAGTTTGTTTTGGCGTTTTGAGGCCTGATATCGTCTGTGACCGAATCTTCAGGCGAAACATCCCAGCAAGATGTCGTTGATCGTGCACCTGAAAAGTGCCCGTGGATTTCGCTCCAAGGGGGAGCGGATAGCCAAAGTAACATTCAGGGGTAAGGAACCGAAATACAGATTAAGCAAAACAGGTCTTCTCTCCCAGTGGTTTATTGATTATCAGCATTCCGTTTTCCTTTCTCAGGTTTTCAATGAGATTAGAACGATCGCTTTAGACTAAAAATATTCGAAGGAATGCGTGTCGCTTGATTTTACAGGGGGCCGACAAAACTGGCATGATCGCAAATGGATGCTATTCTACTTTGTTCATGCCATGATCATGGTACCAAACCTTTGGCCTTATCATAAAAGGCCCAACCTGAAGTTCTAAACCTATAATGTAATGGTGGAGTTGGGTTCTAGAAATCCATTATGATTTAAATTATACATATTTATTTTTGTAAAGCCGTAAAGGCATGAGATTAGTGGGGAAGAAGCATTTTGTGGAAGCATATAACCTGTCAACTGTTCTGTGGTCAGTAATGGACAAATCAAACCTCTAAAAAGTTTCTACAATTGTCACCATCAAGAAAGAAAACTCGGATTATTCAGTAGGCCCTATTGGACTCTTAAAGCAGCCATTAAAATCTATTAGGCTTAGTTAAGGAGGATTAAACCCAGATGGAATATGTGGATTGTGTGCACAATATTAGTGGAACACAAAATTAAGTTTACAGAAAGTGAGGTAATCCATTCGAGACAAAAGTTATGACTTTTTGAAGATCAGTATCTGTGCCACCATTGCATGAGAAGACGACTCTAATGTGAAAGAAATATACATGTATGGATAATTCAGCATGTTTTATTTTTTTATGAAAGCACTAAACTAAAGTTAGTTTGTATAATTGTACCTCTTTCAGAAAACGGGGAATCATATTACCCTGAACATATGTCAATATCAAGAGGAGGCTCTGTAAATGTCTGTTTTTAATAATTAAATGAAATCTCTCATTTCACTCACTCTTTAATAGCTCATTGTGCAATCAAGTAGAATTAGGAATCTCCACTCTGTGTTCACATAAAGTTAAGTTGACTCTGATTAAGATATCTGTTCTTAAATTCATTTGTAAAGGAAACACAGAGAAGTGTAATTTGATATGCCTGCATGTTAATGAGAGACTTTCATGTATCACAGTGCACTGTGATGTTATCAACTCCTAAATTTGCGCACACTACATTGTATATATTAGTATGCGACTGACCATGACTGATCATTGCTCTGGATAAACAGTGATACTTTCACAGTCCACAAATTTTTCACTTTTTGCAAGAGGCAACTACATGTAAAACTCTCACTATTCTGTGTGTAGGATTCTACTCTTAAATCAAAATCAATTTTGAAAATGGTATGAAGTCTTGCTCAATCACATTTTCATTTAACACTGTGAGTCTAGAAATACAGAGTCTCTCTAAATTGATTTGTTAGACCTGTGTGTTCCTCATTGCTGTTCCAAAATGTATGCCAGTCTTTTATTGGGTGTTTGATGTGCAGGAGACATTATATTCAGCAAAACCTGTTTTAAAGAAAGACCACTTCATGGAGAAGTCCTTAAAAAAGTCTTTCTTAGCAGGTGATAGTGCCAGATACAATTAATTAACTTGTGAAAAGCTCTTAGGGGGAAAACAACAACAACAACAACACAGAGACCTAGTGGTCCTTGTGGACAGGTGATCTTGTCTAAAGACAGGTTCTAACTGTAACTGGGGCAAGTTTGGCTGCAGGTCCTACTGTATGCAGTATTGTATACAATTTTCTGTGCATCTCCTAGATTTCTGGATTGCATTCTTCCTTTTGGTGTCTGTAACAATTCTGTCTCTGTTATCCTATTAGTATTTTGTCTTTCAAATTATTTTCTAACTTTCTTTACCAGCCATAAAAAAAATGATACTTGTTAGATTTACACAGCTTGTTGATCATTACACTTTACACAAACACATGCACTCACTACACAAATCTCTTTAAATATTGAAAACAATGTCATATCAAATCTACTTAGATTCCTCCAAAAACATTTGATCAAAATTTGTTTCATCTGTATAACGTATATCACTTTTGTGTACTTTGATGGTTTAACTGCAAAAAACGAACAAACAAATAACACAGCTGTTGTTCATTGCTGTTGCTTTTTTTTTTTGAGTGTCTGATCTTGGTACTTAATACAGTTTACAATGAACCTAGATTGACTGAAAGGTGAAAAAAAGATGCACACTAATTAAAGGACACTTTTGTAGGAAAAGAAGTTTCAGTGACAGTATTAATGGTGAAATGCTACATTGTGTTTCAAGCAAGCTTTGCACACACTACTGTAAAACATGATACATTCGTGACATGAAATTTTTGCTGCGTGAAATTTTCTCAAATTGCCACTGGCGTTCAATGCATATAGTGTAAACAAGAACTTTCATGTGTATTTTAATTTCACATATCTTGGCGCTTGCGAAATTCGCGAAATTAAAATGCACACAAAAATTTCTTGTTTTACAATAACTTGTAGATCCCATAGGAGTTGCAGAACTTGACCTCACCAGCCTAAAAAAAAAAAAAAAAAAAAATGCCACTATTCCTCTAACTCACTGCCAGTGAAATATCATATTAGCAACAGGTTTTGCAATTTGGAATGAGAAGACTATGAATTATATTCCTTTGTTAAAGAAAAAAAAATCAATATTACTGCCTTGTGAACAAAACAAAAATACCAACTATGCCCGTTCCATTTGTCTGATGTGGCATGCATTTCGCCAAATGAACCTTGAAACACAAATGGTCATTTATTCTTGATAGTGTACATGTACATTTTTGTTTTGCAGGAGGCTGTATTACACTTTATGTGAGAGGAATATTAAAGTGAGGATGGAATTAGTTGTGTTTCAGGAGTAGGATGAGATGTATTGTCAACACCGCATTTTGGATCTATATGCAGATGATTAAAATTGTTATGATAAAAAGGGAGCTCTTTTTAACCCTTAATAATAGATATCAGGTTGTGTAGTTTGTGTGACTTTCTTGTGAATAATACAAATGTATGCTCTACGTACCTCATCCTTAGAAAAAAAAGAATCACTTTTTATGTGGCATGAAAAATGTAACAAACACTGTCTCTTCTGTGAATAGTGGCATGAATAGTTGACTAGAAAAAGGGTGACTTAAATGTTTCTCCAAATGTTGGTAGATATTATAAGTTCAGAACATAGCTGTGTAGTCTTACAATGTAATCTTTGTCAGCTTTCCCTGTCCTCATGAGGAAAAATAAATGTTCATTTAATGTTGAATACATTTTCAACCCTTTTTGATGACTACATTTTGTACATACATGTACTCAGAAGATGCCATAGCTCTTTGCATTTCTCTACTTTAGACTACAATAGAGAATTTCATGCTGCAGGTACATTGCTGGACTACATGTATGTAAACTCTTTCTTTCACATTTTTATTTATTTATTTTTTAATCACATGACATAAGCCAGGCCTAAATCCATGCACTGTGCAAACACACCTAGGCAAATATGCACTTGTAGAGCAAGCATCAATCATCAATAAGAGTAGATCGCTTCCCTGCCAGCAAAAGTTGCAGAGAGACAGCCGTTCCACCTGTTATCCCAGTTTCAAACAGGTCTAGCTGACAGTTTTTAAAAATGTTTTATTCAAGTAATTTGTCCTGCCATAAATCATACATATTACATGTATGTCTAACTCTGATGGTTAAAGCATGTTACTACAATGTAGGTAGACTGAGGCTCCAACAGTGTTTACACACAGGTTAAAAAAACATGAATACACTATTCTTATGCAGGGGGGGGGGGGGGGTGGGGGCAAATCAAATCGAAATCTCACCAACAAACCAGGATTTTTTCTTCCTTTCTCTGAGAGATTTGCTTTCTTTAAACACTTCAACACACTTTCTTGGAGCTGGCCATTCAAACAACAGAAATACCTCCATGCTAAGCTGTCATGATCCATAAAAGCTCTCAAATCCTTGCCTAATTCCCCGATCATCCTTCCACATAACGGTGCTGTGGACTGATGGTTCCTGCGATCTTTTGTTTGAGAATGGGCCAATAGTCCTCATGGAACAGTGTTTGGCCAAAAAGGGTGCACTCTTCCATACCTGGGCTTCTCAAATATCAGAAGCCCAGTGCATAGCATTGTGAGATAATTGATTCCGCACTACCGGTGGACGTTGGTAATATTATGGAAAGGTATTTGAACTGTGTGATGACCACTTTGTTGCACCTGAGTAAGAAGTCAACTGGTGGGGATTCACAGTCATAAAAAATCTCAACCTGTACAAATTTTCACTGTGTACAGTTTTTCAGTCCTCCAACTGACCTTATGATAGTAAGCATACGGTTTTATGTGCTGTTAAAAAGGACATGAAGGGTGTTTTTTTTTTTTGAAATGCAGTTGTAGCACTTTATTTTTTTCATACTTATCATTCTTGATTTCACTGTCCTCATTATAATCATCAATTAAGATACAGCTGTATAATTGTAGTTGTGCATTTACTCTTTCTCTTTCCCTTCTATACCCACTACACAGTGTATGTCTGTTGTGTGTGGTTGTGTTCATGCAATGATTTTTCATCTATTTGACTTCACACAAAATTATGTTTAAGACGTTGTTATCATATTAAAAGTGTAGTATTTTCATGTATGGGCAACCTACAGCTGTAATACAAGAGATGTCATGCTGCCTCAAGTGATGTTATATTTACAGCCAACATGTTATGTTTGTGTTGTATTTTGCCAGATAAATGGCCCTGTTTGGTCTTAGTCAATCAAAAATGATGCAGCACCAAACCACGAAAGAGGTAATTCTTCGACATGATAGGTTTATTTTCCAAATCCGTCTATCTTTGGGACATACGGTAGTTTTTAAATGCTCCAATCAGCAATCTGTGGGATTACTGTATGCAGGTTGGAGAAATAACTTGGCCTATGTTGTCATTTACAGAGCTTTTCATAGCTTCTTGACCCTGACCTAATATCCCACTATTCTTTGCCGTACTTCCTGTTACTGTTTTGATATTATCTAACGAAGGGCCGATACTTTGTTTTTCTTTTGTGAGGGGGCCCAGTTTAAATCAAAATAGGGATGTTAATTCATTGTGAGGATAGGGGATGAAATTCATTGAAGATGACATTCAATTGTGTCCCAAATTCAGCAAACAAAAAAACATGATTGATTTAATTTAACACTTTTCTGGTGCCACCTCCGGGGTTAATTGGCTGACAAGCAAAAAAGAAAAAAACTAGAGAAGCACTCTGAGAGCGCAGACCTCCGCCAAGCATGCAGCTCATTTCCACTACTGATCTTGTTCTTCCATAGAGATCTGTGATTTCCACCCATACGAATGAGTGCTGAAAGTCACCCGATTTCCCAGATATACATGTAGAAGCCTTTTGTTACGTCATAAACATCCAGCTGCGCGGTGCGCCTCACCTTGGTAGAAGCTAGAGCACGCACCTTAGTGCGCACATGCAAACCTCAAATACGCGCAGCCTGAACTCCCAAGTTCATTGACCCTTCCTGCCAAGATATAAAAAATCCTTCATTTAAAATTCCCCCCAAATTCTTGGATCACTACCATAATTCAATCATCTGTTACTTGTGTCATTCTCAACCTTTTGTGTAAGTTTCATCCAAATCCGTTAACTACTTTTTGAGTCATTTTGCACACGGACAAACAAACAAACCAACCAACAAACCAACAGTAATGAAAGCATGACCTCCTCCCTTTGCGGAGGTAAAGAGATAGCTTAACGTTTCAATGGAGTAACTACTGGGGTTAAAAAAGAAAAAAGAAAGTCTTCACACTTTTGGATGCCATTTCCCTATCAAAATTGGCTTCCAAGCTTCACAGTTTTTGATGCCACTCCTCTACCAACATCAGATGCTGACAAGCAAAGATAAACAACACAAAGTCAAATCCTATTTTTTCTGCAAGAAGTGGTGGGGGGGGGGGGGCAAGTGGTAAGAGAACCCCCCTAGCTCCCTCCCCCTCCCTCCCTCCCCCTCCCTGTCCTGTTGCGCAGGCCATGAATGGAATAAGTCTACATCTATGGGAGATCGAAAATTACTGTGCGCACACCATACATGTACGTACTGTATGCACTTCATAGCCTCGTCCATATAGTTTTGTGAGTTGGACCAAGTACTACTCCACAGCAACATTTGTATCAGTTTCCATTCAGTATTTCCCCATAATGCATTAATACCCTATTATGAGTTTAAATATACCATTAGTCCAAGAGTATTAGTTTTAACCTGGACATTTTTGGTAACAAGCTGATTTTTTCAGGATAAGTCCAGAAAAATGTCTAGAATAACATACTAAAAGTCCTCATAAATCCTCCTTGAGCGTTTTCCGCAATCCAAGATGGCGTCCAAAATGGCCGCCATTTCCAGAAATTCTTGTAACTTTTCAACCAGAGAACCCAAATACAAAATTTAAATGTCTAAATATATGTTTTAAAGCATGAAGAACTCAATAAAATACATATCAAGAGATGTTGATGCACGCAAGTACCGAAATCCAAGATGGCGTCCAAAATGGCCGCCATTTTCTGAAATTCTTATAGCTTTTCAGTCAGGTAACCCAAATACGAAATTTAAATGTCTAGCCATATGTTTTGAAGCATGAAGAACTCATTGAAACACATATCAAGAGATTTTGATGCATGCACGCAAGTACCGTAATCCAAGATGGCGTCCAAAATGGCTGCCATTTTCTGAAATTCTTATAACTTTTCAGCCAGGTAGCCTAAATACAAAATTTAAATGTCTACATATATGTTCTGAAGGATGAAGAACTCAATAAAGTACGTATTAAGAGTTGTTGAAGCTCACAAGTACCGTAATCCAAGATGGCGTCCAAAATGGCCGCCATTTCCTGATTTTTTTCCTCATAATTTTGCAAGTAGATGTCAACTGTACACACTTGGAATGTCGAAATATACATTTTGAGTCTCAAGGAACCAAATACTTATTCAGAGATTTTGAAACACAAATAAAGCACTTGAGCACTTCCAGAAATCCAAAGTGGTGTCCAAAATGGCTGCCATTTCCTGTTTTTCTCATAACCCTGCAACTACGTAATTGCGATACGCACTTAAATGTATAAATATATATTTTAAGACATAAGGAACCCAACGAAATACTTATTTAGAGATCATGAAGCACATAAGTACAAATAAAATCACGTGAGTTCTTCCCGAAAACCAAATGTTGCCCAAAATGGCCGCCATTTGTTCATCAAAATTTGCTGTTTTTAGCCTGTTTCAAGAGACAAAGAAATTCAACATAATGTTCGAGATTCAACAACTCAGAAGGTCCAGTGGAATCTTTCCTGTAAATGTGCACAAAACGGGTATAGGTTGGGTTGGATGCATCCCTCCCCTTCCTCCTTGGGGAAGGTGGTGGCCTGTACAATCATTATTTTCCAAATATTCAACCTGAAGTATTTGCACTTTGTCATTCAGTTGTAATCATAAAAATGCTAAATGTCCCTCGCTCGGCCCCTTTTTATAGACTTTGTACACTTTTGAGATTAACAAATTTCCGAATCTGTCATCAAAAAGTGTGCACCAGATCTTTCACTTACAAAATGCAAAAGTTAGTTCCCTCATATTGAAGGGTAATTTGCCCTAACTCTTCAACCGCTCACTTCCCCCAATATATATTAAATTTCCCTTTTGATTAACAATTCCCAAATATTCCATCAAATGTGTGTAAATGATATAATTATTTCATTTCTATTCAAGTGTAAAAGCTCCTTCTTTTCTATGGGGGATGGGGATAATGAGACTATTATTATCTACTCTTCGAGAATGGATAATTTTCTCCATATAACACCAAGGGTGCATTAGGCCGTTTAATGATGATCATCGAAATGCAAAACTCCCTCCAGTCGAAAGTGACCCCCCCCCCCATCATCTACTAGCTCATTGCCTTGAATATACTAGTCTTTATTCTACTTACACTTTTTATTAGAAACAAAAATCTAGTGTTTCATCAACAGAGCGCACCATAAAACTCGTAACCTGAAAAAAAAAAAACAAATCTCCATTTTGTGGGAAGGTGCATCACCTCATACGCCTCCCCCGCATATTTCCATAAGTATTAATTTCTTACTTTTAGGACAAAAGCAAATCTCAGATATTTCACCAAAGAGTCCGCTAAATCTCTGAATTTCAATTTGGAAAATACAAAAATTTCTGAGGTATGGGAAGGAGTATTCTCCTTTCACACTTCTCCCTCCCCGACACTTTCCTGAATATATATTTTTCCTCACGTTTTCAAATAGAAAACAAATATCGGGTATTTCATCAAATGGATGCAACAGCTCTGTGAAAATACGAAATTTTCCCTCGTGTGGGAGCAGGCAACCCTGTAACCGCGCACTTCCATGATTGTATATCTTTTTTTCCCTTTTTTGATGGAAACAAAAATCTAATATTTCACCAATAGGGTGCATCAGGATGTCTGAATATCAGGTCTGAAAATGCAAAATCTCCCTCATGTTGGGGGGGGGGGAGGGGGAGAGGACCTCCCCCCCACACCCTTCCATAATCATATTGCCCATTTCCCTGAATACTACTTTATATCCAATTTCCTACTCTTTGATGGAAATAATTGAATATCTTACCAAACGCTTGCACTATGTATTTCACTTTCGAGTAAAAAAAAGAAAGAAAAAAGGTCCCTCGTATGGTGGAGGAGTATCCCCCCTCCATGCACAAATAACTTTACTTTTCAAAGAATTGTTTTTATTTCTCAAGTGATAACTGACAGTTTCAACTGGAACTCACCTCATGGTAGACATCAAATGCATTGGTAATAAAAAGGGGCTAGCACTAAATTTTCATCTCATGTGCTTAAGGTGACGAAAATAGACCATGTGGTAAACGGATATTGCCTTCTAGTATAGGCTTTATGTTTAGCAACAAATCTGTTGGTGAAATATTTCTCTCGTAACAAGGACACACTCCTTGACGTTAACATGCAAATGCTTTTATTTGTATACGTTACACACAAGAACTATATTTTAAATAAAAAGTTTCTTATAAAATATATTGACATTTATTTACATAATTGTGAGATAAAATTGGTTGCACCCCATTTTCCATATAAGGAAGAGCTCGAGCGTTAAAATCAGCACATTCGTGCGTCTAAATATCTTAATATGTATTTTATTGAGTTATTCATGTTTCGAAACGTGTAAAGACACTTAAACTGTGTATTGGGTTCTCTAGTTGAAAGGTTATAAAAATTTCAGAAAATGGCGGCCATTTTGGTTGCCATATTGGATTACGGTACTTGTGTGCGTCAACATCTCTTAAAATGTATCTTATTGAGTTCTTCATCCTTCAAAACATATATCTAGACACTTAAATTTCGTATTTGGGTTACCTGACTGAAAAGCTATAAGAATTTCAAAAAATGGCGGCCATTTTGGACGCCATCTTGGATTTCGGTACTTGCGTGCATCAACATCTCTTGACATGTGTTTTATTGAGTTCTTCATGCTTTAAAACATATATTTAGACATTTTAATTTTGTATTTGGGTTCTCTGGTTGAAAAATTATAAGAAATTCTGGAAATGGCGGCCATTTTGGACGCCATCTTGGATTGCGGAAAACGCTCAAGGAGGATTCATGAGGACTTTTAGTATGTTATTCTAGACATTTTTCTGGCCCTATCCTGAAAAAATCAGCTTGTTACCAAAAATGTCCAGGTTAAGGCCTTTTTTGACCTAATGCTCTTGGACTACATTGCAAAGCTTACATAATGAAGATTTCAAAAATTATGATGTCTTTCCATACAAGGACTATTTGCATTTTTCATTAGTGGTCTTCCCTAAATTATTCAAAGTGGAATGATAATTTATGAATGTGTATCTTACTACTGGTACATGTACATATTGTATGCACATATAATGTAATGTGCAGTATATTTCATGTATACTTGTATACATGTGACATCACAGAAATTTACCAGAAGTAACTGATTCCAATGAACTAGCAAACTTGCCTATTGTGTGTACATGTACAAAGAAAACTGTGTGACTCCTACAAATTGCACATATGCATAATACACATGTCATTTGCATTGTAGATTTTGCTTGTCCAGCTATTCATCCTTTTGTCCCCATCCTTTCTCTGCTTTTCTATTCTCCCCATTCTATTTTCTTCTCATCTTTATTGTTCCAAATGCTAGGTCTCTCATAACACATGTACAATGTATTTGACCGTGGGTAAACCTGTACAGCAGTTTTCGAAAGATTGAAGATTAGAAACCGTTACTTTGCTTTGTTTGGCACTTGACATGCACCCTCGAGTGCTTTCTTCATCAAAAGGGGGTGCTGATCTGGAACATATTGGTCAATATTCTCGTAGAGATTACTTAATCCTCCTAATCCCGTGTGTGTCACCATGGCCTACCTATTTGTCAGAGGCTACACTTGAGTGGATTTGTTAAACTTTACAACTACAGTAGGTCAAGTTTTAATTGATCATTGAATGTTGATGAAAAAGCATGGCAAGTATAAAGTACCGTATGTCCCCAAAAAAATTACAATGGGACCCTCTGAAATGACAACTTAAAAGATAGTGAATCAATCTAAATGCAGTTTCAGGGTATGAAACTATAACTTCTTACCCACATCTTACAGAAAACCCCATCTTATTTGCTTCAGTAGTCAGAGAGAAATGAGGATTTTTAGAGCATATCTAGGAATCCCTTCCCTCCAAGTTATGTTCATTGTGTGAACACATGCACTTCCAAGAGCATCCAACTATGTGCTCAACTTGGAAGTTATCGATGCGAAAAATCTGATTGTAATTTTTTTTGGGGGGACATGTACAGTGCTTTGCGCAGAGAGAGATAACTAGTACGGTAAGAAGCAAAAAAAAAAAAAGAAAAAAAAGAAAAAAAAACCTTCCCCATTCTTTATAATGGATGTACATACAGTTGTATCCCTTCATTTCCCACCTGTGCGCAGGAGTCGCCAGCCAACGTTTACATTTGGTGTATATAAAGTATTCAGTGCAATATTCAAAGGTTTACCATTCTTTTCTTGCTTTGTGTGTTGACCGCTGGTGTGCAAATGTCAGAATCATGTTTGTCAATATTGCCACAGTTACCTGAAAAATGTCAATCGGCCTGTTTTTGCTTGTTGAGGAACTTGAATATTCCCCAGTGGGCTACCCATTTAGTAGTTTCAGGCAATGATATGCAGAGGTTATTGGTGTATAATCTTTGCATTTTGCACTGTAGAAAGCAATTTATTGATGTGTACAACGTTGTACTCCTGTCTACATTGTACATGTAAGTAGCATTTTGATTGTGACCTCGACAACTACAATTGTGGAAAAAAAATGGCGTCATGCATATCCCAGTCAAAGTGCAGAATTTTTCAGGATGACATAATCTCCTCTGTTCACTTCCCTTGAAATTACTTAAAATACTTAGTCATGATGTCACAGTTTTCCACAAAAGTGGTACCTGCAGTGGAAAGACAAGCATTTTTTTTTTGAATTGTACATAGATACCACTACACACTTGATTATATTGTTAATGTACATGTATTAAGCAGTATCAATGTAGTGTAGCAATACTCATGAATAAAAAGTGTACATCTTCCCTTTTTATTACCCTGCTCCTCCACCCCATCCCCCAAAAGGAAGGGAAGCCATGCATTTTATTTTTTCATAGAGAGTCATATCAGATTGCAATCACCATCTTTGGATTACTTTGAAGAAAATATTTTGCAAATTACAGAGTGGCATCTTTGCCTGTGTAAAACAATGATAAAAATGGATACTTATTGTGCCACATCAAATTCTGTTTTCCTCCCATGGAAGCCAATATGTACTACAAAGTACAATGTACTTTTGGAATATACACTGTATCCTCTTGGTTAATAAAGGCAACAAATTATGTTTTGAATGTTGCTCAACAATATTTATGTTTAATTGTTTTAAGTGAACATCAGTGTTGTCTAGCATTGGTCTAGAAACTGCTGAGCCATTACCAGGGTTAAAATCTACAAATTTCGTAGACATCACTATTGGTCATCAAATTCTTTGGGATATAAGAAAAAAATATAATTTGTTTTTAAAAAAATATCAGTACATGTGAGTTTTAGTGTTTGCTGAAAAGTTAAAACAATTTTACCCCTCCGCAGCATATTAATTACATAATGCACCTAAATAGCTGTATTACTTCAACTGCTATAATCTACTGTGGGATAGTAAAACTAGAACTCTATTGTACAGTGGTTGTTATTAAAGTTTATGCATACTCTTATTCACAAATTCTATCCGTGGCCCACTATGATGGTTTAAAGTTGTTTTATTTTTGACCCTGAATGACAACTTTAGCACACTGTTAAAAAATCTCCCTTGTGCTTGTAAAAAGTGCAAATAGAACTTAAAGGGATCGTACAGTTCTGGTTGAGACCTAATTTCAGGTTTCTAACATTTTTAGGTGAGATACGTAATGAGAAATCTCATATGAAATACGAAAGAGCATGCAATTTTATGAGGAATTCAATGTTTATTTGATAAAAATTGGTTTTGAAATGGCCAAGATATCCAAAAAAGAATGATTCTAGTAAAGTGTGGGACCCACACTTTTTAACGATTGCTTTGTTTTACTTTGTTTTTGGATGTTTCAGTTATTCCAAACCCGATTTTCATCAAATAAACTTTGAATTCCTCTTAAAACGGTAGGCTCTGTACTATATCATAAGTGTTTTCTTGGTATCTTGCAAAAATTTAAAAGCCCAATTCTCATCTCAACCAAAACTGTACTATCCCTTTAAAGAAACTTGTGGAATAAAATACCAGATGCAGCTCTGTACATTTATACAACTCTGCATTCATTCTAAAGGTTATATGGCAGAGATATGTGTACAAATATTATAACCTTATTTATAAATTTATACCCATGAGGCAGATATTGCTGAGTTTCCCAACCAAAATATTATAATATGCATTATTTATGTTTTCTTTATATCCAGGTGTCAGCCAGACGACGCAGATCCTCGAAAATGTTGGAAACGAAGTTGTGTGGGATGAGGTAAGAATATGATACTGACATTAGGTGTTTTCACATCAGCCCGATGTTTCAAAATAGCGCGCTATTTTCTGACTTGGGAAATTAACCCAATCACGAAATAGCGCGCTATTTGATAATATGAACACAAATTAGTGCGCTAATACTGTATCGCTTTGATCGAGAAAATTTCTCGAGTCCAACTCGGGAAATTTCTGAAATAGCATACTCAGCTGTCGAATTAGCTCGAAAAATATGCGGGCTAATTCTCTTCGGGCTGATGTGAATAAGAAATGAAATAGCGCTCTAATTCGCAATCGCGAAAAATATCTCGAGCTTGGATTTTTATCGGGCTGATGTGAAAACGCCTATTGTCACTGTTCATTTCATATGTTTATGTGGAATCTAAATATAAAGCATCAGCATGTACATTGCAATTTACTGTCAACTTTGAGTATCACTGTCAACTCAAAATGTAATACCCACTGTTGTTTTTGTAATGATGCTTGTGTTTATAGTGTGAGGTGTTAGAAAACCTTTTGAATGATCTATGAACTTTTTCGTCTGAGCTCTTCTAGGAAATTTATTGGGCAAGTATAGCCAACACTTACAAATGTACTTTTCCTTTGATACTCAAAGGTTGCAACATTTAGAGACAGTTTAGCAAAACATTACAATCTCAGCATTAGGTGGACTTTATGATAATCTAACCATAGAATGTAGATTTGTTTTTTTCCACAAAGGATACACATGGGCTTTGTGCTTCTTTTTTTTTCTTCAAATTTCATTTCATAATGCTCTCTTAGTTTGATGTGGCAAACATTTTGATTTCTCATTTAAACACGTGAAGAAACAACTAACCCATGACTATGTAAATGCAGCGACACATTGTACCCATAGATTTTTCCTTTCATAAGTATATATTTACAGGGCCCTGTTTCATAAAGCTGTTCGTAAAGTTACAAACAATTTACGAGCGACTGGTGATCAGTTCTGAAGTGCTATACTTATCAGAATTTCAATAATTCAGCACAAGAACTGATCACCATTCGCTCGTAAGTCATCCGTAACTTTATGAACAGCTTTATGAAACACCCCCCTCAGGACCCACATTTACTTGTTCTAAATGTCAAACACCCAGTGTGCTGAGTATTTCAATGGGGGAACTCCACAATTTCAGTCATAGTGATTGTGAACAGTGGTCTCACACACAATAGGTCTTTGTATTTGCCATGAACCACCATTTATTGATTTAGGAATAGTCAGGTTGGTGTGTTACTTGTGTGCTTATTTTAACACCTGTTTCTAGAATGTTCTTGTTCTTTATCAGTTGTTAACCTTCAGTATTGCTCCTGGTGTTGTAGGTATATTGTCTCAGAGTTGTTTTTTTTTTAATATTTTGTTTCCAAATTGATATTTTTTGCCCATTTGTGCTCAATAACTACAGTTGAAAATGCATGACATATACATATTATGCAATTTTGTTTCAGATTTAATGATTATGCATGAAATATAATATGGTTCCAATCAAACTTCAATTTTGTTTGATTTGTTCAATTATATAGATTTCGTTGCATAGTATTGTGCAGATGTCTGTCATTTTATCTGACTCTATAGAATTTACAAGGTGTGGCATATATGTGGTACAAGATGCCTTGAATATTTTCACATCACATACTGTATGATTACATTTTAACAGTTGCTCTTGAAATGTTGTTTAACCTCCAAAACTCAGTGGGATAATTTTGATTGACAGATGATGTGATAAAATGCAAATAAACCTTCCATTCATTACCATCTTATCTTGTATACTATAAGTGTAGTGGAGCATGTTGTTATTGTACAAGTAGCTCTTTAAACAAAGGCAGTCTAAATCAGTTTGGATTGTTGGAAAGAATTTCTTATAGTCTGGATTTTTTAAATAGGTTATGTCATGGAAACTGAAAAGTCAGGATCATATTGTGTAATTCATACTGAAGCATTCCATCCTCAGAAAATTAGAGTATTCCTTTTTGTTTTTGTTTGCATATAATGTAATTTCTACAGAAAATTCATTCTATTGAATTAAAGAATTTTTTAATGGACTAAACATCCCAAATCAAGTGTAACTTTTGGTTCTGTAGCAAATAAATAAAAGTTGACTTGTTGTTTTGAGTTCTAGATTTGTCATTGTAGAATTTTAATGTTCAAAGCAAGCCTGTCACCGTGGGAATATCATTTTCCGTCAGCCACTAGGCACTTATCCGCTTCTATGCCAGGGACTTTGAACAGTGTCTATAACACTATGGGGCTTTCTGTGCTAATCCACACTCTAAGCGCACAAAGACTTAATCTGGATGTCCACCTGAGGCTCTGCCATTTCCTGATGCTCTTTGTAAAATCTTGTCTATTTTTCATCAGAAGTAGTTTCTGAAGTTTCATATTATCACATAACAAAGGTATAGTGTATGATTTGTCAGGAGATTTTCCATCTTAATTCTACAAGTGGTGAAAATGTAACGTGAAGTTTTGTTTTGTTGTTGTTGTTGTTGTTGTTGTTGTTGTTGTTGTTTTAACCAGGCATTGGCTGGTATGAAAGGAGGGGTCAATTTCTAAACTTTAACCATTGTCTCTATTTTTTTTTTTTGTGTGTGTCCGTCCACAGCAATTTGAGTGGGCCATGGGTAGCAGTATTGAGAGTCATGAGATGGTTGAGATCAACGTCTTGAACTTCAGCAAGTACCTGTCCAACAAGTAAGTCACCCCTTAAAGCTTTTCAAGATAACTTTACTCTTTATGTGCAATGTGATGTATGCACTCCCTACTCAGTCGACAGAGTGCCAAGTTGGCATATTTTGCTCAAACACATAAACCCACCCCAACTGATCAATAAACGGCCAAATGCCACAGTACCATGAATACATGTACTTCATCTGTGATTCTGTTCCTCTCACATGTGCGTAGCTTGCATGGTGTACTAATTGAATATAAAGCGGTGTTGCCTGTTGGATTTTCATGTAAATTCTCAGTTTATGTAATTGTTGTCCCCGCCGAACGAGTTCGAGCAGGGGACTATGAAACGGGCTCCGTACGTGTGTGTGTCCGTGTGTCCGTCCGTGTGTCCGTCCGTCCGTCCGTCCGTCCGTGTGTCCGTGTGTGCGTCCGTGTGTGATCAAAATCTTTAATTTGCTACTTCTCTGTCATTTATGAGCCAATTTTGATTCTGTTTGCTTTATATGATAGCACTACATGGGAGCTTTGAAACTTCTACACAGAATTTCAGTCGTGACCTTTGACCTTGACCTTTGACCTATATTGTACATTTTGCTACAAAATGCTACTCCTTCGCCATTTCTAACCCGATTTCGATTCCGTTTGCTTTATGTGATGGCACTAGGTGAGGGCTTCAAAACTTCTACACAGAATTTTGACCTTTGACTTCTTTGACCTTTGACCTTGATTTTTGACCTGTATTGTACATTTTGCTACAAAATGCTACTCCTTCGCCATTTCTAACCCGATTTCGATTCCGTTTGCTGTATGTGATGGCACTAGGTGAGGGCTTCAAAACTTCTACACAGAATTTTGACCTTTGACTTCTTTGACCCTTGACCTTGATTTTTTGACCTATATTGTACATTTTGCTACAAAATGCTACTCCTTCGCCATTTCTAACCCGATTTCGATTCCGTTTGCTTTATGTGATGGCACTAGGTGAGGGCTTCAAAACTTCTACACAGAATTTTGACCTTTGACTTCTTTGACCTTTGACCTTGATTTTTGACCTATATTGTACATTTTGCTACGAAATGCTACTCCTTCGCCATTTTTAACCCGATTTCGATTCCGTTTGCTTTATATGATGGCACTAGTTGAGGGCTTCAAAACTTCTACACAGAATTTTGACCTTTGACTTCTTTGACCTTTGACCTTGATTTTTTACCTATATTGTGCATTTTGCTACAGAATGCTACTCCTTCGCCATTTCTAACCCGATTTCGATTCCGTTTGCTTTATGTGATAGCACTAGGTGAGGGCTTCAAAACTTCTACACAGAATTTTGACCTTTGTCTTCTTTGACCTTTGACCTTAATTTTTGACCTATATTGTACATTGGCTACAAAATGCTACTCCTTCGCCATTTCTAACCCAATTTCGATTCCATTTGCTTTATGTGATGGCACTAGGTGAGGGCTTCAAAACTTCTACACAGAATTTTGACCTTTGACTTCTTTGACCTTTGACCTTGATTTTTTACCTATATTGCACATTTTGTTACAAAATGCTACTTCCGGCGGGGACATATGTTACGCACCGCGTAATTTCTACTTTTCCTTGTTTTGTGTGCAAAAGTCATTCCTGTACGATAATATACAGTATCTATACTGGTCATTAAAGGACAAGTTCACCTTCATAAACATAAGGATTGAGAGAATGAAGCAATATTAGTAGAACACATCATTGAAAGTTTGAGGAAAATCGAACAATCCGTTCAAAAGTTATGAATTTTTGAAGTTTTTGTGCAGTAACCGCTGGATGAGAAGACTACTGCAGTGTGTGAATAACTTAGATGTCACATGTGTACAACAATATAAGGAAAATATAAAGAGAATTTCACAAAATTTCATCTTTTGTAAAAAGTACACATTCCCCCGACTTGTTACCGACAAATGTTATGGGTAATATTATTCCCCCTGCCTTTAGAAAGAGGCAAGTCAAGTGCTCTTTTATTATGCGAAAAAAGTGAATATAAGTTGAATTTTCTTTACATTTTCTTTATACTGTTGTACGCATATGACTCACAAGCTGTAGTAGTCTCCTCATCCAGCGGTTCCAACACAAAAATTTAAAAAATTCATAACTTTTGCATCGATTGTCCAATTTTCCTCAAACTTTCACTGATGTGTTCTACTAATATTGTTGCATTCTCTCAATCTTTATGTTTATGAAGGTGAACTTGTCCTTTAAAAAAACCCATATAATTTCTCATAAAATTTACATCATGGCAAAGCATGGGATTTTTCTTTTCAACTTTGCTCATTGCATGTCCAGCATTAAAAAAAAAAATGATAAAAAGTTCCGTGGGTTTGAAATTGCTGTTTTCAGTTGCTGTTTATGACAGATGGCCACTACACAGGTGGTCATTAAGACAGGTTTTACTGTATTCCCTCTGTCTTCTGAAGGAGGTATTAACAAATGAAGTGGTGTTTCATATTATGCCAAGAAAAGTGAAAATATGTGGAATTCTCTCTGTACTTTCAAGACATTCCAGTAGTTGATGCAGAAAATAATGCTTTGATAAGATTTCTCTTGTGACCCCTATTTGTACTACAGAAGATGTTTTGATCACTGAAACTTTGTTTTTCCCTACCTTTTTTTTTCATTTGATGTAGGCCACTCGTAGCACATATAAAAAGCATTTTTACCTGGATCAGCCCACTCACGTGTAGGAAAGCAAGACTCCATTTGAAAAATAATAAAAGAAGACCTTCTTCGAATGGAATTTACATTTACTGCCACTCCCGGATGGCCCCTCTGTTCACTGATGTTTTAAAATTACACTTTAATAGAGCGGTCAAAGGTTCAAAAGAAAGAAAGAAAAAAACTCAAAAAACAAGCATACTAAACACAGCTCAAGGCCTTTATGAAATACAGTCATTAACTATTCATTGAGAGACATAGAAAAATATTTTATAAACACACATACACACAAACCTTCAAGCTTGATGAAAAAACATCACTGACTATGCCTTGAGAAACGTATTGAGGCATGCTTTACAATGATGCCAATTAAGCTAAAGGTTTGTCCCCAGTCTTCCATGACTCTGTCAAGTTAAAAATAATGTGTATGGTGAATCTAATGATCTACATGTACAGTCTCCATTGCCACTTGAATTCTTGTCCATTGCAGTAATCACGTATTGCTCAATGCATAGCAGATTTTGTGATTGTTAGTGTTGCTTTTTCACATACATAGTGTATTGCAAACTTCTCCTCAGGTTGTATTAACCATGTATTAACCTTCAAAGAGGTTATTGTTAGCATTTTGTTGCAGTGACATTATATAATCATTTTATGTGCACATATGATAGCATCAATGTATGAGTAATATATAATATATACCTGTTAACTGTTCCTGTGTTCTTGTGGAATGTTTGTTGTTGTTGTTGTTGTTGTTGTTGTTGACAAAACCAGCTTTGTACAAGTCCACCCATGTCTTCATAAGTTTTAGAACACCTGCCTTTTTTTTTCTTCTGAGGAACATTGGGAAATGAAGGAAAAGCTCGGGTTTTGTAATACATTTTTTCCTGTTGATTAGATTTCTGTGTTGGTACATTCAAGTACTCTGGTATATATGCAGTAGTTGTTGTCATAATAGTTGGTACACTGTAGCAGTGGAAGAAGTAGTTGAAGTAGTACATCGTTGTGGAAGTGGTAGCAGTGGCATTGTTTGTGTCATAATCATATACGTGTATGATGATATCAATGATAATTTCATTATGTCATGATAGACATGTGTGTCGTAATGTGTTGTATGGGAGAGAAAATCTTACCTCTGATATTTACAATGTCACTAGCACAAGTAAGAGTATGCATATGGTAGCTCATAAAAATGAATGTAGACTGCGGTATGGAAGATAGTCAATAGTATTTCAGGGGAAAAAAAACCTGTGGCAGTCACAATAATTTAACATAGCCTTTGTATCAAATAAAGTCAGGGCCATCATAATGTCACCGCCCACTTAAAACAAAAAACACACAAAAAATTTACCAAAATTGAATTTCCATTTTTCTACATAAAGAGCTAGTAAAGCTCAAGGCTTTAAAATGATGTATTTGTTAAAATTTGACCATCCATTATTAAAAATTGTACACTGATTTCTACATGGGAAAAGACAGAACAAATCAAAATGATGCTGCTACACTGTATCTTGCAGTGATATATAAAGTGTGACAGGCAGGCTCCGTCAGGTCCGACTCGACTAGTTTTAAACTCTGAATACAGAAGTTTTGTCACTATTAAAGGACAAATCCACCTTCATATACATTAGGATTGAGAGAATGCAGCAATATTAGTAGAACACATCAGTGAAAGTTTGAGGAAAATCGGACAATCCGTTTGAAAGTTATGAATATTTTAAGTATCTATGCAGTCACTGCTGGATGAGAAGACCACTATAGTGTATGATGTCACATGCATACAACTATATAAGGAAAATAAAAAGAGAATTGAACAAAACTTTACTTTTTGAATAAAGTGCAAATTTCTTCGACTTGCTACTGACGTATGTTAAGGGTAATATCATCCCCCCTGCCTTCTGAAAGAGAGAAGTGGAGTGTTCTTTTGTTATGCGAGAAAAATGGAAATATGTTGAATTTTCTTTTATATTCTTTCTGTATACCATTGTACTCATGTGACATCACAAGCTTACTTAGTCTTTCCATCCAGCCGTGACTGAGCAGAAACTTCTAAAATTCATAACTTTTGAACGGATTGTCCGATTTTCCTCAAACTCTCACTAATGTGTTCTACTAATAAATGAAGAGTTTGTTCGCAAAAACCGATAAGTCCATTTTTAAAGATTTTGAAGTACTGTCTCTGTCATGAAGTACAAAATAATACCTTTTAAATGATATATTGGTCACTACATATAAAGGTACATTTTTGAAGTTATGGTCAAAAGAAGCAAAAATTTTCTTATTATTCTCTTTATTTTTCTTGACCTTTAATCGCAAATATCTCCATTTGGCAAATATGGACTTATCGGTTTTTGCGAACAAACTCTTCAAATATTGCTGCATTCACTCAACCCACATGCTAGGTGAACTTGTCCTTTAAGTATTTGTTGTACAAGTGTATACAATTGTTGTTACTGTTTGCCTTAATTTCTACAAGGCCGGTGGGTACTTTCAAGATGGTGCTACAAGAGCTGATGGAGCGTGGAATGCTGAAGATTCAGGGAGAACCCATCTTGGACCACAACAACAGAAGCACTCATGTAAGATAGAGGCTTGATTGGAGACTAGCCAAACCTTTGTTTATCCAATTAGGATTTGCTTTGTTGTCATGACCAACCAGTGCAATGATTGTATTTCTTCCTTTTTTTTAAAGGAGAGTGGGAAGGTTTTCATTTTTTAAGTTTCATGTTAGGAACACTTTAATCAAACCTTGCAGGGCAGTTTGAATTCATATTTCCAATTTTCCAGTATTTATTGACAAGGATAATCTGTATCAAAATTCAAGGAGGGAGTACAAGAACATTCTTCATGAATGTCTCATTTCAAACTTACATTTCAGAACATTTTCAGAGAATTGTCAAGGTTGTTAAAGTATAATTCCGCATAGATTCATAATTTTGCAACAGTGAAGATATAAGCTAATTTATTGTATCAGACAGTTGCAATTCTGTTTATGCTATTGTCGTAATAGCAAGATACTAGGATACTTTTATTCATTATTTTCTTTTTTAGGGGGGAGTCGTGTTTTGCAAGTCAAAACTTCCCGACAATTTTACGACTGGTTAAATTTGCAACCAAGGTGGACACAATGGATGTAGAAGTGCACATTGCATTTATGTTGAGATCAGAGTTCATGTTTTTGCATTTTGTTGAATTTGCAAAATATCATGTGACTTTGCCAAATTCACAAAAATAAAACCCCCACAAAAATATGGTGCATACAGTAAGTGCTGTGATGAGGAGGAACATTCATGTTTTCTTCTCTACACTGAGAAGGTCAACCAAGCGCTGCAGTCAATGCCGCTCAATTTGTGCGTGCTCTTTTGTCTGATTTCAGGTGGAGATCTTCCTGGACGTGTACTACCAGGCTCCCGACGGCACGGTTGGTGATTGGATGGATGAGAGCTTTACGGCCCCGCCCCCTACCCATCATGCATCAGACAACCTGGGCTACATGTATGAGGAGCTAGACGAGAGCGACAGTCGTTCGGTGTACTCCGAGAACTTCCAGATGATGACCAAAGGTCACCACGGGTCATCCCTCAGCCTTAGCTCTCAGAAGAGGTCAGTTGTTGACCCCCTCCTTCTTTCCTCCTCCTCGATACTCCTGCTCCTGCTCCTCTTCCTCCTGCTCCTCCTCTTCCTCCTCCTCTTATTCCCTAGCCTATAGACGGATTCGGGTTCATTGAGGGCAGCAGACAAGTTGCGGTTACAGGGCACAGCTATTAGCTCAAGCTGCGGTGTCCCCACACCTACCCCCCCTTGTTTATTGCGCACTCGTAGCAGGAGTATGCGTACTTGTAACAAAGGTTCGCGCATTTAGCAAGTGTTCACGCACTCAGTACGAGACGCCTATTGGCTAAAACAACCATGCATCAGTTTTTCATTCCGTGCACGCGTGCATCATTTGCTAATGTAGGGAGGGTGGGGGGGGGTAGGCGTGAACACCACAGTAATGGCGCTGCCCATGCCGATAGAGGGCCATAATACACAAATCGCCTCTTAGAATTGGTCTATAAATCTAGGTGGAAGATACAGTTGTGGTATTACTGTTAAATGTCTGATGCGACGAGACTACGAACAGTGGATGCGTGCATGGGAAGCATTCACTGCCTGCATAGACTGGTCTTGCATTAGTCATGTTTTTTTTTTTTTTAAATTATCGACCATGAATAGGTGGCGGTTTTTCGTAGGGATACATGTACGAGAAACTGCCACCAATTCATAGTCAGTGAAAGAGGTTACAGGAATTATACACTGCTCTGCTATATTCTGCAGATGCTTCAGATGTCGAAAATGTCATGATTTTTCTCATGTCACAGGTGTTCTCTGGCAGTGTGAACGGCTCTATTGATACTTTCTCGTTCATTCCATGGAACAATGGATGGACCTGTGATGAATGAGTTCATGTGCACCTGTATCCTGTATACTAACTTTGTTTCTCAAAATAGTGCAGATGGATTTAGTGAGATACATGTTACTTTTACAGTGTATCTGTGATAAAACACATCTTAATGATGAATTTAAGCAATTTGCCTCTTATTTTTGGACATTTGTGAAGAAAATCCACAAATGCCATATAATCATCAAAAGTATTCCATGTCTCGAGTTTGAATGTAAATTGAATTTAATGATAGTGTATTTTTATTAAAGTAGTATGGCCTTTAATATTTCATGATGTTGAAATGTGTACAAATAGTTTTGATATACTGTGGTTTCCAAATTCAAGATAAAAACAAATTTATCTGAACAGTTCCAAGAGTCTCCTTGGCAAGCTGAAGAGAGGGAGAAAAAAGAAGGGAAAGGAAGAGAAATATGAAGCAGACTACGGCATCGGAACAATAGGCAGTGAGTATCACCATGGCAACGGTCTTTCTTTCCTATATATACATTGTCTTTTTCATTTTGACTTACCGAGGATATTGTGAATATACAGTATCATCTACCACACTGTGTGCAACTTTTATTCATTTATGAAAGTGACGATTGATACGACAACAAACCGCAGATGGGGAATATGGATGACTGGATATACTGCTTTTATGATGTGATTCTTTCAATGTCTTCACATTGAAAAGTGAAATTTTGCCTTGATACATTGGAAAAACCTGTACAAAGTTTGAATCAGAGTTTGTTTGGGTGCAGAAAAATGAACTAAGTATGTGCTCCTGTGCTATTTGTTCATAGTATTGTATTCTTCATAAATACATAGTCTGTATGTTTTCATGTGCAATATAACTTCACAATAAACATTGGAAAAGAGACAAGGTCTAATGGTGTTGCTACATAATATCTACTTTAGGCCTATGTGTCTTTTTTTCTTTGGCTTTTTTTCTCTTTTCCTACATGTGATGAAATGATTCGTATTTAAAAGTAGATTATTGATAGTGAATGAATTGTCCTGTAGGTCTTTAATGTACCAACAGGAAATTGGATGTGCTCAGATACTACATGCTCTATTTGCTCTTCGGCTAACATCAAATTAATTGATATGAAATTTGTGTTTGCGATGCACTGCTTCACTCTCTGACATTGCACTAGCTTTTCTGTACTGTAGTGGAGTATGCCACTATTAAACAGACTAGCACATACTAACCTTTACTCTAACTTGCACATTGTAAGTTGTTCATTCCTCAGTGTTCATCTTAATGTAAGGAATCTTATCATGATAAGAATGATAAGTGTGTAGTAACTTCTATTCTCAACTGTGCTATTTCCAGTGATTTTATTCCATTCCACTTTTGATAAATTTGGACTCATCCTACTTCATATTCATTAATTGTCAAATTATTGTGCATACTTCATATTTTTCATCATTAAAAATCAGTGCAGGATGAAAACTCGGTCATCTTTGATATGCTGTATACACCATATATTTCCCCTATTCTTTTTTTTTTTTTCAAATTGGGACATCTCGACAATTTTGTGAGTGATTAAATTTGTGATCTTGTATAATGAAGAGAGAAATGTATGCACACAAGTCACAGTCATGTCCGAAGCAGAGATGATATTTTGCATGTTTTAAATTTGTGAATAGCATCTGACTCACAAAATTAACAAAAATAAAAACCTCAGGAAATATATGCCGCATACAGTACAAGTTGCTGAAAAAGATTAGTAATGCAAAAAAAAAAGCAATTCTGGTTGGTCAGCTGCATGAGATAAAAACCAGCTGTAATTTACCCTCTATTAACCTTTAAAGCTTTGATTAACTACTTTTTAATTCATCCCACTGGAACTTGCCAAGCTGTGACATTAGAAATGAATAGACACACTCTTTTCCTAAAACTTGACTGTAATTCAAAATTGATGAACCATCCCAAGTGCAGCAAGGATTTCTGTCTTCATTCAAAAGGGATTAAGAAGATTACATAATCTATACCAGGTATTTGAATCGTAAAGTCAGCTTCAGGACATATTGGACAATAGATTGGCAATAAAAGTAGAAAGTCACCTGTGCAACGATTGGTCAACAGAGCAGGACTAAATGTGAACTCCCTAGCCTTT